>NC_036628.1:2124636-2724636 GCF_900079805.1 Fusarium fujikuroi IMI 58289 | reverse complement strand
TACGAAAAGGCTCTCGCCAAAGCAAAAGCTTTGGGGTGGAGTCTCGTTCCAGTGGACTTCTCCCTCCTTTTTCGACTTGCGCGACTCCTGTATAACGGCCCGTGGGTTGCCGAGCGGTACGAAGCCATCCGGGGCTTTATCGAGAGCGCCGCTGCGGAAGAAATGGATCCTGTCGTGCGAAAGATTATTATCAGAGCTCAGACCCTTTCCGCAGCAGATGTCTTTGAGGGTGAATACCTTCGTCAAGAACTTACACGTCAAATTGAGCGGGATTTCGCTCAGTTCGATGGCCTCTTGGTACCCACGTCTCCAACATTCCCCACCCTTGATGAGCTCGTCAAGAACCCGGTCGAGGAGAACTCGATTCTGGGTACTTATACCAATTTCGTGAACTTTCTGGACTGGTCGGCGCTCTCTATCCCCGCGGGCTTTCGGCCAGATGGACTTCCATTCGGTGTGACGCTCATCTCGACCCGTTGGCAAGAACCCTTTCTCCTGTCTTGGGCTCGAGAGTGGTTTGGTGACGAAGAAAGGTTGCTAGGTGCAACTGGTGTAAGCGCTTACGAGTCTCCCGCTTCAACGTCATCGATCCCGTCGAATTACATCCCAATTGCTGTGGTTGGTGCACATCTCACTGGGTTCCCTCTCAACAAGGATGTAGTGGCTCGTGGAGGAAGGTTCTTGAGTGCCACGAGGACATCATCGTCTTATAGACTATACTCTCTCAACACAACAGTCGGTCCCAAGAAGCCAGGTCTGAAGCGAGTCTCCACCGACGATGGTGCCGAAATTGAGGTCGAAGTCTGGAACCTGCCCAAGACCTCCTTTGCGAGCTTCATGCTCACAATTCCTCCTCCTCTTGCTATCGGTTCGATCGAACTCCAAGATGGATCTTGGGTAAAGGGGTTCGTATGCCAGCCCTGCGGCTTCGACGAAGCTATCGATATCTCCAGTCACGGCGGCTGGCGGGCTTATCATGCTTCTCTCGAGAAGGAGACCAAGCCGTTGACAAACGGGGTTCGTAAGCGTGCTATCTCAACAATTCTTGTAGCCAATCGTGGCGAGATCGCGGTTCGTATAATCGAGGCGATACACAAAATGGGTCTCCGAGCTGTTGCCATCTACTCTGAGAAAGATGCAGATGCCGCACACGTTAGCAAAGCTGATATTGCTCTCAAGCTTGAAGGATCTTCAGTGTCCGAGACTTATCTGGATATGGACCAGATACTGAAGTTGGCAGCTCAATCTTCAGCTGACGCCATCATCCCTGGCTACGGCTTCCTCTCTGAGAATGCCGAGTTTGCTACCGCCGTCGAAGAGAAGGGCATGATATGGATTGGACCAACTCCAAAGCAAATGGCCGATCTCGGGCTGAAACATCGTGCCCGCGCTATTGCAGTCGAGGCAGGCGTTCCCACTGTCCCCGGGTGTGATACCCTTCTCACATCGCTGGAAGAAGCTCTCAATGAAGGCGAGCGAATTGGCTTCCCCTTGATGCTGAAAAGTACTGCTGGAGGCGGCGGTATCGGCCTAAGCTACTGCAAAGACAGACAAAGCCTAGCCACAACGTTTGAGAGCGTTCAACGGCAAGCGGAAGCTAATTTCGGCAACGGCGGCGTTTTCATCGAACGGTTTATCCAACGGGCTCGCCACGTTGAAGTCCAGATTCTCGGAGACGGCACAGGTCGTGTCATTGCTGCCGGCGAGCGGGACTGCTCTCTACAACGGCGCCATCAGAAGGTTGTTGAAGAAAGCCCTGCGATTCTTGTCCCTGAGTCAATTCGGTCGGAAATGCGAGCGGCTGCAATTCGGTTGGCTTCATCCGTCGAATATCGTAATGTCGGCACCGTCGAGTTCATATATGATATCGATTCAAGGGAGTTCTATTTCCTGGAAGTGAATACTCGGTTACAAGTTGAGCATCCTGTGACTGAGTCAGTAACTGGTCTTGATCTTGTGGAGTGTATGATCAATATTGCCGATGGAAATGCAACTCACTTGTTTGATATGGAGCTCCAAGTGTCTGGTGCTTCAATTGAGGTCCGTGTATACGCTGAAAGCCCCTTTCAGTCTTTCCGCCCCTGCGCTGGTCGTATCACCGCTCTTGAGTTCCCTTCGTCTCTTCGAGTCGATACTTGGATCCAACTTGGGACTGAGATCACGACTTCTTTCGATCCACTGGTGGCCAAGCTCATCGCATCTGGGTCCGATCGTGAAGAGGCTATCGAGAACTTAGCCAAAGGCCTTGCAGCTACTCACATCGAAGGCGTACAAACCAACCTCGAGTATCTCTGTCAGATTGTAGCGTCTCCCATGTTCAAGTCTGGCGATTATACGACGAAATCTTTGGACTCCTTCCAGTTCCACTCCTCTTCTTTTGAAGTCCTTCAGCCTGGGGCTTTGACCACGGTTCAAGACTACCCAGGCCGCACTGGATATTGGAACATCGGTATCCCTCCTGGGGGCCCAATGGATTCCTACTCCTTTCGACTGGCGAATCGTCTCGTGGACAACTCTTCAGGCGCGGCGGGGCTAGAATGCACTCTTGGAGGCCCGTCCTTGAAGTTTCATTGTGATGCTGTCATTGCCGCCGTCGGTGGTGTTGCACAAGTCGCAATCGACGATGTAGCGGTTTCCATGAACCAAGCCATTGGTGTCAGAGCAGGTCAGATACTGAGTATTGGTGTCGTTGAGCATGGTCACCGTGTATATCTTGCTATTCGGGGAGGAATTCAAGTCCCAGTCGTGATGGGCAGTCGAGCGACTTTCGAACTTGGGAAGCTTGGGGGCTTCAGCGGTCGTAAGCTCCAAGCGCGCGACATCCTTGCCATAGGTTCTGAAGCTCCCTTGGTTAGTGAAGGTCGGACAATATCGCCAGTGCCTGTGCCAACTCACCCCAAAGCCTCATGGACCATCAGAGTCATCCCCGGTCCCCACGGAGCACCAGACTACTTCACCCCTGAAAGCGTCAAGGCGTTGTACCTCAGCGAATGGAAGGTTCATCACAACAGTAACCGCCTCGGCGTTCGTCTCACTGGCCCCCAGCCCGAATGGTCTCGCAGAAGCGGAGGCGAAGCCGGCTTACATCCGTCCAATATCCATGATGCTCCGTACTCGATCGGCAGTGTGAGTTTCACTGGGGATGAAGCTGTCGTTCTGGGATGCGATGGTCCGAGTCTCGGTGGATTCGTGGTGCTGTGTGTGGTGTGCTCTGCGGATCTGTGGAAGATGGGACAGGTTCGGCCTGGGGATACGATTCGCTTCGATCCTATTGATGTTGCAACTGCGATTGAATTAGAGAAGAAGCTCGATGAAGCCATTGAGACACTCTCACCTCTTGAGGCTTTGGAAGGCGTCCCGTCTGATGAGGCAGCTCTGGTAAAGAAATTGGGAAGTATTCCTGCCACCGTGGGTATCGTCGAACATGACGGCCAAAGAGTTACTGTCCGTCAAGCTGGAGATCGAGCATTTCTCTTGGAGTTCGGTGATGCCTCCGCTTTCAATCTCCGTCACAACTTTGAGATATCAGCGTTCTGTGGGAACCATGCGAAGAACCCCATCCCTGGCGTTGAAGAACTCACCCCAGGTGTCTTCAGCCTCCACGTCACCTACACTCGCGGTCTGTCCCCAGAGCTGATGCTGTCACGCTTGGCAGGTCACATCCGGTCATACAAAGTCCCCTCCCAAGTCCCCTCGAGGAGCGTCAGTCTCCCCATAGCATTCGACGATAGTGTCAGCCGCGCCGCCATCGAACGATATACAGCAACAATCCGTCCAAACGCACCCTGGCTCCCCAGCAACATCGACTTCCTCCAAAAGCTCAACGGCATCGCTGATCTGACCAAAGTTTTGAGCGCCGCGGAGTTCGTAGTCCTCGGTCTCGGCGATGTGTTCATGGGCTCTCCATGTGCAATCCCCTTGGATCCGCGTCACCGTCTGTTCGGAACAAAGTATAATCCTTCGCGCTCTTTCACACCTCGTGGTGCTGTTGGTATCGGGGGTCAGTATATGTGTATCTACGCGACGGATTCACCTGGCGGGTATCAGCTTGTCGGAAGGACAGTTGAGATATGGGATTCTGACCTTGTTGACACTGAGGCTTGGTTCTTTCGGCGCTTTGATAGGATTTCTTTTTATCCCGTCACTGAAGCGGCGCTAGATGGAGCATCGAGGTCTGAGCTTGTTCAGATCAGTGACGGTGTTCTTGATCTTGAACAATACGAGACGTGGCTTACCATGAACAAAGAGGACATTGCCGCTGCTGCGGACCAACAAGCAAGGGCCATTTCCAACGCGCCCTTTGTCAATGAATTGCTTCTTCCGTATCAAGTCGAGTCTGTTGTCAATGGACACAGTCCGAGTCTTGATAGTTCGGGTCTTCGTGGTGAACGAGTCAAGGCGACGATGCCGGGTCGATGTTACAAGGTCATGGTGAAAGAAGGGAGTATTGTAGGCAAGGGCGATGTTCTGGTCTGTATTGAGTCAAGTAAGATGGAAGTTGAGATTCGCAGTCCTGTTGGTGGAAAATGCTTGGTTGTTTTGGTGCAGGCGGGAGATTTGATTGACGTGGAGGATGATCTGGTGGTTATTGAGTGAGAGAAAATCGTGTTTCAGTGGAGTTACAATGATATGTGGCGGCGAACAGAGATTTCACAGTCACGAATCCACGATGATGAGCGGCAAGTATTCTTTAAAGTGCACGAGTTTATGAGTATCAAGATAGGAGTCAAGATGAGTTTCAAGTGTTTGATTGAGTTTTGTATTGTATCCAAGCATCCTGTCCAGGTCCAAGTCCAAGTCCGAGCCAAGTCAAGCCAATCCTCCCAGGCGTTCCCATGAGTGCGGTAAAGAGAGTGTGAGTGAGTGAGAGAGAGCGAGAGAGAGACAAGTGTGCTCAGCCATCAAAGTCTCGGTTGCGTTGGAGTCGCAGCTCGAACGAGTGTGCAAGTTCGACACTGTATGCAATGACTTGAACCACGTTCAAACCAAGACATACAGTGCAGATCTCGCACAATCGGACGAGCTGTGACTCCAACGCAACCAGGGCCCGAGGCGAGTCCACGAGAGCCACGACCATACCGGCCGGCACCTTGGCGCGGATCAAACCTGCCGAAGCCGTTTGGGTTGGTGAGTGCCAGGCTGTTCGACGCGCCTGGGGGGCCAAACTGCTGCCCAGTGAAGAACTGCTGGAAGCTTTGGGCTGTAAAGAGATTGGATATTCTACAAAGGGTCAGAGTCGAGCTGCCAGCGCCGTGTCAAAATAACATACCTTGCACACTCGTTCGAGACTGTTCGAAGCCCCTGGCGGACCGAAGTGCTGGCCAGTAAAGGGCTGTTGCTGAAGGCTGGTGGGAAATGGCATACTGGCAGCGCCAGCTGCGGCAAATGGGTTTCCCTGTGGAGCGTTCAGAGCGAAGAAGCTCTGGTGGCGACCTCGGTCGACACCGCGGGGACCTTGCTGGAGTGCCATGTTTCCGAAGGCACCAGCGAGTTGGTTGTCGGTGCTAGATTCCGGCGCGCTGCCTACAAAGGCATTGCATATTCTACAAAGGGTTAGAGTCGAGCTGCTAGTGTCTTGTTAGAGTAACATACCTTGCACACTCGTTCGAGACTGACAAGCCGTGCTCGTTGTCGGCCTTTACGTCCTTGGCCAGCAGGCGGCGGACCTTGATCTTCGCCATGAACTTGCGGACTTTGAACTTGGCCTTCTTGACTTAGCCCATGAAGCCCATGGTGACGGCAGCTGAGGGCAAGTGTGAGTTACCAGAAGGTGCGATGAAGGGAAGGGAGCAGATGAAGAGATGAAAGGGCATGACCAGAGGAAAAGTGAAACTTACCATGTCACCGAGCCACGAATGGCTCGGGAGACTCCCCCGCTGGGCAGGGGGTCAGTCCGCCGCCGCCATAAACACAACGCAATATGCCCAAGGCAACACTCTGCACAGGACTTCGTTAGATTGGCTCTTGAACCTGAGTCCAATAACCAACCCCACAAAGCCGCGGGCAAAGTGCCGCATTGGGCATATTGAGTGTCGACGAACGGATACTTGAGAATCGAGGGGCTGCCGTGTGTCCGGTTGATGAGGACTGATGATGGATATAGAAGAGAGAGAGGGTAGGGGAGTGGGGAGGGATAATGATGTTGGTGGAGGAGGAGGAGGATAAAGATGTTGGTGGTTGGCTGAAGAGGAAAGGAAGAAGAAGACAGAGATGAAGAGGAGGGAGGATGGTTTAAATACCAACAAGAGTGGATCCAGCTGATTCTGTGCGCGCAGAGCTCGAGCTGCCTGGGACAATAGCAGCGAGGCGAGGGCCAGAGCCCCGAGCCCTGCCCGAGCTCAAGAGCGGACCTTGATTCACAGACAAGTGGGCTCTCCAGAGGCGCAGAGAGCTCGAGGGCCTCTCAAGCCAATCACATAATTTACACTGCCTTCCATTTAATTCCCCTCGTCCTTGTGGAGCCGCGCAGAGGGAACCTACCTCGACGAGCTCACCCAATGAAAGGGGGCAAGCTTGTGACTTGGGACGGTTCCAAGCTGAAATTGGGCAATTTGGTCCAAATACTTTTAGATTTGCCTTATGATTGGCCAAGACTTGTTGTGATTTGGGCCAAAAACGTCCTGAGCCAATGTAGGTCGCTCGCCTCGCCAAGCTTGGTTCTCCTGAAGAGGCCAAGCCACTCTGCGAGTTCTCAACCACCTCGATCCCATGTATCTTGTAATTATTGTGCGATGTTCACCGGTGCATTTGAACGCTTCGATGAGTGTTCTGTATATTCATCACAATTGTACTTAATGTAATTCCATATGGTAGCTTCGTAGTCAATACAATCCTCAATGCATGCGCATTGCAATTACTCATTCATTTTTGCATCACTGCTGTTGACATGGATTATCTCACAATTCAGTACCAGTGTTCACATCTTCAAGCCACTCACTCTGTTGCTGCGGTACAACTACCGCCCGATGACGCATCGCCGCTCCTCAAAACCCCCGGTGGACACGGATGAGGCTCAAAACGCACCCTCGAAAATACTCAGGGCAACCACAACAACAATTAACAATACCGTTAAAAATATCTCTCGGAAGCTATAAAATGCCCCATCTTCGCAAAAATGGTGCACCATTTTTCCTATTGTGCGTGGTCGCAAGATCACAGCCGAGTGTCCGGCCTCGTCGTTGATATAACGTCCAGCCGCCCCGCGCCACTACACAACGGTCCCCTGCTTCCCGTTTTTGGCGGAGCATTTCGCTGCACGTCACCAGCTGTCAGATCGCACGTCTCCACTCTCCCGTCTGATCTGCTGCTGGGATACTGCCGCATCCCAGATCACTCGGCCCCTCACCGCCCGGCATCCTGGGTATATAAACTCGCCTTCCTCCCTGGCCAGACCTCTTTTCTTTCTTTTCTCTCCTGCCAAACATCCAGTGGCTCTCGGGGATCATGAAGCCCGGGGGCTGGACTCATCCTGTTTTATGGCAGCTGGTGAGGACGTCGTTCGAAGCGGCCTGGACTAATTTTTTGATTCAGTCCCATGGGCAACCACCTTTTTTTCATTGGGTTCACGGCTTTATGCGGTGGCTTGAAGAAGAAAACTTGCTTAGAATGTGACTGTTGTAGGCTGTGATGTTGTTGTTGTTGTTGTTCAACCTTGTAGTTTGTCTTGGTGATATGATCTGATATACGCGTAGAGGTGAACATTGCGTGCGTAGTGTGAATGTACGATACGATGGAGGGGAGCATAGCGTTCGTGTGATGTGTATGAGGTATCGCGAGATATTGTTTTGGCGGTTGGGCTCGACGTCTCGCGCAGTTGCTCAAGTGACGCCGATACGCCTCTCCAGATGATCATGTCACTCGTGAGTATCTTGACATTGATTACTGACTACTTCGTCACATCATCCAGGCATTTTAATTGCTGCTTCTCTTGAATGTTTTCGTGGTTTTCCTGTTGACTTGGCCGCATCTTGACTCGTCAGTGAGCATCGTAGCAAAACAACACGCAGGAAGGACTCAGGAAGGACTCAGGACGGAATGAGACGTATTTCTTCGATTGAGGATGATATTACGGATACAACACGCTCTTCAAGGACCTCATGGCCTCTCTTCATCTTGTGTTTTGCGCTTGGTGGCTCGCTCGCATCGTGGTCCGCTTGTGGCATCTTAGCAAAACTACCGCAGGGATAGCGCAGGATGAGATACGAGGTATTCACTACGTAGACAATGATCTTATGGATGTTTCACGTTACATGAGGACAAAATCATCTTGTTTCATTTTCTGTTGTGTTTGAGAATCGCGTTGAGGCAATCACTCAGATGCGAGATCATTGCAGCTCAACGGTCACATCGGCACCAAACCACCATACAGCGGATACAAGCTTGGATACGAAGGATACATCATATTGAGGACTATCTCATGCATATTGCACGATATTCATGACTGAAATCGTCTTGCTTCATCCAGTATCGGGCCTGGGGATCGTATGGAAGGATGCACTCGAGTGCAGGATCGTCGTAGCTCGTCCGTGATATCGAAAAAACACAATATATTCGCAGTCGAATCGTCTCGCCAAGTCGCAAATACCCTCTGTACGCTTTCTTCGCACTTCGAGGCCATCTGTACCGGAGGTTCTGTACCGCCATCTCTCGCACTGGTCCGTCAGAGGGCGCCCGCCTTCGCGCTCCCGCTCCTCCCACTACCTTAAGGCAACACTCCCACTTCTTCCCCTCCTGCTCTTTTTTACCTCCCACACAACCACCGCACAACTATTTCGCCTTGTTCATTTTCGTTTTCCGCCCGCATTCTTTCTACTGCTGCAAGCATTTGAACATTTGTTCTGGTATGTGCTTTTCATGTTCCTGTTCTTCTTCCCCTGAACACATTGAACAGTAAGAAACTGACCTTGCCGTTGCTGCTCAGCTCCTCCACGCTTTCCCCTCTTCATTTCTGCACTTCAAGCACTGCTTCTTCGTCCAACGCAAGACGCTCGTCAAGTCTTCGTTGATTCCAAGATCTGTTCATCATGGCCGTTGTCATTGAGATTCCCCTTCCCGGCGGCGCTGGTATCTGCCTTAACATGCCGGACTGGATTGTCGTCCTCATCTTCATCATGATCTTCCGTGTCTGGGGATGGCCCATGGTCGTCCGTCGCTGGCCCCTGGCGTTCACGTGGCCGTGGCACGAGGACGATTTTGTCTTTTAAGCACCATTCACCAATACCCAAGTCGGTATCTCGAGTACGATCTCTACGAGCCATTTTTGAAGTTTTTACGGTAAGTCACCTCGACTCTTAGAGTGTGTCGTCTCAAGTCTTCGTCATTTACTGACCCTCTCCAGAATCTGAATCACAGGACATTGTCACCTGTAACCAAAAAAAAAGGATGTTATATCATGATCATCATCCGCGGCGGATTTATGGAACCGGACTGGTGGATTATTAGGCTCTAGCAATGAATCGAATCTCGTTCTAAATCTTTTGATGTGCTCGTGATCGTGTTCCTTTCGTGCCGCCTTTTCTTCAGTCTTTCCATCTGCCACTCGGTAATATTTTCACCTTCTCGCTGTTCCAAGTCTTCTAATTGACAACCGCTGATTTTTGTCTTGCTCTAGATTCTACCAGTTCCTCCAAAAGCTCCGAAGCTCGTTCCGCGCCGCCCAGTTCATTGAGTTCATCTCCCCGACGCCCCGCCCTCTCCACGAAACCTGGATCATCCAGTATCGTCCTCGCCGCCGTTCGAACCTGTTCCGTTGAAGGATTGTCCGTCTTTAAGTCGATGCCCGCTCTCACCCAACTGACTCGCGCTGCTGTGTCCTTCTTATCTTCTGTTTGTCCAGCGCAGATAAGTGGCACTTTGTGAGACAATGCCTGCGTTATGCTTCCGTAACCGCCATTGGTGATGAGGAGGCAGAGCTGAGGGAGAAAGAGATGGTACGGTATCCATCTGATGAAGCGCACGTTCGGCGGCTCCCCTATCCTTGATGTGATCTCTTCTACATGTGGCGAAGCTACTACGAGAAGCAGATCTGAATCACCAGAGAGCGCCTCAATCGTAGGTATAATCAAGGATGTTGGGTCCATGGCTAAGGTACCTTGAGTAATGCCAACAACCCGAGGGTGCGCAACTATTTCATCCCACTCAGGGGGTAGCTGGGCAAGACTGGTCGGTACTTGGGTAACAACCGGTCCCACAAACTTTGTATGCTCTCGCTGTTGCGACGGCTTCGGCATCAGCTTGAATTCTAGCGATGGAGACGACGCCTGAATGTGAAGATAGGGGCTGTAGGTGAAAGACTCGATCGGCTCCCCATACGGCAAGTTCTTCAAGCCCAATTCCCTCCTCTGGGTATTTATGATCGGCCTCAAAAGCAACGGCAGAAGAATCCACTGGCTAATAAGATGAAGAATATGATTCCAGATCAGTCCAATCCACGACGTAGCCGGACCCTCCCCCGAAACAGCCTGCGGTGCTCCCCAACTCGACATGTACATCGGAATCACCCCCAGCGTCGCATAAACCGGAATTTCACCAAGTTCGCACAAAGCCCTCGCCCCATGCGGCATCACATCGACGAGCAGGACATCTGCTTTAAAGTCCCTCAACACCCGGCGGTAATCCGTCACCTGCGCCAGAAGCCTGATCTGAAGCCGCGAGTACTCCTTGTCGAGAATACCAGTTTCATTAGCGGCGATAAGGGGCTCGTCAATGATGGCTATTGCACTTGTTGGAACGAATTTGGCGCCTACGGCGAGGACGCGGGCTTCGTTGGAGGCGCTGGTGAGCCATGTTACTTGGTGACCACGACGGATGAGGGACTGGGCTACGGCTTGCATTGGGTAGGCATGGCCGGCTGGGAAGTGGGAGTGGAGGAGGATCTTCATGGCGGGTTTGTGAGGGTGATGATGTGGTAAGTGCGATGTGAGTGTGAGGTGTTCTTTATGTGAGGTTGCATGGATGATCTAAGTGGGCTGCATATAAAATCTGCACACTACTGTGTACGAGCAGATCGGGGGCTTGGCAGCGATGGAGGAAGATGAGGGCAATGGTAGAAATTGAATATTCCACTTATACTGCCTTCAGCCATGTTGTCCATGCATCACAAGCAAAGTGAGATCGAGGTGTTATGGCTAAGGTCAAGCTTATGTCTCATCGGCTGGTGTCGATCCCTGTGTCCGAATTCTAACGTCCACCGCTTCCATGTGAGGGGTCAATCAGTAAATTGCAGACGAGCTCCATTCACCCGATTCCAATATTTCGAGGGGTCCTCCTCTATCTCAGCAGCACTGGACATGAAACAATTGCTTCGTTCCGTTCTAATTTTGTAATTTTACCAGTTGTGTCTGCGATTGTGTACGACGTTGCTCACACGCAGATGCGAGGTTCGAGGTTCCGAGTGGAAGATGGCTACCCTGTACTATCTGTGAATTATCGTATTAAATCAAACACAACCCTCGGAGGACATTCTGTAAAGTAGATTATAAATTCTGCTTTCGTTTTATTGTATAAATGTCAAATGGATACTTTCTCATTGGTTGGTATGAAAAGGCACTCTTGTTCAGGATCGTGGCTCAAACATCGACGGTTGTGCAATCGAACATTGGTTGAGATTCAATTTTATGTTGACCATCACGGACCAACTCCGACAACAATCAACATCAACAATGAAAAGTCACCCAAATCTCTATTCTATGTCTCATTTGAGTTGCTGACGGTTCCGACTTACGCCTTGTTTTTTTACTCGTCATCGAAGTATCAGTTGCCCTCTCCACCATCCTCCTTACTCAGCTGCTCATGTTGTCCAGTATCCAACTTCGCGGTCCAATCTTCGAATGCTGAGCGCTGTCTCAAGTATCACTTCAATGAAGTAATCGTATGAGAGTACGACGATCTTGTGATAATATTTAAGTCAAATTTCTAAGAGTTACGGGAAAGTGGTACGAAGCGTGGCACCTTGGTCACTGATTTGTTCCCAGTGTCAGGGTACGAAGTTCATAGACACCCGAAGACCTCGCGAGCTTCTTTGACTGAAAGATGAGTAGATACCAAGCCGCCGCTATCTGGAAACACTTCAGTCGCGACGGCGGTGCCTCCCCCGAGCTACAGAAGAGACCAAGAGATGGCAGTGACCAGAGGTCATGAACCTACAGATGCGCAGAAAATCCATTCACGACCAAAACTACCGAATATCACTGCGGGCAGCGGGCATAGAATGGAAACTTTGTCGCTACCGCATGGCATTCTACAGTATTCATGCGGGATTGATGCTTGTCTCCGTATTGCAGATGCGTTGGTTATAGCCCGAACCTGCTCAAGGATCTGGCCGAGGGCGATTCGGTCCCAAACCTGAATCTCGAAGAGTGTGGCTGGCATGCCAGACCGCGAAGGTGGTGGGCAATGGTCTCTTTGCCGAGCTCCTTGGTGGGAGGAATCGACAGGAAACACAATGCTGAAAGGTATCGCGTTGAGAGCAGAGCCCCATTCATAATTCTTCCCACGAGAAGTGCCGTGTCATGGCGCTACCACTGATCTGAATGACGCCCAAGACTTTTCAATGTCCTCGCAACCCTATACCAAACAACACATCTTCTTGACAAGCGGCCCGTACCGGTTGAGATATGCCATACAAGATCCCCCACAATCGTCCTGCAGTCAGAAGAGCGCCGCCTTCTTCAATAGTACACAAGGAGCTCTCTATGGTTGAAGTCAGTGAGGCGCTCCAACACCAGGTTCTAAGTGTCTTCCACAAGACGTGAATATCGACTGCTGACGACCAAACCTCCACTCGGGCGGGAGCCCGAAGCCTGAACACCGAGGAGGGCAGTGTCGAACAGCATACTACCAAGTCAAACACGATTCAATAAGAATCAGTTCGCAGTGAGCTTCATTTTACTCAGGACTTGGTACACGGCTAACACTTACAGCACACGATCAACCTCAACCTCAAATCCAAGTCGAAGACCAAGTTCGAGTTCGAAACGAACCTGAGCGCCATAAGACTACCCGAGAGGGGATTTATCCTGATGTTGGTCCATAGACCTTTTGGGAGCTTTCTCAGTATTCAACTGGCATTACACGACTGGGTCGAAACTTTGGCCCAACGCTTCGGTCAGTAACTCAGTACAGGGGGCGGAAGTGTTCCAGCAGATGTTGCGAATACAAATGGATCCGGACTGGCCCCAACGCTACGGCAGAAAGAGAATCAACCAAGCTTCTATGAGTACACAAAGGCAATGGATTGCAATGCCCACTAATTAACAGTCGAATACAGAACGACTCGCGAACGTTAGACTGCGAAAGTATCGACAGCAAGAACCGATTGTGCAACCCCGTAACTCGAGTCCCTAGAGCCCCTTTTCTGAACAGGAAACGAAGGCGCTCTGAGATCTCTCGCAGCTGGTTCAAATCTGAATAACATCATGACTTAAATGCCAGCCAGAGACAGCATAGCTGGTTTCGACGGCGCCGTTACACGATCTACAGCCACGGCTCAAGAATTGGATACCGCAAGTCGGGACGAGCCATGAATGAAGTGAGCAGCCCCAGAAAGGTTGGGTTGTAGGTACGCACATGCCCGATAAACTTTGTCGGCCTTATTTTGATACATAGCTAATGGATCTTGACGCAGTTGAAGGCACCTCGATCGCCGAGTCGTACCGTACAGCCGTTACTGGGCCCGAAGACCATTATGTCTACAACCAAGCGCTACAATCAGACCTTTAGACGTTTGTCGAAAGCTTTAGAGAATCCCCTCTGTTCACACGGAGTCATTGCCCTCGTCAATGACGCCTTTGCTAGCCACGAGATTAAATTCGGTTTCATAAGAGGAGCTCACCTGGAAATCGTGATCTTCTTGCTTTGGTAAGTCCAGCCCCTTTATCACGATGTCATGTACGCAGACGATGCTGACAGAAAGACAGCTATGGAATCAAAGCTACTACCACGACCAAGTTGTAACCCCCCTCCACCCGATATAACAGAGCAACGATTGTTTAGCGACTTGGGCTCAGTATGAGAGGACTTTGGCTCACACACCAGGTGCGCCGTACAACAGTTGATACCGAGGCTTTGCGGCAACGATGGGACGTAGACGATGGACTCTCAATGGCCAGCACTCGAACATGACGGATTGTCACTCTGCCCGGCCTTTCTTGAACAGCAAACCCTGTGTGAACAGAAGAAAGCACAAATACGATGCCAGGGTCGCATCTTCTGTCAAACTGTAGTAGATGCTCCCCTACAGAACTTGGTAGCAATAATCCGCTTGTCTCAACACAGTTGGGGTACTTTATATCCCGACATAAAATCCCGGTGCCGTTTCTGAGTTAACTTGTATCTCAACAGGGACTTCAGACTGCCAGCGATACGAACATCGAACAAACCTCCACAAGCCCGAGTTAGACCCCACCCTTCCCGGAACCGATGAATTCTAGCAAGTCAAACCGCACTTACGAGCGAGAGATATAACAACTGCAACGCCCAGTAGGAACATATCAAGCAATGCCACTACTGTGGCGCGCTACTGCACAATGGGCAGCCAAAAAACTGGCGCCAAAGTCTGGTCTTTCAACAGGCTAAAATGTGATCGACAAGTGGCCTTGTGTCTTTTCAAGTTCCAACAGGACCGGCCTCGGATTACCTCGCTCCAATAAGGCAATGAATCGACAGAAGCGTCGAAGGTCGATGGTGTCACTTCCAAAGTGACTTGGTCCTCATCTTCCTAGTCGTCCATGAGGCTAAGGCCCACGGCCCTCGTGTATCTGTGCCATGGGCAGGGCACATGAGGACAGTGCTGTATACGAACTGAGCGGCCTAGTGTCTGGTTATCGTGTTTGGTCTTCAAGGTGCCCCTGGACAGCCGAGTGACAACGATGAAAGGTCAGAGAAGCCCGAGCTTTATATAGCCCTTCTTGGCTCGCTTATCGACGAACTTTCCAGAGCGCGAGTGACCCTCGATATCTTCGACGCCCAACCCGACCTCTTCAGATGGCGACTACTTGTACACTTCAAGACTATCCTACACTCCACCATTGCAGACAGCAATTACTCATTACCTCACACCCGACTCCAACAGAGCATGTCCCTCTTGACCAATGATATCATTTACATCAATTCAGTGCTTCTTGTGGTAAGTTTGAGTTGTATTCATCTTACACCTTGTCAGCCGACGATCAAGGCATGTGCCGTCTAGGGGCATTATATGTTTAATTCTTCTTCTGACCGTCATTCTCCTCCTCAGCCTCATCCTTCTCATTTCCATCCTCCTGGAATCTCGTCTCCTGGGCTGCAACATTGTCAGCAAACGAATAGCTCGAAACCATTCCAACTTACCACTCCACAACTCGGCGTAAACGCCATCACGATCGATCAACTCCCGATGAGTGCCCATCTCCGCTACTTGTCCCTCCTTGAGGACAATGATAAGATCCGAGTCAAAGATTGTTCGGAGACGATGAGCCACGAAAACACTTGTTCGGCCCTTTTCTCTAAGGATACTGTTGATGTTCATCATGAGAGCCTGCTCGGTATGGGTATCCAGGGCACTTGTTGCCTCATCGAAGAAGAGCAGAGGAGGATCCTTGAGGAGGAGTCGACTAACAGCAAGGCGCTGTTTCTCTCCGCCGGAGATCATGAGACCTCGCTCGCCAACCTTGGTGTCGTAACCCTCGGGGAACGACTGGATGGTGTTATGGACATGAGCGCGCTTGGCGACGGCAACAACTTCGTCGTGGGTGGCGTTAATGGAGCCATAGCGGATGTTGTGCTCGACGGTGTCATTGAACAAGGGGGTGTCCTGGGGAACAACACCAATTGAGCGGCGAAGAGACTCGAGATTCACATCTCGAACATCTTGATCGTCAATCAAGATTCGTCCACCCTGAACATCATAAGATCGGAACAACAGACGAAGAAGAGTGGACTTTCCGCAACCGCTGGGGCCGACAACCGCGACCTTCTTTCCAGCGGGGATGGTCAACGACAAGTTGCGCAAGATCGGTCGGTTGGGGTGGTAAGCAAAGTCGACATTCTCGAACTTGATCTCGCCACCCCTTGAAAGGACCAGGGGCTTCGCATCAGGCTTCTCCTTGATGTTGGCATTCACCTTTTGAAGGTTGAACAGTGTTTCCATATCCAGGAGAGACTGTCGGAGCTCACGGTAGACGGATCCAAGGAAGTTGAGGGGCACGGAAAGTTGAAAGACAAGCTGGTTCACCATGACCAAGTCACCAACGGTCAAAGTACCCTCAGCCACACCATTGGCGGCAAGGTACATCATACCTGTAAGTGCCGACGAGAAAATTATGTTCTGTCCACTGTTCAGGAAAGCCAGAGATGTCGCAACCTTGATGGAGTTCTTCTCATACTGCTGAAGAGCCTTGTCATACCGCGCAACCTCAAACTTCTCGTTGTTGAAGTACTTGACAGCCTCATAGTTGATGAGTGAGTCCACTGCCACAGTGGAAGCCTTGTTATCAGCAGCATTCGCCTGTCTTCGGAATTTTGTCCGCCAAGCTGTCGTCCAGATGGTGAAAGCTGTGTAGCTGACCATTGTCAAAACAGTGAGAGCAGCAAACTTTGCGCCATAGTTGTAAGTGAGGATTCCACACACCATGCTGATCTCAAGCGCGGTCGGCATGATATGAAAGACCATACTGGACAGAATGAAGCTGATTCCCTTTGTACCACGATCTAGGGCTCGTGTTAAACCACCAGTCTGTTTGGACAGATGGAACGTCAAGTCGAGACGCAGCAGATGATCGAATACGTTACAAGCTACCCTTCGGATAGCGTTTTGCGCAACAGATGCAAACACGGCGTTTCGCAATTCCTGGAATATCGTTGCGCCTATACGAGATGCGCCGTATGCAAGGATCATAGCTCCAGCAACTGTCGTCGCAGTACCTCCCACAGCAGCAATATCGATGTTCATTGAATCAACAATGCTTTTGAAATAAAACGGCACTTGCACATTGAGAACCTTTGCGCCAATCAACAAAGACACAGCAAGGCCGACTCGCAGCTTTGTACCCCAGTCATCCTTGGGCCACAGATACCGAGTCATCTCTTTCATGATGGCCCAATCGGCCTTGCGCTGCTCAGTCGCGGATTTATCAACCGTCGCAAGAGGATCATTTTGTTTCGTCGGTTGTTTCTGCGCAGGAAACACGGCCGTGGGTTTCGTCGTGGCTGTGGTTTTGGTTTTTGAATCTGTGGGTGCTCGTTCGCGACGCGGGGCACATGTCCAGAACGTTTGCGTTAAACCTGGTCGCTGAGACACTGACGACAGTCGGTAAAGTGCCAGACTCCTCTGAGGACATGTCCTCGACGACCGTAGGAGTAATTGAGGTATCATAGTGACTATTCGGCTCAGATCGAGCTCATCATGGGATGTGTGTCTGGTGGTTTATGGCGGGGTGTAGCGGGATGGGATAGCGCGTCGATAAGAGGCACGAGACAACAAGGTACCGGAGCTGCCAGGGGCCTTGGCTGCGATCCGGTAGCTACTTTACCTTGGCCAAAGAGGTGTCTGCTCTATTTATTAAAAGGGGGAGAGGGTTTCTTGTTATAAGCACTTGATGGAGCTCACATAAGAGTAAGTTGCCAGATTCAGACGGATGATGCAACCGGTTGGGGCCTGAGGCAGCCGATCATCGGAGCGCCAACCCAATGATGACCAGGAATGGGAATGGGCGTGTAAGACAGAGAATTATGCGATTGTTTAGTAGATCTCTTACGAACAAGTATTCAATTGGATCTCTTAGTCACTTTTTGAGTCGAATTGAGTTGTTTCTCATTATAAACAGCGAAGTACAATCGGTGACCGTTTGACTTATACTTCAGCATCCGAAATCTTGTGATTGATAAGAACATCGCGCAATATCCAGGACAAACGTCGCCGACATCCCCCGGCTTGAACTATTCCGTCGCATATGTACCCCTCAAGCCAAGCGCTGAATATTTAATGCCTATACCGAAGAGTGTTCGTGGATGTTCCTCTGAGAAAAAGTCTAGATAGACGCTTTTTCCTGTCATGAACTCTGTCTCTACAAAGGCTGCTGAGCTACATCGGAAAGTTGAAACTCTTATCCCATAACTTCACTGTGACAAAGGCCGTTTCTTCTCATCAAGTCTCAAACGCATGTTTTTTGAAAGGGTATTAAAGAGCTGTCGTCTCCCGCCAGACCACGCGGATAACTCAATTGCAACTTGTTACCCAAGATCAAGGTGTCGAAAGACTCGAGTTATGACAAAAAACAATAGGTCAAAGCAGCAAAAGGAAAGGTCTCGGAGGGAGTCGAACCCTCGCTGGCGGAATCAGAATCCGCAGTCATAACCGTTAGACCACGAAACCAGATCTAATTATTGGAGAACATCTTCCACTACAGCGCATTATGTCGCTGAAATTTGGAGCGATGACATATCGATACCCACTCAGTTGACCACAGATATGATAGACTGGCACATGAGGTAGTCTTACAAATATCTCAATTGATTGCTAGCATGCTGAGTAGTGTTCTATCTGTGTCTTCTTGCCTCTTTCTTTTGTGTCTGTCTGCCTAGTATGTATATCTGTCCCGGACGATATACATCCAATGGCTTCTTGCTTATGCGTGATGCAACAGTATGGATATAAGCTCAATCAATATGACTGAGTTCATGACAGAAGCGTCCAGAGGAAACCAAAGGAGCTAATAATAATTGAACTGGAATAAAGAACTCTGTTGTTAAACAAAGTTACTTTGAGTGTTTAATTTCCATTCAATCGAAAATTATGAAACTCCTTCTCAATAATATCGAGGAGCTGTGGTGCACCAACCACTGTAACACTCTGACTACAGTGCACAGCCCCTACAACTCACGGCTGAGCAACGCCAGTCAGCACGGGCGGGTCTGATCCATACAAGAGCTCTCAAGTTTGCATCTTCAGCAGCGAAACCACGTATCGCCTCAACTTCACCAAACCCTCTATTCTTGTTCATTTATGTTGTAACACTTCAGTACTCACTGATTTCATCACAACATGGACAGTCTCGAGGCTCTTCGGGAGCGCCTCAACGAGACTCTCATTCCCCACGCTCAGCGATATCCCCTACAAGCTATCCTCGTCACAACCATTATCCTCTTCATCACAACGAGACTCTTTACAGGCAGTTCAACTTCTTCTAGAAAGGATGGATCAAAAACACCTCCTCTTGCACCTTTTTGGGTGCCCTTGTTTGGCCATGCTCCGCGTATTTTCCTCAGTCCTTCTTCAGCTTTGACGCGCTTCAGAGATCGATATGCACAGGGTGTCTTTTCACTCCGCTTATTCCAGAGCATTCACTCTTTTGTCTTTCGACCTTCACTTGTGACTCGTCTTCTTGAGCAGCCGGAATCTATCGCTGACAAGGAGCATGTTGCGAGACGGATTATGATGACCAATTTTGGCCTTCAAAAGAAGGATCTTGCTGCTTATGATAAAGCTGCTCCTGAGGTGTATCAAATCACCAAGGAGTATCTGAGCGGCTCTCATCTCGATGCCCTCGCCAAGGCTACCCTTCGGGATCTTGACGACCATGCTGCTGATGCAATCTCCTTCAATAGCTATCCCACTGATCAGATGGACTGGGAACGACTGGGCAATGCGGAGCTTTTGGAGAACACTGGAGACGCAAAGATCATGGCTGTGGACTTCTTTGAGCTTATGAAAACCTTCGTTGCCAGAACTGCCACCATCTCGGTCTTTGGCACAGACTTCGTCGAGGTCTATACCGATATCTGGCCTCATTTGTGGATTTTCAACGATGCTTTCCACTCGCTCGCAATGGGAGTCCCAGTCTGGGCACCCTTCCCAAGCTCCCAGCGTGCCAGATTTGCTCTTAAAAGGCTACTCACTTTCATGCGCGAGTATCACACTGAGTTGGACAAGTTTCTCAGCGATGAAGAACCGGCGACGAAATGGCAGGACTTTCACACCATCAGCCCTCTTGTGCGCGCCAGGACTGAAGTCTATCGGAAGCACGGTCTGTCTGTTGATGTTCGCGCTGCATTTGATGTTGCTCTTCTTTGGGCCACCACTGTCAACTCTACATCACTCATCTCATGGTCGCTGTTCGAATTGTACCAAGACAAAGTTCTTCTATCCCAAATCCGCGAGCAAATCACACCGTTCGTCAAGATTGTCCAACCCAAGAACGATTTCGGTGGCGCCGTCTGGATTCCTCCCCAGGTTCAGAAACTTGACCTGGAAGGTCTTGTTACCAAATGTCCTCTGCTTCAGGGGGTATATCTCGAGACATTAAGGTTATACGGTGGAGGATGGTCAGCGAGATATCTGAAGGAGGATGTGATACTCAAAGACAAAGAAGACAGCTTTGTTCTGAAGAAGGGGACGTTCGCACATATTGTGAATGATCTGCATCACTCTGATCCCAGAAGCTTCACAGACGCAAAGGTTTGGCAAGTTGGACGATATCTAGAAGATACAGTTGATGAGAAGGGCGTCAAGACTCAGAAGGTTAACCCATACACGGTCCGAGCATCAGGTATGTTTATCGTCTTGCATGGCGATCGAGTACTGATTAACATTTCTAGATGGAACATTGACAATGTGTGATGATTCGGAGTTCACGTTGAGGAAGGTTGCCATGTACATCTCGGTGTTCATCAGCCTTTACGAACTCGAACCCGCCGGAAGTGAAAGATGGCCGTCGCCGCCGGTAGTCAAAGGAGTTGCGTCGGCGCAGCCGTGGGGGTCTGTCAGGTTATGGGTGAGGCGAAGGTCGCCACAACCTCAATGAGTTGCATGCATGCCTCCCTGGGCTGCAATATGTCCGTGGTTCAAGGTTTTGAGACACACAGGGACATACCATATAATACATCCCTCGGTATACACCAAAGTTTCGTCGGTTTCCTGCTAGCTACGTTACGTGACGAGTTGCCATGGCTGAACGTGGATGATCAAGAGTCTCAGCACATCTTTATTATCCTACTCTCAGCCAAGTTGTCCCAGGTTATCGAACTTTCTCACAGCAATGAACCACCAGTTCAACTCAAGAATCAATCTCATGGTCATTAATAACTTCACAGAGTCTCATCACTCATCGATGCTATTACAGCCTGTTTCAAGATCCCAGCTCATATGTGAGCCCTAGTGGGGCGTAGTGTCTTCCCCAGCGCAAAAGTTACCCACAACACCAAAAAGATGATCTCGAGGAGCGTCTCTCCCCCGGGAAGGCTCGAACTTCCGATCTCCCGATTGTCTGCAAGTAACAGTCGGACGCTTTAGCCAACTAAGCCACAGGGGATGAGCTGATTTGATGATGGCCGCAAAGGAATTGGGTTCTATGTTGGCGACGATTGCAGTTTCACGATGATTGAGACGGAAGATGTCAGAAATCGAGAGCTTAAGTTTTGGTGAGGAACGGTCGACTCGAGTTGAGTCGAGTCAGTTTGAGTTTGTGGGGAAACAGTGGTGAAATGAACAGAGACAGATGTAGCATCATCCAGTCTAGTTCTGGTAATGTTGGCTCAGAGGGGACTCTACAATCCATGTGTTAGACAACGCCAAACAACAGAACCAAAAAAGTGTTCGTTTAATGTTCCGTACGGTCAAAGATGCAAAAATGTAAGTCAAAGTTCTCCAACATGTCTTACAACAGTTGTCTCAGATCTGAATGAGCTCTATTGACGAGAAGGGGCTTGCCTTCAGCTAGACACCAAGTGATCATCCATGGAGTTAATTGACTTCCATTAAGTCAACGGCAACTCAATCTCCGTCGACTCAAAAATACATCAATCAATTGACATTCTCGACAACAAAAACAGACGCAATTGGCAAAAGAGAACTCCCCCGGGAAGGCTCGAACTTCCGATCTCCCGATTGTCTATTTAATAACAGTCGGACGCTTTAGCCAACTAAGCCACAGGGGACAGGTTGTGCTTTTGTTGGAGGACATGGCTGTAATGGTGATCCTCAATCCTTGGCTTGCTCTTTCACGAGTGTATGAAACGGATTTCCAGTCAGCAGTTTCAATTGAAGGAATAGGAGTTGTGGCTCAGTGTGAGATTGTTTTGATGCAGATTTTATATTTGTGGAATGGATTGGTAGTGTCAGGCTACGCGTGGCTGTGAGTGAGTTTGTTAGTTTGACAACTACCGTATCACTTCCAGTATATCTAACTCACAATGCAACAACTCACCCAACCATACGATCTAATAAATAAGAAATAGGATTGCTCCTTTTCCTCTGCCTCACTCTATTGCCAACTGATTCAGTGCCAAAGCCATTGACCCTGTCTCCATGTACTCTTACCAGGTTGGAAGATTACCCTGTATCATGGCCCCCAACTTTTGCGGGCAAACTCATATCATCATATCGGTCATTACCGAAACCAACACCATCAATGGCTATGAGAACTGAGCCTTGCTATCCAATATCAATTTGACACTTCTATTGCTGACATGACTCTTCCTCAAAACCAACAGCCATCCTTCACAATCTGAAAGTGGCTATGCAAATAGAAAGGGGCAATCTCAAAGAAGCACAGTCTTCTAGAAAATTAACAGTGGATCGCTCCCTTTCCTGCATTTTGTTTATCTGGAGAAACTTCATGACATTTTCGTCATGCGGCGATCCTACGGCCGGGGTTCGGAGTACGTGATCGGCCAGGCAGCAAAAACGGGGCCGAGATCTTCGGAGCCGGACCCGGTAAAGGATCAAACTAAGCAATTACATCCCCTGGCTGTGTCGAGGCTGGGCAATGAGCTTAACAGTTGTTGGACCAACAGTTCTCTATGCGTATCAGGTGCTGAGATGGAGACAGAGATTAGCGGTCTGCCTTGTGGAGTTGAGCCTGTTCTGAGGCTCAGTTGTTTCGGTCTAACAGATGAAGGCCATCAATTGAGGCTTACAATTAAAGACCTGGGTCTTACCCAAGCGCCAGGTTGACGGTCCGCGGTAAAAGGTAAATTTAGCTACGGACGATGTCCTTGGTAATTTATGAGCATATCACCATAAGCTTAACGAGCATCGTCAGAAAAGTTGGGGCTGAGAAGGAATACATTGACTTGTCATGAAGTGTCTATAGCCAACCATCAGACCTGCCCGGCTTATACGAGGGATATCTCAAGTGGCAAATGATCAAGGCACTGCTGGGCAACACCTGGAGATATTGGATGTTGACAACATGAGATGTTAGTGCCGGGAATCATTTTAGAATGTTATCCCCGTCCAACAGCTAAAGCTACGGCTTCTTGCTTCCGGCCATTTCCAGATACAGCAGATGCCATCCCGGCATCGCCAAGCCGAAGGGTGACCAACAATGACAAGTGGATGGGCATTGACATTGACTTGAACAATTCCAAGAGGCAGTGCAACTGATCACACGTCCCCCATCCAATGACATTACACGTCCCAACAGCGCTCGAGTTATCCTCTTCTGGCCTTGCGCCCATGATATGATTGGCCAGGGTCGGCCAGTAGCTCTGCCGAGTCTCCGTGGGTGAAAAAAGTCCAGCGGTCATGGAAACCAACATCAATCGGGCGCAATGATAAGTGTTAGCCAAACTATCGTGGCCGTTTATCCTCAAAGAGGCGGAGTAGATTCAGGGATCTGCACTATTCGCCTCTGGCCCTGGGGCTAGTCTCTCGTCTTGCTGAAGCTATCTCCGAGAATGGACTGCGGTTCAGTAACATGGACGTGAGAAGACATCGCCCTGTGAGGCAGAAACAAAAGATTACCGTATATGTCATTTGAGTAATGCTTGGCCAACGCACATCGTTACCGGGTTCACCAAAGCCGAGAGCTTAGCAAAAGTCTTGGCCATATCATGGATTTGAGCAAACGTGGTCTTATTCCCATAGTTCAATTGAGAAAGTGCATATCGACACTGACGAACCCTCCATCGACAGAGTTCAGGTAAAACGCTAAAATGGCTTGTGATTGTCAGTGCCTAATTTGATAATGCCTCATCCCATATCCCATCGCGTTGGTCGTATTCCCGCGACGAAATCAAGAGCTCTCTCCCTCATGCGAGACCCTAGCGGCACCTCCAAGCCTTGCGCCCCACAAGTCCCTTCCCGTAAGATCGCGTAGGCGAATCATAAATCGCCGCCAAGGTGGTTGCATGCCACGCGGGCTCCACAAATTGCAAGGTAGATCGCTCTTTCCCCGTGTCACTGTCACCTGTGCACCTCAGGGTTTCAGGCTACAGGGGGAGAGAGGCAAGAAAAGTTAGTCTAAATGACAAAAAGACTAGGCAAGGTCCGAGTTACACTCTGCGAGGTATAGACTAATTACTTTTGGCACCCTACCTCCAGGTCAGAAGTCTTTTTGCTCCCTGATGCCTGCGCCTGCATCTGCACTGCACGAAGCTTGGGTTGTGTCGGGTGCGACTTCCAATGAGGTCGACGTCACCTCATTGACTTGGCGTTAGGTTGTAGCTCTGAAGGAAGGATGTATGAGCTGAGCTTGAGGGTGGGTTGGACCTGCCCGACAACATTAAATAACACCCTCTCCCCACCTCCAACGTGAAACATTTGCATCTTCCATTGTCACTGACATTCCATCACCTAACAAAACAACACCGATCATCGAGTATTCCACAACTTCTTTGATCAACCCTAAACAGCTTTCAAGCAAGCCGTTTCTCAAATCAACACAGCACAACACAATTCACAATGTCGTCCACTGAGGGCATGATCAATGGCGGCGGAAGCTCTTCCGCAAACCCTACCAAGGCTCCTGTTATGGAGGGCAACGGCGGCTTCATGGCACAGCACAAGATGGCAGTTGAGCCCCCAAAGAAAGAAGATCTCCAGCGCAGTTATGCGACTGTTGTCGAGAACGACGCCAACCCCAAGGGTTGGTATGGCTCGATGAGTAAGTATCAGTGATCACGAAATGCATGATATCAACACATCAACTAACGCCTTCAGTGAATGCCCTTGGAACCATAATTGGAACCATGGGTGCCGTACCCTGCTGCATTATATGCCCCAACCCCTTCAAGGAGGTCAACCAGGGCAATGTCGGTCTCGTCACGAAGTTCGGAAAGTTCTACAAGGCTGTCGATCCTGGCCTGGTTAATATCAACCCTCTCAGCGAGCGACTTATTCAGATCGATGTCAAGATTCAGACCACAGAGGTGCCCGAGCAGATTTGCATGACCAAGGACAACGTTACTCTTCGCTTGACCTCAGTCATCTACTACCACATTGTCTCTCCTCACAAGGCTGCTTTCGGTATTAACAACGTAAAGCAAGCTCTCATGGAGCGCACTCAGACCACTCTCCGCCACGTCGTTGGTGCTCGCGTTCTGCAGGATGTCATCGAGCGCCGTGAGGAGATTGCTCAGTCCATTGGAGAAATCATTGAAGACGTTGCCGCTGGATGGGGTGTTCAGGTCGAGAGCATGCTCATCAAGGACATTGTCTTCAGCCAGGAGCTGCAGGAGTCACTGTCCATGGCTGCTCAGAGCAAGCGTATCGGTGAAAGCAAGATCATTGCCGCTAAGGCTGAGGTAACATTCTACATCATTTTACACTTGGCAACACATGACTAACATACTCCTCCTAGGTCGAATCCGCCAAGCTTATGCGACAAGCTGCCGATATCCTGAGCTCGGCTCCTGCCATGCAGATCCGATACCTCGAGGCCATGCAAGCTATGGCCAAGTCTGCTAACAGCAAGGTTATCTTCTTGCCTGGTGCTAATCAGACTATGGGCAACGCTCTCAATGCCGCCATGGCCAACCAGACCGGCGAATCCAGCGCTCGTGGCCTGGACATAGAAAATGACTTTGGAGGTCAGGACCCAGGTTTCCAACAGGCCATGAACGCCCGCGTCGTGGAGAACATCTAAACAAGACGTTCTTCCCTCGTGCGTATTACACTGAGGCAGTGGGCTAACGCTTGAGGGTTCCCGTTTCGGGTTCTAGCCTGGTCTACTTGATTTCGGAAGCATTGCCTCGACTGCTCTCTTCTCGTCTTCATCAGAGCTACACTCCGGCTTTGCTCGTCTAACTCAACTGAATGACCTGTCACGTTTTTGCTTTCAACGCTGCACTTTGATACCCATCTCAACAACAACCGCCGTCGCTCATTGCGCTTTTCCGCTTTTAGTGTATGTATTCTACTTTCTTCTTTTATTGAGGGAGCGGTGGTGGATAGGTGGTGTCTTGTGCTTTTCTTTTTGGAGATGGATACCCTTGGTTTGCTCAGATGAGCATTTAATGAGGATGGCTTCTGGATGATCCCTTAACGTCATGGAAAATACCCAATCGCTATGAATATACCCTTTTCCTTCTGAAATTGCTGTGTTTGTGAAGTGCTTCATATGTATGTCCGTGAAACCGGAAGAACTCTTGCTGCATGTGAAGGTCTTGAATTGCCAAATCGTGTTGTTTCCTTGCTAGTGACAAAAAGACTTGGGTAGATCGAGGTAAGTTTGGGCAATTACAGGATAACTTAGAAGGGTTTCAGACTGATTATTACTAGCGCCATGGTTGAAGGTCCTCAGTTTTATTGCTCCTTGGGCGGCTTCAGAATGAGTGTAGAAAGAAGCAAGACAACCTTATACATATTCGAGGAAAAGTTACGAGACATCACACTGCATGATACGCCCGGATCATCACGACTAAGGAGTTCATTTAGCAATCACAATATCCAGGGCATGCAAACTTGAGGATTAACTTTTAAACTTGACAATTTTCTCTTCTATATCCCTCTGTTCACCCTCCCGTAATGATACATCAAAAGCATAGGAATTCCTCTCCAGAAGTCACCGCGCATCCACCCAGGGGACGGGGGAGGGGACAGAGGGTCAAGTTGAAAATACGAAAAAGGGATAAAACCAAATCACGCCAATATGCCCTCCACCCAAACGCCAGCCAGCCAGGAAACAAGGTGCGGGCAGAAGATGCCATGCCAAGAGTCTCTCAGGTATCATATATCTACACATCGGAAACCGTCCAATAGTCTGTTGTTGGGTTGACTTGAAATATGATCTTTCATTTTGGAGCGGGTTCTTCGTCAGTGTTTAGACGAGTACGAGTAAAGCAGGTAGGATGAGATTGGTTAACCTCAGAGTCCTACAATTGTGCCCGATTCAGCATCGTCACGACTTGCGCCGTGGACGTTTACTTGAGGGCCCCTAAGCCTCAGAGTGTCGCTTCTTCTTCTTCTGCTTCTTCTCCTTCTTGGGTTCCTCGTCTTCTGAGTCGTCGTGCTTGCGCTTCTTCTTGCCATCAGTCTCTTCGGCGGCGGCTTGCGACTTGGAAGGCGTGGCCTTCTCCTCGGCCTTTCGCAGCTTCTTGAGTTCCTTCTTGCTGACGACCTTGGGTGTGCCATCGGCGTTCATCTCAACATCACCTCGCTCGTACTTGCGCTTGAACTTCTTGACTGAGATACCGGCCTCCTCGGCAAGGCGCTCGTAATCGGCCTCAGAGAGCTTCTTGGGCTTGCCAGGAGTGGCAGCCTCGTCGTCACTGTCATTCTCAGCATCCTTCATCTCCTCGTCAACCTCCTCGATCAGCTTCTTGGCCTTCTTGAGCTTCTTGGCGGGAGTAGCTTCGTTGGTCTCCTCATCATCGGCAACACCATCGGCGTCACCGTTGTATCGGCGGGTCTCCTTGAGAGTGAACTGGCCAGCACCAACAATCTCACCAGAGGGGGTGACGTTGGCGCCCTTGGGCAGAAGAGGCTTGCCCTCGAGCTTGCGAAGGTGGTTCTCAAGCTTGATGCGGTTGCTGAGACCAAGGATAGCGCGTTCCTCCTCATCAGCGTCGTCTTCGGTATCACCTAGGGCATCGACACGGAGACCCAGAGCAGCCTTGGCAGACAGCATACGAGCGATCTTGCCCTTGTTTCGGCCGGTGGCCTGACCGATGAGTGAAGAGTGGTAGATGAGACCGTACTTAGGTGTGTCGTGCTTGGTCTTGAGGGCGCGGAAGAGGGCTTTCTCGGCACCAAGAATCTGGATGGTGGAACCAGGAGACTTGGCCAGGCTGATGAGAGAGCCAGCGTGGGCAATGAGACGGGCACCGACAAGGTAGCCGACGAGAGCAGTCAGGTTGGGAGCGATAGCGCGCATGCGGCTCTCGAGGTACGAAGAGAGCTGTGTTCGGTAGTTTGAGTAGACAATGACCTGGTCAGCCAGGAGCTTAATGTTGTCAAGATCCTCATCGGTGATCTCGGTACCCATGCTAATCTCGGCAGCAGCCTTGATGGAAGTCTCAATCTCCTCGGGAAGGATCTCGGAGAGGTCGCTATCGGCAATGTTGGTGCGCATACCAACGGCGAGAATGACGCGAGCGTAAGCCAAGTTGTCGTTGAGAATCTTGGCCATCTCAGGGAAGTGCCATCCATACCACTCCTTGGTTCGCATAGCGTAGACGTTGAGCTCCTTGTCGAGGTCGTCGAGAAGCTTGATGGCCTGGATGATCATGGAGTCGACCTTGTCGGCAGAGAACTTGAGCTTGTGACGCGACATGGAGTGAGAAAGACCAAGGGCCATGCGGTCAAAGTTCTCCTCAAGCAGACCAGGGATAAGGTTGGGCAGTCCACCTCGAATGCCACGGAAAAGGTCCATGGTGTTGGAGCCAGAAACAGGAGAAATGTTTAGCGATGGCATGTTAGAGATGGCAGTGCCCAGCTTCATATCGGCGACGGCGAGCGAGGCCTTCTTCTCGGACTTGAGGTCGTCGAGGAGTTGGGTGAGAAGCTCGGGGACCTTGCCCTCCTTGAGCGACGCAGCTTCTTCGAGAGCGGTAGCGGCGCTGTCGAACTTGACAAACTTCTTGAGCTTGAGCCTATCAAGGGAAAATATGTTAGTGAGGCTCTTGATGGTATTTCGCCATTTGGCGATGGTCCACTCTGCGATTGAAGACATTTTTGGGTGCTCAATGGCATAAGTTTTCGCAAATAAAAAATGATCAAAAAACTTACATCTCAACGACCTTCTCAGGTCGTCCGAGCTCAGCAGCGAGTTCCTCGTTCTTGAGCATCTTCTTATCAGTAGCCTTAAACAGGCCATAGCTGCCAATTGTTAGCCCGGCGTCCTAGACCTTTACTTGCCTCGCCATCATGAATTGATGATGGTCGAGGTCAAGATCGAGAGTCGCGACTTACCCTGCCGGCGTCTCGGCAAGCACAAAAAGCGACATTGTGAATTAGTTTTGGTTCCTTCCTTCTGGTCTCGCTCTAATCGATTGGGGTCGTGGCTTCCTCGCGAGGCACAGTCCGGTTCGTTGTGCGCGGCTGCGAAAGGAAAGATCGAGGGTGGGCTGGCGATGGAAAAATTTCAGATGAAGCTTGGGAAGGCTCCACTCAATTTTTTTGATCTTGGTCCTGGCGCGGAAAGTGTGATGCAGGTTCTTCGGCTGCCGGAGCTACTTGCTTCCGGTTTCTGCATCAGGTACGTACTCCCAGCCACTGACTCCTGGCCACTCACGTGTCGACGCTCGCGACAGCATGTCTGGGCAAGCTTGCGTCGCAGGCTGAGGTTTGTTAGGCGGCCAACTTCAACAATCCAGTTAATTCATCGCCTCGGCCACGAAGACGCCCTATAATCCTCAAGGCCTCAAATACGATAGATCAAGACCGAACGAACTACCACGAACGAGAATCAAGATGGAGGGTCTTCTCTACAACGTCAACGGCGGGTGCGTATTAGCTTGAAGATGAAGCTTCATACGAGTGGTTCTGGAGACTAATCATAACGAACAGCTACGTCGAAGGAATTGTCCGAGGCTACCGCAACGGTCTTCTCACAGGCGCTGCCTACAACAACTTGACTCAATGCGAGACGATTGATGGTACGCGACGATGACTTCATCACCAACTTCATTATACTAACGACCACAAGATCTCAAGCTTCAGCTTGGCCCTTCATATGGCGATTTTCTCGCTTCCCTACCACCCAACCCATCGACTTCAGCTCTCGCAGCCAAGACCACCGACAAGCTCATCTCAGAGTTCCGATATGTGCGCGCTCAAGCTGTCGGCTCTCTTGCTACCTTTATGGACTACGTCACCTACGGCTACATGATCGACAACGTCGCCCTTCTCATCACAGGAACCCTTCATGAGCGGGATACCCGTGAGCTTCTTGAGCGATGCCATCCTCTTGGATGGTTCGAGACTATGCCAGTTCTCTGCGTTGCTACAAACATCGAGGAACTTTACAACAGCGTGCTTATCGAGACCCCTCTTGCCCCATACTTCAAGGGTAGTCTTAGCCACCAGGATCTTGACGAGCTAAACATTGAGATTGTCCGAAACACCCTCTACAAGAACTACCTCGAGGACTTTTACAACTTTGTCAACACTCACCCTGAGATGGCCGGTACACCCACTGCTGAGGTCATGTCTGAGATTCTCGAGTTCGAGGCTGACCGCCGAGCCATCAACATCACACTCAACTCTTTCGGCACAGATCTTTCCAAGCAAGACCGTAACAAGCTCTACCCCAACTTTGGCAAGCTATACCCTGAAGGAACTCTCATGCTCTCTCGAGCTGAAGACCCTGAGGGTGTCCGTCTAGCAGTTGATGGTGTTCATGACTACAAGTCTTTCTTTGACGCCATTTCAGTCGGTGGCGGCCCCTCAGGACCTGGTAACATGGGTGGTGGCGCTGGTGAGACCAAGACACTGGAGGATATGTTTTACCAGAAGGAGATGGAGATTTCCAAGAATGCATTCACCAGACAGTTTACTCACGCCATTGTCTATGCTTGGGTGAAGCTCCGAGAACAGGTTAGTAAATCCAACATGAGTGCCTCTTATCAGACTAACAAATCACAGGAAATCCGCAATATCACCTGGATTGCCGAATGCATAGCTCAGAACCAGAAAGAGCGCATCGGCAACTACATCAGCGTCTTTTAAATCGAGTATGGGTATTGGCATCGTTTTCATTTTTAGCAGGATTTTGTGTAGTATAGCAGCAACTGAGCTCATAATGGCACGGATTAGTTCCCACACTGGCGCAAAGGACAGATAGGTAGATGCAAAAGGCGGCATCGTCGCCCCATCTTTCAGGTGGCTTGTATTGTACATAGAGAGAAACAAGTTATTCTACAAAATCATCTCAGCTCCCGTCCTGTCTTTACAACGAGATCTGGTCCTTCCATGTCGCAGGTGTAAGACCCAGCTTCTCGACCATGTGAGTCCATCGCTCACTTCCCCTCTCCTTACGGTCCATGTACTTCATCAGCTTTTGTCGACGGTGCAGCAATAATCTCAAGTTTCGCTTGTTGTGCTTATCCTTGTATCCTCTGTTGATCTGCAGAGCCTGAGAGAGGGTGTTAATCTTAGTTGTCAAGATGGCGATCTGAACCTCGGAGCTGCCTGTATCAGGACCGCTTCGGGGCGGCATTTCCACTTCGTTGGGATGAATTGATTTTGGCTTGCCCTTCAGAACCAGATCTGTGTTGTGACGGCCGAATTCCTCAACGATTCGTCTCACGTTGGCGTGGAAGCGGTCCTTTGCGCTGCTGTTACTGAGCGATGTGATACGGCGCAGAGCCTCAATAGCCTTCTGGTGACGCTGCTCGTGTTGCTTCGCCTTATCCACTCCACTTTCGGGTTCCATTTGTGACTCGACCACGCCGATCATGGGTTTGGTAAGGGTATATGCGTGCTTGACAGCCTCAGTGAGTTCAGAGTCGGTAAGGAAGTAGTTCCGTAGTTCCGGAGACGTCGGTAGCTCATGTGCTTCGGCGAGCGGGTTTCCACTTCCATCCACAGGAACACGGGATGTAGCCTCTTGACCAGCCGATTCAAGCGACTCTATAAAGGGAGTTGTCTTTCCCTTGACAGGATCACCCCACGCCTCATCCCTCTCACGGGCGAGCTCCTCACGCCGTTGCACATTGGCAGCCTTTCGCTGTTGAGCCTGAGCCCATCGGTAAGGATCCTGCTTCGCCTTGCGCTTCTTTTCACGCTGGGACAAGTTTGCCGTTTGGACGATGGGGAGAAAGTTCGGGGTAGCGGGCTTCGCGGCGGGCCGGAGGCAGACTGAACAGTTGATTAGCGTTGAAGAAGCTAATGGCTATATAGATACATACGGTTCAATGTGCTGAAGCGCGGCAGCGCCGGTATTCTAGGGGGCATGATTGAAGCATCAACCTACTGCTTTGATACAGAGACTGATGGATTGTCGTCCAAAACCAAAACCCGCCCCAAATTTTCCTTAGCCCACCCTGCCAATGCCCGTCGTGGTACCGGGAGCCCATTGAGTGCCAAAACGGATTAGCTTTAACGTCACGTGGAGATACTGGACCTCGATCTCTTATCCTCCAGCTAGCCCATATTTAGCCTAGCGTATCCATCAGGGCTTCCCACCTCCCACATTTTGGTGGTCAAAATTCCGTCGCGAACTTCTCGATTTGCGATTCTCTGCACGCAACACCACAATCCTCTTCGCCGTCACCTTCCAAGCCATCCTTCCTTTTCGTCACCTAAGACAAGAGAAGATAATCCGTCAAGATGGCTCCCTCCAACCTGCCCGCCCTCTTCAACGCTACCAGCCAGGACATTGAGACCCTCCTGGCTGCTCAGTGCCACCTCGGCTCCAAGAACCTCCAGGTTCACATGGAGAACTACCTCTGGAAGACCCGTGCCGATGGTGTCAACGTCATCAACGTCGGCAAGACCTGGTATGTTTGAATTGGAATTTTGCTGGGACTTTTGGGCTTCAAGATTGTCTGTTTCGAGGGGGATTGAAAGCGCATATTCGATACTCGAAAAAATGAAGCTATTCAGAGGAGGGGCAGAAAATCTTGAAACCAAAATACCAAATTATTTCGCGCACAATCGCTAACAGCTCATCTTATAGGGAGAAGATCGTTCTGGCTGCCCGTATCATCGCTGCCGTCGACAACCCCGCCGATATCTGTGTCATCTCTGCTCGTCCCTACGGTCAGCGTGCCGTCCTCAAGTTCGCCGCCCACACTGGTGCCACCGCCATCGCTGGTCGCTTCACCCCCGGTTCCTTCACCAACTACATCACCCGATCTTTCAAGGAGCCCCGTCTGATCATCGTCACCGACCCCCGCACCGACGCCCAGGCCATCAAGGAGGCTTCCTACGTCAACATCCCCGTCATTGCCCTCGCCGACACTGACTCTCCCACCGAGTACGTTGACGTTGCCATCCCCACCAACAACAAGGGTCGCCACGCCATCGGTGCCGTCTGGTGGATGCTCGCCCGTGAGGTCCTCCGTCTTCGTGGTACCATCTACAACCGCGAGACCCCCTGGGACGTCATGGTCGATCTTTACTTCTGTATGTTTCCCTGTAACTAACACCAGCAATCTGTACTGACAACTCGCAGACCGTGACCCCGAGGCTGAGGCTGAGGACAAGGTTGAGGAGGAGAAGCTCCCCGGCGCTGACGAGGAGGGTCCCGCCGCCATCGAGTCCGGCTTCCAGAACACCGCTGGTGGTGACTGGGAGACTCCCGCTGCTGGCTTCGCTGGTGCCACCGGTGCCGCTGCCCCTGGCTGGGACGGTGCTGCCGGTGAGGAGTGGGGTGCTGCCCCCGCCAACACCGAGTGGGCTGCTTCTGCCGAGGCCCCCAAGGACTCTCAGTGGTAGGGTACTGAGGCCCAGGAGGGTGATGGCCAGGGACACCAAGAGCCTGCCATTGACTGGTAAAACAAGAATTCAAAAAAGAGGATACCAAAGCAAATTCAAAACAAAGATTGAATTTGAACACATTTGGAACGGTTTTACGACGAGAGCAGAAAAGCGTGTGGATGTGTGTTGTGGTTCAATCAAACTATTCGACAACGTTAACCTTTTCCTTCCCCCCTTTCGATAACACAATTCTTCTTGCTGACTATCTTACGAATTAACATCCGTGGGAATTGAGGTTCTCAACTCGGCGGTGCTAATGAGGGAAAGATACTCTCCTCCTTGCTTTTGGGATGGAGAGGGAAAGCCCTGCGCTGCTGAGGGGATGGACTTAATCGTTATCCCGCCTTGTTTCTATGGAATTTGTATTGATGCAAGAAAAGTCAAAATATGAGTCGTCTGACCTGGGTTTACCCATGACATGATCGAGTGCCGTAAATATGCTTGTGAAGTCTCGTGTTTATTAGTAAATATTGGGTAAAGTAGCTAGATGATGATCTTGCCTCAGCCTCATCAAGATACCTTCGGTCAATTATCTTCACGTAGTCAAGATGGAACCAACTCATCGTAAACATGATATCAATTGTCAATCCTCACTACATCTACTCATCCTAATCCCCATGATATATCAACAACCAACTCCCCTTACCCCTCGCCTAACATTAACACTAATTAAAGTGAATCCAAAACTGGCCGTTCTATTAACTGAGAACCCAAAAAAAAAAAAGGGACAAGACGCAACATGACGCTTGCGCAGTGCGGGTATGATCAAAAACCAGGATGAGAGAAACCCCCATAGATGAATCGTGCGAAATACACAAAAAAAGCTTGCCCAACTCCTTGCTTTGTGTCCCAGATGCTATTGATTGTAATGATGATTATGTTGTATGTCTTGGGAGAAAAGAGAAAACTCCTGGTGTGGTGGTATGTGAACGAGTTATGAGATGGGTATAATGTGAAGGCATGCTGGGTATGCTCTTCTTGTGGTGTTGAAACATAGGAAATGAAACGCCGTTTGGGGTCGGTGAGTCATAAATCGTTATTATCGTTCCCGTATGTGTATGAATTGTGAAATTGTGGTAGGTAAGCCACATGATTGTAGAGTTTATTCTAGCATTTCCGAGTGACGTCGAATGTCCTCGTCGCTCAAAGCGCTCATCCAGAGACAGCGCTCAGTGATACCTTCGATGGGCTGGAACTTGTATCGGGTGCTGGCCTCCAACAACCTAAGCAGTGTCTTGACAACAGAGGCCGCAATGCGACATCGTTCAAAGTTGATCAGGGGAGGCGTGGTAGGTGAGCCAGCCATCTCAGATGGCCGCTGAGCATTGTAAAGCAGATCGTGGGTATAGATACCAACGAAAGGAATACAGCCTTGGTCAGAACCAACCTCCATCTCCGCACGTAGGTTGTAGAAATTGCGCATAGGAGTGACCAGCTTTTCAAGATCTTGCAGTGTCTTCAGGTCTTGAGGAGCGACATGCTGCCAGGTCTTGGTTAGTCTGGCGACTTCGTTACTCGACAGGGCGATAGTGAGCTGAGCGAGGGTAGCAAAGTTGCGGTAACGGCGACAGTGAGTGGCAATATGGATATACTTGGTAATGCATCGTACTCTCTCCTCCAGGCCTTGCGTCAGGACAATCTCAGATATGGCCCATTTGACCATAATGTTAAACCGAGCAATGACTACTTCAACACCATGGGCGTCAGAGTTACGAAGAAAGTCTACCCACGAGCGAGAGTCGCTATGAGCAGCATCCTTCCAGTTCATGTCAATGAGTTCCTTCCAGTCGATCTCGTTCAACGCGTCCTTTTCGATGAGTGTGAACTGTTGAGCAAGAATCTCCGAGTCAAAAGCCAAGATGAATGGCAAGTGAGCAGAATACTTGTTGCTCTCGAAGGAGTCCACCTTAGCAACTTGACGAAGTGCATCGGTTGATGTCTGATCGGCTGTCTGAACGTACGCAGCGGTGGGCGTAGTCTCTGGAGTTGGAGGAAGAGGCTTCTGGCCCCAAACTTGATCCTCATGTAACTCAGGGACTGTGAAGCAGTGAGGCGGAGACATCTCCAGCGCTTGCACCAAAGTCATGGGAGGAGAAGGTGGCTTGCGGTTAGGAGGTGGAGCAGGCGAGCCAAGAGGATGAGCAGGGAGCTCCACTCGAGGCAAAATACCGTCGCCATATTCAGAGTCCTCGTATTCGAGGGCATCCGCCGACATCTCTGATGAAAGGTCGCTGTCATCGTCAAGGAAGGATTGGTCCTCCTCCACCGAGGGGGCAGTGTCGCCAGGCTTGATGCCTTCGATACTCCGAGTCTTCTCAATGAAGTCGTAAGAAGCATGCTGCGAGTCGCCTTCATCTTCGGTATACAAGACGGTCTTGTGTGGTCGAGGCGTTGTTTCTTCATCTGAGCCCTCGAGGATGGACATGTTGGTCCAAGGACGACCCTTTGCAGAGTCTCGATCCAAGATGGGGACAGAGGAGTAGCTTTCGCGAGAAGAACCAGTCAAGAATGATCTAGCTTCGGTTGTAGGTCTCTCGGGTGAGAGGTTTTGCCCTTGCGGCTCAATCAAAGGCTCTGGTTCACTATCCTCAGGGTCCAGCATGAACGTTTCCCTGACCATCAGCTCTTGTTCATGGTGATTCTTCTTGCGATCCGCTTCTGACTGCTCTGAAGCAATCATGACCTCGCCGATTGTCTGAGGGGGAGCTTGAAGGCTGACAGCGGATTTGTGTGACTTCTTCTCGGGGAGCTTGCCCTCAAGCTTGGCTAAAGCAGACTCGATTCCGCCATCGTCGTCATCATCTGGGATCTGAGCCAGTTTCTGGGCCTCCTTTTCGAACGAGGGGCGCATGGCAGGCTTAGATGAGTGAGTGCTGAACAGTGAAAGCTCTCGCTTCGGTTTGTCCGCAAGTTGTCCAACAGAGAATGCCTCACTTCTAGGTTGCACGTACTCAATGGAGACAACTGAGCCCTGCCCGAAAGATCCACGGCCAAAAGACGCCATTCGAGGGCTCTGCATGAAAGAGCTACGAATTGACTCTGAATATGTTGTCAACGACCCAACAGATTGCGATCTCCTCAAGGTAACAGGGTCCAGCTCTCCCACGTTTGTGGCAGCTCGCAGGTCTCCTCCAGGTCGTCGTCGAAGAATTCGCAGAGGCGGTGGCATAGGCTCCTCAGGCTCAGGTTCCGCGATTGATTGGGCAGAGACCGTTGTGGCATCGAAGCTCTGAACTGTGGATCGGCGAGCGAGGCCGTTGGTAAATGAGCTGCGGCGGCGAAGGATCGAGTTCAATGACCGATGAGTCCTGCCAGATTTATTGCGACGGTGGTTCTCATATGACACAGGAGGGCGGTTGCGAGTGCTTCGAGCTGCTGTAGAGTATGAGACTCGGCTGCCATCCTCTGACATTGGTGCGCTAGTGACAGGGGCGAGGGTCTCGAAGTCAGGGACAAATGGCGGCAGAGGATCTTCATCTAACGATGGCCGAACAACATGTTGGTTGAGGAGATATGAGGAACGCCGAGGTGTGTTTCCGCCATTGCCAGCCGGAGGAGTAGAGGGGGGCGTCGGATCGCCTCCCGTCAACTTGAAAGTATCTGCAAAGGCCTCTACAGAAGCATTGCTGTTAGGAATTCGGTGGAGGAGCGACGGGTCGAAGGGTGTTGTGTCATCTACAATGACAATTGATTTGCTACCTGTAGTAATGGCCATGTCGCTAACCGGTCGATGTCGATGCTCGTGTGTCATATGACCATAGGTAGTCGTATCCATATGAGCAGCCGAGTAGTGAAAGTCTCCAGTAGGAGTCAAGGATGGGTTAGGAGACATGGGTGGTGGTAGTCCGCGACGATCAGCTTCAGCAGCAGCCTCATCTCGTACCGCCTTCTTGAAATCCTCTACGATCTCAGCACCGAGCAAGTCAATTCTGACAGTCGGGCGAGCTCCGTTAGGCCTATGGCGGCTTTGAGGTACGACAGCCGTGCCAGGGATGCGATTCGTTATCGCGCCACGAGGACCAATGTTGCCAAGGCTAACGAGACTCCCTTGAGTGGGAGACATGCCGTGTCCCCTAGTGCTCAAGGCTCTTCGAACGGTTCCCAGTAGCTTCTTCATACCGTGTCCGGACATGGCGCCTGCGGGTATTCTTTCTTTGACGAGGCTTCGACTCTCAGGGTGAAGGTTTGGCGAAGGGACCAAGCTGGTAGAGAATTCATCCGGTTCTACATCGACAAAAGCCTGGCCAGGAGGTAACAGATTTCCACGTACAAGACTTCCTCCATATGGGGTTGTCATCATGAACTCCTGATCCTTGAATGACAGTTTATCCGTGCTGTGCTCTCGCAAAGAATCGGTCAAACTGTTGTTGCGCTTGTGAGCAGCTTGAGGTCGTACACGCTTGCCAACAAGGGCACGAGGAGTCGTTGCTACTGGTCCAGTGTGGTAAGCTGAGGTCGATACAGGATGAGCAGCCAGAGGGTTTGTCTGATGAGGCTGAGCAGGTTTGATCTTGCTAGGAAAAGAGCACGAAATGATGTCCATGCTAGTCATGCTGATTGGTGATGTCTGCTGTTCTGCTGAATCCCTCGCAGTTTGCCGTTCAGGGGTGCTGGGACGGTGCTCAACCATAACAGAATCTGCAACATGGCCAGCTCGAGAAATATCGGCGATGAAACTTGTTCGTTCTGTGGGGCTCCTTCTGAGTGGTAGTAGACTTTCGATTCGGGGTGTTTCGCCTTCATCACGGTCCCAGAAAGAAGGATCCAGGCTGGGATCACGATGTCCAGCAATACCACCAGGCGTTATAGGAACGCTAGAATCGAGGGTGTCGTCGAAATTCGGGCCATCCCAGTACAGTGCGCAAACCCTTCGCCAACACTTCTTTAATTCTCCAAGAATCTTCAGCTGGACCTTTCGAGAACGGTTGCATTGCGAAAGTTCATCCACAAAATCGTTGAGTAGTTCGCAGAACGTTTGTCGGAGGTTGTAATCCATAACGAAGTCGTCCATAAAATAATTGAGAATCCAGTGTCGAAGGGCAACAAATGTACGAACGCGAACAACCATGCCTGTCTCATCATCACGAGCTAAGGCCCAGCGCAGTCTTGCAATAAGCATACGGAGAAGATCCACAGGCTCCAGAAACGCTCGGAAAGTGAGGAAGAAGTCTGAGATGAGTTCGTAATCGAGGAAACTGGGCGATGTGATTTCGGCAACGAGTCGCGGTGGTGTAGCAGCTATAACAGCACCAGTTGCAGCAGAATATTTTACTAATGTTCGATCATCGCAGGCCGGCTTAAATGTGAGATCATCGAACATGGCGGGTTCGACTTTAGAATTTGATTGATAGCTTGGACGAATGGTTCGAGAAGGCTGTGTGGCTGAAGGGGTCTGAGTCATGGCGGATATATTTCGAGAAATTCGCAACATCGGTACAGCCATAGAACTCGGTCTCCTTGAAGATGTTATATCAGGATGCGAGCTATTTAGCACTCCTTGAGGTCGGCTCAGTAGCGAAGCGCTACTTGAGCGAAACTCCTCGGTGGGAGCGTACGAGGATCCGCGAATCATTGGTGTGCCTCTTCCCGTGAATCGGGGAACTCCTATGCGCCACGAAGGTATCGTAATGTCAAGAAGAGGATCAGAAGTGGAATCGAAATCTTCCATAGTCCGAGGTCGGTATTCCTCCAAGGGCTTTGAAATGACGATCTTGAAGGCCCCGGGTTCCGAATCTTTCGCAGCGGACACCTCGTGAACCGTGCTATCGGAAAGAGCGCGACGATGTTTCACGGGCCGGAGCGGATACTGAGAATTGTGATCGAAGTATGCTCGGTTGCCGTCATATGGCGAAGGTTCCGGTGTTGGCGTCCACTGACTAACATGAAGTTCACTCGTCTCGTCTTGAAGCTGTTTGTTAGAGATCGCATCCAAGCCTGCGGTACTGGGAGGTGTAATCGGAAAGACGAATTGGGGCTGAGGAGTTCGCTGGTACGCAGGGCGAACGGTCGGCCTGGAGAATGAGAGTCAGTCGTTTGTGGAACGCAAATGTCAAAAATACGAGCGAGCGTCGTGTTTCGTGCCAGCCACGTTGCTATCCCTAAAGCGACGGGTAGAAGGGATCACAATAAGAGCTCAGCTAAGACATCTCCCCACAAAGCGCAAGCAAAGACCGCAGAGTGAAGGGAGAGCGGGGATGTGGCTGGTAGTGACATTTTCCCAAGGGATACAATAGATGAGGCACTAAAGGGAACCACGGGATATATCAACCCTTCACTTACCTCAAATATATACGACCATTGTTCCCAACATTGGCGACAGTGAATTGACGTCCTTCACGACCTGCCGATCCACCGTCTGGAGTAATCTCCCATCGAGACAGACTACCCTGGTTATCTAGGCTAGAATCTGAGTCCTTGAGACTTCGAGTTGTGGGTTTCTTCTGGTGTATTCTTCGTTCTGAGAGAGGAACCAAGGGTTTCGCAACGATAGTCGTGGGCATGCGCGCGGTGTTGGTGGACCTAACAGAAGGCCACTTGCTGGGTGTCGAGAAGCCAGGGCTGGTGTTTTCCTTTTTCTTGAGTGCTGCTACGGCAGCAGTCACGTTGGGGGCTGCGACAGCGATAGCGCCTGAGCCGGAACGAGACCTTGACTGAACCTTTGGTTTGGTTGACAACGGATCCTTGACAGTAGTTGCAGCTGGAGGAGGTGATGGTGTAGGGACTGGGACTGGGGGCACCGCGCTGAGACCAGACGCTGGTGGCAGCGGGTCCGCGGGCGTCGAAGACTCCAGGGCCTCCATGGCACGGCAAGGCCGCTCGCAGGCGCGTTGCCTGTCGTCACGTCAGGAGAGGGCAGAGCTGACGGTGCTCAAAGCGATAGAGGAGCTGGCAATCAAGGCATTGAGTTAGCAGCGATCGTTTCAGAGGTTGAGCAGGCCGGCGCGCATATCGTGGGTTATGATGGGCGCGCGTGGTGAAGAGGAGATCGAGACGACGAGACGGAAATGAATGGAGAAGGGAAAGAGAGAATAAAGGGAACGCGGCGAGTCCGAACTGGAGAAGTGATTGATATGAAGAGAGTGAGAATTAGTTGGCTTGTGCCCATCCCACCATCAACAACATTAGATTGCCATGTTATGCTAGTCCAGTGTGCACTGTGAATTAATTACCAGTAACCAGACCAACCTGAGGCCTGGCGAGACAGACAAGCATGGAATACCTTGTCGAGTTTCGAACATAGACAACCTTGAAAAGGGTGGATCTGATGTCATAAAGTAACAATAGAACCAAACTTACATGATAAAGCCATAAAGCAAAAAGAGACTCGACTCGATTCTAAGGAAGAGTTGTCGTTGTAGTCGATGCCATTCAAGTACCGGACACTTTCAATGATCGTCGGAGCGAGACAGTTCAGCTCAAATCAGAGACAGAGGGGTTGTGGCTGTAAAGAGAGAGAATCCAAATAAGACGTGTAACTTTGGTTAGTGGATAACGGGCACACGATACAACAACAATAGACCCTGGCCAAAGCCCTTTTGTCTCACACGCGTACGATCAAAAAGCAAAGAGAAGGGGAAGGGAAAGAAGAAAAGAGATCTTTTTCTCAAGAGGCAATTGGGGGAAACTCAAAAACCTCTCTTAGAGGCCAGACAAGAGAGGGCGGACGGGATATGGGCCTTGAATGGCGCGGGCTGGACCTGGACTTGGGTTGGCACATGGGATGGGATAGGATAGAGGAGGGTGTGGGGCTGTATTAGCCTAGCACTTAAGAATAGCAGCAATCGATTCATGTCATCTTGTAGCTGTACTGCAAATCTCGGTGAGAGTACAGTCAAGCTGAAGGTAGAGATACCTTCAACCGCTGTATTCCTCTCTGAGCCGAACCCAGTGGAAGGGTTGCTGGTGGGTTAGTCCAGCTCTCTCCCGTCTTTCAAAGTCGAGTTCACAAGGCCTGATTGGCGATCTCAGCTTCAGCTAAACTTGACACAAACAGTTTGCCTCAAAGCTAAACAAATGCAGGGAGTCATGAACAGCAATTCGTATCTCTTCCCGTGTGCCTATTCTCCAGTAACTCATCATAACAATCACAAGATGATATCTTACTATACTTGAGCAAAAAGCAAAGAACAGGGTATGTCCATGCCGTTGGTTACCACGCTTTGTCCTCACAAGCCTCAATCGGTGCACAAAAGTATTGAGTACCCGCAGTTCATCCCTCAACGGTTCAACAGCTCGGCCCGCGTCGCACACAAAAGATCCCCTGCAAACCCCAGCCATTTGCATATTGCAAGGTACTCTGTACCTGCACCTCTGCCATGCTTTTACGTTGCAGCCAGAAAGCCCGCCAAAAGTGCCTACTACCTACCACGGGCACACTCGAGTCAATATTCGTACAGATTGTCCTTTTTGGGCGGCGGAGCTAAGGTGGGAGTTGTAGAGTTAATGCCCAGTTTTGTCGATCAGAGGGGAAATCTTGGGTATCAATTCTGATAGAGTTTTTTTTTCTTGCAATCTGATCGGAACGTTCCATGAGGGGATTTTCTTTGCAGGCGTTGGTTGATTGATTGTGTGAAGGGGCGGGACGGGACTGTAGGTACATACGATAATTACTGCACTGTGACTACAGGCGGGGGTTGAGAGCGAAATCGTTCCAGAAAGAGAATCCCATGACCGAGGATGCAGCGCAGCTAATGCACCATGCATGAGCCCATCACGTTTTGTGCTCTTGGCGTTAGTATCCGTGTTATTCATCACAATCAATCACTCATTCTCTCCTCTGTTCTCCTCCATCTTGAAACTGGCAACATTTGAGCATCATTCCATTTCTCTCTCGCGCGCGCGATCTGATCCTCCCTACACGTGCCATGCATCCATGATAAGGCATGAGATCCTGGGAAATCAGACCAAGCCAAAAAGCCTAGGCCGAACTTTAAGCTCTGATTCGACACCAACTGCTTGGGTGCCCGGGGAAGCATCCGTGGGTCTTTTCCTGTCTCGGTAGTCAAGGTTCAGGTCTCGGTCTAGGGTCTAGGGTACAAATTCCAACAAGGTCGAGGTCGAGGTCGAGGTCGACTTTGGTAGGTATGCAGAAAATCAATTGTCTTGGAGTTGATGTGATGTGATTGAATTCTGCAGCCTTATCAAGGTCTCACTCAACTTCTCACGCAACCTTTGACTTACTTGAAGGACCCGCATCTCGGTAGAAGGTGCATGCTGTGGACTGTATCCGTGAATATGCAGTGCTACGATAAATCGCCTCGCATGAGGCTACCTAGTCTACGAGAGGAAAGAAAACTCAGGACATTGATCCTATATGACAAAAAGACCTAGGTGACTTTGTATGAATTTAGCCCAGATTTAGCAGACATTTTGCTAAGTCTATTTTGACATCCGTTATCAAGGCCGATGTTTTCTTGCTCACAGAGGCTACCTTAGTTCGCCGAATAGAACAAATCGCCCATGCTATTTACAGCCCATTTTGCAATACCACATCCACACATCAAAGAGCCATTCGTCACGATATCGTTTTCAGCATCAACATCACCAATAAATACGCGCCAGTTCAAGGAATCCATATACCTGCATGCTCACTAACACAGAGAGCCTCCAATGACCACCCTTGACTCAGCAAACATGCGGTGTACCCGTCCCCTCTACCACCAAATCCCCATCACCACGAGTCAGTCAAAGCCTCAATACCCAACCATCTGTCTTGCCGCGGGCTTCCCGTCCAACTCCACGCATACAATCCTCTCTTTCAGCACCTATCGACACATTCTTTCTCGCCTCCGCTGCCCCGGCCGAGTCAAGATCTGGAAAGTAGTTCGTAAGTACGGAGTACGTACACTGTGTTTTAAGGCCCGCGCCGATTCCGATGAACCGCTCCGCCCAAACCCAGCCACATTTTCTTGTTTTGAACTGGTTCATGCTGCATCTGCGGAATACGGCATGGTTATCGTTACTTGGCGAGTGGGTGAGTATCCATTCTCGCGTGCGTGCTTCAAGGTTCCCATGTTCACGTATTGCCATTCAATGATCATCAGCCGCTTGAAGCGATGGCCATGTGATCGGCCATGTAACATCGCCAACGAGCTAACTACCCTATTGCTTTGAAGCGAGGCTGGCAATGCAGTAAAGTCTTCGAGCTGTTAAGTGTTGCTAGATAACACCTAAACAATCCGATTGTGATGGCAGCATGGTGGGAGGGTATTAAACTGAGGATGAATAGTGATATCTACTTTAGGTAAGAAGCTGTAGAGATTTAGGATTAGTTGACTAAATTTATCAAATATTTATGATACCGGTAGTTAGTCTAACACCTTCTTTGCAACGAGCTTTGAAGCCTTATGGTAGACTTATTAAACTTGGATCACCGGGGGAATATAAAAACACTTCATACGTAAAGGGATTAATTGTGTCCCCTTCACTAGACAAATTCAAATCTAGGTAGTCTAATCTTGGTACCTCTTCTACCGAACCCGTTGGCTCTGAATCCTCTTCACCACCGAGTTCGAGAATTTATTGACGAAGAGATCACTGTCTTCGCTCATCTCAGCCTCCGCGATGAATTCCATGATTGGCTTAATGCCAACACCAACTTGGTCCCCTCCAGCATGCTCATAAATACGAGCTAGAGTTTGGTCGGCGCTTCCAGCCGCAACGCCGCCCCGTGATTGCAGCACTGTCTTCAGTTCACGGAGGCTCGATACTGTAGGTACGTATACATCCCGCGAAAAGTCCTTGGCTAACTCGAGTTCCTCGAGAATACTGAGCTTAGAAGTCGTTGCAAAAATGAGAAGACGGTGCCCCTGCGTCGCTTGTTAGCTAAGTTGCTGCCATGTCTATAAATCGCTTACCTGAACAGCGTCTTTGGCGACCAAAGCGGATATTGTATTGGCTATTGTTGCCGAGAATCGAGGCCCGATAGGGTTCCATCCAATCAGCTTTTCAATGCTGTCCAAGATCAGGAGACTGACAGCCGATTTCTGCGCATCGTTGAAGGTCTTCGTAATAAACTCGGACTTGGCTATGTCGTCGCGATACTCGAGAAGTTTGTGTGGCGTGATGATCCTGATGAAAGGGATGTCTGAAAGCTTCGCGATGTGTGCAGCCAGGGCTGTCTTGCCGCTGCCCTGGGCGCCGTGGAAAATGATCGAAGATTTATGGTGTTTAGGATGCTCCTGGACCATGTGCGAAACACCAAGCACGTCGTTCAATATGTTTTGGATGTCAGGCGAGTAATGGATAATTTCCGAATGAAGAACTGCCTCTAAATCCGTATCGGAGGCACCGTATGCTGGCCTGACCTCGCTGAGAGCCAGTAGGAAGTCGCTCCACTTGACTTTCATGTGCTCGATATCCTTTGTAACAGTGATCTGGTTGGCATCAGTGTGCCGAGAGAATGCACTGGCTGCTGCTGCCTTGACCAGACCGGCAATTTCGGCACCGGAATAGTTCTTGGTAAGGCGAGCAAGCTCAGCCAAGTCGACGTCGTGGTCCAAGATGTCGTTCTTGACAAATTTGGAGGTGTGAATCTTGATGATGCCAAATCGACCCTCTTCATCAGGAAGAGAGATCTCTAGCTGGACTTCCAGACGTCCGGGTCGTAGCAAAGCCTCGTCGATCATATCCTTTCGATTGGTCATGCCGATCAAAAGGATATTGTTAAGTTTGTCCACACCATCGAGTTTGGCAAGGAGCTGGTTGACAACAGTATCACCAACGCCTGTGCCGCCACCAGATCCGGAACCTCGCTGCTTACACACAGCATCAAGCTCATCAAAGATGATGATGTGGAGACCGCTCTCATCTCCCTTTTGCTTGTACTCCTTCTCTGCATCTGCGAACAACTTTCTGATGTTCTCCTCGGACTGACCCACAAACTTGTTCAGCACTTCGGGACCATTGACGATCTTAGGTTCGTGAGCGTTTAGAGTTTTGCCCAATTGTCGGGCAATCAGGGTTTTACCCGTTCCTGGGGGACCATAAAGTAGTAGTCCCTTGACGTGATCAATGCCCATCTTGGCAACTATACCAGGAGGGAAAATACGAGACGCAAACACACGGCGGAAAATGGTGGAAATCTGAGTGTCCAAGCCACCAATTCCAAGATCATCAAACTTGAAACTGGGAGCGAAGATGGCGCTGGCGTTGGGCTTGTTCACCGAAGGTTTGAGTTTGAAACCGTCTCCTGTTTTGGCGTGAAAGAACACCTTGCTCTGGGGAATCAGGATACCTCTGGCATTGGGGTCCTGGTTCTTCTGTTCCGCTTCTGAAGACGTGTCCAAGCCAGTGAGAACTACGGACTCGACAATGACCAGAAGAGGAATGTTGCGATGGTCCATGAGCATGCGTTGCCCAGGAGCAAGCACTTGGTTCTGGTACGAATCTATGAAGAGCTTCGAGAGCTCATCCTCATCGTAGGGAACGTCTGTCTTCTTGCTCTGGGTTCTGAAAGTGATCGAAAGCTCGACAGTACCAAGATACGCATCGGACCGAGCGCTGAATGGATTGTAGATCTCGCCGATGAATTCGTCCCTCATGGTGATGCCGGCCCATGTTCGCTGGGCGTCGGTGAGACTGATACCGCCTCTCGGGAAGCCTGGAATAGGCGTGGCAGTGACAACGTATTCGCCTACAGGTTGGCCGCCGCGGATGAGGATATGATGATCAGAGCCATCTCGGTTGGGAGGGAAGTCTTCGGGAGAAACGGCGCATCTTCCTAGTCATTAACTTCGTCGATCGAGGCTGTTACTGTTCGAAGACTTACTTGTTGTTGTACACGAATCTGGTCCTTAGAGTCTTATCTTCGATTGTCTCGACGTGCAGTCGCGCTGCCCGAGGCGGAGCTCCCTGCTGCCCTGGATGAGGGCGAAAAGGTCGATTCATGGCTAGTAGGGTAATGAAGTGGTGATGGTAAAGGTAGGTCTACTTTGAGTAAGCCAGATGTTGTTATAATCCCAAAACGCAGGGGCAGCTCCCCACCTTTAAGTAAGTCAGGTCCCCTAAGGACAGTTTTAGGTGGCGATCGCAGCTCCGGGCCGTCAATGGCGGGGTTCTTCTGCCTGTGACACAGCCTCCGTCACAGGCGGGTGTCAGTTGGAGGTGACGACACGGCCCCCACTGAGCTGAGGAAAGTTACCTAAAGTTACCTTAACTTAGGGAAGGGTCTTCAAAGGAGACCTAAAGTCAGCTAAACTTTGACTTGGTAATATCATCAAAATGCCACTGTAAGTACAGATTGCACAAGTACCTACCCAATTGCCACGTAAGCTAACTCTCTATAGCCACTTACTAGGGAAGAAGTCGTGGAACGTGTACAATGCCGACAACATCGCCCGTGTTCGTCGCGATGAAGCCGCCGCAAAGGCCGCCGAAGAAGCTGAGGAGCAGCGCATGCAAGAGATAGATGCACAATGGCGCTTAGCTATTCTTCGAGGCGAAGCACCACCGCCGATAGAAGACGATGAAGCACCAAAAGACGAGGAGCCTCCCGCTCGAGATCGAGATGCGTCGCAGAGGACGAGTACGCGACGAAAGCGAAAACGACCAGGCGAGGACGACACCGACTTTGAGATGCGAATAGCAAGAGAAAATGACAACTCGGCTCTTGTAAGAATAGAGCCCGAGAAGAAGAGCACAAGTTCTGCGCCCCTTGTGGATCACAATGGACATATCGATCTTCTGGGCGATGAGAAGTCAAGAGCTCATGCCGAGAAGAATGAGGAAGCTGAAAAGGAAGCGAAGAAGAAAAAACAGAGCTACGAGGACCAGTACACAATGCGCTTCTCGAATGCTACTGGAAAGGATGGCGTTCTTAAACCATGGTACTCTCAATCTGATGCTGCAGCCCCTGATGCCTCGTCAAAAGACGTATGGGGAAACCAGGACCCCAATCGCAAAGAACGAGATGCCAAGCGCATAGTATCCAACGACCCTCTCGCTATGATGAAAAAGGGAGCTTCCAAGGTCCGAGAGATCAAACAGGAGAGGAAGCGTTTCCAAGAAGAAAGAGAGAAAGAGCTGAAGCAGATGCGCCGAGATGAACGACATCGTGAGAAACGGCGTAGAAGGCATTATGAAAGGGATAGGAGTAGAGAGCGACATCAGAGTCGCGATCGTGACGAGGAGAGATCTCCCGGTCGACATGAGCGGAGACACAGATCAAGAGAAGGAAATCATAGCCGCAGTGGTCATTCTGATTCACGAAGCCGAAGACATGAGCGTCATGATAGAGAAGGGTCACGGCAGGAGAGGCGACACTACGAGGAGAGTGGAGAACGAAAAGAGAGATCCCGGAGAGACGATGGATATCAAAAAGGAGACTCACGATCTTCAGAGGGGGTTCATTATGAACGACGACTACACCATTCCAAAGACCGATAGCTTAGCATAAGATACCCATTCAATGAATTTCGCGATTTGTACCCTTTGATATCTTCATACTCGATCTGACTCTTATTAGCTAGGGAGATACAAACTCTCACAAGAAGGCTCCGTTCATGTGACGTACGCTGTGAGTCTTACCTGACATCGTGACTACGGCCGTAACGCCATATTTATGATGATGAATTGTTTTCAATAGTCAATAGTCAATTGGAGCTCCTGAGGGTGTGGCCAGATCATTTGGTGACAGGTTTATCTGGAAGGATGGCTTTGATGCAAGAACGTCTACATAATACCTTGGTAAAGAACAGCTCGCAACACGTCAGGGTGCTCATGGCTGTCTATCTCGATGCTTTAGTTGTGAACTTAAAGACAAAGTTCATTGAGCTCAAATGATGTTGGAAAGATGCCATAATTCTGTAATCTTTACACATCCATTAGGCAGCATCTCTAATCCAGGCGATAGGGTATATTACATCAAAATACTAAAAGTCAAACTAAGAAACTCCTCCAAACACGTCGCCTACTCATGGCTTCCCTCTACCCACGGCAACCTGATCTCAACAGGCTGCATGTGAGCTTCAACCATCTCAGGCACCTTCTTCGTCTCCAATCCCTTCAACGCCTCTCTGATCTTTACATACGTCTCCTCACTCAGCCCCTCCTTACGATCACAGTAGATATCGACGCCCTCCTTCGTGAACACCGTAGGGGCAAACCACGTAACCGCCCATCTCTCTTTGACGCCCTCTGAAGTGACTGCCTCGCCCCAACCTAGTAGCTCCCAGTGTGAGTTGACAAAGACAAGCCATCCTTTGCCCCTCCAGTCCCATCCGATAGACGAAGCCTGTCCGTGTCGGTGCCTTGAACCGTCTTGAGCGTTCCGTCTTTGGAGAGCGGCTCGTACTCAACGAGGTCGTCGAGACGGGGTCGGCCATCTGCGGTTCCGGGGAGGAGCTTGTATGTGATGCGGACGTTGCGGGCATCGCGCCACATGCTCAGGGTTGAGTGCGTGACGCTCCATGTTGTGGTGATCCAGTCGAGCGTGGGAGGGTCCACGGGAGGTGAGTTCTTGGTAGATGGGGCATATTTGGTTGGGGGGTTGAGCTTGATGGGCTTTGGATCGGCCATGATGTTCTGTTAGGTAGTGTAGTAGTGTAGATTCAATGACGTGTGTTCCAGTTGACAAAAAGAAGCAACGAAAATGTTAGTTTAGATGGGATGAAACTAGGTAAGGATGGGTATATTAGACTGCTTTTGTGAGAATAACAGATGGTTTCACATGAAAAAAAAAGATTGCAATTGCAAGGTTGCTTGATAATGAGATGGCCTGCTTGGTACCTAATTTCTTCACAAGCAAGAAATGAAACACGCCAGGCTTCGGGTGGCCGCAGATCTGTTACACAAACACCAAGGAAAATCCATCTTCATTCGTCGACTTTCGTTAAATCTTCCGACTGCATAACTTATCCTAGCCTATTTGTTTCTAATTAAGTCTCATCGGGACCTTTTGATCATCAGTCTGATGTCACTGATATTTCGTTTCTCTCAAATATTGGCTGCGATACTACCCAGCTTCAGGGCATGAAAATTATTGCGCCATAGTCTAGCATATCTGTATCAACGATTTGTTTTAGTATGTAAAACGAGATGCCACGGTTTATGCCATGATCATAATTTTCTTTTTACTTGTACATACCTATTTTCTAATCCTTGTTGGTCCCATATGCTGCCGACGGATGCCCAGACGGACGCCAGGGGACGGACAAGCCCAAGAGTCAAGCCACAATAGCTGCCCAACAGCCACAACTCCACAATCAGCCTCAACCCCAGATTCCATCTGCACCAGACACACCTCATTCTTTCCACCATCTCACTTGGCTCACCTCACTCATTAATCTCCTCATCTCACTCACTCAAAGGGACACTTCTCACTGTCTGCCTCACTGTTCAAGTGAACCACACTCAAACACATTCCTTTTCACGCTTGCAAGATGGACCCCACAGAAGACGACGTGGAAGTCTCTGATGACGATCTCATGGCTCAGATGGGCTTCTCATCCTTCGGCGCTGCATCACCACCTTCCAAGCGCCGTCGCTACAACCCAAATGCTGATGCTCTACTGCCGTCCAAGTCATCGGCAACCGGCGCAAACTCTACAGCTCTAGGAACTGGCTCAAACAAGGATGAGATTTCACTCGATGATGACAACAACGAAAGAGATGCCAACCCAGAACAGACAGTGCCAGCGCAAGCGCGCCCGGCTAGTCTACCCCAGAGACCTGCTCTGGCGCAAGCCACACCTCAAGGCCAGCACTCAGGCGCACATGGGGCCAGGGGTAACAAGTTCACGGGATACTACGACCGACTGTCCAACGAGAATCCCTGGGAAAAGATCGAGAAGGCCCGGGGCTTGACGACAAAGGGAACGTGGATCACTCCAAATGCTGGGAACGCTGCGACGACAGGTGACGCTCCTGCCTGAAGCATTGACACCGACGACAACTGCTGATGCACATGGAATTTACGAACTTAAAATTGTCAAGAGGCAAGCTTCTTTAGCATGGACTACCTCGGGAAGCACTTGACGCGGTACTGCAGGGCCATGGCTCACATTTTGGCCAGAGGCAGATTTTGATATCAAATATTCTGTCACGTGGTTCGTCATGTGACACATGCGACAGGGGTCTTAACAACCTCCGAGTACCATTACGACGAGACTTCCACTCACTCCGCCAATATACCTCATATCACATGCTTGACCTTACTCAGACTGGCTCGCCGATGCTGGAGGGGCGTGGGGAGCAGGTCAATCACATCTATGGGGGGGTTATCACATCAATTGGTCCCCGGGCTATGCCTTCAGTAAAGAGGGGAAACGAGATATTGCTTGCTATGAGACTCCATACTCCAGTCGAGATATCCACAAAGAAAACCTTCCTACAGATCCTAGCTCCTCCCAAGATGGTCCCATCAGCTCTCCAGGCTCGCCGCGTTACCCAATGGAGCGATATCAACGTCGCTGCCTCCCCTGATTAGGGCAAGCGTCTGAAATGCACTGCTTTGGGAGTCCGCTACTTTTTCCATCCTGCCCTCTTCTTGCTCCAGTGCTTTTCAGGGTTGCTCACTCAGTGCACCCCCCTCTGTAAATGCCACGAGAAGAACGACCTTGCAGCCCTCGGCTGCTCCCGCGTCACCCATACCCAGGAAGGTTCCCAGCGCGTCTCCCATGCAGCAATCGGTTCCGACACATCATGTATTGGTGCAAACCCGCTGACGCTATCCCTGGCACCCCACTGAAGCTGGGGAGGAGGTGTACTTTTAACAACTGCCCCTAGATCGTTCAGTTCATCCAATCATAAGCCATAAGTCGTGAAAAAGCCGCCCATCTTCACCCTCTCCGCGTGTTTTCCCCCACACCTGCCCCAGAAGCCACAAGGCTGGCGTACCTGGCTAGGGAGTGCCCACACACATGCCGTGTTGTTCTGCGTAAAAGCAGCAAGACACTGCGCGCCAGGCGGCTCAATTGCCGCGCTTAGTGCCCCTGATTTCAACGTCACCTCACACTCCCCTTGCATGAACTACTCGTTCATGCAGGTCGGGATGAGGGTGGCATGACAAGCGTGAAATTCTCGCTAAATACAAAATAAAATTAATCTGGAAATCCGGGAATCTGATATCGTGTGTTCCTGCATTTTGCAGTGAAACTATGTGCGCAAGTAAGAAATTTTGGTAAATCGCATGTGGCCGAAAGTTGCTCGCTAAGTAAAGTTTTTGGTCGTTAAAGTTCAAAATGCACTCCAAAGAAAGATCCAAAGAATCATTTAGTTCTCAGGGGATGGAAATCGGGCGCGGGCCTTGCTGTATTCTTTGCCATGCTTGCGAGAAGCTTTGGTCTTCAGCGAGCTATGATGGTCGGTTAGTCTCAATTCATTTCTCTTTAACTCTGCAATTTGAGCCGCGTATGAAAAATTGCGGTTGCGCTTGCCATAGGGCGCAAAAAAGCGCAAAGTTTGCTCGACTTACCCAACTTTCTTTTGCGTCCACTCAAGATCGCTGCGCACCTCATGGGCATCTCGCATACCCTCCTGGAAGCGCTCGCGAGTCTTCGCAAGACGAGCCTGCGCCTTCTTCTGAAGCTCCATAAGCTCGCGGTGCTTGGCATTCATTTTACCAGATCTATCCACAAAATCGAGTCAGTATACATGCTGGCCAAATGTCTTTTGCCGCTAACGGCAAGCTTGCGTAACATTTTGCGAATATCGGCGAACAAAGATAGCCTGCTTCGCGTTTGTGGGAATCGGATGGGAGATCCACTTACGTCTGAGCTTGCATGGCCATACTGCGGTCAAGGGGGATTGGGTCAAAAGAGTTGGCAAAGCGGTCTTGCATGTACTCTTGGAAGTCAACGCCGCTAGCAGAGCGAGTGCTTTCATATTCGCCGTACCCGCCAGAATATTGGTACCCGGACGAGGTAGCCGAGTATCCACCATTGCTGTAGGAGGGGATGCCCGAGGCGGAGCTAACCGAGTCATCACATTCCGGAGGCGAGACGGAATACTGGCTGTAGGTGGGGTATTGGGAGCCCTTGGAGGGAACGGGAAGAGGCATGGAATAGCCCGCAGGAGTGTAATGAGAAGACATGGTGATTATTTGAGAGAGAAGAAGAAGAAGTGTTTATGCCAATTGAATATTTTGACAAGTGATCCGAGTGATTGTTAAGGTTGAGTAGGCTGAGGACAAGTGAAGCTCAGTTGAGGTATGATAGTCGTGTATCAAGACAACAAGTCAAGGGGACTGTGTATAAGTGCTGGGCAAGCTGGGACTTCAAGTCAGGAGTTGGTTGGAGAGTGATGAGAAAGGAAGAGGAAGAAGAAAGCTTCAACAGCATCAACTCTGGCCTTTTTATACTTTTTCAGAAACCTTGATCGGCCAAACCGGAAGAACTTCAGGATAACTCATCTTGACACCATTCGTCAACGAAGGACGAGTAACCCCGCCCATGAGGGCGTGTCATAGGATATGACAGGACGATGGCATGGTCCTGAGGGTGATGAGAGGCTAGAGGAGACGATCACGACGAGATGCACAGGTGTGGGCCATCACGGACGGCAACGATATGACCAGGTTACAAAACTTCAGAACTAGGACTACTAGGAGGGTGACTAGGGAGGTTAGAAGCGGCAGAGAGCCTTGGAAGGGTAATGAAATGTTAGAGAACTATCCGAGATGTACTGCCGTTTGACATCCGAGCCAACGAAAGAGAAGAGTAACTGAACATGCTCAAGATAGGGCTTTTGGGGGAGGGTGAAGATAGAGAAAGACCAATCTTTGAATAAGGCGTAGCCTAAAAGAAAGAGTGGCTTTAAGATACTCCAAGGGCACTGCTTTGACAAATGCAGTGACGTTGAAATTGTAAACGCCTCTGAGCTACGCCGTTGGCTGCGTGTAACAAGACCAGCCTAGGATGAGCATGGGCATGTGCATATGCCGAGAGTAAAGACTGCAATCTCAGATGTCAGATGTAACAATTAAGAGAGTAAAAAAATGGAGACCGCCTTGGGCCCAAATCGATATTTACCGGGCAAGTCTAGGGGAGAGAATGGGGAGATGTGCTTGATAGGGCAATGGATATGTGTCAAATATGGCGCCGGGCAGAACATGACGATACCATGTGCTAGCGGGCAGTTAATAAAAAGAGAAAAATGCGTCTGTGTGCCAGAGCGGAGACCGAGAGAAGACCCGACTTGGAAGGGACCGACCCAGACCGTATGGTACAGCAGGAGAATTGCAAGAGAAAGTAAGATGCTGGTAAGATGCCATGCATATCCGGGTCCATCAACAGACACAAGTGGCTGCACTAGCCCTTGGGTCCAAACGCTGAGGAGGGATTGGACCATGTGTATAATTTGTCCTGGGGGCAAAAGGTTTCCCACCGATATTTGCTTGTCTGGAGCGATTGACTAAAGACCGACAGTGTTAGTCGTCTGAGCGTCACGGGCTTGGTCGTTGAGAAGCGGAGGAGGCAAGTCGAGGCCAGGCTTGGGTTGGGCTCTTGGTCCAGTGACGTGAGGGACATAGCCGATGTAAACTAGGCTGGCACGCTGCTTTTTGGTGATAGCTAGTTACGGACTGAAAGCAGGTAAATGGATCGCAGGTAAGAAAGGACCAAACGGACAGCGCAACGAACGACCTAATCAACGCTGACTGGCTGGAGAGTTGGCTAGATGGACCTAGGTAAGTAAAGTAGACACCAAAGCCCACACCCTCACAAAGGCATATCTGTACCATACAGAGTACATCTCAATCGGCCGGGTTCCGGTACCGTTTGGAGTAGCGGGTAACATTGGTGGTGGGTGTCTGAAGAAAAAAGACATTGGGTTGCCTCACCGTGTAAATGAATATTCGTGAGAGATCGCCAACCGCCGGTTAGGACCTTGGCATTCCATCTTCAGGTCCAGTTCAAGCATTCTGGGCAGGAAAATAGCAAGACACCTGCGCGGAGGAGCGGATACTGGAGAATGCAGGCTTCCTGAATGTATCCGCAGTGTAATTTTGGGATGCATTAGGACTGCATCTTGCTCCTTGCTGCAGGGGAGTAGGCAGGAGCATGGAGAATGGAGACGGAGGCGGAGAGAGTTGCAAACAAGCGCGCTGACGCTAGGCAAAGCCAAAAGACGAAGTTGATGGAAAAGCAGCCTTGGATTTTCATTTTCCCTCTAAAGCACCAAACACAATCTCGCCCACACCCCCCTCCAATTGCATCTTGTTCGCTGGCGGCGTTTTAACCAAAAAGCCCAGACATGTATGTCTGTCGAGACTGAAGGAAGAGGTAATGATCAAGATAGGCCTTGCAATGGTTTGACCGAGGATTGGCTCTCCGCATCGGTTGACAGGGTGTGAATTGAGAAGCGAACGCAAGGCGGCGGGTCGGGTAGAGGTGCATCAAGTCGGGCAATTTCTGGCATTGTTCTGTCCTGTAACTGTCTGTACCTTTACAGCAGAGCACAGGAGGTAATGTAAGGTAATGTAATGTAATGTAGTGATGCGTTGTCAAAACGATTACCAGACGTTGCTGTGACGGTGGGTTTGATATGCAATTGATTGTATGGGGTGAAAGACAAGACAGACAAGACAAGGTCCGGTATTGAATTCCAGGGACCCGATCGAGGGGTCACCTCAATCGACAGGTGTCTCTGGCACCTTCTCTACGAAGATGGTGTGCCATTTGCAGGAGCTTTTCTGTCTGGCAGGTGCGTGCAATACGTAGTGGAAGCTCTTAAGAATGGAAGGAGGAAGGATCCATCCATGAGATGAGCTGGACGCATCAAGTTGGTGGGATGGTGGGGGGAGGAAAGTGCGTGCGTGCGTAACGTACCTTCCTGGTAGCCAGCTACCTACCTATCTTACATCCCATTGATGATGACAGCCATTTCGTTTTGGTTGGATTTGCTTTTTCCTCTGCTTGATTCAATCTTGGATGTTCCACGTGCCATATCAATTTTGCTACCACAATCACGCAGAGCCTCATTGACAATATCTGAGATATCTCTTATTGATAGAACTCAATCGAGCTCGCCATGAAACAATTGATAGGCCATGTAACACCGAGAACCCCATTGCCTTGATACAACTCCAAGGATCCACTATCACGACTTCAACACGACTTTTGAGATGCTTCATGTCCAGATTCCTGAGCTTTTGGCTTCACCATCCTCGATCTGTTTAACCTTTTGTCCAACGCCATTCCATTGGCGAAAAGAATCGGTCGAATTATGTCAACAATTGATTGGATGATGCTTGGACAAATGTAGATGATTGCATCCATTGCAATGGGTCTTTTTCAGTACAAACGGCATTTCTTCCTTATTTCTCGCCCCTCCCCCGCTTGCTACTACCGACGAGTCACCACAAGGTACACCGCAAGATCCACCATCCACCATCTTTATCTAGTTGGTGAGCTTTGGCACAGTTAGCTCAGACTATCTGTGACAGGGTACATGCTTGGACATTTGTCCTAGATGGACTCTTATTAGCTTGCGAGGTTTGTCTGACGAATCTTGAGGAGAATTCGCGAGGGCGAATGATCTAATCGTTGCGTCTGGGACGATATGGTTCAACAAAGACTATCGTAGAGACCGATATGGATGGATTACGAGCCGAAATGAAATGCCCAATCCTGATCTTTGGGTGTCCAAAGTCTTAGCCAGGCCAATATCGACTCAGAAAGATGCTCTCTTTGACTTCCACATATGTCCCACGGTAGCCTGAGCCATGAAGCAAACGATCAGCCACACAAGCACTCGACATTGGGAAGCATCCATCACTGATAATATCAATACATTCTTCAGCCGGCTTAAACCTCTACACTCTGCATAAGCTGCAAAGCCGGACCGACGCTCGTTGTAGGAGGTCCCTGACAAACCCGGCCTGTCAACCGACAGCTACGAATGGAGACGTTGCCCCGGTTATGTGCATATTCTGGGCTGCAGCTCTGCTGTATGGTGACAGTTCTGGAGTCTGCGACAACGGCGCCCCTTTGACGTCGCTATCACGAGCCACTGTGACACGTCTTCAACGGTTCCTGTCGCTACCCGCCACTCAGACACTGAAGTCGTCACTTAACTCTCTCAAGAGCTGTCACGGTTCATGCACATCCGATACGGGTAGTTGCCGCGTTCGAAATTCGTTGTAACTTTCTCTCTTGTTTCACTGTTACTGCGTCCCCGGACCTGAGATGTCCTTGAGCGACGTCCGATCAGCGTCGGCACCAAACGAGCGCCATCCTGGCTCGTCCACCTCGCGATCTTGTTAGTTGCGCATCACTTGCGATGATCGTGTCTTGATACGTCTTGAATGACAAGTCCTACCACGAAATCCGAGGGCCTATCACCCAGGTGGCATGACTTGCGAGCCCTGCGTTGCGAGCTGTGCGTCAGATTTAGTTCAAGCTGCTGTGCTTCAGTCATTCAGTCTCCTGGAGATCATGGAGTCGACTGATCTGCCCGCCTCACATTGATCGATTTGAGGCCATGAAAGCGAGATGAACCAGTGGATGATGACTGAAGCCGAATACTGACGCGAGATTCGTCGAGATCGGAAAGAGATGAAAGATGACTGACTTGTTTCTCCACAAGAAGCCAGGCGCCTTTGTTTTGCAGTGCATTGCATTTGCATTGCATGACAAGGCGGGTGTCGTCCTCCAACAGCGCATCCGGTTGCCCACTCACAAAGCCCTCAGGACTTGACTCGGACCTTTGGTTCGTTCCGTGTCCTGAACTATTCGGCGAAAGGCGAACAAGTTGTGAAGGCACAATCCTGACTGCAACACGACTATCCAAGCGTACATATCTCGGAATGCTACAAATAGTACGTACTTATCATCTACACGCCTCCCCTGCCATGATACCCTCCATCACGCACGGACAACTCAGCGCCGTTGCGTGCGGCAAGGCGTGGCCCAGGCACACGGAGGGGAGGATGCAACTTCGTGCAGGGGGGTTCGATGATGGGGCACCGTCTAATAGGACGACAAGCTTAAACAGAGATGCAAAGTAGATGGATTTTTTTTTCTTTTCTGGAAGATGGTGTGGACGGTGTGCGCTGGACTCGAGGCTTTGCCGACGGAACGATTGATATCCAATTAGCCAATCTATCTCGCAACTACAACAGCCATTTACACATACCAAGCTATTTACCCAATGCAGAAGGAGTTCTGTCAGGAAATATCTCAGAATATCTCACTTTTGATTTGCTAACATGACGTAGGGAGCCTTTCGCTGTGTAAGCAGAAGTCGCCTCTGAGCTGGGCTACTCATCCCGCCATCACGGACACTGTCGTGTAAGTCCGCCTTCAACGACCGGACATAACCGAGAGACAAAAGCCTCCATGTCTATGTAAATTCCCCTAATCTGCCAAAAATGGAACGCTCAAACACATCTGTACAACTGATTTGATCCTGGTTGATTGACATCCGAAAGTCTCTGTTCAACACAATGAGCCTCCGAGGTCGTGTAACATTCTGCAGCCTGACTGATGATTACCACCAGAATTCCAGCTCAGACACCTCGTGGCACGGATGTATCATCCAAGCCGTTGAGCAGGAAGTGAGCAATACGAATGCTGTACGGCGTTCGTACAACAGACGTCAAAAGTGGCGCCACCAGCCAATTTCTTGCAAATGTGTCATGAAGAGAATGTGAAAAGGGAAAAGGAGGTGCGTTTCGTCTCGTTATCTAGATACCTTTGTGGTCTCATTCTGTCTACATAATCCCTAGGATATTACACCATATCATGCTGTCCCTTTCCATTTTCTATTCCAAATGTTCCACCGTAGTTCAGGAATAGATGTATATCATCCCGATGTAACACCGCATGGCACCTAAAAACAAGGTTCGCAGCCAGGCACCCAAACCGGAGGACCGGTATGTTGATTATGGGTAAGGGGGTTTCATGTGATTCCTCCTCTTCCGCACGCCGTTCCCATCTCGCAAGCCTAGCTGAATAAAGTACAAACCAAAAACAAAGCCCTCGATGCCGAGAACATATGTAAAAACTCAATCTCCAGCAGACCCATTTTCACAAGACAAATGCTTTGACAAAGAAGAAGGAGTAAGAGAAACAAAAAGACTGGGAAACGAGGGGAGAGTAGGGTATACACATCAACCCCCAATGCATGCACAATGTCAGACTAATGCATTGCATATATGCGATTGCTCAATGTCTCATATGCGCCGTGATCTGGTAGGAATAGCAGCCTTTTATGCTCATAAGATGCCGTTCCCATCCTGAAATGTGCATCGTCTAGGAGAAGATCTTGAGGAAGCCCCAAATACCAAGGCCACTGAGCACGGGAATCGTCAGGTTATCATCCCAACCGAAAATGTCGACTACTTCACTAGCAGAAGCGACAAAGCCGGACCAGATGCCCATGACGCCGAGGGCGAGGGCTCCAGAGATGGTTGTCTGCTCCTTGGAGACACCAACAGCCTCGCAGATGGTCTTGGGCAGTGAGAGGACGCCCTTGAAGAGAAAGTTCTCGTCGCCAGGGAATGGACCAACCGTAGGGACGAGCCAGCCGTAGAAGAAGTACGATGTGCCAACGCCAACGAGGAAGGCAGCAGTCGAACCAGCAAGAGACTTGCCCCTGCGAAGACGGGGGGTATATCGGCCCCAAAGACGTCCGAAGGTGCTGGCAGCAGTGTCGCACCAGCTGAGCAGGAGAACGCTCATGATACCAACATCCTTAGGGAAGCCATAGAGGACGATCCAGGCCCCGAGGAGGTAGAAAATGACACCATTCCAGCCAGAGTACTCGCTCTCGCGCATCAAAGCACCGAGGACCTTGACATAGAGGCGGTTGACGGACGCATATCGGTGCCGAAGCCAGTCAGTTGCGGCGATTGGGATGAGCGCTGACATGAGCCATGGTGTGACTGATGTAGTCTGAGTTCCCGTCACGTAGAGCCAGATAACAAAGAAACCGATCGACACGTGGAGCACCTTGCGGGGTACCTCGTGCTTGTGTACAAAGGTTCTCCAGTGCCGGTGGATGGGGATAAGGCCCAAGGGACTGGGACTTCGACTAAAGTCACGCCAGGACCATCCCACCGGCGTTGAAGGTTGCGGCGGCGCAAGGTGGCCATTTGATGTCGTGGACTTTCCGTTGCCGTTACTGCTGAGCGCTCCATTAGAAGTCGTCTGCTCTTCTGGAATGGTGTCCTTGGACATCTTGCCCGCCTTAGCAGCAGTGCTCGTGCGCCTTGTCAAGCGCGTCACGGCCTGTGTGTCGATCGGCGAGCGGCTGCGTGTTCGGGCGCGTCGAAACTCGGGGGGCTCGGGTAGATCCTCATCGGGCTCCTCCTCGAGGGGCTGCGGCGTGGGTGTCCGTCTCCGGGCAGCCGAGCGTGTAACGGGGCCTATGTAATCGGCGGCGTCGCGCTCGGATGGGGTGGGACTCGGCGAGATGACGCGGGGTGTCTCTGGGATTTTGGATCGGAATGACATGGTCAAGGAGAATGGTGGGAGAGCGGAACAGCGGACGGCGCCCACTACTATGCGGCTGAGAGCGTTGAAGCCGGAGGGCCAGAAGGTATTGGGTATTGTAGAGTGGAGATGTTTATCACGGCGCGATGAGCGCACCGTTGTGATGGGTTCTGACGGAGATGAAATTGTGAAGGTGTTGGGGGTGTCGTAGTGAGAGGATCCGTTAGTGGGAATATTATATTGCTTTTTCCCCAAATCTAAAAGATGTTGCTCGTGGTCGTCGTGGTCGTGGCTATGTCGTAGATAGATGTGGCGTAGACCTTGGCCGTTATGTTCAAGCCCAAGATTCTGCTGCTGGTGGTGATGGTGATGGTGATGATGTAGTTGCTGGTTCTGGCCGTAACCCTGACTCGGGCTCAGGCTCTGACTCGAATTCCGGTTCGGGGGACTCGGGCTACGTTTTGGCCGAGACTTGAGAGAGTGGTGAGAGTCGAGAGTGTTTATTGAATCCAGATTGATTAACAAGGGTGCAACGGAGGTTGGATCCCCCGCCGCATGATGGGTTCGGAGATATAAGGTATTGATGACCGTGGCCGTGACCGGGGCACGCACACATGTGGTACGGGCTACTAACCTACGGTACAGGTCTTAGATGTACAGGCTTGTGAGAGACTGGGCCGAGTGATGAATTTGCCAATGGGGGGTACTCGACGGGCGTGACTAGGCCGCTGAGACAATGAGAGAACAGAAGAAAATAGAGAGTCGCGTGACACTGGAAATGAAAAAAAGAGGATACTTGCTAAGGCCTAAACGAGGCTTTTCTCCAGGATCGTTGTGTCGCTGGTTCTTGATCAAGTTTGGCGTTGGTTGGCTTTCGCTGCAAGTTGGAGATTTTTCGTCTGGGGCACTTGGAACTCTCCAGATAGTACGTACCCATGTGTGGCGTTGATGTCAGTTCAACTGGATCCCGCACAAGACACCGCCTTTTTCCATGGATGTGTTTATTCTAGCATGTGATGATCTACGAGAGGGTCTGTGGGAGCAAAACACCTCGGTCTTGGAGATACGATCATGTAAAAATTGGTAAAAATATTCGTATTGCAGTAGAGTCTGATGGCTTGTGAAGGACCATATAAAATTAAAAAATAAGATTATTTGTTAATCCTGGCACTCACCAGTCTCAGTCTCCGGCTCTTCCGCAACTGGCCTGATTGCCTCTTGTGCAATATCTGCCTATCAAAATGGCATGTCAGCTGCCGCATTTCAGCCAAATTGAATCATCCAGCTCAGGGACCATCGACTCCCACGTCATTCAGATAGACAAGACATCATATCCAAGTGAGCACGTGCCGCGACAACAGAATGCTACTTCAGCCACATGTCGCACCAACTGCGCCACAGATGGCACGTGGTGATAAGATAAAAATTTCAAGAAATGTTTCGCGCAAAAGATGTCAAAGACGGCCCCTCTATGCGCCTTGGATCTGTAAAGACAGACCGTAATAATAATTCTTATATAATTAAAAGACTCGGTCTCGTTCTATAATGGCTTCAGAAAGGGTCAAAAAGAGAAGCCCAAGAGCTTGGGATGCCCTCAGCCCGCCTCTTGCAGAATGGATTCGCGATGCTGTCGCAACCATGGGCTTCAGCCAAATGACACCCGTCCAAGCTGCAACATTGCCGCATTTCCTCGGAAACAAAGATGTTGTTGTTGAGGTATGGTTCTATTGGTATTGTATGTGCGATTGGCCTTCTAACTTCTCTGTAGGCGGTCACTGGCAGTGGAAAAACCCTTGCCTTTCTCATCCCTCTTGTACAAAAACTTTTGCGACTTAGCGAACCCACGAAGAAGCATCATGTTGCTGCGATAATCGTCTCTCCTACGCGCGAGTTGGCTGCTCAGATTCATACTGTTCTCGTCAATCTGTTACAATTCCACGAAGCTTCGGCTGAAATACTCCCACACCTCAAAGGTGACGAAAAACGACCCTCAACTACCGCACCCGCCATTGTCCCCCAGCTGCTCGTTGGAGGCACCACGACCACCGCGCAAGATCTGAGTTTCTTTCTTCGACATAGCCCAAATGTTCTTATCTCCTCGCCCGGCCGACTTGTCGAGCTCCTGTCTTCGCCTCACGTCCACTGCCCTCAATCCTCTTTTGAGGTTCTTGTTCTCGATGAGGCCGATCGACTTCTTGATCTTGGCTTTAAGCCTGATCTGCAGAAAATTCTATCACATCTTCCAAAACAAAGAAGGACGGGTCTTTTTAGCGCCAGTGTTAGTGAGGCTGTTGGAGAGATTATCCGAGTTGGTTTACGAAATCCCGTCAAGATCGAGGTCAAGGTCAAGATGAAGGATGGTGGAATCCTTGAAGACAGGAAAACACCTGCCAGTCTCCAGATGGCGTATATGGTCAAGCCTGCTAGCCAGAAACTGCCTGCTCTGGCAGAACTTCTTCGACAATTACCTATTAAACCCCAACGGAGTATTGTTTTCCTGTCAACATGCGCTGCCGTCGATTACTTCCAGCATGTTCTGCCGGCGATCTTACCAGAGGGCTTTGCGCTGGTACCTCTACACGGAAAGCACCCAGCCAAAGTACGAGAGAAGAACTTTAACCGCTTTCTCAACTCTGTTGCCCCTACAATACTACTTACAACCGATTTGGCAGCTCGTGGATTAGATATTCCTCAGGTTGACTTGGTGGTTCAGATTGATGCTCCTTCAGATCCCAAAGCGTTTATCCACCGTAGTGGAAGAGCTGGTCGTGCAGGCCGAAAGGGCTTGGCTGTGGTCATGTTACATCCTGGACGAGAGGAGGACTACGTGCAATTTTTGGAGATTCGCAAGACACCGATCTCCAAGCTTGAGAAGCCAACTGTTTTCACTTCAGAGGAGGATGCTGTGGCTGCTACAAAGAAGATGAGAGATCTGGTGTTGACGGACAGAGCACTCTTCGACAAGGCTCAGAAGGGATTTGTGAGTTGGGCTCGAAGCTATGGCGCTCATCAGGCAACATCTATCTTCCGCGCAGCCGATCTCGACTGGGCTGATCTTGGTAATGCGTGGGGACTTCTTCGCATGCCCAGGATGCCTGAGCTCAAGGGCTGGAAGGGCGATAAGATGTGTGGTCTCGAAATTGACTGGGACAATTACGCATACAAGGAGAAGACACGCGAGCAAGCACGAAAAGCAGCTCTCGAGGAGGAAAAGTCAGGCGAGAAGAAGGACAAGAGCGACGAGACAAAGCGAAAGCGAAAGAACAACGAGGCATGGAGCGCTAAGCACGAAAAGGAGGATGAGAGAGTAGAGCGCAGGGAGAAGCGACGTAAGCGCCGTGAGGCTGAGGCTACATCTAAGATGACGGACGAAGAGAAGGTTAAGCAGATGGAGCTAAACGAACTCATCGCCGAGGTCCGGAGGCAGAACCGTGAAAAGGCTGCTGCTGAAGCTGCGGCGGCTAAGCAGGACAAGGAGGATGAGTTTGCGGGCTTCGATGACTAAGGTAGTTAGTGAGACGAGATAGGAATATACCCCGTTATTTGGCTAAGACATGATTTGGGTTTTTTGGTGTACCTGAGGGTAAGGCAGAATGGGAGTGGTTTGTGTGAGGACGACGTGGACATTGCGTGGCTTGGCTGTGAGAGCATGGGTGATTTATAAGACGCTGGTGACTATACGCGTATAGATTTTGGAGGGTGAATACGAAAATTGAAGCTGAATCCGATGAACGCGTATTGTAATTCCATTGTAGGCGACTCTATGTGTTTCTCACGGAGCCTTTTAGCAATAAAGAGCAACAATAAATGAACTCTAGAGGCGCTCTTCTGTGATAGAGACCAAAATAATTCTTGTACATCTCTTTGGGGGACAAAATATGACGGCTTCGTTCCTGGTGTTGTGACAGTCTCAGCGGCAGTCCGGCATATGCTGTCTTGGCACCACCACCAAAAAGGCAAGATACCGATTGGAGGAGCGGAAATATGAGGTTAAAACATTTCTAAAACGGTTTAAGTCTATTCAAATCCTCAGTTACCTACGCAATAGTCCACGTAACGTGGCCCCCTTGTAACCCTTCTAGTATATTACCGTAAGGCTGATAGAGACAACAGGCTTCTATTTTGAGCTGGACAGAACTCTTGGTACCGAAAGCGAAAGCTGGTTAATTATCACCAGTTTTGGAGTTTAAACCACTAAAGATGTCGTTGATTGCTCTTGATAAATTGGTTATGTCTTGGCTCACAAGACGGGTCATGCTTAGCTACCTAGGTAGACCTTCTTTCACTTCCCTTAGACTGGCTGTCCACTTGCATGACTAAAAAGTTACTGACGGTTTCGGAATTATTCCAACGTCAACACTCCGCTTTGTCAACAACACGTCCATCGATGATCACCACTGAAGCCACAAGGAATAAACAAACTTCTCCAGTGGGACAATACGACGAGCAATACGATTAGAGTCTCCGAACTAAGCAGCCAACCAATCAGGACTCACGCTTCATTTAGAGCAAAAACACACCAGGACTAGCCAGGACAGACAAACAAACCATGACTTGTGCCTGCTGATCGAGAACAACTCTTTTCGCCCCCTGACCACTCCTACTCTCACCCTCACTCCCCCTACCTCATCTATCTACTTCCGATGCCTCCGAGGACCTCCGGCTCCGGCTCCGGTTCCGGTTCCCGCTCCGGTGCCGCTACTGCCAAGCTCCGCCGGGCACATCGCAAGTCCCGGAACGGCTGCTTGGAGTGTAAGAGACGGCATATCAAGTGCGATGAGAACCGTCCTGCCTGTAGTAACTGTGTCATCAGTGAGAGGACATGTTCGTTTCCTGCTCAGCCTACTCCCGTCGCTGCGCCAACTCCGCCAGAGCAGCTTGTGTCTTCTTTCAATGAACCTCTGAGTACCAGCCAGGTTGAGAGTCCTGCTGATAGCATCTCGAGTACTGCAGCCTCTCACCGGCCTTCTTCAATACCGCCTCCGTCATATCTTGCACCAAATTCTAACTCTGGCTTCTCATCGAATGTTGACGGCGGCGCGCACTCGACTTCTCTGCCGTCCTTCACAGAATCGTTCGCTGCTGCAGACTTGTCTGAGTCGCCTCTATCAACTTCACTGTCAGACGCTCTTCCCACACCAACCTTTACCAACAAGCACCTCATACTATTACATCACTTCCGCAAATCTCTACTATTCGATGTTGACAACGTCGACGTCATCATAGACCTCGCCCTGGACTGGTCATCGGAAGCTCCGTACGCTCTGGACCAGCTCCTTGCTATATCAGCAGATCACCTTGCCATGACTCTTGTCGAAACTTCAGCTGAAAGTGCAGCTTCTTGGAGACGCGTCGCCACCGAGTTGCAGACTCGGGCTCTTACCCACTTCAACAGAGACAGCCATGACACTGCCAATTACGAGTCTCGCTTCGTTCCGCGTTTCCTGTTCTCGTCCTTGCTGAGCCTACATATGCTTTACGACACGCTCACACAGTATCGAGCCACATTTCACGTCTTTATAGAAAGATTCTGTGACTCTGTCTGCCTTCATCGCGGCGTGAAATCGAGTTCATCGCCTGGCTACCAAACTCTTATCAGGTCCCCTCTTGCGCCATTCTTTCTAGGTGTCAAAAACGCAGCAGAGCTCGGCGACAAGGGCGATGAGTGTGCCCCTCTCATATCTCTCATCGAAAACTCTGATTTGAGTCCGTCAGCCGTGGAAGCCTGCAGTACAGCCGCACATACATTACAATGGGCTTTCGATATTCACAGAAATCTGCCCAAGAGTATAAACGTACAAGCTGCCACGGCATTTCCGGTTGTTTTGAGCGATAATTACGTAGAGCCTGTTCGAAAGCACCGCCCGGAGGCATTGCTCGTCTTGGCTTATTATGGTGTTCTCCTCCACCGATGTCGACATGTCTGGTTGTTTGGCGATTCAGGCGCGTTCCTGATACATTTGATTGCGGATCATCTTGGGAGCTACTGGAAGGATGCTTTGCGATGGCCACTTGAGGAGTTGGAAAGGGATCAAGGATGAGAAGGTTGGCAGAGGACAAGGCTTTGGTCCTGATGCGATAACGTTCAGAGAGAAGGCACTGAGAGGCTTTCACGGGAGCAATGCTATATGCAAGCAAGCTCGTTGAAGCACAGCATTCGATAAGGCAACAAAGATGCCGCCGATCTTAGGTCACAGACCTTCGCACCACCACCCAGAGAGTCCGATCAGTCACGCCAAGATATTCAAGGACGTGATCCTTTAGAAGTCTTTCGGGGGGCTATTAAATACCGGCCAAGGTCAGGCTAGCCTATTTCAAGCCTGACCTAGATTATCATAAATTTATATGGGTGGCTTTAGTGGCAGGAAAAGATACCATTTCGAGGGACAATGATCTAAAGTCTTTCAATAAACCAGTTAAATCACTTCGCAAACACTTCCATCTGTGACAGTCCCATCAACACAATAACTATCTTATTTCATTTCACGGACAAGAGCACACACTCAACTGATGAATGCCATCTCATCTTCTCTGCACGATTATCCATAGTGTAAGCTATAACGATATCTACATGAGCCCAGCCTGTTTTTCTTCCTGTGAAAACAATACAATACTCTGAATCTTTGCAAGTCAATTCTCTTTATTTTATTCATAAAAAGGCGGAATGGTAATATCTCGAGCGTTAACATCGTCAAATCAAAAGTCAAACAACCGACTGCAGCGAAAAACTTCGACCAGGGCTCCTTGATCTTTCTCACACACTCTCTCTTTGTTTTTTCGAAGTTCCTCCCTTGAGACTTCCAAGGGCAGAACGGATCCAGACAAGGGCTTTTTTGCTTTTTTTTTGCGCCGCCGGGCAAGGCGGATGGCCACTCTTCTATGGAAGGAATATGGTATCATAACAGGAAGGAAATTGGGCGTGGACGAGATGTTGAGACATACATGAGATGAGAGATAGGGGGTTGGGTTGCAACTTAAGTGCAAACTCTCAGAGACCGTAGAATTCCCAACCATCACCAGCCGCATCCGTCGATCCCGCTTCATCGGCGGCATGGGGCGCAAATTCAGTCCGAAGTTCTTCATTGAGTCATAGCTCCTCATCTTCCAGCTCAGAGGGCTTGAGAAGACCACCAACCTTCTGTCGTCGTTCCATATCAGCGGTCTTGGCGTCCTGCTCCTGTTGTTCCTTTTCGACAATGAAGAGCTCAGCGTTGTCGCCAGCAAACTCCTTGAGGGAGACGAGGAAATCACGGAGGTTGAGTCGGAATTTGTCGTACTGCGTGTTAAGCGTGAACAGGCCTTCGACAAAACTTGTGATTTGGTTCCTATATAAAGATTAGCTTAGTGACATGGAAGGCAGAGCTGATACGTACGCTTGCAGGTTGCGGAAGGCGTTTTGTAGGAGGTTAGCTACGAAGTTGGCGACAAACTCTCGGTTGTCAGTTCCAGCTGCAGCCTGATCGGGGCTGTAGATAGGACCCTGGATCTTAGGCTGAGATCCATCGGCGGGGTTGATATAGTAAAAGAGCTTCATCAACAACATGGATTGTGTCTTGAAGCCGGCCTTGTGATCGTTATCGGTCACAACAAAGAACACGTCCTGGAGGATGGTGATGAAGAATCGCTGGAAGAAAGCGTTGGCCGTCTGCACATCAGTCTTCTCAGCAATGTTGTTGATCAGCTCCAGAGCCATGTTAAGACCGGCCGCCTCGACATCTCGGTTGTCATGCTTGAAAGCCCATGAGCATGAGTCGATAACAAACTTGAATTGGTTGTTGTCGAGCTTGAGCAGGGCAGGGAAGCAGTGCAAGTTGATGGCTCGGAGGAGGTTGAAGAACTCGACTCGGTGCTCGGGGAATTCAGAGAAGTCCTTGTTGATCATCTCCAGAGTGCACTCGAAAACATTCTGCATGATAGTAGGAACTTGGTCCTCCATCAAAGCCTGTTACTCGTTAGTATAAAATCCTGCAAATATACATAAGGGAATACTGACAGAAAGCTTGGTGATAATAGTAGAGCAAGCCTTGAGCACCTCGGCATCTCGGGCGCCAGGGACGTTGCGGTTGTAGTCGACAAGAACAGATTCGAGCAGAGGAGGAACCATCTGGGCACGGACGGCCTGAAGATCCTCTGCCTTATCGACGTACACCTCAATGAGCTTGAGGATCTCCTTCTTAATGGTTCGGAGACCTCGGACCTTGGGCATCTTGGTAGCGAGTTCGCCATCGCGAGCCACAGCCTCAGAGATCAGTGTACTTGTGGCGTTGTACATCTGAAGCATGTCATGGTAGATGCGGCCGATCTGGGGATAGAAATAGGACCCCACAGATGAGCAAGCAGACACATTTGTCTTCATGATGTTTCCAATAACCTTGATAGTCTCGGCATCCTGGAGGATAGTTGGGTTCACTGTTGCCTGCTTGATGATCTCATCCCAGGCTGCGTTGGGGATAGCCATCAGGTCAGCAAGGAGCCTCTCCTGCTGGTGCTTGTTGCCCTGGGCGGCAACCATGTAACCGCAGGCCTCGTAGAAGGTGTGTACTTGTTGAGGTGTCAAGTCGCATGTGATCTTGCCCATGTTTCGAACAATCTCCTCAATGAAAGGCTCCTGCTCACTGGGTTGCAGGGCTACAAAGTGACGTCGGCACTGGCGGGCGATCTTAATGAACGTATCACAAGCCATGTCCTGGACACCTAAACCAATGTTGATTAGCATTTTAACAGTCAGCTCAAGCTGTTTTCACATACCCTCGTGTGACTCGTGCATAAACTCGAACAGCTTGTTGACAACTGTCTTAAGGAACTTCCAATGAGCCTTGAGGAAGCGGGGGTACTGTCCGACGATGTACATAATATTACTGGCGACGACGGCCTTGTTGTCCTTGCCTCGCTTCATTTCAGTAAGACCGAGGAGGTCCTTAATGACAGTAACAAGGAACCTCTTCTCTGTCTCCTCGTTCATTGCCAAAGAGATCGAGCCGATGGCCCAGCAAAGAACGTTGCAGTTATGCCAGGACCACTCGCTTCCGTCGACTTGTCGAGCGAGCTTCTCGGTCATGATGTTTTCTGTGTCGACCACGTCCAAATGTGTCAGGTAGACCAGGCACTCTCGAATCGTCTTGTAAAGCTGTACTGTGTCACTCTCCTTGACGAATTCACGGACAATCTCACCCTCGTCGTTCTCAACAATCAAGACTTCCTCGGGACGGACCATCTTCTCGATCATAACGACTCGAAGGTTCGAGAGGACCTCGTTATATTTGTGCTTTCGAAGAGGGTAGTTGTTGAGCATCGTGGGGTTCGGGGCGCCGCTTCCAGACATTCCTGCGCCAACTGCCATGAGAGGGTTCAGGTCGGTCATGGGGAGCTGCTGCATCTCCTCGTAAAGCTCCTGGACGAGCTTGAGCCAATAGTCGAGGCAAATCTTGAAAATTTCTCGATCATCGATCTGTGATATCCTAATAAGATAGTAGTGACCATGAATGAGGAAATCGCGGTTGGGAAGTTTCTCGATAAGCTATCATAATTATGTTAGATTCGTCCGGATATCAAAAGCAGCATAAAACCTACATTCAAATGCATTCCGAAGAAATTGCAAAGGAAGAGAGCTAGGTTTTGTATGAACTCCTGATCCCTCGAGTTGCTGCTTGGATATGTGCTCTTAAGATCAAGAGAGACGGGAATGATGTTAGCAATGGTAGTCAAGGTCTCGGTGAACATCTTAACAAGCTGCTCGTCGTAAGAGTTGGGCTGGCCGGGGCCGCCAGTCTGAAGACCACCAATCTCAGTAAGGCACTGCATGGTGACGTTGCGGAACTCGGGTGTCGAGAGGAAACGGGTTCGCAGTGTCTCGATAAGCGGTGTCTCGAAGATGTATCCCAAGGGGATCCAGTTGCAGAATCGCAGAAGGGTCTCGAGGGTCGCCTTGATCAGACTAGGCTGTGTGGCCGTGTTGAGGACCTCTTGGCAAAGGTTGAAGATTTGCGAGAACTCGGCGCACATGGTCTGCTTGAGGTTGCGTGTCTTGGTCGATGTCATCTGCTCGGCTGAGTAGTCGAAAACTTCCTCCGAGAGCAAGCGAAGAATGATCATGTTGTTCTCGCAGATGGATAGATTGGAGTGGCAGGACGAGATGATTTCGTTGATAAAGGTAGGCCAGTTGTGAGGCCACTCCTGCTTGAGGACGGAAACGAGGACGAGGTTAAGCTTGTTGAGCAAGGTCTTTTGCTGGCGCAGCGACTCTTCGGTGCTCGAGCACTGGATAATGAATTGGACGATGAAGTTTCGGATTCCTACGAGTTACAGGTCGTCAGAGTTGGTTGCTAAGCTGTTATCGCGGTGAGGACGGACCTTGGCACTGCTCCCGAGGGAGAACCTTCCATCTTGTCAAGATCACATTGTCCAGAACCTGCAGACCCAAGTCTGTCAAAATTTGTCAGTCGAGTGGATTCACAAGTCAAGTACTCGCAAAGATCGAAGGGAGGAGAGCTGGCTTGGAGGCAGCACAGCATGGGAAGTGGCGCAAAGCCGAGGCTACACACATTTGGTTTGAGGGTACTGCGCATCCGAGAGGATCTTGTCGACCATGAGCCACGCATCGGGGTCTTCTTTGAACTGCAGCTCAAGTCAGTAAAAAGCTGTACACCAGCCGAGAGCTAGATGTCTGTACGAACCTGGTTGAGAGCAGCTTGGGCGGCTTTTTGCTAGACGGTTAACGAGGCCGAGTTAGCTATCATTCCTCACTCATGTCGACGCGCGGGGTCCACGGTTGGTAAAAACCGACGCCCAGAAGACTACCTACCTGCTCACCGCGCCCCTCGTAGAAGGAGCGGACGAGGACGTCCAGCTCTTCAATGGAGGCGGCCATTTCGTGTGGTTATTTCGGGTTCACGAGAGGATCGTTAGGAGGTGGGAAAAAGAGGTTGGCGGTTGGAGGTGGTGGTTGTGGTGGGCGAACGAGACGAGGCGAGGCGGGGGGAGAGAGAGAAGATCCAAGCAAATACCAGCCCCAGGCAGATATAGATCAGAGAAGCAGTGGCGCAGCTAGCTCTCTATAACAAGAGAAGAGAGGGCTAGAGACGGAAATGGGATATGGCGATGTGAATATTTGTCGGGGTTCGCGTGGGAAAAATGAAAAAGAGGAGAAATGCAAAGTTCGGCTTTGGTAAAAGCAAACTAAGGCAAGGCAAAGTGGACGACGTCGGTGAGGTGAGGTGAGGTGTGAAGAGATGGTCTGGACGGCTTGAAGTGGACGAGAGTGGAGTTGAAGGGGAGCAAAAGCACTGTGAATACAGTACCTTTAGTGGAGTACCGAGCACAGAAATGCCCCGCAGCGTAGCCTGCCTGCGTCACTGCGCTATAACTAAGGTCCTTAAGGTAAGTTCCAGTAACCACCAGCAACCAGGTCAAGCTCTGAGCTCCTGTCTCTCGATCTTAACAGACTGTATCCCTATATCCGTATGTCTCACACTGAGGGCGGTTTTGTCAGCAGCGGGGCTTGAAAATGGATGTCTGATGGAGGGTTGCCTGTCATGTCATGTCACTATCACATCAATGTATCTCTACTTTGATCCGTGACGGCGGTTGATGCTGTCACTGCGCATTTCTCATACCAAAAGCGAACCCAGCTAACGGATTGTCGGACCCATGACGCTGGGATCTTTGTAGCGGTACTTGAACTTACCGAAACTCCCCAGCCTCCCGGCGCATAATTAATCGATCGATCTCATGATTCGCTCTGGGTTTGACAACAGCGCGTGTTTGTCAATCTTGTACAAAAGCTGCGAGCTGAAATTACCGCATGCGGCTACCCGAATCACGATCGTAATCTGACATGGCTTGATGATAATGACCACGAACCAAACATATCCAGGACTGTCTCGTCAAGCATGTTCATATTTAAGCTGTCATGAAGTGTATGTAGCGTTGATGTTCTGCATAAACGAGAGAGATATCGCACCCTTCATGACAGCAGACAACATCACCAGGCATAAAATGATAGCTCGCAAAACTCAACGAACCATGGCTAAACACGTCGGTTATCAATGTATCATATTTTTTCAAGGCTCGCTCTATCGACAAAAGACAATACTGGCCAACCCTCTATAGTTGGCTCCATTTGTATCCAAATATCCATACATGGCCAGCCATAGTTTCATTATTAACTTTTTTTTTGCATAAACGGCCAGGAGCTGGCAATGTGCCGTCGTCTGGCCATCTTCAAGCGATGTTGATATTCGTCCATTCTCTTTTAAGCCTTGTAGCCAACCTCGAACAAGCTATCCTTAAGAGCGCTGAGAGCCTTCTCGATGTGGTTTCGGCTGGGGTCAAGCTATCAAAACTATGTTAGCAGGTTATCTGGGGTAAACAAATTCAGATACACTTACAGCACTGACTCCCATATGGCCGAATCGGATATACTTAGGAGCAATAGCCTTGTGAATACCACCAGCAAAGACGACACCCTTGGCGGCCAACTTGGGCAGAACATCAGCAGCGCCAATGCCATCGGGAAGGTAAATAGCAGTCATGGCGTGAGCTTGGTCCTCAGGCTTCGTAGCAACGACCTTCAGACCAAGGTCGGTAACAGCCTTCTTGACCTTGTTAGAAACCTCGATGTGGCCCTGGAATCGCTCGGATAGGGGCTTGGTGAAGATCTGAGTAAGGCCAGTGTGGAGGGCGTGGATGAGCTGAGGAGAAGGAGTAGCGAAGTAAGAGGGCTTCTTGGCCTCGTAGTTCTTCATGATGGGCGTCCAGTTTTTCAGGGAGGCGAAGTAAGCGGGAATAGGAGTCTTGCGGTTCTCAAGAGCGGCGGCGACAGCTCGGCCGCTGAAGAATGAGATGGAGAGACCAGCGGGAACACCAATGGCCTTCTGACTGGCAGTAACAACACCATCCAGACCCCACTCATCGAAAGCGATCTCCTCACAGGCAACACTGCAAACACCATCGACGATGACAAGAGTCTCGGGGGAGACACGGCGGACAGTAGCGGCAAGGTTCTTGAGCTCACTTAGGACACCAGTCGATGTGTCGACGTGAGTTACTGTGAGGATCTTGTACTTCTTCTCAGAAAGAGCCTTTTCAATCTCGGGGAGCTGAGGTCGGCCGCCAACTTCACCGTCGAGCTTGGTGACGTTGGCACCGTAGGCGTGCAGGCAGTCGGCGAAGCCATCGCCAAAGTATCCAGTGCTGAGAACGAGGGCGTTCTCACCGGCCTCGACAAGGTTGGCAGCAACAATATCCCATCCCAGGGTACCGGAACCGGAGATAACGTAGGGCTGGGCGGAGGGGTCGGTCGATTGGAACAGCTTGCGGGTCAGGGTAAGGGTCTCGCCGAAGGTATTGACGAAGCCGGGGCCGACGTGGCTTTCACTGTGTGACAAGTATTAGCAAACGAGATATTATCAGTCACATCACGCGGACGTGATCCAAGTCGCATTGTATCGTACCTGTAGTGGCCCATGGACTTGAGGACCTCATCATCGAACTCAATGGGTCCGGGGATGAGGAGAGTAGCGTGTTCAGGTTGAGAAGACATGGTGGTTGTGGTTGTTGAAAGACGACGAGCTTGAGAAGGAACTGAAGCTTGAGCAGGAGAAGCCGCGGTATAAGAAGAAGACGACAAGTGACCTGAGACGAGAGAGATCCTATCGGCCGACGCAGATGCAGTTCCAGCGGCCGAATACGTCTTGAAGCCCGCCGAAGAAGAAGAGGGGCTCTCGGCGGACAGCTCCGGAGCGCGGGGCACCTTTCTCCCCTCCATTGCAAGTGCCGATCTTAACAGGCTACGACTGGCTGATGCGCCTACCCCCACTGCCACGGACGACAACCGCTGAAGGGGCGCCAGGTTGACTGCCTGAGGCCTTCTGAAAGGTCGGGTGTGCTCTTTTTTTTGCGGTGCCGCAAGCAAATGTGCCTGCTGCAACGGAAGAAGGCCGAGAGGATAGGGAGCGTCGGTAGGCTTCCGATTCGGGGCACAGAAGCCGGGTTTTTCGGGTCTATGAAGCACCGAGATATAAACGTCACGCAACCAAGGGTTTTTTAAGCTGTAAAAAGGCGATTTGAGGTTGTTGATTCAGAGTTATACGAATTGCCTCAGGGGAAGACGAAGAAGAGGGAACTTCGCCTAGGGAAATGCGCTGAGTGTTCTGACTCTAGCCCCGGAATCCCCTGTCTTCCGTCCCCGTTTTTTGCTTCTTTCAGCACAGCGAACGGAGCTTTCTCACTGTCGTGTCCAGGTTAGCTCGGGTTATGTGAGGCCGCTACCGGAGTGAGAGGTTTGAATTGAGTGGACGATGATTCGGTCATCTCTCGGGATATTGAACCGATTACATCGAACCGATATTTTTGTATGGTAAGCGTTTCCGCTGATTCGGGACGTAGAATATCGAATGATGTTAATTATCATGATGGAGTTGCGAGCGCTCTACGGGAAGGGTCCCGATTCAAAGTAACAGAATAACAAACGGTTGACCGACCGAATATGATCAATACCCACGGTCATTTTTAACAAGACCCTCATGCAATACCCTTATAAAACTCAAATAACTTCTCTGCACCATCTTCCCATTGAACATCGTTCTGTAAATGATGCCCTGCTCCCTCAACGAATTGCAATCTTACACCATCTCGCTTGTCATTTCCAGCCTCACGATAAAATCTCGCTGTCTTCTCCGTCACGGGACCTGTCATGAGCTTATCTTGAGTACCTGCCATGACGAGCACCTTTTCGCCGCTCGCGCCGTCATTGCGAATATGACTCAATATGTTTGATGGCGACGTGAAGCTATACATCATGCTGAAAGGCCACAAGTAACTCTCATAGCGGTTCATATGGCGTTGGAACGGGATGACGGCTGAGAGAGGGAACTTGTCGCCAAAGAAGGCTCTTTGAGTGAGCTTTGGGTGTGAGAGAGGTGAGTTGGAGTGCCAGAGATGGAAAATTAGTCGTATTGTGAACCATGGGTCCATCTTCCACCAATTCATATATACGCCCATACTGTGATTGTGTTAGAATCCTGACATGAGCTTCGAGGTCGGTATTTATCTTGACTCACGATCCAAAGCCTGGGACTGCACCCAGCAAAGCAAGTGCTTTCACATTAGCCAATCCATCGCTAAGAGCACCTTGGCTCAAACCACCACCGCTTGAATGTCCAACAAGCATAACCTCACTCTCTTCCTTCGTCTGCACCCACTCTATAGCCGCAACGAGATCAGAAGTCAAGGCACTTCGAGGCGTTGCAAAAACCATGCGAAAATACGATGGATGCCATGATTCGCCGTGGCCGCGCAGTGAGACTGCATAGCATTGGACACCGCGTGCTGCTAGATATTGCATGTATTCTGTCCATACCCACGCGCAGCCCATGCCGCCGTGGCAGAAGACTATAGGAGGGCCATTGAACTTGTTGGCGATTGATGGGATGTTGGAGAGGACTTCGATTCGGCCTTGGGGTGTGTTTACCCAGTGACGCTCGAGGCCTTCGGGCACTGGAGATGGAGATCCCGAAGGTCGAGTGTAGTGAAGCCACTGGTAGCTGAGATGAAAACCGAACATTGGTGGTTGCTTATTAGGCCGTGTAAGTCGAGCTTGTTGGTGTTGTGTATGGAGGTGAGTATGATGGCTCAATGCACGGGTATCGCTCCCCTCTTATACAAGTTCAACCTACCGCTCAAGACTTCAATCGAGCTTAAAATAAGCACAAATAGCAAGGGCTCTTTCTTCCGTAAAGATCTTGTTTGTCGCACATGCAAAAGCTCAGCCTGCAAGCCACCAACTTAGCCCATAAGCTTCAGCCTTCAGCCGCTCGTTAGCCTGGTCCATCCACAAAGCAGCTCGTCGGAAGAATCAGGAATGAACCTGAGAATGCCTAGTAACTTCGTGTCTTGTGGTCTAAAATAATTATTTCTTGCTGAGTGGTGTCTTAGGTGAGGCCAAAGGGAGTAACGAGTCCATCGTGGGTATCGTTATGGTTGAAGACAGTATGAGTCAATGTGCTTCTACCATGACAAACTTATGATAGGCTATTTTAAACATCAATTCGCAACACTGAGGTACCATATGCCTTTTGCAACGTTGTATCATTCGGCTTTCGTAACACTAGAGACCAGCTTCAATCCCTGCCCTGAATCACAGGTCGCCATGTCAATAGAATCGATCTGCTTCGTGACCATTTTTGTATTACAGGCAATAGTCGGACTTTGAATTAACATCAACGATTTACCTAACGCAATCAGGAACAGTAGACGATCAACTCCGCAAGACCAATCGTCTAGCAATACCCACACGTTCTAGAATACTTCCATTCCTACCTGTCGGCTCTGAGTTCCTATCAATCCCTACCCCGCTCTCTCTGCGGAAACCTACCCGTCAAGTATGGAGAGTCACAAGGATGCCATTGTTTTGTTCATACATCAATATCATTGCCATTAACCATTTCTGTGCCTCTTTTGTGTTTCAATCCCAAGGGTGATGTCATCGTCTACAAGAGCTAATGCTACCAGACCAAATAATGCAAGGAAGCGTGTTCCTAAAGCGTATGTTCTTATCTTGACGAAATGGGTTCAACAACTGACTTGGGAGATTATCAGCTGTGTAAGATGTCGAGATCAGAAGATTAGATGTTCTGGATCGCAGCCATGTCAGCAATGCGATAAGAGGGGGTCAGTGTGTCAATTCGATGATGAATCACGTAAAGTTGTCGTTTCGAGAGGGTACGTCGATGCCAAGAACTGTTGATGGAGTCATACTTACACACCTCTTCCAGGTATATCAACCGTCTCCAAGAGAGGTTGGCGGCCTTGGAGAGCAAGTCAGAAGAACACTCCCTCCTTGAAGCTACGACTGGCCGGTCGAGGAGCACCGATCTGAGTAAGTCTTTGTTGGTCTCCCATCGGCCTTCTACTAAGAGTACCAGGCGGTCGTATACCACTTTCCACCGAGAACAACGAGATCCCAGAACAAGCAATCAAGACTTCAGCGTCAATATCACCATACGGAACCGCTGAGGCACAAGATCAACCACAGCTCAATGGTGAAGGCAAAGCTCCCCTCACGAATCCTTTAGCCTTCCACACTTATGACTTTGTTCCAAGCGTCACAGGGCACATCCGTAAGTCCATACTCACTTGCCCAGAGAGTCGGTATCTCGAATTGAGTATTGACTTATCGTCAGTTTTCATGGGAACATCATCAAATTGGTCCTTCAACAAGCGAGTCTTGACCATGACACACGAACGTGTCAAGGGCCGTCCATTATCAATGCACAACTTGCACTTCGCCGGCACTGAGGGAAAGGTCTTTGATCTGAAATGGGACGGGGCTAGAAAGTTTACATCGCAGGATGTTCCCGACACATCTGCGCTGCCAACTAAAGACTTTGCTTTATATCTCATCAACTCGGTCAAGTTCCACTGCGGTTGGCTTTACAGCCTATTCGACGAGGACATCTTCATGGAACGCTTCCGTCTGTTCCATGAGAACCCTTCTGAATATGCGCATGCAGAACCTTTGTGGTTCGTTCACTACCTTCTTGTCCTGGCTTTTGGGAAGGCTTTCGTGGTTCAGTCAACCAAGTCAAGACGACCTCCTGGTGGTGACTTCTTCATACAAGCCATGAAGCTCATGCCCGACTTCAACTTCTTTGATTGTGATATAATAGAGGAGATGCAGGTTCTTTGCTGCGCTGCTCTATATCTTCAATCTGTGGATCACATACAACAGGCATATCGTCTGGTAAGCAATTGGCTCTTTACATATGGACAGTAACTAACGGCATCAGGTCTGCTCCGCACTTCGTCATGGTCTAGAACACGGTATACACACTGAGATGCAATCTGATTCTCTTGACGCAGCTTACGTACAGAGAAGCCGACACATGTTCTGGACACTCTATATCCTCGAACGCCAGCTGATTTCGCTTCTGGGACTTCCGTTGAGTATAGCCGACGAGACGATAAGCGCACGCTTCCCCGACTTTCCAGGCCAGCCGCAAAAGTTAGAGGCACTGAATATACATGTTGACTTCTGCAGGGTTCTTGCAAAAATAAATCAGAGTGCGTATTCTTGTGCTACAGAGACATGGTTACTAACGATCGCAGCTGTTTATGGCCTTGAAGGAAAGCTCGACAGTCGATACCTCGGTGCTACTCAGTCCGTTCTCAAGAGTATCGCTACCGTGACAGAGCGATTGAACAAGTCCTTTGAGATTCAGGCAAGCGAGGGGATGGCTGGCATATCACGGATATCAGCACATCTCCATTTGATGCAACACCAAGTAAGCTCGTCCGTCTCCAACTGACTGCCAGCTTCTAATGGAACAAGTGCATCATTCTCACTACAAGGCCACTTCTATACACGTTCCTGCTTTCCAGGCTTGGTCACTTGGAGGTAGCTTTGATGCATTGGCTACAATCAGAGAGTGTGAAAGGGCTAGTCCAAATGTGCACCGAGTCTGCTCAGCAGATTTTGAGGATCCTCTCCAGTCTTTCTGAGCAAGGGCTCTTAGGTAAGTTCTCTGGCCCCAGCATTTATTTGGGCGTGTTACTGATGCTCATATAGAAATATTCCTGAAATTCGATCAGGACGCCGCTTTTACCGCTACAATTGCGCTGCTCATGGCCGCTGCGATTGACTCATCGCTACTACCAGACCACACTCCCTGGACGCAACGCGCCTACGGTCTCTTCGACGAGATGAACTCGAGAGGCAATCTCGTAGCTAACATGGTTGCAGCTGAACTGAAGCAGCTGGAAGACTTACTCAAAGGCTTCCTCGCCAGCAATGACTCGAGACCTGTGGTTGCGACACAGGGTCCAAACACGCCTCGACAGGGCTTTATGAATGACATAGACAGTGGCACAGGCTCTGTCACCGATTATGCCGAGCCGTTTAGTATCGAGCCGGATGATGACTTTGGATTAGGGCTAAACTATGAACTTAGTGCGGAACAGCTGTTGAACATTGCTAATTCGCTGGATATCGATAGCTTAACATGGCCGTGGCCGGAGGATCCTATGGCTGAAGATGTGGACGATGTATGAGTATCGAAAAGGGCAACTTTAATACAAACCGTATAATTGGGATTCATCGTTTGACTTCTTGCATCGCTGGGCAGCACGTTCAGTTCTCGTATATCCCTGAAGTGCAAAGTTGACATCGAAGATTATCTTTCCGTCATCTTCATTTCTGGTCAGTCACTGAACGAAATAAGCTTCTAAAATCGTGAGTCAAGTCACAGCTGTAGCTCTTTCGAACTACCCACAGTAGCTTTAATAGTGGAATGGTTTCCTTCTTTCATACATGAATCACGAGCACATCGCTGAAGACGGAGGTTATATGTAGGTGAGGCCAGTGCGAGAAAACTTTGATAGTATGCTGTGAATAGTTTCCGATGTCTATAGATTACGTCCGGACCCGAAAACCCCGACACCGTCATACAACTTTCAAGACGTGGCGGTTACCACAGTTGGACATAAGTGAGGAAGCGCCTCCACTTGGGCTTAGCATAGTACTCGTCGAGATGCTTGATCTCCTCGACGCTCAAGTGTCGTCGGCCGGTGAGACAGTCTGCGGTGGCAGGATCTCTCCAGGGAGTTCGGAAGATAACCTTGTATCCGGCAGTGAAACCAAAGATGACGAGAACACCAATCATGTATTGGAAGAAGTTGGAGGCAGAAAAGCCAGCGCCACCCTACGATTTATTCGTTAGATAAATCCTCGTATAGCTTGAGGATTGTTGAGGTAACTTACAACAGGCTTGATTCCGGAATAGATACAGCAGACCAACAACATGACGGAGATAAGCATCAACCATGCTGGCGCAATGGGCCAAGCACTGGATCTCCAGGCATAAGTCTCTGAGAAGAGTTTGTCGTTCTGGGCCTTCAGAGCACAGTGAAATCGGTAGTTAGTGAAGGAGATGATGATCCAGTTTGTGAAGAAGGAGGCGCTTGTAATGGAGATCAGCCAGTTCAAGACAGTAAGACCGCCAGCTGCAACAATGTTAGTCGTGATTCTTGGACTGCGAGGGGACACTCACCAGAAAGCTGAATGTATCCGAGAACAACAGCAACAACAGAGGTGATGATCAAAGCAAGTCTGGGACGTCCCTTATCATCGACATGTGCGAGGCGGGTAGAGATGAGACCCTGGTGGGCCATAGTTCGCAGGACTCGAGATGAGAGATAGACTGACTCAGCTGCGATGGCGAGGACACCGCAGATCATTCCAGCGTTCAGGAGCGACGAGATGCCGGGAATTCCAGAGTCTGTAACAGCAACGACAAAGGGTGAAGCAGCAACACCACCTCCACCGAGAAGGCGGGGGTCGTTGGAAGGAACGAGAATCGTGATGAAGACGACGCTGAGCATGTAGATGAAGTTGACTCGGAAGGGGACGAGCTTGGTGGCGTGAGCGAGGGAGAAGCGTGGGCTCTCAGCTTCACCGCCCATGATGCCGATGAAGACTTGGTCACCGACGGCCCAGGTAGCGAGGAGTGCACAGTTGGCGAATCCCTGCGAAGTTGTTAGTAGGAGAAAATTCAAAGGGGTGAATCTCAAAACTTACAGAGAAGCCGTTCAGGAATGCTGGTAGGTCAGTCCATGTCTCTCCGTGATGAACATAACCGTTGGGACCAGCTCCAAGAACCAAAGCCAAGGAGAGAGTAATGATAATCAAGAAGAGGAAAATCTTGATCAACGATGTTACATATTCAAACCAGGCGAATACGGTGTTCGGGAGGAGAAAGATGACGAGACAGGCGAACATGAAGATGCTGACTACAAGACTCGTTAGTTAGATTCAAATTGGGGCAGATATGTGAAACTTACGTGATGCAGCCAAAGGAAACGAGCCTCCAGACCAATATCCTACCAAGATGTGGAAGAAACCGGCCTCAGCAGAAACGATAGCAGTCCAACCTATCAACAGTCAGAACACATGGCTTAAAATCAAGTTCAGGGGTACCAACCAAGCCACTCGGCGAAACCTGCTCCAAAAGCCAGAGCGGGATCAACCCAACGATCAGCATAGTCGATATAGTTTCCTGAAACAGGGAACGCGATAGTCATTTCTGACAACGATTGTAGAACAGCCCAGACACAGGTGCACACCATGAAATATGCAATCACCATGTTTCCTGGACCGCCAGTCGCGAGGGCTTTTCCAGTAGCGATGAAGACGCCCGAGCCGATATTGGAACCTAGAGCAATGATCTTGAAAAGCTCATGTTAGTATTGTGAGGGAATTTGGTTTATTGGACTTACATGAACTTGTCGTGGTGTAAAGGATCGATGGAATTGCCCATGCTTGCCCTCTTGCATTTCAATAGCCTGGACTTCGTCAATGCTTCGTGAAGCTGCGAGGTCAAGACCATCGTCTTTCGTCATCGAGCCGCGGGACTTTTCCGTCGTCCCAGCTGGAATATTGACATCGTGAATACTTTCTCGACGCATGATGAAGGATATCCACAAAGGAATTCAAGTTTAGGTAAGCTGTTGTCTGGAGATGAGACCCTGGAGTGGGAGCTTGCTGGGATCCATCTTTTCTGCACGGCGGCGATCTTAAGTCTTTATACTGTTTTCCTCGGACGTGATGGAGCTGTCTCATAGAGCTAGGGGGGCGAAAAGTCTGGGGAAATTGACGAGAATGACGATCGTATCGTGATTGGATTCTACGGGAAAGTATCCGCGAGGGCTATCTCTATATCAAGCATCAAGGGAGGAGGATGAAAGAAAAACAGACTATCAAACGCTATCAGGCATTTACGACACCCACTGGGTGCTTAAAGTTACCCCGGATTCTACCCCAGCTTCAACTAGACCAGAACGAGCTAGCTTTCGAGCGTCTATCAGTCGAGACTCGTGGCGAGGTTGGGAACCATTGGTTAGAGCGCATTCTGTGTGATAACAGTTGAGTTTAGTCTCTCCGTGGCGCTACGGATGTGCTCCCGATGATGAAATCGCTGCCTCATATCTTGATCTTATCGTGGTTATCTGCCGATGGTGAGGAGAAGCTGGGCCGAGCTAGGCATGGTATCAGTAAGTTGGGCGATAAGCCACTTTTGACGTGAATGAGGAAGGGCACCGCGAGGGGTGAATCGGGGAAAACGGCGACAGTTAGTTGGCGTCTACTGCCGTGAGGCAATTTCATAACGGTACCCAACGTCTTCGATTCAGTATCTGATAAACAGGATAACTCGACTGTGTTTAGGCAAGTGTTATCAACTTTCTTGATATAAAAAGGCAATCCTTTCCTTATCATCACTTCGACTCGGCGAGACTTTGAAGTATGATAACGTCGACTATCATGAGGCATTCCGTATCTCATCGGCGCTGGGTCCGATGTCTTGCATCCCCTGCCATATCTGCCATCAGGTGTTGCATAGGAGGCTCAGATACCTCATGTCATTAGAGGGCGGTTCACGTCCCGGTGGCGTTCTGCAGCAAGCCTAGACCGACCCAGTGGACTGGAACTCTTCCTGATACGATCATTCCACGTTGCATGACGCCCACGTGTCAAACACTCACTATCATCTGTTTCCAACAAGATATACAACATACCATGCTGTCAAAGTGTCTGCCTATCCTTTAGAGATTCTGTTCTTGATTAAATCGGGTCAAGAGTTACATTGCATTGATTGGCCAAAGTCTACGAGCTGAGTACTGGCACCGTCAGTGTTTATGATAGTTTCATAGAATGCAGTTCTTGAGCGGCGACTTATCCCAATTCCCAAGGCACCACAACGGAGTATTTAATACGCTGAGTTAACTAGGAATTACTGGTGACGTGGACGGCAAAATCGACCACTCTTAAAGCACGGGGAGCACGAATGATGGTGACTGGTATTGATATCTGATTTTCTCCGGCGCCCAACTCTAACAGACCAGACAGAAATATCATAGAAATACTCCCTAAAAGAATTGCGTATCTCTAAAATACGTCGCAAACCCTTTCGACTGTGTGATGGTTACTAAAGCCTTGTGTAGGCGTGTGCGTGGCTAGCCAACTCATCTCAAGCCACGTCGCGGAAACTTGCAACAAATAGAACTATGTACAACTGTAGAATATATCTATCAGATATTTAATGATAGTTCGATCCTTTGAGGTTGCCATGGCCTTGGAAAAATCACGATACTTGCTCTATGATGAGTCTCTACTGGAAATGACAGCGCAAGTTACTCGTGCCCTTGAGAGGCAGCTCAGATTTTCAAAATGGCGATCCTACGTCGTAGGAATACAATACTTTGACAGATTCAGGGTATTTGAGGATGGCCTTATCAGGGTCTTTGAACATCTAGTCTTGGTTATGAAGCTAAAGTCTCGGGTCCTACTGGACGCTGCGTCGATTAAACAGTTGCGGATATCAATTGTCTGATGTTCTGATGGCTGTTTCTATCTAACCGCGCATATTCCAACTTTGACAAGCCGGCCTCACAGCCATCGTCAACATGTTGCTTGATACATCTTGCTGAGGGATTGCAAGGGTTTAATCTTCTTCCAAGAGACTTCAAAGGGACTATTTCCAGCGGCATCAAAGTTGAGTATAACCAGATTGATTATGCTTGGAGGATGCGTGTCGGGTCCAGAGGACGCATTCGACAATGAATTAAAATTCATGGCCAATCAATTGTACCTCCCCAAAAGAACAATTCCATTGTTCTGCCAAAACCTCGGCGTGCTGGGCACAAGATGTAGCAGCGAGGTCACTCCCCCTACCCTGGAACAGCCATCCGTCTTGGCCATGCACAATCTCTGGCCAAGACACGAGCATCATCCAAAGATAGAACGGCCAGCTCTCTACCACCTCTTAGACAATTGACACCTAATTCAACGATGTCTCTCCAGCTCGACGACAGCATTTTTTACCTTAATTACCCTGCTACCCTGCATCCCGATGCCATATACCCAGAGTTCAACCGTGAACTGCGGTATCGCCGAGGTGGCCAAAGCACAGCGTTACCGTGACATAACCAGCGCCCGCAAGAAGACCCAATGCCAAGGACAACCCCACGACCCCCGATTTCTGCCAACTCGTTCGTCTTGGCGATTTGGAACTTCTAGATGCATTTGCATTCGGCGGACGAGGCGTCGTTTAGATAAGGTCAATCCGTGGGGCGAACAGGTCATTAAGCATAACAGCCTTAGTCTTCTGACGACATGATGTGCAGAGGCATTTGCGACTGGTCGGAGAATCGTGAGGAATACGGCGTAGGTACAGCTACATGCTGCAGGGTCGAATAGCCCAGAGATGATAGGGGCAACGGGATCGACGGGAGGTCACGTAACCGAGGCAGTGCTCTGTACCGTAGGCAAGTACGTACCAAGCGTACGAACAGCCTGAAATGTAGCGGTCATCTTGCCAACAGTCTTGGCTCGAGTCTTGGCGGAACTGGGGGTTTATATATGTAACAGCTTACTTGCCCCTTGCTCGACAAGTAACAACTCGTTATCACCCGTTGCCAAGTGATAAGGGACTAAGACATGCCGCAATAAAGTTCTATGGCGCAGAGACATGCCTAGAGCGGAAGGTCAGCCAGCGGCTGATTCAACCAACCTGCTGTATTGGGACTAAGACTTGAGAGACGCGTCAGAGTCAGATGCCATTCTGATTCGACAGTTTCGAAACGCTGACCTGCGACAGAATTGCTACCCTGTATCGACTTTTTCTCGAAAATCTGCAAGGCTGATTGATTTGCAGTAGATTGCATTGGGATTCCGATGGGTGGTTGCATTTGCGTTGTGAGGCTTGGTGTATCTCTTGGCTTTGGCTGAAGGTAGATCTAGGTCGGCTTTCTTAATGATTAGACGACATCTCCGAGCAGCTGGTGATGTGTGCCTAGTCAGAGTCAGTATGATAAACTTTGCAAGTATCAGTCCAACACATGCCAGTCAACAGTCGCTAGATGTACTGTACAATGTAGCACCTGCAGCTAGGGTAATTACACGTACACACACTGACTTTTGGGTTGTTAGGTGTGGCTCGTTGAAGGTAAGCTTAATGCTTAAAACAACCCCTGCGGCTCTTGAACCAAATGAAGAAAGCGCCGCAGGTTATTGCAGGTAATAATTTTCCTCTCATCGGCCCGTGAAATCGGCCAACTCGGGACGGGTAATGCAAAGACACTAACAAAAGCTTTCCTGCTCGGTTATCGATTACCGTTTGATGTGGTGACTGTTCTCTTATTGTCATTTCAAGCTGAGTCGCGTGTCTTCATGTAATGGACACAATAACCTGCAAGGTCAGGGGCAACATTTGATAACGCTGGAACTGGTCTTGCGGGGACTGCAAGGGTGCCCAGCCGGTCATGTCCGGCCTTGTCGTGCCCGTGCTCCATGCTTCAAGCCAAAACAACGGGGCCTCAACAGCAATGGCCACAGAAACCTCGTCGGAAGAATTGCATTACGTACAAAACTTTGAGCGACTTCCTCAAAGGACAGTTGCTGGTGGTTCTGTCTGAGGACGATGGAGCTCTCCCCAGATTCATGGCGATTTGCCCACGGGGTAAGGCAATTGAGAGCAAACTGTTACGTATTACCCCGTAGATGGGATTCAAAGCAAGATCTCAGCATCTGGAGGATGAAACGTAGTGTGCTGTATGTACAACTTTGAAGCTGAACGCTCCCTTTCTGGGAAGCCCGACTGCCGCCGCGGCAAAACAACCGCGCACCGCTATCAATAGTGGGAAACCTGGGCTGGGGACCGTTTTGCAACAGCGATTTTGCGGTTGACTTTGGTGTTATCGCAGTCCCTTCCACAAAGATAGCTGATGTCGCACCACGGTGGGATATGCCCGGGGTCTGTGAGCTTCGACCAACTCAGCATTTCAACCTTTCCCTTCATCAACCTTTCACTCGTTCGATCGACGTGTGCTGATGACTGCAGGTCCTTTTTGGTTTCATTAGCGCCAATCGGGAAGCCAAACAGCAAGGTAATGGACACTTCGTCACTGCGCCACCCTTCTAGAAGAAAGCTATTTTCTCGGCATCCTTTCACCCCTGTCAGGTTCTGCAAGATGTGGTAGGAGGCGCCAATTAGCCCTGTCATACTCTAAAATCACCTGCGAATCGCACGAGTGAAGAGTCGTCAAACCGAGGATCAGCGTGAGTGACCCAAGGGATCAATTCAGGTAGGCTCATATCGAACACGAGTTACCGAAAGACTGACATGAGGTGACAGTATCAAGATTACATACAGTATCACCTAAGAGAGCAGGTGGGGGCAGTACGAGATGGGTAATTTGGGTATCATTGAGACAGATGCCAAGCTGCTTGGAATCATGCTGAGCCAGTGTTTCGGTAATCAGTGACTCCCAAAACGGCGTCAAGTTGATATCTGGCCCGAATACCTAATATGGAAATGTTGATTGGAGGATTTCACTGTAATTGCTCTTCTTGTGTCTCCGCAATGTCTACCACATGGTGTTGGCCACCTATGGACCCCAAACCTCTGCGCATCTCTGAGAGGAGGAACAAAAGTTCGCTCTGTGCACTCACGGTTGCATGTGTCTATTGCTGACTGAGAGGTAGTGAAAGCTTGGCAGCTGAGGTATGATATTGGATGCCAGAAGAGTCAAAGGACATGGCCAGAGTCTCATCATGTCTTGATGATTGTCTGAGAGTTTTCGTATGGCAAGAGGATCGATCGTTCAGTAAACGATTACAACGATAGCAATGGCTTGATCTCGGCTTTTCTCAATCAACCTGAGAAGAATTAAGACACCAAAGAGGGGCATCGTTTGCCTTTCACCAATGTCAGAAGTGTTGATGGGGCCTCAGCAGCACGGGAGAGGTACCTCTTCAATGTACCGGTACCTTTCCTCGGAAGTGGAGTAAGGTTTAGTGTCTTTCAAGGATATCGTTCCTCTCCAAATCTCCACTTTACCTTGAATTAGGTTGATCGTCTTGCATGGCTTGAGCTCTCTTGTGTTTCCCCTGGTCAATGCCTACGAAATGTCTCAGAAACGGTCGAGTCCTTCTTACGAAGAGCAATATTGAGCCATGGCGGGTGAAATTGGAAGGCAGAAGTTAGCCTATGGGGTGTAGGATAGAGAAAGTAATCCATGCGCTTTGATGAGGCGGCACGGGAAGCAAGGATCGTGGCTGCGACTTCCCCGGGCAGTCCTTTTGCTGTCAATGGATGTTGCCTCTTCCCAAATCTCATTCTCATTGCATGCGTCGTTCTTTCCCACGAAACAAGGGGTGTGCGTAACCGCGACATCGACGTTGAATCCACCGAATCGGAAGCATGTTGCCCCTTCCTCCCCTTCGCCTTGTCCTGGTCGCATGTCGGTGGTGGTCTCCGCTCCGCCATCTGAATCTTTCGACCTACCCCAATCATCCATGTTCCTCCGTATCGCGGCTCTTGGCACTTCGGACCCTCTCCTCTCTCTCTCTCCACCGCGCTTCTACGTTTGAAGGCTGCCAACTTGTTGGTGATCGGCGACATACAGGAAACTAGGGGCATGCCTAGTAACCTAGTCTAGTCAAACCTGGGGCCTCACTAGAACTTCGACTCGAACGCATCCATTCATCCTTTCCACTATGGCGGCTGTCTTCGCCCCTAGTGCACCGACTCTAACGAGACCCCGGGTCGTCTTGGTCTTCTCCCTCGTCCAACTTATATTTAAGAAGACTCGTTTCCCTTGTTGATGACCGATGTTCCCGCCCATCACCGTTTCTTCTTCATCCAAAAGACCCAAGGTCACTTGACCTTTCTTATCATTCTTTAATCCCTGACTCTTCAAGAGCAACCCACAGGGAAACGTCAAGATGGAATCAAAGAGTTCCAGCGACAACCCGACCAATGTGTCCCAGGAGAAGGGCACCACCATCACTGAGCACCCTGGCGATATCCAGACCGGCAGTGGCTTCGCTTTCCAGGAGGAAAGCAAGTGGACTCGAAATGGTCTCACTCTTGAGTCCTTTCAGCGCCGCAAGGACACTGGTGACCATGAGCTTGATCGCCGTATGAAGCCTCGCCATCTTCAGATGATTGCCATCGGTGGTTCTATTGGTGCTGGTTTCTTCGTCGGTTCAGGAAAGGCCCTTTACACTGGCGTAAGTCGATTTCTGTCTGCAGTTCTTTTCCGATACTAACGTATTGACCCAGGGTCCTGGATCTGTTCTCATCGACTTCATCATTATTGGTGCTATGATCTTCAACGTCGGTATGTTGCACTCACCTCACTCCGCACTTCCAACCAGAAAACTGACAGCTGCCCCATAGTCTTCGCTCTCGGTGAACTTGCCGTCATGTATCCCGTGTCCGGTGGTTTCTATATCTACTCGTCTCGCTTTATCGACCCTTCTTGGGGTTTCGCCATGGGTTGGAACTATGTCGCACAATGGGCTACCGTCTTACCACTCGAACTGACAATCTGTGCTGTTTGTATCGAATATTGGAATGATGAGCTCTCCCCTGGAATCTTTATTGCAATTTTCCTTGTTGCCATCATTCTCATCAACATCTTTGGTGGTATTGGATACGCCGAGGAAGAATTTTGGTCATCTTGCCTCAAGCTTGGAGCTACTGTTGCTTTCATGTTCATCTCTCTTGTCCTCGTCTGTGGTGGCGGTCCATCCAACGGTCGATACAACGAGTACTGGGGCACACGCTACTGGAGAGAGGATCCAGGTGCTTTCAAGAACGGCTTCAAGGGATTCTGCTCTGTCTTCGTCACTGCTGCTTTCTCTTTTGCCGGTACTGAGCTTGTTGGTCTCGCCGCTGCCGAGTCTGAGAACCCCACCAAGGCTCTGCCTGGTGCCATCAAGCAGGTTTTCTGGCGTATCACCCTCTTCTTCGTCCTTGGTCTTTTCTTCATCGGCCTTCTTATCAAGTCCACTGATGACCGACTCAACATTTCCGGTTACTCCAACGCAAAGGCCTCGCCTTTCGTGCTTGTCGGCGAATACTCCGGCCTTACTGGCCTCGCCGACTTCATGAACGTCATTATCCTCGTCTCCGTTCTTTCTCTTGGTGTGTCGTGTGTTTACGGAGGCTCCCGTACCCTGACTGCCATGGCTCAGAACGGATATGCCCCCAAGATGTTCGCCTATATCGACCGTGGTGGCCGCCCCCTTGTTTCCGTCGCTGTCCATATTCTCATGGGCTTCATCGCTTTCGTCAACCTTGATCCCAAGGGTGGACAGATCTTTGACTGGCTCCTGGCTCTTTCTGGTCTCTCGACCCTGTTCACCTGGGGTTCTATCTGCCTTGCTCACATTCGGTTCCGCAAAGCTTGGGCCCGACAAGGCCACACTCTGGATGAGATTCCTTTCAGGGCTGCTTTTGGTGTTATCGGCTCCTGGATTAGTCTCGGCCTCATCTGTCTCGTCCTTATTGCCCAGGTAAGCCATCGCATTCCACGTTCAAACAAACATGATGTTAACAAACTCAATAGTTCTATGTTGCTATTACTGCTCCTCCTGGTGAATCTGGTATGGGAACCGTCGAGGGATTCTTCATCTCGTACCTCGCTTTGCCCGTTGTCCTTGCCTTCTGGGCCATTGGCTATTTCTGGAAGCGTGAGGGCTGGCTGTCAATCGACAAGATCGATGTCGACACTGGCCGACGTGAGCACAACTGGGACGAGATCAACGCTTACCGTGCCAAGGTCGCCACTTGGCCCGCTTGGCGACGCTTCCTCAACAAGATCATGTAAAGTCATGGTCCTGTTATGAAGTTTGTTTCTCTCATTTGCGCACTAGAAACACTTTGACTTGAAGCGTATATCATAGAACCAATCTCTTGTATATCATTTATCGTTAGATACCATAATAGCATGATATTGTGCCAATCTTAACATATCTCCCCCCGTATAGTTGTTACTAGGTGACGAGGTGGAAGAGTCTGATGCTTATGTCGTAACATGACCGTCCCTGTCCTTAGGTGTAAGCCAGAATGGTATGCCAAGAAGTTGCAAGTGTTGGTGAAAAGGCAACAAGAAGTTCACCATGACTATGGTAAGGGTCAGGTTGGCTTGGAAATGCTCTACAAGAGCCTTTTATAAACTTCAAAGAATGAAAACTTTTCCCAAGATGGAGTCGATCGCGCCCTATGTTCACTTCAACGTTGACATTGTGTGGAGATAACGCCCTGGAAGCGCGCCCTATGTGTCAGTATGGGTAGATGGTGGAGTTTTGGAGATTGCGTCTTCGCTTCAGATAGTCACGTGTGGGAAAGCAGAACTGAGTTGACAAACCTCCAGTACTTATATTGCAAGCTCCTTGAGAGCTTGGTTGAAGCAGATATCTTATGTTGCGATATTGAGGCTTGTGCACGGCCTCGATCCTAACAGACTGGCTGAGACGACAACTCGGCCTCAACTAAAGCAGAGTACCTGATGGGTATTCGCAAGCTGTCTCTTCACCCCTTTGCTCAATGTCAAGAGCCAATGAGAGAATACGGGTTGGCATTACACAAACTCCGGGTTTGAGGCGGATCTTGTTACGTACAAAGTCAAGCACAGATTGAGAAGAGGGAGCAAGATCGGTAACGGCGGATATTCTGGGGTAATAGGTAATAGAATCCACAGAAATCAACGACCATTACTCGACTTCACATGTTCACCAAGACTTGCAGTCGTTGAGAGTACGTAATGTGATACGGAGAATAGGAGACATAACCATGCTCCCACATCTCGGCGTCCTTGGTTCTCCAAATCGCGCCACGACACGACAGCTACTAAGCGCTCAAGGTAATTCCCTCAGACAAAGTCACTCAAGTACAGTACATACTCCCCGGAGCATGCACCCCAGAATGGTCAAAGGGCCAGGTCCCGCAGGATAAGCTAGATAATAAGCGCTTTACCAAGAATTCAAGGTTAATCTCAAGCGTAGTTCTTTGTACGTATTTTTTACATGATGGAAATTGGAGATGATGCGGGGTTGTTATCATTATTGGGGACGTGCGGAGAATGGGAATGGGCTGAGGGGTCTTGCAGGCATTGAATACCTAGGGAGCGAGGAATGTGTCTACATCGTCCAGTTGGGTAACTGTCGTTGGCTTCCCCGGGCACCGCCTCACCCTGGTTTCAGGGCCGTAAGACTGTGAGATGCTATGAATTAGCGTCTTGGATCAAATGGGGGCGTGTTTATGTTACGGTCAAGTCCCGAGAGCTGTTGGTTGTGAGAAAGGTGAAAGGAGTGTTGAATTGGCGTGTGGTGAGGTGGAACTTGTACAGGAGACATTACCCCTGTAGCCCAGGCTCTTTTCGGCATTCTCCAACTCATAACTCCAAACGGCTGGTGTTCCGTCTTTCCAGAAGCTTTCTTTGCTGAGCCGTATGTTGAGAATCACCAATACTTCATCTCATATCAACAACTTGTGTATTTCGGTTGCCAAGAACACTATATTAACGTTAAACTGCTGTCCTCCACTTCCCCAGACTTTGCATCTTGAATTACGAGATAGAATGCAAAGATCTCAACCATTACTCAATTGTTTGTGACAGACAAGGTACATCCCCATGGGGTTCTGCTCCAGCCGCTGCAAGCCGCTATGCCGAGCACCCCTTGTGAATGGAGTCTTTTACGCAACAGGAACTGTGTGAAATAAACTCGTGGGCCATCTCGGTAATCTTGATCTTATGGAGCTGAGATTCTGGGTGAGAGATTCCGGGGAAAGTGGTTCTGTAGGGCTGGGGGATGGAGCTGTGATGTAATGAGAACGTGGATGAGGATATCACGAGCTTTGTGATGAGTCTAGCAGTCACATTAACCAGCAAGACGTGACTGAGCAAAGAATTGAATCACAAGGTTGGAACAAGGTTGGAACAAGGTTGGAACAAGGTACTTAAGACGATTTTATCTACCAGTCAGTCGCACACAGTTATGTAAGATGCAGTCCGAAAGTGTTCCTTGCGGTGATTGTCCATGGTTATCACTAGATATCTCCGTGTTGAGTATGAGTCACTGTTCCGAGGGCTACTCATACTCTGTCCTTTCTGCTTCAAAGCTCACATGGCATACCTCTTGGCTGTACCAAAAAGACTCTTTAGAGGTCAAAGTCTCGGTCCTCATCTTTGCCACATAAACGTAACACCTCGACCACGACGCCCGACAAAGACTCAAGAGTCCAAGAAGCCAACGGGGTACTGTTTCTTCAGCTGCGCAGGTAACCTTCAAAAACAAAATCTCGATTTTAGGTGTATTGCGAATATATCAGAACTCATACAGAGATATACGCTGTTCTCAATATCGTTAGTCCCTCCAAGTAGGAAGACAGAGGTTGTTCACTACACTTCTAGAGGGCCAACCGCTACAAAGTTGGAACACGGTTCTTGCCTTCCCTTTTCTCGAGAAACAGTCATGCTTATCTTTGAAGGTTAACTGAGATATAGTTGTGGAAGGAGCGTGCTTCCAAAACGGTATACAGTCCCAGAGGCAGGAAGTCAACTGTCACGTGTGAAAGTTCAACGTCTAAGTCGACGACGCACTTACAATTTGATCAAATACAAGCCCAAGCAACCCTCGAAGGCCATTTCTCGGGTGTACATGAACGGCCCCTTGATAGTATTGCTCGTGGATTTCGATTTGGGCCGCTCCAGCGACGCGGACGTCTGCAATCGAGTTCCAGCGCCTCAACACCACGAGCATTTGGTGATACGGAAGAAGCACAAAAAAGACACAATCGGTAAAAGGAAATGCTCGGATTTGAGCGTATTTTAATGCGTAATCTGGGAATCGAACCCAGGGCTCCCCGACGCTGCTCGAATGGCAACGGAGAATTTTACCACTAAACCAATTACGCTGGTTGTTTGATGAAGATACTGGACACAATTGGCCAACATCTTTGGTAGAGAGTCAGAAAGCCCTCTTCCTTGTAGTCGAGACGTTGGGCGAGTCTAGTTCTGTGCTTATCCATCCGTGGAGTTCAATAAGTCGGGGTATACTTTTGAGTCCAGTCCAGAGTTGCCTTTGCGGATGGTTGGAGCACTCGTGAGGTTTGAGTGCGTGGCTATACGTTCTTAAGAGATAAGAACCAGAACTTCAGGGAGACAAGTGCAGAGTCATGTATCTCTCAAAACTTCCAGCGGAGTTCCCTTTTGCTTAGAGGTTGTGCCTACTAGTAGCTATAATTGTCAAAAGATCTTGAGGCCTGTCATCAATGTTCTAAGTTCTAACACCTGGGTGCGGAGACATGAACAGATGACTACTTTTGCGTCAGAGTTAACTCTAGGTATGACAGTGAAGCACTTGGGTATTCCTCGACAGTCCACAGTCTCGTCTGACAACTTGGTAGCATCTACTAGGTACGAATTTCGGTATAATTCCTTTGAGCGATGTATTGGGGGTACGCCGAGAAGAAGCGGAATCCCTTATAGTGAAGATCTTTCCCTGGAATTGAAATCCATGGTCACTTAGTAAATTTAAATTACCGTGACATGCATTGCCTAGCTGATTTCCATTCCGCTCATGATTTGTTCAGACCCTTGATCGCGAGGTAACTGAGCTCCTTAGTTGATGATATGAAGACCTCAATGGTATAGCACGAGTTACTAATCTTTATCTTGAGACACAATTGGGTTGGCAAGATGTTTGATCAATAGCCGGTCGTATGGATAGACACAAATATTCTCTAGTCGCGTCCCTGTCAGCACAGGCCTGCTTCGGAGATCGATGTGTCTACACGGGTTGTGTCACAAGATCTCTTACCACACTTCACGCCGAGTACCATGAACCAGTTAGATTTATGTAACATACAAAGACTGATTGTCAAATATGCTCTAGGCAGTCCTCCTGTATCTTCCTCATAATTTAGATAAGATTCTCTCCCAGACTCTCTTTGGCTATGAGAGTTGACCAAGAGCCTGGGTATCATGATGCGCAAGGTCTGTGACTCCAGATCAGAACTAATCGATTTATTAGGCTGGGGTTGTTAAACTTACCATATACAGTGATTCTTAACTGTTAGCTTTTGCTGTTTTCTCATCGTGCTCAAGAATTCACAACGGTGGTTATGCACCTGGACTCTAAAGACTCACTACCCGTCGTCACAGCCCCGTTGGTATTGTTCACTGAGGCGAGAATTTAATGAAATCACGGAGGGAATACAGATAGGAAGAATTATAATCTAAAATGGCCTCTTTTCTAAACAAATGCTTTCTGTTTGAGCGAAGTAGCTGGAAGAAGACTATTGCCTATCGAGTGATATGGGCGTGGGAGTTGCCTGGCCTCAGAAAGAGAAACCATGCCATTGATAACTGATTAGTCTTTGGAAGCAATTCCGCCAGATCTTGAAAGGTTAAGGGCTGAGTAATGTCAGCTCTCTTATGGATTTCCTTAATTCGATGGGTTGGTATACACGCAGTGTCCTTCGAGCCAGAAGACGTAAAAGGTATATTCCATTGACCACGGTGATGTTCACAGAATCACAAGGCTTCACCTCCAACTAAGTTGACATTATCGCGTAGCCACAGGCCGAGGGCGTGAGTGAACATCAGTATCGCCATGGTGTAAGTCTTGTGCCGGAGTGTGCGAGCAGGAGTGTAACAGACATAGAGAAACTCTAGAACTCTCTTGCGGCACCGAATAACAAGTCTTTCTTAACGAGTATACCTTAGAGATCTGGCCATAAAGTTAATAGTATAATAATAACTTAGAGTTCATTATCCTCAGGTTTAGGCCAGATTATATTTGCAAGTACTTCCATATAAGCTCAACAAGAAGCCACCAGAGCAAACATTCCGTTACGCGCAATGTAGTTATAGGGAAGGAAAAGACCAGAAACTGCCTTGACGTAACGTCAATTTCGTATCAATGATTATCGTAATACGAGACTCTCAGTAAATGTTTCTCGTAAATGGCGATTACGCAAGCCACGTTACGTTACGAACACTTGTCCTACAGAGTGAATGTGAGACCTTTGTCGGTGGGCGCACACACAACGGCCAAGCCAACAACGTCGAAAGAATTACCATACAATACAACTCAAACAAAGAACAATTCCTTTTCCCAGTCCACTTCGAGCGCTGAATATTTATTGTCGTCGCTTTTTGGGTGTCAATACACACAAACCACCACCTAGTCAGAATACATACAGCAGGGGTGCACGTGATAAGAACAACCATGGCCCATTTCTCTATCGCAACTCGTCCTCCTTCAACATTATCGTACCTCTCAACCTTCAGCTCCCCTCCTATGGAAGCGTCACCTCTTACTCGCCAGCCTCAGCCCGAGGTCTTTACCCCCAAGATCGTCCAGCTCTACGATTCTCTCTTCAAGGTAGAAATGCCCTCCCTGTCACTGCCCATCATGAACTAAACACCAGCTGCTAGGTAGATATCCGCAACCGCCGAACCTCATGCGCCCGCCTCGACTGATCGCCCCTTTGCTCGAATTAGGATGACTACGACGACGAAGAGAAGACGGATGGCTTCTGGACAGAGTTTTTCCTCCTCAGACCCGATCGCGCCGCCCTGAGACGTATCCTTAACGAGCTGAGCCCCAGCCATGTCTTGTCGCTCGATGTGCGGACGCAGGAGCTCTTTGCGAGGGGCATAGCTGCGCTGAAGGGCTCGCATAGCCTTGCGCAGTTGCACGCGCTGGACGTGAGTCGCATACGACCGCAATGCAGTACGCGAATTGGTCCTAACACCCCATAGACGCTCAGTGTCTTTCTATCATGCCTCCTCTCCAAACGATACCCACATCCGAGCTCCGATATCATGGTCCTTCTTGCAGGACTCGATCAGATCGATGCCGTGTTCACCGACTTTGTCAGCGCTGTGGAGGCTATAATAAGGAATAGCAAAGAGTGTAAGGCTCAGCATCTAACCCGGAGATGGCTCAACTGACTCGGAACAGTGGAAGTTCGATACAAGGCGGTTGAAGTGCTGTTGGCGGTAACAGCTGGGGCGTACCAAACAACGCTGTTGACATACCTGGTCCAAAGAGATCTCTTCCCTGCAGTCATGAAGGTACACAACACTCTACAAATTGAGTCGTTCCTAGCTGACGATGCCAGTTCATCCAAGACGCAGAAACGCCAGACCAAGTCCTGCAGCCCTTCACATTACTAGGCCTCCTAGCAAACTACAACAAATTCGAGTTCCAGAATCCTTACCAGCAAAGATTAAACGACTTTGTCAACGAAGCCGTGATTCAAAAGATCGTGGGCGCAGTGGGACAAGCGTGTCAGACTGTTCGGTCTCGATACATCACAATCCAGGACGATCTTCCTGAAGGCTGGACCTTCAGCGCGACTCTCAACATGATTGGTCTGGGCGCGATTGCTCCAGGGCCAAAGCCTGTGAAGAAGCCTGTGTATGATGTTGAAACTGCCAAAGCTCTCTTCACCAAGCTGTGAGTTAAACAACCCTTTGTGCTACCACAACACAGACTGACATTGTGTTAGACCTGAGGAAGAAGCCGCTGTTCTCCTAGCTACATACGACTTTACCCACGCCAACAAGCTCTTCTGCTTCAACCTAGTGACACAAGCAGCTGAGCCAGGAGCTGAGCAACCCATCGCCAGCTATGTCTCTCTCACCTCCTATCTCCTCCAACACGCCTACCTCTCACCCCGCGCCACATACTACGCCCATCTCAACCTCATGGTCTTCCGCCTCCTGATCGAGGATCCCACAATCTGCAAGCGTATCTGCAGCGATGAATCCCGTGTCGCAGTGCGTCTGTGTCGACAACGGCAGCCTTACCTCCCTCTCGTCAAAGGCGAGCGAGTCCTCGCCATTTCACTTCTTGACACTATGATTGACGGTGTGAATCATAATCTTCGTCGTCGTCTCGATATCAGTCTTTACACACTCTGCTTTGGCATCATGCTTCGCATTATCTCATATCTCTCTCGTACGCGCACACGGCTAGAGTATCATTGGCCTGAGTTCTTCCGGTCTTTGCTCTCCATCGTTCGCTTCCTAGCTACATACACAGCCGATCTGAAGGATCTACCTCATATCGACACCCTTCTCGACCACGTTGTTAACCTCATCGCCCTATCCCTCTCCGCTGGTGAAGCCTTCCTCCCCTCGCCAGCAGACTACGATGATCTGTTCTACAAAGTCGTTGAGTCTGGTGAAGTTCTCACCAAGTTCAAAGAGAACTACCGCCTGGGTAACCGTAACAGCAACTCCATTGATACACTCATCAACGTTAGTGCGCATTACAACCAGATGCTTTCAGAAGGTGGTGCGAATCGTCGTAAGCCTAGTCTTTTGACGACGCAGGAGGTCACGGAGGTTATTCGTCAGGGCTACGAGACGTTGAGTATTCAGGCGAAGGAGGGACTGGATTCATGGGAGAGGTACCGGGAGGCGGATGAGAGGACGTTGCTCAAGAAGATGGCGAGAGCGGCTGTTGGTGATGTGCGAGTTATGGTTGAGCGGTAGATTGTATAGGTAGTCTAATGTCATCATGAGACGGTGCAGACTGAACTGCTTTCCCAGCTGTGATCCGTCCACTGTGATCTGTCCAACTACCCTATTCCTATTGTCATTGACTGAAAGCTTTTCTACTGAACGACATCCCATAGATGAGCAAACCGTAACTCCATCCTGAGTCTCAATAGTCACTATCAACTCCAACTCAAGTCTCAGCACTCAACCGAGTCATGCCAACTCTCATGACTCTTCAAGAACCTCATAGCCTCAACCTCTCCTCTCTCATGACCCATCTCTCCAAGCATCTTCCCTATCGACACTTCATTACGAACACGCAACGCACAATCTCATAGAACCCTGATCCTTCAAACGACATTGCGCAGAAGCTCGGCTAGTTCGGCTGGTCTCCACGCAGCGTCGCAGCACTTAATATGTAGTATCTCGAGCTTTGTCCATCTACTGGGCCTCCACCCAACTCACTCACTAGCCATTTCAAGATAGCAGATCGCAGTTCGTTCATTCGAGTCCATCGCGACCCAATCTCTTGGTAAATGGAATCGAGATTATCTTGCATTGGCAGACTGATCATGTGCCGAGGCCTAGTCTAGTCTCTCTGGCTGCTGGATTGAATTATTACGTCTTATGATAGACAGAGTTAGTTAGTTGTTAGCTGCGACTCTTGTCAAACCGGATTCTCAATTGCTCAAACAGTTAACTCATCTGTCTTGAAACACGTCGAGTCACCGTAATGCCAGACTAATTCCATAGTTACATAGCACGAACCACAAAACACAATCAAGTCCGCTCGTCCCGCCGTAGGCGAGAGTTGAGAAGTGTCGCACTAAGCCTCTTGACAGGAGACAAGGGTACCTATGTAACCACGTGGACGGGACAGATGAAGAAAAAAGGCCCTTCCTTGTAGGCCTCACTAATGCAATGCAATGCAATGCAGCAATGAACTGGAGAATTTGGTGAAGCTGATACAGATATAGATACAATTCCTCACCAAAAGATGAGATGAGATAGGCTCATCAGAATTGTACAGTACCACCAACAATGTAACCATGTTTTAAGGTATGTACATACATACATACATAGTTATAGAGGGGAGAACATGGGCAGTTTCGCGGTATCGGTATCACGGGGACGCCGTTGATCCCTGGGTACTCTTGGATCCGGTTCCGAGGGGAGGGGAGGGTGTGTGCAATGTGATATCTCATCTTTTCTCCCTCTCTTGGTGAATTGGTTGATTCCGACAACACGGTGACGAGACGAGGCTCCCATGCTTGGCTCGTTGCTTGGTGCCACAGGCTTGACTACCCGGGATCCTTGAGTGAGTCTAGCTTGGCTCTACTCGATCCATGAGGGTTCTCAGTCTCTCATCTCGTCTGATGATCGGCTCTTGTCAAGCTAGAATCGTCATCATCGTCGTCGTGACTGAACTGAACTGAACTTGAAACCATTCTCTTTCGTCAATCTTCGGTCATATCCTTTGCCGAAGTTCAGCTCCAATTCGTTGTCTGAACAATTCAAACAATGTCTCAGACCATCCCGAAGCGGTGTTCCGTTTCTCGCAAGTTAGAGTCTATGCACGTCTGATGCAGAAAGGGCTTATCCGTTAGCACTGCTGCGTTACCATTGCTACTGGTAAAAAGCAAAAGTTCTTTGATGTTCAGGGTCCTCTTTCGAGCCCAATGAACCCAATCTGTCCCGCGTTATAGCGCTAAGTGGCCCTATTTGAGCGATCTATCCTACTGTAACCTCAGCGTTCCCAATTCGAGAGCTTCACCAAGTCGATCATCATGTAACAGGCGTGGTGAGGTGTGTGTGGTGTAATTTACCAGACCAGGCAACACTTATCGTATCCCTACCCTGTCCATTATAATATAATCCTCGTCGCGGTAAGGTAACGTAAATGAATGGGGAAGCGGTCGAGACGGTTGTAGTTGGTGAACCGAAGAAGCTATGCCCAACATGGTACGGCCTCTGGCTGGAATTGGTCCGGATTGAACGGTTAGATTCCCGCCAGCTTTGACAGGCCCGCAGAGGCAAAGGCAAAAGAACAACTGAAGTGAAGCTACCGTAGGATTTGAGGACGAGGACAGGGACAAGGCTGGCCTCGCTCGGCGCTTTTGAGTTGGACTTGAACGAGAACCAAGGCGGGGATGACACAGATCGCTAAAGAGCTCTTGTTGAGTTGACATTCGGTCAACCAAGTTTGTTAGAGTTGGAGAGGATCACAGTCGAGAATCAATTCATGTCGCATTCGACATGCTTCAATTGTCAAGCACGTGTCGTTGTTGTTACAACGCTAGAACGCTATTATGTATGTATGTTCAGCGAGTCAGTTATCGACCCCAATACTCATCTGCCGAGGCATTCATGCTCTCAAGAGTCAATGGATTTGTTGTCTCATTTCATCTTGTCTCTCGTCTCGCCTTACTTTTGGTGCCTCAATTCAGATGCCCTCTCCAAGTAGAGTAGAGGAGGGCCGTGTTGCGTCCGGGGTGCTGCAACGGTCAGGATGAGGCGTTTCTAGCGCCGGCATGTCTCTCTCTTCTGCTTCCTGGAACTTCAGAGTCGCACCAATCAATCTAGGGGACGATTGACCCAGCGATCCATTGTAAAGTAAGCATACGAAGCCAAGGAACGGGGCCTCGAAGGTGATTGTGACAGATAACAAATATTTGCACTTTTGGTTGCTGTTACTGCTACCACTATGTATGTGTGATCAAAATACAATAGCCTGAACCCAGTCTCAATCTCGTGGCTTAGCTGAAATGACGGACTAAACCTGGCTGCAGTTAGCATAGAATGCAAGTCAACTGTATGTGTGATACGATAGGGTCAATCAATAACCGCTGTGCTATACTCTGCAGTGCCATGTGATAGACGTACAGCCTATAGGGCCTCATCACTTTTTGCCTCCCATTGCTGTAGCTTACATGATATTCCATCAGTCATGCATATGCCTCAACTCCACACCGGAGAGGCGCAATTGCTGTATGTAATCGAGGCACAACAGAGCATGCACACGTAATGCAACTGGCGGAGCATCCATCCATCGTATTGAGTAGATAGGCACATGTACATGTCTCGATCGAGCATCATGTTTGTGACATGACACTACCAGAGTCAACTGAACTGGTTTCACTCGCCTTCAAGGATGATGCTTCCAGTGTTTGAATCGCACGGCAGCCGATATCTTTCCCCATGTGTCAGATGACGTGATGCTGCTGCTGAAACAAACGAGAGTTGGGATATCCTGGCTGATCATTGAAGAACCCGTACCCAAACTGACTCGGAATTCCCATGAGGATTCTCAGCATCAAGAAAGGAAAAGATCCGAGGTGGGGTATCTAGCTCTTCTCTGTCTCCATCTCCATCTCCAACTGCCAAGCATTCGATACGACGCAATGCGATGTGATGCAGGGAAATCCTCTCTTGCTTGAGGCCATTCCCGCCTTTTCCCATGTTCCCCAGTTTATCAAACTCATGGGGAAATGCCACCTCATTCTCTCTTTGGTCTGCTTGACTCCTCTCTGTCGATCCCTCCCTCCGCCATCAGAGTCACTCATATCATATCATATCCCCTCAGTTCAAACTTCACATGTACAGGGTGGCATTGAGAAAGTGACACCTCCCCTGCATCCACACATCAATGCAGGAACCCGACCTGGCATGCACCAATGAGCTCAATATTTGCCTGTTAGTCCAACATTGTCTCATTCTCTTACCCGGGGGGGAAAAACGCGCTTGACGCGTACAGGCGCGGGGATTCTTTTGGATCATGATTCCTCCACCGCAAGAGTCCTTCGTGTCATGGCAGCAACTGCATCAAGACAAGACTTGGCGTGCATTGTCCAGCTGCGAGGCCGTTGGATGTCTTGACAGTAGAACGGTCCGCGCGTCTCCCTTGCGTCTCTGGTAAAGATACCCCACGTGGAGACACAACCGTCAGTCGCAAAAAGGAATAAATATGCGTACGGCATGGTATAGCACAAAATCCTTGCACCTTGCTATTTTGCACATGGCCCTGGCCGTCTTACAGTAGCGATGTAGCATTGAAGAGTCACACTGGCCGGTGCGTTCCTCCGTAGAACCTTGATCCTGGTGTTGATAATGGTGCTCAACAGTCCAGTGAGTGGTGTAGGCTCTGGAGATTGTATGTAAGGGAGTCGGTGACAGGTAACTGCATTGGATGATCATGACTGACACCTGCAGATCAATAGAGTCATCGCCAATCGGTCCTGATGGTAATCGGGGTTGCGATCGTCAGATTGACCGACTCAGAAGCATTCTTTTGCGTAATTATGCACTGTGACAAGGGAAATTTGGATTCGGAGTCATCGTCACCTTGCAACCAAGGTACGCTCCTACCGTACTCCTCATAGAATCGTCAGCAGTACTCCATACATCGTATGACAGCAATTACATCAATCATACGCTGTATCGTGCACTCTAATTGTTCCTTGACCGTTTTCTTTGAGTGCAACACCACGAGCCGACAAAGTTCGGGCGTTGTATCCAATACTCCAGGGTAGTTAATGGTTGAGTGACAACCATTCTCATTTGTCAATTTGGAAAGAGAATTTCGAGTATTGCTGCGACGTCGAAGACCAAAGCTCGGAAGATTTGCTCATGATACATCGCGATGATTCCACTGCGTACAGGATCAAGTATGTGGCGGAGAGCTTCCAAGACTGTAATTTCAGGACTGATCGTGATGATCATCAACGTGACGGCTCCAAGATCCAAGACTCTTACCGAGGGGACGAGGCCCAGTAGAGCGGTTAGACTAAAAGCCCAACTCGGGACTTTTTTCACCTCAAAATTACGGTATAACATATGAGAGGCTGTATAGAGCAACATCGTCTGGGGTTGGACCCACTTGGGCGACGAGCATCGGCCATAAAATCGATGCTATTGCCAATCTTGCCCCAAAGTTGCTGTGCGGGGATTGCTTTGAAGACAATTGCTAAGCACAGCGAGAGTCGATCATGGTGAGCTTTCAAAAGTCACAGAATCTCGGAACGTAGCTCGGGTAGTCAACATCTACGCCCGCTCTGATACAGGCGTGTGCAGAGACAGCTTCATAGCCCGGCCCAGAAAGTTCCTCAAACGTTTTGTGAGCCTTCCTGACTGGTCAACTAAGTTCACAATACTATCGTATTCCAACATCACCTCATTATGAACTGATGCCAGTCTTAAGGTGCCCGAGCCAAACTCGAAGGAGCTTGGCTTTCTGAGTGTAGCTTCCGAACAGCCCATCTCATTTCAGGAAATTTAAGCAGGGAACTTTCAGCACGAGAGCTGCCTCTTTCTTATCCTTAGCTAACAACCTCCAACCGTCTGGATAGGCCGGTAGGATCGACGCATTGCATACAGAGTATTATGGTGTGTATTGAGGCGGGAAGAATTCCGCTTTCTTCGTACGATACTTTGTAACGTGGTTCTTGACTCTCAAACGCTGGCCGACTTTTCGCGTCTTTCCGGTCGGTCACGCTACTGCCGGAACTCGAAGGCGTCAACTATCCGAGCTGTCGATCACAACAATATGCCGGTCAAGCTCCGTAGGCGACATCGGCAGTTGATCAGACATCACTTTCCTCATCACCTTGAATCTGGGTACAAGACCCGATCCAATCAAGCTTCTGCTGTACTCGTCCCGCGTACCACGTTCGGGTTGTGGGTTTCTCTATGATTGCATCGGAAAAGATCCTCGTGTGCTCGGACAGCAGATGGTACTGTTAAAAGCAAAAAGGTTGATCTTGCGATATCACAGACAGAAGTCAAAGAAACGCTTGTACTTTTGAGGCAGCTCGCACGGGACGATGAGCCGGCTGGGGATTTCATGGGTATAAACTGGTATCCGGGCGTCATAAAGTTTCCCATCAACATCCAACACACTTGCTACGAACATAGAGATTCTCATAAGCGTATATTATCCCAGCAAGTGGATCCACGAGGTGATAGCGTCAGGTCGAACCATCAAAATCCGGTGTTGTAAAGCATCAAGGCGTACATAGTTAACCGTTTGATCAGCCTCAAATCTTCAGCAAGGTAGACCTCGTTTAGTGGCCCTAGGAACTTCTCCCCGGCCGTCCATGTCTTGGAACCAAATGGCACGAGGCGCGGTAATTCCAAAATGTCTTAGAACTGCCAAGAAGACTGTATCGTACCAGGTTACTGGTCTCTATTCAGCATTAGTGCTCGTGCCAGCTTCCTGATAGTGTGAGTAGATTGTGATAAAAATATTACAACCGAGAAATGCCGCGTTGGCTCCATTACCAATGCCGGAGTTTTGCCTCTAAGTATCAGTGAAGTCTTGCCAACTGGCACGGTCCTCTTCTTCTTCTTTGCTCGGTTCACAACTCTAAATCCAAGTTGCTCCCATCTCCATGTGTCGTCTCGTATCGATCAGATAGGCGCAGCGTGAAAGCCACATCTCTAGCGAGCTGGCGAAAGCTATTTTGGTCAACGTCGCAGCCTATTCGCGTGGCATTTTCCCAGTTCGATCTTGTTGACGATCACGACAGGACCCTAAAAGGGCAAACCTGGACATCAGATTGACGATCAAGCGCCACGGGCGGCGCCTCCAGTTTCAGGTACCATCATCAGATCCATCCAATGGGAGTCATTCCCGACTCTTAGATTGACAATCCGCATTTCTGGTGGCGCGCTACAGCATAAGCTAGGTTGCCGTCGAAGTGGGTAGAATAGCAAACTCGACAGATGCTGTTGCTCTTCTTCAATTGCAGTGGCCTCTCCATTCACCCCCGAATTTGGCAATCCCATCCAAGATCAAATCAAAGATGGACCTGTTGGTGGTGCATCAATCTGTTCTCATCTTAATGCCAATTAGATCTGTGCCGGCCGCCCCGAGCCTTAGCCTCCCGAGCAACAAATCGTAACATGGCGTTAGGTCTAGATTCTCAGCTTGAGCCTCTCAGATTCAGTTGACTTCGATCCTCCAAAACCTCTTCTGTCCGTTGCGGTTCAACGTTTCCCAAGTAACATACGTATGCTAGCAGACAATGCCACAAGCGAGCACCCACTACTGCTTTCCAAATAAGCTAAACAGCATGACGTATCCTTAGTCTTGTACAATTGCTTTTGTTGTCTCTTCACCGGAGTGGTTTTTTCACCCTCTTAGGCTAATCCTGATGTATGTGTGATCTGTAGATGGTGGGAACCATTTCAAAAGCGGTCCAATCTCTTCGTATGAGTGAGAGGCGGCCCGGCGCGGGATGAAACAACCCGTAGCTGTTTACCGTCTTTAAGTTATCTTGACAAACAGGACAACGTTTTGATTGATGTGTCGATCAGTGTGAGAATGAATGGTTAGCGCAAAGCTCCAAACATATTCCTTGTGTTGGGAGATGATTGTGCAGCTAGCTCGATTGGTGAACCGCAACTAGCAAACTTTCGTCTCTTCCAGCAAAAGTAAATGCCGGAGGCCAACGCTCAAACCACTAACCACACGGCCCTTCTCGTACAGCAGCCGTATAGCAATCGAGGTCCTCGGACTTCAGACAGAGCGTGGTTCATTGGCCAAAGTCGGGATCTCGTAAGGGAAAATAAAAAGTACATTGAATAATCAGACAATTCGTGTTGCTCAGTTCCGCCAGGCCCACAAGTAACCCTAGATCGTAGGTAGCAGGCAGGGGCTCTCTCAACGTTGCATTGGGACCCAGAAGTCCTCGATCTACTCCATAACACAGCATTTCCATCCAGGCGGATGCTTCTCACTCCAAATGGCATATCTTTGCTGTTCCGGCGGTCCGGTAACTCAAGAAGCCGTGGGATTCAGACAGAGGGAAAATGGCCCTGGTCGAAAAGTTTTCTCGTACCAGAAAGCTCTCAACTTGCAGCTTGCATATTCGACTCCAAAAGTGAGACACGGAATATGCATAAAGATGCAGCACTGTGGAACCCTTTTGCAGCAGCGCAGGAAGTTACTATGTAGAGGCAAGACCTTTTTTTGATCAAACTTCGTAGCAGAGGTTAATGGCTTGTGTGTCATTTGTACGGTAGCCGTGCTGGGTCTGGAAGAAACGATCGTCCAAACCGGAAGCAAAATGTTCGTTACAATTTCATGTCTCAAAAGAGATCCATCAACGGAACAGCACGGAGGCTGTTGACCGGGCATACATAGGTGACGATTGTCAAGTGGAGACGACGTCGACCAGACAGTATCCTTGTATCTTGTGTGGCTTTCCTTGGGAAGCAAACTTCTCTTGACAGCGTTTGTTGTTGCACCTGTTACACGTTCAACCAACCTGCCAACGAGCACCCCGGGGCAAACATAATGCGAGTTGGTGATGTGGATGAAGTTTGCCTCGGCTGGAAGCAGTTGATGGCGATAACGTGATCTCGACCTGCTGCAAGGAGTCTGGAGATGCTGACGTTGAGGTGCAAGGTTGCGAGACATGACCCCCGGCTGTTTAACTTTGTATTTCTAATATCGTGGCCAACTGCTTTGACCCTAGAATATGCACTTCGGGTTCGGGAGGAGCAGAGGCGCGAAGGTGCTGTAATAGTAGTCGATGTTCGTATAGATTGAGCTATCGAACTTTGTGACTAGTATATGCTCAAGAGCTAATGGGTTCAGAGAGCAGCCAGAAAGTAAGTTGTCGCGGGGTTACCAAGTTCCCGATAAGCCGTGGGCATTTTGGATATTTGATCACAGCAGTTGATCGTCTCATAAATTAGTGGCGCAAAATTCATAAAGTTCCGATGTGCGGTGTGGGCGCCTCATACGAAGATCGTTTTATTCATCGTAGTTGATGTGAACAACTGTTTGCTATGGTTTCGGCATTGTGCCGAAGTGCCAAGTCGCCGACAGTTGAATAGTCCCATAGTGTAACCCTTTAAAACGGGTGCCACTGCTTTGAATCAGCAGGTCATAACGGCTGTGACTGCGGGGCGTTGCTAATAAAGCATGGATGGTTGATCCATACGTAAGGGCGGATTGTATACCGTGAGAAGTATATTGAAGGGATGTTGATAGTGTCGTGTGTCCTTTGGGGGCCAACAAGACGTGTAAGATTCTCTCTTGTGGACGAAGGAAGAGAATGTAGCTCGCAAACCAAGACCATATTGGTAAGGTTACAGTCGGGGACGTCAGTGATTGATTAACGTGGGCGGCTGAGGCTAGAGGCAAGGCTGACATTAGATTGTTTCCAGTAGAATAGCAATAGGGTTCAATGACGCCTGCAAATTAAAGACCTGAGCGAGATTGTATTGGTGGGAGCGCGAACGCCCATCCTAAGCCGCGATTGACAGTGGTAAATCGTCCATTAATTAGCAATTGATCGCGTCGTTGTTGTAATCTGCAACCCAGCCGGTATAGCAGGGACGGATATGAACAGGGGTAAAGCCGTCGTTGGTACCGGGGAGGCTTCGCGGAAGCAGGGGTCGTGTACCAGGTGCCAGGGATCAGGCAGCCTTCCCCCTGGCCTGGCAGTTCTGGCAGCTAGCGGTAGCAGGTCCCCTGGCAGAATGCTCGAAAGGGGTTTGATGTCACTAGGAGCTGTGTCTAGCTAAGGTAGCGTGAAGATGAAGGCCCAAGGGCTTTGAGCTGAAGCGGCAGAGAATGGGCAGAAAAGAGGCAAAAAAGCAATGAATGGAACTGAGACCATGCGGTGACCTTGACCTAGACCTTGACCTTGAAGGTGATGCCAATGATCTTCCTTCGGCCCGTCGAACAATGGAGGCTTAGGGGAATCAGGGTCGATTGTTGATCTGTGCTGGGCTATTGGCCACGAGAGACAAAGTTTGAGGAGGTTCTGTGCTGTGCAGTATTGGATGAACCACTGGGCACAGATCGCTGGATGCCATCACCTCCAATGATGGATGAGACTCGTCGCTAGGTAACAGTTTCCTAGGTGAGCCAAGTCAATTTACGAGAACTGAAGCTCTAAGGTAAGGTATCGAGGCGACATTGGATGAAAAGTGAGGCTTAGTCAGGAGCCAAATATCCGGTGCAAGCGCCTCCATGAGGTTCTTGCTCCGTTAACTCAAATGACTGGCAGATTTGGTGACATGTCCAAAGAAGGTGCCAACTGGTAGTCATTGCGCTCCTCCCATTTGTCCTGGCCCAAAATGATTCCCAATCCGTCGGTATCTAATCACCGGAGTTGGGCACACAATCTGGAGTCTGAGGTCCCGTCGGCATGGGCCCTGCATTAGGCGCTGAAGAACTACTGTAGCTCCAGAAGAGTTATCTATCGCTCGCTTATGGTGATGGTGATGGCATCAACTCAGTAAAACACGAACGTTAAACGCCACATCATGTGGTTTTAACGGTTGTCCGCGGGGTTTCGGAGCATCTAGAGTCATGGCTCGAAACGCCAGATCGAAGTTATTATTCTTCACTGGCGCCACCCCAAACGAACCCGATTCAATCTGTCGACCCACACGTGTGAGCCTCGAAGCAGTATTGAAGTCTAACTTAAGTATCGAGCACAACCATCGAATTTCGGGTCTTCACTCAAATGAGCAATGCCACTCTTGGAGCAGCTCTGTAACAATGTTTCCTTGATTCTGAGCCAGAACCCTGTTCCTTTCCAGAAGATGATCAGCGACTAGTGGATGACGAAAGCATGACAAGAAAACCCTCATTTAAAGAGCTGAGGGCAGATCGCGTTCGAGAGAGGCCAGCTTGGTGAGATGAAAGAACGCAGAGAGAGCGCTTAAGCTTAGCTCCAGCGTCACCGAACTCCTGGAAACATTCCGCCTCTAGAAGGACAGAAGAAAGGGGGCGCAACGTCTTCCAGCGCCCAGCGTCTACGCCATTGATCAACCACGAGAGCGCCGTCATGCTAACTTTTGCGCCGAGTGGCAGACTAATTTGGAGCCGGCTCTTCAGATGAAGCAATTGGTGCCAGCCTTGGTGGCATCTAGACGCTCGATGGCGTCGAAGCGCGGGCACGGGGTGTAAATGACGATCCAGCAAGACGGGGAAATTCGATGTTTAGGGGAGACGTTATCTGGCCGTTTTGCTTGCTTGTGATGTCCGAGGTGGTGTGACCGAGGTTAATACTGTAAGCTTCTGTTGGTTTCATATTGTTTACCGGAGAGGAATTCAATATTGCTGATCCTTTGGTAGTCTTTACGATCTATTGATTGTCTAGCATTGGGGCGACATCGGACACTGGTAAGAGCCTGCGGAGGCTGCATGCTGTCAGACGGAAGGAATTGTGCGGCTTCGGTCATGTCATCGATGGTAAGCAGGGTCCCAGCTTGTTTGATCGACTTGGTCAATGCTGTGCGCAAGTTCATGAGGCGGGGAGTCGGTGACAGCAATAGCTTGCGGCTGAGTGGTCTCGTGGTGAGAGACGATATCATGGATGGAAAATAAAAAGAGGACCGATGAGCAGGTTCCACAAAATCTTGATCGAGCCCGCACGGCAATTGCTTGAGTCTCCATGACGTTCAAGGAATGGCATCGTCCCGGGTGGTTGACTCTCACCAGGCCCTGGGCTGTCAGGCGGGAACTCGTGATGGATAGTCATGGATGGCTTTGGCTTTGGCTTTGGCTTTGGTCATGGAGCGGCCGGACGGCAGACCGCATCGCATCGATCAGTCCGTGGCTCCGTTGTGGTGCTGAAGCGAGACGCAGGAGAATGCATTGGTTTGCCCATCTTGCATATCGTCTGCAGGCCCAAGGTCAGGAACGAGGAAGCTAGGGCACGACTAGTAAACGAGGCACCGGCGAGTCTCTTCCTCTGTCTCTCTGATTTTTTGCACTGCGGCGCCCTTTGCGCAACCATCTCAGCCATGAATTACCCCTTGTTGAGAGGGCTTTAAGCCCGCTTTTGCTATCAGCTACCCGGCACTTCCATCATCAACACCACCTTTTGTCTCTCATGACAGCTGACAGTATCTACACATTAAATTATGTACAGATTAGGAAAAATGATAGGCCAGACCAAGTCTGGGGTGGTGGCGGAAAGATTATTGATCATCGTTCAATAGACACAAAGTGCATCTTGGTTAATCTACGAATATGTGATTACCGATCGTATGTGGCATCCAATCCGATAACTTGTCACGTATAGTACAAGATGAAGCTAGGAATAGTTCATGTGATGAGACTACCACCAAGCAGCCCGCCAGATTCAGTCACAGAAAGTATACATTTCTCTTTTCCTGACTCAAAAAATGCTCGCTCAAAAAAGGGCCGCTGCGTGATGTGGGCATTCCACCGGTTCTCCTGCGAGGCCATCCATTTACGAGTATCCTAAAGTTCTGTGCATGCATGCATGAGAGAGGAGAGGCGACGAGAGGAGACGTACGTTGTGAGTGGGACTAAAGCCGTTGATCTCTGAAGTCTACTGGAAGTCCGGTACCGAGTTTATCGTATTTTTACGTTGAGGGGAATTTTATCGTGTGGTTTTTTGAAACCGTGTTTTCTAGCTGCTTTGGTGCCTTTGGTCGTGCATAAAGTACCAGTATGATATGACACCTATATACTTACGCAGACACACACATTTTCAAAGTCCAGAGTGCTCTTGTGATTGATTCTCCCTTCTTGCTGAGGGATGATTCAAGACAGAAACCCCCATTGGCGATGATGACTCTGATGGTTTCCGTAGCGCAGAAAAGGGTCGCATCCTCCCACATAACTAAACATCCCGTGTTTCTGTCTGTCCTTGAGAGCTTCACCCAAGTACTGCCGGATCCCTGGGTCTTGACATCGGCTCGGAAGCCTTAGCTACAGTACCCAGACAACAGGGGACGAGAGCTTCTTCAGCCGGGAGGCCCCCAAACCCCTGGGACCAGACAGACTCCACTGAACTGCTAAGGACGGGTTTTGGTGAGGTTAGGTCACCTTTGGTTAGGTCAGGTTAGGTTGAAGAGAAGAAGAGAGAGAGAGAGCCCCGCTGAGACCGGGCACAATCCCTCCCGTGGACACTGCACTGAGCGCCACTCTTTTTTTTCTCTCTGACCTTGAGAGCCAGCCTCCCTGCTACCTTTTGGTTGCCCCCTGGTCGTTTCACTGTCTCTCTCTCTCGAGGACTTGGGGGCGTGGGGTTATCTTCCCGCGTACCTTGCCCTGGTCAATCACCCTCGCACTCAATCCAACAGTCAAGTTCAATTCAACTGTTGACCATGGATGGGAGTCCACTCCGACCCGTACGCTATCTCCTCCACCCCCTGGAACTTGGAACTCCTACTTGGGACAGGCCAGGACCCCCTGGACTGGGAGAGAGGCGGTTCCACCTCACTGACGAAAGACGTGGGTGTGTGGTGGCCACCAGGAACTGCAGAGCACGGAGCAAGAGAGAGTGAGAACAAGACTCCCATCCGTCGAAAACGACTACTACCAGGGTCGTCGACTAACTTAAGTCAAGGTGATAATACCACGGCATTCCCCAAACCCAACATAGACGGTGTCCTTGTTCCCATCTCTTCCCCTCGACTCGACTCGACTCGACTTTATACCATTTACATTATTCCTCGTACTCAAATCTCCTCTCCATCTGATTGTTTTGTGTTTTGTGTGTGCGTGGGTTTGGTGTACGGTCTGGTCTATTTTCACTTTTACGACTTGCTTCTACTATTGGATCACCAACATCAACAACATCATCAACATCATCAACAACAACAACAGCACTCTACCACAACCAAAATAAATCGTCATCACGTAATCTGATACCTTCCTTGGACCGTTGAGCTCTCGAACGTTGCAGCTTCTCCACCCCTGTCCCTCAATCTCATCCGCAGCATTCCATCCAACGCGAACTCGACGAATGACCTGACTCACATCCAGTCAGCACAACCAGACAACGATCTACCGACGACTAATAACGATTAATTGCAATTGGTCAATTTGGATTGGAGTGATCACATCGACCTCATCACTCGGTGTTGATAAGTAAAGGTAAGCAAGAGGAAGAGCCAAGAAAGAGAGTCGAAGGCGTCGGTGGCAGATTTGTTTGCGTTATCTACACACTCTATTCGACACAGCACAGCACAACATCGTTCTATATTGTCTTATTTCTCCCCACAACCGCGCAGATACTGTACGTCGGCTGCAATGCACAGACGGGCTTGAGGCATACAGGCTATGCACATGGGCGGATCGTGCCGCAGACAGACATGACATATCAGGACTGGACCATACATGCAATGCACTATTCAGGCGAGACAAGTCACGAGCTGTTGGGTTGGGCTGGGTCCAAGAGATGATTGTTAAATGACTTGACATGGGGCGATAAGAGCATGGGCAATGCAAAGCAAAGCAAAGCAAAGCAAAGCAAAGCAAAGCAAAGCAACAGAAAATATGGGCACCTCGCGAGAAACCGTTCAAGGTGGACGTTGAATGAGGCGGGTGTGCTTGCTTTTTTGGTGCCTGGGGGTTCACAGAAGAACAACGTCTTTTTTTTTTACGCCCTGAAGCCCCCTCTAAAACGTCTTTTGCTAGGTACCTTGCGTGGCCTCTACAGCTACGCCTTGCAGAAGGTCCTCCCTGCGATCCTGAGCATTCCATTCCTCGACAAGTCCTCCATGGCCCCCTCCAACCCTCTCGACATCGCCTCCCTTCATTCCATCACATTTCCCACAAACAATCAATTGAATTCGCGACTTCTCGTCCCCAGGTGACTTGCTAACATTTCTCTTCTTTCCCAGCCAACCGAGTTCTCCCTCCTCGATTTCCTGCTGCTGTGGTACAGTCCTATCGAGTTTGATCCCGACATCATCACCACCACTTACACCATCGTCAATATCGAGTTTTCGTTACTTCAGCTTCATCATCAGCCTGCACTCTTCTCTTGGATATTCAGACACGACTGTTTGTTAGAGAGAAAGGGATAGAAGAGGACTGAGCAGTGCAGAACAGACCAGAACAGAAAGAGCCGGATCATTTCTTGGTTCGAGTGGTTGTATAAACCCACCGGCCGAACCGTTGATCCCCCGATGATCTAAACGGCGACATCGATTGTCAGCGGCAATCGCACGCAATGTTTAGCGACCAGCCTATGCGAGCCAGTCTCCAGGTGGCTCCCCTTACCATCGCCAAATCAAGAACTGAATCATCTGGAGATGCTTCATCGACCTTAGAAAACGACAACACCCTCTACTCACAATCACAAATGACACCCCCCGCTACACCAAATGGCTCGCAGGAGGATCTCTCACCTTCACCTCAGTACATCCCTCCCCAAGTCTTCCACAACTTCCTGCGAGCCTTCTATCCTTTCAACCCCAGTTATGTCATGTCCGATTCGAGTGTGACATTACCTCTGAACGAGGGTGATGTGATTCTCGTGCACTCTATTCACACCAATGGATGGGCTGACGGCACATTACTTATCTCGGGCGCCCGAGGATGGTTACCGACCAACTACTGCGAGGCTTACGAGCCTGATGATATGTGCAACCTTCTAAAAGCTCTCTTGAACTTTTGGGACCTGCTTCGAAGCACATCAGTCAATGATAAGGAGATCTTTGGCAACCAGGAGTTCATGAAGGGCATCATTGCTGGTGTTCGATTCCTATTGGTGAGTTATTCTTTGTTAACCTTGACAATCAACTTCTAACGGTACAAAGGAACGAACAAACTGTCTCAACCGAGAGTCGACCCATATTCAAAGGAACGATGCTCTGCGCAAGTGCCGCAAGTCTCTTCTCTCTGAACTATCGTCCTTAGTCAAGACAGCAAAGCGATTACAAGAGACCCAACGTCTCGAAATTGCTCCCGTTGAAGATGTGAATGACATCATCGACGAAATGATCCTCAAAGCCTTTAGAATCGTAACAAAGGGAGTTCGGTTTATGGATGTGCTCGAGGATGACCGAAGGGCACGTGCCCCTTCAGCTGTTACTGTTATGGATACAGTGCTTGAAGAATCATACGTGCCGCCAACACCACCCGCTGATCAGTCTTCCTTTGATGAACAAAGCCAACGCAGCACAAACATAAATGACACGGATTCCCAAGCTGCTGTCAGTGTCGCTGCCTCTGAATCGAGCGAGACAACTCAAACATCAACATCCATCTTCAACAAGCGATTGTCGTCACTCAGTGGACGTACTGGCCCGAGCTCCCACAGGTTGTCTCAGGGAAGCCTTTCGCAAGCCCAAGCTCACCGCTTGTCGGCCACTATTTCGCACCGAGTGTCTCTTGCTGGCCCATCGTCAGTGTCGAGAGCCCATCATCTAGTTACTGAGCGCCTGAACCGCAGCCACGACACCTTCCTGTCTCATCTGGGCTCCTTCATCGGTCGTCTGCATCTTCAATCACAATCGCGCCCCGAGCTCGCATCAGCGATCCGACAGTCTGCACTTTCAGGTGGAGAATTGCTTGCAGTAATTGACGGCGTCTATGACCACATCAACTCCAGCTCTGAGGCTCTTGCCCGAGCTCGATCCACCATGTTCGCCCGAATCCAAGATCTAGTCTTTTCTGCCCGCGATACCCTTGTCAGCGCTGCTTCTGAAGATGCCGATTTGATTATGCCCCATGACAACACAATGCTCCTCGCATCCGCTACGGGCTGTGTTAGGGCCGCTGGAGATTGCGTTGCCAAGGCAAAATCCGCTATCGAGCGCATTGGCGATTTTGAATTCGAGCTCGAGACTAGCAGCCTTGGAATTGATCTCAGCATTCTCGATATCGATACTGAGGAGCGAGCTAGGACCCCATCTGTTTCAGAGCACAATGACGCTGTCAGTGTTGCCGGCTCCAACCGAACATCCAACTCATCTAACGGACATACTCGTCGCCTCACTGTTGTCGCAATTGATAAGCCTCTTCCTGAGGTTCCCCAGGTGACCACACCTACTGATGAACAGACTGTTCACCCTTCACCCACCTCATCACGACGCTCATCAGTTGCCGATGACACCGTCTCCAGCGTTGCATCCTCCATCTCCTCTCTTCGAACTTCTCTCCCTCCCCTTCCCAAGCTTTCTACCACTCTCCTTGCCAGCGAGGAATACAGCCCTGTCGATAACAATGATAACGACTTCAACTCCTCTTCTCGGTTCGACAGTATGGTTGCTTCAAGCGCTGGCAGCAGTGCCACCTACCTCAGTCGTGACTCCGAGGTCAGCATTGTTTCACAATCTTCCACTCGAGCTACCACTCCTGAGCAGAATCTTGCCCCTCAGAAGCAGCCTTCGCTGTCGAATTTGAGCAACGGTGGAAGCTCGGAGGATGTTGATGTCGAGTCGAGACTCATGGAGAAGACATTTGCCCACGAGCTCATGTTCAACAAGGAGGGTCAAGTTACTGGCGGCTCTCTTCCCGCTCTTGTCGAGCGTCTCACAACCCACGAATCTACTCCTGATGCCATGTTTGTCTCTACCTTCTACCTCACTTTCCGCCTCTTCTGCACACCGATCCGACTGGCTGAAGCGCTTATTGAGCGATATGACTACGTTAACGACTCCCCTCATGTGGCTGGACCTGTCCGTTTGAGAGTATACAATGCTTTCAAGGGCTGGCTCGAGTCCCACTGGAGGGATGAAACCGATCGCGATGCTCTTGACCTGATCATGCCCTTTGCTGAACACAAGCTGGCGTCCTCTCTGCCTTCTGCTGGTCGACGTCTGTTTGAGCTTGCTCAGCGTGTCTCTGGCGAGGGTTCTCTGGTGCCTCGACTTGTCTCCTCAATGGGCAAGACCAACACCTCCCTTGCTCAATACGTGCCCGCTGACACTCCTTTGCCCATTCCTGCCATCACTAAGGGCCAGCTCAACCTTCTCTCTGCTTTCAAGATGGGCGTTGCCCAGCCGAGCATTCTTGACTTTGACCCTCTCGAGTTGGCTCGCCAATTGACCATCAAGCAAATGAATATATTCTCTTCTATCCTTCCTGAGGAGCTTCTTGCTTCACAGTGGATGAAGAATGGTGGCGTCGCCGCTCCCAATGTCAAGGCCATGTCCTCTTTGTCAACTGATCTTTCTAACCTCGTCGCTGAGACTATCCTCCAGCAGCAGGAGGTCAAGAAGCGTGCTCAGGTCATCAAGCAATGGATCAAGATTGCTCACCAGTGCCTTGAGCTCCACAACTATGACGGTCTTATGGCTATCATCTGCAGTCTCAACAGCAGCACTATCAGTCGCCTCCGAAAGACTTGGGATGCCATCTCCACCAAGCGCAAGGACATGCTCCAGAACCTTCAGGATCTGGTCGAGCCTTCTCAGAACAACAAGGTCTTGCGAACAAGACTCCACGACCATGTTCCTCCTTGCCTACCCTTCCTCGGCATGTACTTGACCGACTTGACCTTTGTCGACATTGGCAACCCTGCCACCAAGCAAATGTGCCTGGGTCCCGAGTCTGAGGAGGATGGCAATGGTGGCATCACTGTTGTCAACTTTGATAAGCACACTCGCACTGCCAAGATCATTGGAGAGCTCCAGCGATTCCAGATCCCTTACAGGCTTACCGAAGTACCTGATATGCAGGACTGGATGTCTTCTCAGATCAGCCATCTCCGCAGTGAGGAGGGCAATGTCCAAGTTACCTACTACCGCAAGAGTCTTCTCCTTGAGCCTCGCGAGACTGCCAGCCGACCTCCAGTTGACTCTTCGGCTGCCTCCATCGTTGGTGTCGGAGGTGGTCGCCCCGACCTCTTCAGCTGGATCTCCCGCGACCGAGGCACCTCAACACCGACTCCTGCCCAGATATAATATTTTGCTTATCGCATCAGATCCCTACCGGACTGAACAGCAATTTACCTTCACCATTATCAAACGCACATATTACCTCACACCAGTAACTACTTCATCTTTGATACCCCCCATTTTTGTTTGAACTTCTTTCAGCAGATGGGAAACATCGTCATGTTCCTTATGACCTCCATATCCCCATCAGCACAACGGCGTTATTTACATTTGGGTCTGATAATTTATGTTTTACGGTTTTCAACTCGGTTCCCATGGGTGGAACTTGTTCAAGGATCTTATCACGAAGCGCGAGCGCTGGGTCCTTTGGGGTTCGACACTCACATTGTGAGATGGTCGGCCTCCCTCCAAATTTCAGGGTACAGCTCATCCCGCATTCTTACATTCTACTTTCTCACATTCATTCTCTTCCTGGTTTTTGCATCCCTGTATTATCTCTTCAGGCGAAGATGGGGCAGGGCGGTGGAAAAAGGAAAAATAACCTCTGGGCACGGGTGCATTCGAAAACGGCTTGCGAACGATTCATGGGTGCCTGGGTTGTTTTATTTTTTTCCAATTCTTGGGTTTCTCTTTAATGTATTCTCAAACGCCGTCGGCGCGAAAACGAGTGTATCTGATTCTTACTGTATGAAAAAGAGACGGCAGCCTGTCGTATCATGTTTGTTATTCATCATTGCACTTCTGGGAAAGGAGTCTGGTGAAACAAGGACTGAACAGGCAGGACAGTTTATGGAAAAGAAAGACAAAATGGATGTTATTCTGCAATAGAATAGGAAGAACAAAAAGAAGAATTAGGATCTATCCTCCTTGAAACATGTTTCCCTCTGCAACTGTGATGTATGTGTCTGCTAAGTTGAAGTGACCTTACTGCGAGCCAACTGCATGGTCGTGACTTTGAGCATAATGGCAGAGTTACAATTGTATGTAAGAAGGCAAATGAAGAGAAAACCGCCGAGAGCATATGCATTTCCATAGATATACACGTAAATCTTTAACTCGCTTCATGCAATGTAACAAATCGTCAAGCAATAACCCAATCCATACGCAGCGTACCCATCCAGCTCCCCAATGCATACATACTGAACGCCGATATATCATTAAATTATTAAGTGTTCATATAAATAGTAGTCTTGTTTATATCTCTCTTATCTACGCCTCTGTGAGGGCGATCTTCTTATCTGTAGGTGCGACAATGACGTCCTCGATCTTCTCGTCGCTGAACTTAAGATCCTCTTCAACTGAAACGGAGTCCTGGATCTTCATGAAGATGACGGGGGCGGCAATGACGAGCGAAGCACCGAGGCAGGCCCATGTAGCGGCGAAGATGGTATCGAATGGCTTGCCGAGGCCGTCGAGACGCCAGAAGATGGCTGCACCGGCGGATTGGATACCCTTGTAGAAACCTGGTTTGATGAGTTAGGGCTCTGGCATGGACACAAGTGATGATTGGGACTTACCAGCAAAGTTGGCTGTCTTGCGGCCAGAGTTGGAGAGAGCACCCATGTACCAGTAGATGCAAGTCTGCCAAGCAGCATCGAAGAAGCCGTAGAAGAAGTAGAGAAACATGGGAGCAAGGAACTTGTGAGCACCGTCGTCCCAGTCAATCTTGTCATCCTCGTTGGCAGGGTTCATGGCGATCTCACGAGGTCGCTGATCCTTCTGCCAGGCATAGCCACCACCCCAGATAGCAAAGGTCAGAACAAAGAGGACGACCAGAGAGATCTTTGCACGGACACTGCGACGGACGCTAGAGGCATCGAGAGCGTATCCAACGATAAGGGCGCCAAAGATCTGAGCGAGCCAGTAGAGCAAGTTGTTGAGAGCGCGAGTGCGGACGTTGAACTGAGCGAGGTTCATGTTGACGTTTTGGTAAGTGTAGAAGATGTTTGAGGAGAAGAACATGGGGAAGAGGAGGACGACCCAGGGGGCGTGGGAGAGGGTTTCCCAGAGACCCTTGATCTCGGTGCTCCATGAAGGGTTCTTCATGACGATGACCTTGGTGTTGTCCTCGCGAACGATCTTGTCAGCGTCGCAGATCATGAGGGCGAGGATGGCACCGATGGCCATGAGAGCGATGAAAGCGGCGTATGTACCATCGGAGACGGGGCCAGCTTTCTTGTTGATGTTTTGAGCAAGGGGGATCTAGAATATGTCAGCGACTACAAAACTTCAAATCCAGGTCCAAGAGATACTCACAAGAGAACCGATGACAGCACCCATGTTGAAGATGACCCAGAACCAAGAGATGTATCGTCCCTTGCTCTGCTCAGGAGGATAAGACATCATGATAGATCCCTGAGCAGCCCACAAAAGTCCAGCGCAAAGACCCAAGAGAGCACCAGCGAAGACGACAAAGGGCATGTTCTGAGTATGCGAATAGCACAAGAACGAAGCAGCATATACACAATATCCCAGACCTCCAATGGACAGAGTCAGACGAAGTCCAAGCCTGTTTGCGAAAGTACCAGCGAAGAAACCAATGACAGCAAAGGTGCTGTAGAGAGCCGTGTTGGCGTGGTCCTGGGCTTCATTGGAGACTTGGCCGCCACCTCCGAGACCAGTCAGGGCGTTAAACATGCCGGGACATAAGAAGCAGACGATGGAGACCATGAGGAGTTGGACCTTGGGCGAGGCGTACCAGAGGTCAACGCCAGCGATACGGACGGTCTTGTACATCCATCCTTTGGGGCGGAAGCCTGGTGTATCTGAGTCGGCGGATTCTGAAGCCGCTTGGGCGATGGGGTTTTCCTTTTCGTGAGTAGACATGTTGTGTGTTGTGTGTTGATGTTGAGATGAGGGTCAATGCCCTGTACAAGACAATTGATATGCTTCTTTAGACAATTAAAGACCAGAAGATGAATGAATGAGATCCACGAAACCCAGATAAATCCCGGATGTAGCAGAATTAAAGTAGTCGCGAGAAAAGATGGAGAGATCCAGGCACGCGACGTACTCTATCGTGAGGGTCACCCCAAAAATAAACTAGACCCGACCCCTGCCCGTCCTTGATAGTTACAATTGGGGGACTGTGTGTATCACGAGAAGGCGAAGAGAGGAGAGAGAGAATGGATTGTCAAGGGTCTCGTCAAGTGGTGAGAGTGGATGAGATGGGATGGATTGGATGGAAGATGGGGAATGAATTGTGAGGGTGGTGCGGGTTAGTTACAGGGGGGTTAATGGGGAGATGCAACAATGGATGGAGGGTGTCGATCCGCTTACAGTGGGCGAGGTGGCGTAAGGTATTTTTCCATTATTATCGACGTATCGGCCGAGGCCGACGATGACAGTCAGTATCTTTAGATGTTGATTTATGAAGATATCGTCAGGTATTACATATAAACAATAGAGATATTGATATCAAGAGTTGAGGCTCTGCGAAAAGGTCAATTCCGTTACCCTTGATAGAGTGCTAGTTCACTGCTTTGAACCGCCAAGTCTTCAAACTCGTATCATCTCAACCACCACAGAAACTCCATTCAGAAATGTCACCTCGAACTCACTCCCAAAACGTCCACGGTGTTCCCCAGATTCACAAGATCAAAAGCCAAGGTCTCCATGGGGTAGCACTTCTCAAACATGAGAGGCTATCCAGCTCCAGTGGCGTACCCTAACGGTAACGTTCGTGGATGTCACAGATGCCCCATTGGTAACGTTCTACCAGACTTTAGCTTTGTGAGAACAATTGTGGATTCGATTGCCAGGCTGAGATGAGAGTGGCTGGCTTGGGCTGCTGAGGTCATAGATTGTGAATCATCTGCACGTTGAACTTGGTGATATCTTTCTTGGCGATAGTAACATTTACATTTCAATGTTGAATTCATGGTTACTTTTCTGATGCCGTTTCAAGACAAGCCGTTGAGCATTTTTAGTAGCCTCCAAACCCCAGATCAATTTAGCTGCCCTCTTAGGGTCTTCCAGGGGAAAGGCCCGACTGTGAAGCTCCGTGATTGGCTAAACAACACCGAATCTCCAGACTTCACAGCCCGTAACCAGTTGAATGGTTCGCCAATAACCAACCGTTTTGTGTCTCTTTAAGTCACAACGCCCAAGGTATACATAGAAATACCAATACGAAGATGCAACTCTCATTACGAAAATTGTCGTCTCGCCATCTTGTTTTTAGAAATATGTCACTGGCCCCGGCAATGCCTTGTTCTTCTCGTGACATCCGATACTCACTCGTCACGATAACCCCAAGCCTTAGCTATCTCCCCCAAGCTCTGACCAGAGGTCCAATTAATTTATATCCGCATGTAACGTTTCGCCCAGACTGCGGATACCACGATATCTCACGTCGAACGGTTCCACGGCCTGCCTGATTTGACACTCGTGGATTTAGACTACGTTTCACTTCAGCCGCATTTGTTGGGGTTGTTGTGTTCCTTCTGAGCAGGTAAACCGAGATAAAGCGATCCACTGATTGATTACCTGGTTACAGTGAGTTGGGTTTGGAGATACCGGAATGGAGTCTTGGTCTTGCTGCTTGCTGCATCGTGATAGCGATAGTTATGTAACTGATATGCATGTTACGTTGTTGAGATAAGCAACTGTCATTGATCTGGTTGCAACTCTGTTTAGCGAGCCTGCATATAACAATCGCTTCTGATGCATGGGTCATGATTGACGATCCGTGTCCTCGGTACCATGACTTGTTGCAGTTGACTGGTATCCACGGCACTTTGGTGTCGTTCTATTACATGGGTTTGTGTATAAATGTTCCCGTCCCCCGTTTTGTGTTCTTGTGTGGTATGGAAGGGGAGCTATTGGATAGGGTTGTTTTGATATGCAAGGTACTGCTTTGACAATCGCAGCTAAATAAAGTGTGCATGATGATTACAGCACAACAGATGCCGGTGCACAGCCTGTCGTGTTGGCAGTTGGCGACACCCATACCAGCTTATGAATCTGGTATAAGCAAAACCTCCAATAGAGCGCCGATTAATTAAGCCACAGTTTATGCCCATTCTCCGTAAGTCTAATCAGAAAACTACATACAAGGCTGTCCTACTCTGTACTATGTAAGAAATTTATTTTGGATTATTTGACTGGTTGTCCGAATTACAAACCTTGATGGCCATTCTTTGTCTTGGGGATCAGTATAAAAACTATTGCATTCCAGCTTCACGTAATACTACACATGAACTCTCTGGACAACACGTTCCAAACCGAGCCAACTTACATTACTCACTAATTGTTAAAGAAGTAGAAAGGCCATTATGATCTCTTTCCGATGCCATCGTTTGTCATGATTGCCATGCCTGTCATCGTCCTCCTTTGTTGAATCTGGCCATTAACATCACGTGAGCCTGACAAATTATCGCACCCTGATTCGCTCGGACAAGATCGGGGAGCCATTCTGACGTACCAGCGGTCTCCGGCAACAAACGCCTTTTAGCACCGAGGAGCCGGGCTTTGAAATCATAAGCCTCCACTATCCATCCACTAAACCTTTGCCTCTCTTGATACCAATCCTCAACCTCAACATCACCACCACATGCGCCCACAATGTTTGCCTCGAGATCGATAACGAGGATCGCCCTACGACGAGGATGCCCTCTGAGGCAATTCTCAACGTCGAGACCTCTCGCTGTGTCCTACCACTCATACACTCTCCCAACACATACCTCGACGCCTCCGAGAAACGACGACGTTCCTGAAACTTCAATAACACAACCTGATCCTCTTCCTAAAGTCCACGAGACACGACCTCCTCCTCAACAACCTCAGCATCCTCAACCACCTAAGCAACAAGAACCCGCGCCAACACACAATGCTACTCCCGCCACATCGGCATCAGCTCCGAAGCTCAGCGAAACAGAAGCTCAGAAGCCAAAGGCAGCTAGACCACGACCTAAGCTACGACCGCGCAAGGCCGCTATGAAATTGACACCCTCTGCGGTGGAGCAATTGCGAGAATTGCTGGATCAGCCGGAACCGAAGCTCATCAAGGTCGGAGTACGGAACCGAGGATGCAGTGGCTTGGCGTATCATCTTGAATACGTCGATAAGCCCGGTGCTTTTGACGAGACGGTTGAGCAAGATGGCGTTAAGGTCTTGATTGACAGCAAGGCGCTGTTTAGTATCATTGGGAGTGAGATGGATTATGTTGAGGACAAGCTTAACCAGCGGTTTGTGTTCAAGAATCCGAACATCAGTAAGTTGCCACAAGAGCCACAGACCGGCATAGTACTAACAGACTTCTCAGAGGAGGAATGCGGCTGCGGAGAGTCCTTCATGGTCTAGAATGGAGGCCACCGTTTGGTCATCGCATCAGTAAATACGAAAACGAAACATCACTCACGAGACGACGTCATTCATGCTTGAACGACAGGGATGTTTTCAAAACCATCCCGTCGTCTCAGCACAAGAGACACGAGAGTCCGGAAAGATCAAAGTTCAGCGAGAAACAGCATGCATAGAAGCATTTGCGAGTCGCGTCTTGTAAAAACCAAAAACAGGAGCCGTCGGGAGCAGGCATGGTAACCCCGTAACTAGGATCGGCATAATCATTGGCGTTGGGTTAGATTGGAGACATCACCTCCCTCTGTTTGAGAAAAACATCATACATACATACATACATATATACCACCATGCCGCTTTTTGGTACAGAAATGAGGAGACATGGAATAATGATATGGACACGATTAAGGGAAACTTTTGTAGATCGAAATGATGAACTTGTGAAAATGATATCATGGGTCACATACTGAATCCACTACTGTCACACTTCCCTTTGCCCTGCCCTCTGTTCTCGTGTTAAGCACTAGGGCAAGGACGCTCAGTACGGAAGACTTGCGATGTGTGAGACGACGTAGCTCGCGAAGCACCAGACTGTCAATACTGAGAAGAAGTTTGTCATATGATGCTAAATGAACCGGAGAGACTCAGCTGTTCTCAAGTGTATTAGATGCCCTGGTCCATCTGGGATACAGAGTAGAAGCCATTGACGAGATGAGACGGCAGACTGATTGTTTCTCTTGCTTACATCAATCATATCTTCGGATGAGGTCAAGATGGTCGGGTGTTCTAAGGCGCTGCACTCAAGATGTTGTCTTGTCCGGTTAACTGGGTTCTTGCAGTATCGAAAGATTCTTGGGTTAGAATCCCAATCTCGACAATTCCTTTTTCGATCCTCCGTGAATATGACTTCTTTTTGCTTTTATACGTGAAAAGATAGATATATAGATGTTGTTGTATAACTGATTAGCTCGGTATCCATGACTGTCCTTTACTATAAGCTGCGTATGGAGCTTGTGTAAGTCGAGAGACTACAAGCCACATCATGAAGGTCACTTTGCCTACGCTGATGAAGGGGATACTTCACCCCCGGAAGTATTTGCTATTATACATTCTCTGGCATATTATATAGACCTAAGCCATTCATTTGTACAGCATTTACCAGCATGGCTGCCTATTGATGTGGGTCACATGACTTCGCGATATGTGTTGCTTTAGATGTTGGCGTCGACCACGCCTTTTGACGTGACGCATCTTTAATGACCGTGATTTAAATCGTGACCCTTCCGTTTACTCTTTGAATTCATACCGACATTGCAAGCCATCACACAGCCAATACCCACAACTTGGAACTTACCCTTACATATAGTTCAACGCGCTTCACTCATTGTACCACTGCTGTTGAGACAAAGCTATGGCAGCCATCACTAAAAGCAAGCGATCTCTTGAAGAGCCCCAAGAAGATCGCAAAGTCAAAGTTACAAAGACCGAGAAACAATCATCAGCTACTGCACCAACCTCGCCCGCCGACTTCACCACAATCATGGCTTCTCAACTAGCTCTCATCGAAGCATCCAGCCGCACGCCGTTCGAGAAGAGGGTATGGACACTTCTCTGCCAGATCCCACGGGGGAGCTTCTCAACATACGGTATCATGGCTGCGCATTTAAAGTCGTCACCAAGAGCCGTAGGCAATGCGCTGCGACGGAATCCATTCGCACCAGAAGTACCATGCCACCGCGTTGTAGCTACTGGAGGTGCGCTGGGTGGGTTCAAGGGGAAGTGGCCTAAAGATGGTGAGGGAATCACTCTTGATGAGAAGAGGAAGCTTTTGAGAGGCGAAGGAGTGAGATGGGATGATAAGGGGAAGGTTATCGGGACACCGTTTAGCGGGTTTACATGAATTGGTCTCTGATGAGACATTAACTCTATTTCGTATACCTACAATAAAGAACATCATGAAGATGAAGACTTCCATTTGGCAGGTATCCTATCACTGGACGTCTTTCTCCATGTGGGGGAAATACGGTCAACAACAAGCCTATTGTAGCCGAAACCCGGAGACGTTTTGGTATCCAACGACAACGTTTTTTATTCGTGCTTCACCTTGGACTCACCCGAGACGGATTTGCATGACCGGTTTTCACAGCCCGGTAGTCTTGTGCCGCGCTGGAACAGGTTTGGCGGTTAGTAAAAGAGTGGAACCACCAGAGCCCTGAGACGGTAGATGATGGATCTTGGTCACCGAGATCCAATGCAATGCAAATGTGACGAGCCCGCGGGAACAGATGTTGGCTGTCATGTCATGTCATGTCGTGTCATTTGCTCGGAGAAGCGATATATTTTGTAGCATCACCGAGGACGTTGAGGTCGAGTCTATTGCAGAGTATAGATAGATAGATTCAGTTTTAGAGACAAGAAACGGGTAACAAAGGCACTATCATCATCAAACACGAAATGCACCACAATCAAACACAACAATTATTATATCATTATCAAATCGGTGAATGTCTTTTTCCGTACTAACTTAATACCTACTTGTCTCCCGTCTGTCTCCAAGTTAGCCCGACAAATCCCGTGCCCAAAAGAGTGGATCAAACCACAGAGCACAAGCCTAGGTTAGTGGTCGGTCTGAGGCTCCTGATTGATTGAGCGCCGTAGCTTCGTGGATTTGGTTTTCCTCGTCATCCGAAAACCTCTTTTTCTACCTACTGTTACCTCCTTGTGACGATCTAAATCGCTCCCTCCCTCTCTCTCCCCTTCTCTTTATCCCCCCAAAGTCCCCCTCTTTCTCGATCATATCCCCAATCTCCCCTCTTCCTTTATCCGTCACAATGTTCAAGCTCGGCCGTAGTCGTGCTGTGGCTTCGGCCCTCAGCGCCTCCAAGGTACGTCCCAGTTATCGCCCGCTAAACAAAAGCTTGGTGATGCGCTTGATATACACAAACAGTTGCTAACTTCAACGTTAATAGCTCCAGTTTGCTGCCCCTGCCGCTCGATTCCCCGGCGTTCAACAACGACGAGCTCTGAGCATTCACGAGTACCTCTCTGCCGACCTCCTCCGACAGGTAAGGTTTTATCTACTCAATATCCCCCCTTGACGATCGTCGATACTACGAACTGCAAACTACGGGACTCACCTCAAAAGAAACAACGGCTGCTAACCACCAACAGTACGGCATTGGTGTCCCCAAGGGCTCCGTCGCAAAGTCCGCCAAGGAGGCCAAGGAGATCGCTGAGAAGATTGGCAACGATGATATGGTTATCAAGGCCCAGGTCCTTGCCGGTGGCCGAGGAAAGGGCACCTTCGACAACGGCCTGAAGGGCGGTGTCCGTGTCATCTACTCTCCCCACGAGGCCGAGATGTTCGCCGAGCAGATGATCGGCCACAACCTCATCACCAAGCAGACGGGCGCTGGCGGCCGTCTCTGCAACGCTGTCTACATTTGCGAGCGCAAGTTTGCTCGCCGTGAGTTCTACCTCGCCATCCTCATGGACCGTCAGAACCAGTGCCCCGTCATTGTCTCCTCTTCCCAGGGTGGTATGGACATTGAGACCGTTGCCAAGGAGACCCCCGATGCCATCAACACCAACTACATCGACATCAACGTTGGTGTCACCGACGAGGTTGCCCGCGATATTGCCACTAAGCTTGGCTTCAGCGAGCAGTGCATCGAGGAGGCCAAGGACACCATTCAGAAGCTCTACAAGATCTTCACCGAGAAGGACTCTACCCAGATTGAGATCAACCCCCTCTCTGAGACCTCCGACCACAAGGTTCTCTGCATGGACGCCAAGTTCGGTTTCGACGACAACGCCGAGTTCCGACAGAAGGACGTCTTTGAGTGGCGCGACACCACCCAGGAGGACCCCGATGAGGTCCGCGCTGCTGAGTCCAACCTTAACTTCATCAAGCTTGACGGTGATATCGGCTGCCTTGTCAACGGTGCCGGTCTTGCCATGGCCACCATGGATATCATCAAGCTGAACGGAGGTCAGCCCGCTAACTTCCTCGACGTTGGTGGTGGTGCCACTCCCGCTGCTATCCGAGAGGCTTTCGAGCTCATCACCAGCGATGCTAAGGTCACCGCTATCTTTGTCAACATTTTCGGTGGTATCGTCCGATGTGACGCCATCGCCACTGGTCTCATCAAGACCGTTGAGAGCATGAACCTCCGAATCCCCATCATTGCTCGTCTCCAGGGCACCAACGTTGAGCAGGCTCACCAGCTCATCAACGACTCTGGTCTTAAGATCTTCTCCATCGATGACCTACAAACCGCCGCCGAGAAGGCTGTCCAGCTGTCCAAGGTCGTCAAGATGGGTAAGTTGCCTTGACCCCTATAGTGCCTGTTCTGATTGCTAACACTCGAATAGCCCGTGACATCGATGTTGGTGTCGAGTTCACCCTCGGTATCTAAACAGCTCCACTTGAAAATGCTGTTAGATGAGCAGTGGTGAAGGATATGATATAATAACAAGATGTGAGACTTGAGCTCCAGGAGGCTGCGGTTCCAACCAAAACCGAGAGTAGATGAAACAAACACTCATGAAAAAGAGTGGGAGACATGGGTGGATATTCCTGTTTTTTTTTAATTTAGCATGCATCGGTCGGTCTTTGGAGAGCTCGCTGCTCGTAAAGACACATGGTTTCGATGCTCTCGAATGTGTCCGATTGGTTCGATAGAAGGACGGATGATTCAAAGGATGGACGGGCGATATGGTCTCCAACAAGATGATTTTTCGCGTATCCACGCCCTGCAACTGTTGTGTCCCTGATGCTGTGATTTGTGATTTGGCTTGGCGTGTGAGATCAAGGTTGACGAGTCGTCATATCTCGTGAGATGACGAGTAGATACTGAGACTCTCAAGACTCATAATTGCACTCCCTTCGACTCCAGGCATGATAGAAGATGATTGTTCCACGCATCCAACTTTGGCTTGATTGGAGTCTACATGGTATTGTGACGGGTTCTTGAGTGGTGAGAATAGCTGAGGGGTCGGAAGAGTCATTCTCAACAAAGTCAAGTCTGTCTATTGAGTGAACGGAACAAGTCACAGATGGGCTGTTAGACTAATTATGTATAAGAAGACAATTCGATGTTTCGGTCCAGACTCGGCTAATAAGCCTCTCGGATGTAAGGGTCCATCCAATTTCATGCATCGTCTCAGAGCCTCATTCTTAGCTCATAATGGGATGATTTCAACTTGTTGACAAAATGCATTATTAATGGATTAAATTTAGACGATAGATAGTATGTCGAGTATTGAGAGGGCCTGTTCAAGTGAAAGAAACAAGAAGGAAGAAGAACATTCGGGAATAACTCTAGTTCAGATCATCGACGTGTAGTTGAAGACCAACCATCATGGGCAAGGCTTGGCGATCTCTCGCCTCGCCGCACACCATCACAACCTAAAGTCAGCCTCAACTTTCCACGACTCCTTGTCCATATCATGACTTTTCTCTTTTCTCACCTCTCATCTCCACAGCATTTATCACATCATATGTGTATGATAACCCCCCTTGAGCACAAATATCCATGACTCACGAAATGAAATCTCTGAACAAGATTTTCCCAGCTTATCCTCGGTTATTCCCCTTGCCAAAGACCCACGTCTCAATGATGAAAATCTCCTGACGTAGATAAGACATCGGATCGAGCCGCAAAGGGGCAACAGCTTCTAACCAATGGGTTCTTGTTCCGTTGAGGTTCGAGGCGGGAATTGCGTCGGTTTCATTTCCAGATCCACTGCGGAAGAGCCGCATGCAAGCAAGTTTTATGAAGGCGAGAGGAGGTGTGAGGTAGGATTTGCGAATGCCGACCCAAGACCGACGCGGGAAGAGAATCTGAGATGGAATCTGTAGATGACGGTGGATCTCGTGATGTTGGGGATTATAGAGATGAGGCTGATGGTGAGCTATGATGGAACATAGGGTGATTTGGAGAAAGGGGAGATTCGAGAAGGGTTAATTGTGTTTACTTGCAGTTGTTTTTATAAGTGAGGTTAAAGGCGTCTAAGTCAACCGTTACTGGTTATAGGTCGGTTTAGTATCTATCAGCTTGTGACAACAACATACCTATTACCATTAGACCATAGTAGTTGTTACAAACAGTAATATAAACTCTACAGCCAATTACCTCTATGCTATACCTTTGCAGTCCCGTCTCGCAGTGAGCTCACTCAATCATCCGTCAACCTCACGTGCCAACGCCTCCAAACCACTTCCTCCTCAACACGCAACACCCAAACTTCACAAGCCGTTAAACTCAATGTAACTGCACGTCGAAATAAGGCCACAACTTTAACCAGTTGCCGCGCTTATCCCCCGTCTAGCACGTGTCCCCCTTTCCCCAGGCCGACGATTGGGGGGAAAACGCGGGGAAATGGAGATTTATTCCTCGTGAGGGGAAACAAAAAACCGCGCCATAATCCATCCCATGTAAGAAAGGGTCTTGGCTCTGGGGATATTCGATCAAGAGAGAGATTCGCAGGAGGAGACATAAAACGTCTAAGAAAACGTGGTAAAAAGTGAAGGCATCGCGATTTGATATGTAGATTTGCGAACCCACTCTTTTCCCGGACGTCTCTCGGTATCCGGCTGAGAAGAGGAGGCTGCCCCATTTGTTGCCGTGCATGGGTCAGGGATGGCCTTGGTCTAGTCTTGGGCTTGGATGGCTTCGAGATTTTTGATGGATGAGAAAGAATACTTTTGCAAAGGAGAAGCTCGGGTTGGTTTGTTGGTCCCACATGCTATAGAAGTGAAGAAACATAAATACCCAAGACATCCTCTTCATTCTTTCGTGGAACTGTAGTTATTCTTGTCTTCTTTGATCTTAGCAAGCGGCTTACACACAACTAACTTCACGTTACACTTGAGTTATCCTTCAGTCCAACGAGTCTTACATCTATCTTACTACCTTACTCAACACTACTTCAACGACAACAACTATATTTACCTCACTCATACTCAAGATGCCTTCTTCAGTCAAGAGTTGGTTTGCTCGTCACTGTGCACCTCCTCCACCAATGACCAACAACCCTCTATGCCCATGCACAACCTGCTTCAACGGTGGTTCACACTCCAACAACTCAGCATCATTCTCCATGTCCTCCTCATCACAATCATCAACCGTTGACTCAGACAATGCATCACTCAGCAGCGGTACAACATACGCTGCATCCTCATACATTGAGACCCCCACCAAGCAATAAGACCGAACACACACACACACACCCCGGTCTGACGAATTACTATCGGAACGAACAGCGAGTTTTATCTTATGGAGTTCTTGATCTATACCATTACTTGCGATTGGCGTTTGCTCGGAAACAACAAGGGATGTCATTGTCACATCAGAAACATGACGGGAATTTGATTGGGCTTGGATTTGACGGGGCTGATGTGGGCTCATCCGATGGGTGGAGTGCTGATTCGGATCGGCTCCGAGGCGGAGTTTACGTATTATTATGTTAGATAAGGTACCTGCCTGATACTACCGAATAGAGTACAGAAGATGGTCTTTCATTACGGTATCATCGGAATGTGAAAGTATCATCAGGGTCGGACCCGACCATCCCCTGTTCTCTTCATGAAAGCGACCATATGATATGAGTAAAACAGCTAGGATCTGTTTGACCAGGAGCCGCAAAACAACTACTTTGTCACTGAAAATATTGGCCAAGAGTAGGGTGGTCTGGAAGATCCTGCAGGTACTCTACAGATCTAGGGTCTTCTGGCACCCACAAAAGAAAAGCATGGAATTGGGCTGCAAATGCCATAGTATTCTAGATTCTCGCCCATTCACTCGTGACATGGTAAGCCTAGCACATTTCTGGCTCAACATGAGACATGAGATAATCTCTGACTTGGTTACCTCACTGCTTAAATTATTGTTTATGGGTTCATCGGGGGCAGCTCTTTTGTTGTCTATGTATGTAAAGTGTCACTGTCACCTACTGTTATCACTCATCTGATGACTACATCAAAGAAACTCGCTTCGCACTTCTACCCTGGCCCACGCATGTTTGAATATAGTTCCTTACAGTAAGAGAGACGGCTTCTTCTCTGGAAGACTATCCGGAGGACGGCCCGGCATGCAAAAGACCGGCGCCGTGAATTACAGTTAGTTCCCGACCGGCCCCACCCACTTCGGGTCAAAAAGCTCCGGCCTTGGAGATGTGAAAATGAACCTCCGATTAAGCTTCAAACAGCAGTGGCCCCCGAGAGCGATGCTACTAAATTTAATTGAGTGCTGCACTCTTGAGCTCAAGATGGTCCTTTGCTTGCTCTGATAACAAACTTGGACTGATCGTAGCCTTGAAGGCGCCCCGATGACGTGAACAGCCTAGTTACAAAGGCACACGGCTTGGATACTCACTAAACAACGTCTACGGTCACATCTTGCTATGATGAAATGATAACATCATATCTATCCCTCTATATCTAAATAATTTCAGAAAAATAAGCAGGATAAGTCACTACGTTGCAATGCTCCAAGCTTCCGTGCATATTTTCGCATTACTAACACCAAAGCTTTGACGTCACCTCATCATCCCACTCCATCTTCCCATCTTCATATCAGCCAAGTCGAGTTTGGAAAACATCGCAAACAACTCGCGTACCTAAATATTGCCACACTTGTATAATCCCGAAACCTCTGCATATTATGCCACATACAAAAGTCGACCCCGCCATCGTTGAGGCCCTGGGGCTGGACCCCGCCAACTCGGCTATCAACTCTCATGGTGGATCGGGCTTTGCTTCTACTTTCAAGATAACGTCTGAGAAGGACGGAAAGCCTTTGAATTACTTTGTCAAGACTGGAACAGGGAATGAAGCTGAGGTTATGTTCAGGGGTCAGTATAAGTTTTATACGCAACTGTCTGATATCATGATCTAACAGAACTCAGGTGAACATGCCTCCCTTAACGCCATAGCAGACTCAGTTCCCAACTTCTGTCCAAGATCTCATGCCCATGGAGCCCTCACAGGCCGCCCAGGTCAATACTTCCTCGCTACTGACTTTCTCGATCTGGGGTCATCAGCACCTGGTGGTTCAGGCAAGACTCTAGCTTCAAAGGTTGCGCAGCTACACACAACACCAGCTCCCATCCCGGAAGGCTACGACAAACCCATGTTTGGATTCCCAGTACCTACATGCTGCGGTGCTACAGAGCAAGATAACTCATGGCGAGAGTCGTGGGCCGACTTCTACGCTAATAACCGTCTGAGACACATCGCGCGTCAGGCAGTTCGCAACAATGGTGCTGATCCAGAACTCGAAGAAGTTGTTGAGACAGTTGCTAGCAAGGTAGTTCCACGGCTCATTGGGGATGGTGTTGTAAAGAACATCAAGCCTGTCGTTATCCATGGCGATTTATGGAGCGGGAATCATTCCAAAGGGCAAATCGCAGGCCAAGGCGGATGCGAAAAAGTTGTCTACGATCCCTCAGCTGTATATGGCCACTCTGAGTTTGAGCTCGGTATCATGAACATGTTTGGAGGCTTCACCAATCACTTCTGGAAAGAGTACCACGACCTGGTGCCAAAGGCAGAGCCAGTAACTGAGTGGCCAGACAGAGTGAAGCTATACGAACTGTAAGACCACCCCTTCCCTCAAACTCCACAGTACTAATATCGTCTCAGATACCACCACCTCAACCACTATGCCATGTTCGGCGGTGGCTATCGAGGAGGCGCCATGTCCATCATGAGAAAACTCATCAGCAAGTACACATAGCAGATAGAAGTTCAAGATACTGTATTTCATGATTCAAATGCAGAAATGCCTCAACGCCTCGTGTTGCCCGCTGTATACACCCAAGTCTAAGTTTAGTAGAACGTCTCGAAATGTAAAATGCTCTGTCCAAAATGGCTTGAACCCAAAAATGTCTCGCTCGCTCCTCGTCTATGCTGCCAGCATTGCTGGTTGCTTCGCTCTCTCGGCTTGTGCCTCGACTTCTTGATTCTTCTGTACTTCTGGTAGATTCGCCACGGGTACGGAGGGTAACTTGGCTGGGCCTGTGAGTTCGGCTTCGAGGGCTTCCAGTTCGTCTTCCACCTCTTGCTCGTCTTGGTTCGAGATACGACCTCCGAGCATATCGCTAACTTCCTAGAAGAGTATAAGTATACTGCAGCCGGTGCTACAAGAGTATAGAGGCAACATACCTGCTGATATGCAATAGCCTCTGCCGTCTCGCCCATCAACTTCTCCACATTCTCAATACCGCCCATCTCAGCATGAATCTCTTTCAGAACCTTTGTACCCTGCTGTAACCCAAATACCACATCCTTCTGTATAAGCGCAAACTCAACATCGTTCGTCAATTTCTCCAGCTGAGCTAATTGCGCATCTGTCTTGGCTAGTAGTGACTCTTGATACTTCTTGCGCCGTAGGGCTAGCAGAGCGCGCTTCTTGTCACCCTTGGCCAGCATCTGTTTTGCGATATCGGTCTCTTTATCCGTGAGGACTGTTATGCGCCGTTGGTATTGGTGAAGTCTATCGCGCTGGTTCTTCATGTCCAGGATGGCCCTGAAGATTATTAGTATTGAAGGCGGTCACGAGCGCAATCGCGGGGGGGTGGGAGGGACGGACTTGTCCTGGGCTGTGACTTTACTTGCGTTTCCGCCCATGATGAGAATCGTGAGGATGGTTTTGGTGGCGTATGAGCTTATCGAGAGATTATCAGGAGAAGCTGTGTTGGCTGTTCAAGTCGAGGCAGGGAGTGTGAGGTTTCTGATTTCGCTTCAATGATAGCGAGCGATTGTCACGAGGGAGACCATCGTCATCGGCGCCGATACTGGGGTCCAGGGTCTTATCGATAAGCCAGACCCCTCTAAGTTGACATAAAACCTTGAGCAGATTCTGAATAGTAATTATTGACCTGACGTTTCCATATAGTAAAGATTATAAAACTTCGGTAAAGCTTTGAGTAAAGGATAAGAGATTTATAGCAAGTTTCCTAAGTTTAGATCTGAACGATATACCTTATCTGTAAATCAAATAGTAGGACCACTTCAACTGTACAATAGGTATCTGGTCACACACATTATAAGGCCAGTACCTAACTAAGATATACCTAAACTCCATATAAGGCATAACACAACACCGAGGAAGAACGCCGAGAATCATGATACGACTAAACGAGTCGAATTGATATATAAGCATTAAATTATATTTCTTCCGTAAGTGGTGGGTAAGTCAGTTTCAATTTCAATCTTAAAGAACCATATTTGTCTCTGAAGCACTGGCTGTTCTTTTTATTTTGTCACCATCCCAGCACTTAACTTTTTTTCCCCGTTCAGTCTTCGGAAATCTTGAACCTCCCATCAATATCAAGGCCCGATCGTCGGTGACGCGACATAGTCCTTAGTGATAATGACTCTAGGAGCCAAAAGGTCTCGCCTCAACCTGAGGCAGGGCCTCGATCGCGATGTATACATGGTTATGAAGAAGCTCGAAGATGCGAACGACGGCAAGCCCTTCAAGACCACAACAGCCGTCTATGACGCTATCAAGAGGTCAAATTCCAGCCTCAGCCGACAAAAGAAGCGCCCCTTGGAAGATTCAATCGATCGTGTACTTCAATTCCGCAAAGAAGAGCTAGGCGACTCAAGCGACTCTGAAGCTGAACTCGAAGAACCACCCAAGCCCGACGACGACCGTTTTCTTCTCAACAGACAAATGACGAAGCACTGGCATCAGAACACGTCAACCGCTACGGCTGCAGAAACGGCGAATCCACCTACCGGTGAAGCACCTCGCGCGATCAAGAAGCGACGAGTGCAGGAAGATGGCGAAGAGCGGGCGAAGGATGGAGCAATAACGCCTAAGGGTGCCATGACGGATACAGATGCTGCGCCTACGGAAAAGCAAGACAAAGCACCTCTGAAGAAAACGCAAAAAACGAGCCGCCACAAGGTCGAACATCCTTCTAGCTCGATACACATCGGAGGCGTGACCGAAATCTACACAGAGCTCTGCAAACAAACACATCACGTTTTGAAATGGCCAGAACAGTTCGCTCTCAGCCGCTGGCGAAAGGTCCCAGGAATCCTGCTCTCAGGCCCGCCTGGAATTGGCAAAAAGACGCTCATTAGATTCCTTGCTTCGAAAATCGACGTCCCGATTGTGTCTCTGACAGGCTGTTTCGAAGAACCAGAGCGCCTGGAAAGAAGCTTGAACGATGCAATTGAGGAAGCCATGAAAATAGCCCCATGCATCATCCTCATCGAGCAGCTCGACTGGTACATGCCCAAACCTGAAGGTAGCAGCCATAGTGAAGGCCATCGCCGCAATGTTATACAGTTCATGAGACAGATGCAGCGCATAGCAACTGAGCAAGACAAGGACAGACACATTTTAGCCATGGCGACAACATCGCGAATCACAGATGTCGACCCAACAGTCCTCAAAACTGGCCTTTTCGAACGTACGCTCCAGATGCGGATCCCAGATCTTGGGGCCCGTCAGGATATCCTCAAGCTCGTTACCAGGGACAAGGACCTGTCAGAGAGTGTCGACTTCGCAGAGCTGGCCAAGATTACACATGGTTTCGTCGGCGCTGACATTATTAACGTCGCGACACTCGCACAGCAAATTGCATCTGAACGCCTTTTGGACGTTGCCCAATATAACAAACACCTTGAATATCCATCTCCATTGTCATCTGACTTGCCCGATCTGATGGAACTTGCGGACGAACAACTTCCTACTCTCTTTCCTGAGCCTCAGAATACACCCCTGACCCAAGAAGATTTCAAAAAAGCCATCAAAAGTTTCACCCCCTCCCTACGAAAAGAAGGCTTCACTGTCATCCCCAACGTCTCCTGGGAGCAGGTCGGTGCTCTCCAGGCTGCCCGCGACCAGCTCAATATGTCAATCATCGGACCAATCAAAGACCCCGAGCTCTACCGGCGTGCTGGTCTTGCTCGTCCAGCTGGCTGCCTTCTTTGGGGACCTCCCGGTTGTGGTAAAACCCTCGTCGCCCAAGCCGTCGCCAACGAAGCACAGGCAAGCTTCATCCTTATCAACGGGCCGGAACTTCTCAATAAGTATGTCGGTGAATCAGAGCGCGCAGTGCGTGAGCTATTCAACCGGGCGCGCTCATCAACTCCGTGTATTCTCTTTTTCGATGAAATGGATTCTCTTGTGCCGAAGCGTGACAACGCTTCCACAGAGGCAGGCACTCGCGTTGTCAATGCTCTTCTCACCGAGCTCGATGGTGTTCAAGATCGCACAGGTGTATATGTTATCGGCACAACCAATAGACCAGATATGATCGACCCGGCCATGCTTCGACCCGGCCGTCTCAATGTGCGCCTTTTCATCGACCTACCTACCCCTGACGAGAGGGTCGATATCCTCCGAGCCATCTATCGCACAAATCACCCCGACGCAACAGCCGAGGAATTTGACCGCCTCGAGCCTGTTGCTCGAGATCCCCGTTGCACTGACTTTAGCGGTGCTGATCTAGGTGGGCTGCATGTGAAGGCTGCCGAAAGTGCCCTTCGACGATGCCTTCAAGGGGCCAAACCAGAAGCTGAGATCGATGGGGTGGATTGGGAGCATGCTCTTTCCACCACCTATAGAAGTGTGCAGAATCCTGAGACTTACCGAAAACTTGAGGTGAAGTTAGGGAAATCTTAGATAATTTTTATGATGATACTAGAGCATGTTCCTTCGTTTAGATAATGTCATCTAAATTTACGACTTCGTTTGTTCTTAGAGTTATAAATATAGTCTGAAGAGATCCTAAAGCCACAATCTTTTCAAGAAACTCGTCGCAACACTGAATCTGGCTTTCTCTTTTCTCTCACCATGTCTCATCACGTCACACCGAACCCCAACCGAAGTCAGCCACGGTGGCTCAAAATTTCTCCAAACCTGTCATTGAAACCTCATTTTCATGTCAGGGGTAAAGAAAAAGCAAAATCTACAAAAAAAAAAAAAAATCAGAGACAAGCACACCGCCCGCCGATCGCCGCAGGTCCCGCATACGCCGCCGGAGCAACGGAGGCGCACGGAAATAGCTCGGCAATCACAAAGTCATGATGAAAAAAAAACCTGAAGTGGGATCGAAAAATGATAGAAACATGCTCATGAAAAAGAACCGGTTTGCGCGGATGACCCTCTTTACGGGGCGCTCGGGTATCGGGGGACTGGACATGTAATCGGAATCGACGGCATTGAGATTGGTTCGTGGCATCGTATCATGGTAAAAATGACGTTCACAATTGATTCCAAGTGCATAATTAAGAGGCATGAATGAAGTGAACAGATCTGAGAGTAGAACAAATAGTTTAATATCTCTATCGTAACAAAATCGGGCTATGATGCGGACACGTTTAATTTCGGTCTCATGCCATTCCTGTTTTCCGCCTCAAACCAACGCCAGGCTTTCTTCTTGGTTGAAAATGACGGTTGTGTTGTATCGGACGGAAGTCGCATAAAGAGGAGAGATGGGAATAGGATACGAAGCACGTGGCATGTCTTAACAAGTGCTGTGTAGAATCTATAGTACAAACGCCCCTTGGCGGTCCCCATCTATCGAAAGTCGTAACATTACACGCGATCTATAGTCGCTTATTTGGTAGAGTCCTTGAGGTAGCTGTGAAGACATGTTAGTGACTGTTGTGATATAGTGGGGGAGTGAGTGCGTGGCAGATTGGAGTTATTGCAGCAATGTAGCTCTCGGTGACTACATGCAAGCCAATGTCCAGAGCTGACTGCGACTCAACAGGGTAAAAAACTTACGCAATGAGGTCGTTGCGGTCCTTGGCCTTCTTCAAGCCACCGAAGGCCATCTTGGTACCGGGGATGTACTTCTTGGGGTTCTCGAGGTACTCGAAGAGAGTGTCGTCGTTCCACTCAATGCCCTTCTGCTTGTTGGCATCGGTGTAGGCGTAGCCCTCGACGGAACCAGTCTTGCGGCCCCAGAGGCCGTGCAGCGCAGGGCCGATCTTGTTGCCGCCGTCCTTCTCAACGGTGTGGCACTGAGCACATCGGGTCTTGAAGAGGTTGAGACCCTTCTTGATATCGCCTGCACGTTGTGAGTTAGTGAATGAGTTCGAGTGAGTTTTGGCTCTGGTGAGGCTGCGTAGACGAGGTTCGTGAGTCTGATGAGACGAAAGAAGAGTCGCTTTGGTGTCTTAGAGGCGTGGCACGAGTTGTTGGTGAGTCTTGGTGAACACTTCGTGGTCATGGGAAAACCGGTTCTGGGTAAATGACGCAGGCAACAGGGTCAGCGGGCCAACCTCAGCTGGTGACCAAGGCATGACTCTCTGCCATTGTGCAAGACCCAAATTTCCTCGAGACTCGAATTGAAAGTTGTAATATCCTCTGCGAGAAGCGTCTCCTCTTTCGTTTCCCTCAATTGCATCTCTCGAAGCCTTGCGCTACAACCGGCGCAAACCAAAGCAAGCTGTGAGAATAGACTTACCGCCAGCCATTGTGAATGTGGTTTGTGATTAAGGAGTTAAAATGTGGTAGTAAATTCAACGAGAGGCGTTAGCCAAAGACGAGAGCAACAAGTCGATTGAGGGTTGAGAGTGTGGATGTGGGAAAAAAGAAGAGAGGGAGAGAGAGAGGAAGAAAAAGATCCGAAGCAAGAAAATAAAACTTTATGACAGCATGACACGACTGGCTTAGGACCACGCCGGATCGCTCAATCTCTTAGAGCGCCACAGGTGGCTGATGCATTTTCAGCCAATCACAGCGCAAGAGTAAGTAAGCCGACATTTTCCCCCCTGTCGACCGTGAATGTGGCTCCGGGTAAAGTCGGGACATTACACCTGAAAGCGGGTCCTCCATCGGCGATGGCTTTTTTTCCGGGGTCGGGCTAGTCATGTCATCCTCAGGCTCTTTCATCATGAAAAAAAAATTAAATTCCTCAGTCGCTGGAATCTTGTGACCTTGTCAAGACCTGAGGCCATTACAGCACTAACCCCCAAACAGCCTAGGGTCAGCCGGCTCAAAGAAACGGAGTGGGACCTCCGTCCCGGGACCTCGTTTGTTTCTCAACGGCTCCGGAAAAAAGATTCTTCTTATTTGGGCAGACGTGAGGGCATCACGAAACCACCACAACAAACAAAGCTCCAGGGCTAAGAGGTGGAACAACAAAGGCACATATCGCTATAACCTGTTTCACATGCCAACAATGGCATCTCGCGCCATCATCCCGCGCTTTCTTCTCCCTCTTCAGGGTCCTCTGTGGCGTGGTATCAGCATCCCACTCTCACAGAACAGCATCCGAATTCGCTTCGCCTCCTCGACCTCAAAGGGAAAGCCCATTGTTCTCGAGAAGCCCGCTCGCTTCAATCCTCCTTCTCATGGCTCACGCCTCAAGAAGAACCATGTGCCTAAGCATTATGGCCCTGAGCTCACCGCTTCTGAGGTCGCTGCTCAGAATAAGAAGCACTATCCCGGTATGATGGCTCCCGAGGGGACATGGGAGCACTTTTTCTGGCACAGTAGGCTTTTGCATACTTTTATCACCATGGTATGCCTACTCTACAGCTTCAGCTGTTCAATTGCTTGCAGTATACTGACTCCCGCCAGGGAACTCTTTTCGCCCTTGGTGTTTTCACCTTCTTCATGAACTACGCCTACAACTCTCCATACAAGGAGCTCGTTCCTCCAATCTCAGACCTCTGGACGCACCCTCTCCACTTCTTCGTCGCCTGGAAGAACGTTATTGTCTTGCACGAGAAGGACAAGGCCGAGAAAGCCAGGGACCACCGAACCAACCATCTCGACGATGTAGCCAAGCGCCGACTTTTCATGAAGATGCACGGAATCGAGACCAAGGACCCTGTGACTGTTGTATTTGGCAAGGGTGAGGAGGATCCCAAGCCCGAGCAAACTGCTGTGGAAGACGAGCCAGTGCGAAAGACCGAGGTGCAAGAGAAGGTTGAAGAGCCCAAGAAGAAGTGGTTCGGTGTTTTCTAAGATGTCTATGTAAAAAACAAAGATGCAAGAATCTGCATGTATGATAAAGCTGTAGCTTAACGATCTCCATGCCCAGGGATCATACGTTGTACGATTACATGAAATCCAGCCTGGTGAGGCTTTGTAGTTTTCTATCATACCCATATTGAACTCATACGTAGTCTCATGTGAGCTCGACACCCTCCAGGCCCTCCAAAACCTCATCCGCAACTCCTCCCTTCTCCAGTACAGCCTGTATTATACTGTCCATTACTCCGAACTTCGTTCCACCCAATGGTGCCTTCCACACTCCCTCGGCTGTCTGGGCCTCTCCCTTTTGTGCAGTTCCATTCGTCGTATGTGGCACTCCGGGCGGTGTGAGCCTTGATGGCGGGTCAATGGTTCGGATAGACAACAACTTGAGCTCGCGGCTCTTCTTGTCAACCTCCATGTCACCCTCAGCTGCGACTCGACGGACCTCCGCCACAGATACGGCCAGCGCTGTCTCCGCGACAGCCAATTCCTCCTTTGCAGGGTCGAAGATGATGTTGTCGCCAATCGCAACCACGAGAAGTGTGATTGATGGTCGTGAACCTGCCGCATCAGCACCATCGCGAGGGTACAAGAATGTCGACGCCTCCCAATCATCGTCAAACATAGGATCCTCGTCGCCTTCGGACTTGAGACGGGGCAAACGGGTGGCCAAAAGAGCAAGATGTGTTGTAAGTGAGAGTAGTGGGAGAGGGTATGATAGCGGAGGAGATATTAGTAGAACCTGTACCACTTTTAGCATCGCGTTTACTTCTTTGTATTATGAGCACATACGTCGAGATATAGTCGCCAGTGAAACCGTCTGTTGATTCTCAATTTCTTGGCAAACTCATTATCTGCCAATAGCGCCTCTCTCAACATTTCTGCCAGGAATATCGTCGAGGCTTCGTCATCTCTCTGTCCTGGGATCTCGACTGCCAATTCGAGCCAGTCACCCCTTGCTCGGTCTTCTTCGTCCTGCTGCTGCTCTTCGCTTCCTCCAGTCTTCTCAATCTCAGCCTTGACTCCTACAATGGCCTCCGTGCCATCAGCGAAATGTACGCGCGCACTACCATTTGTACCGGGTAGAACGCCCGTCTCTGCTGTCAAGGGACGGAATTGTGTCGGCGTGCGCCCATCGGGACGGATTGGAGGATGTAACGAGAGTGACTGGTGAAGATACGCAAGTTCGGCTGGCGAGAAGAGATTTACCTGGGACGCCATGATGATTGTGATGGTAGACGCAAATCCCCAGTAGACAAGACTGTTTACGAATCGCTGAATAAGTATCAAGTTTAGCGCGCTTGGCCGCTTGAAAGGGAGATGCGACTCGAAACAGTAATGACGCTGGGTTTTGGTGTAGAAGGAAAAGGTTCGTCCTCGCCGAGGTGAGTGATAAGATAAGACAAGGCAAAAAGTGTGGTGGGCTGGCTGAGGTTGGAGATGGCGGGGTGGAAGCTTGGGAAGCATAGCTCCACCGCCAATCAATCAGTCTGACTACCTGCTTACCTACGGATACATCGTATAGCTTCAGTATTTATCAAAACATCGAGACATCTATTCATTCTTCAGATTTTTCTTAGGTGGCATAGTCTCTTCATTGAAACATTCTTTCGTTAGACGTAGCCATTTATGTTGAGCGGTGAAATATGTCAAGTTTTTGAGCCGATCCTCAAGATTTAGCCTCAAGATGTGAACAGAAATCGTTTCTTGACACTTATAGTTCCCATTGGCATCCCAGTCGTGAAATCATCGCCTAGCGTCTCCGGGAAAAGTCCAGGCAAACCCGGTCCATCAAGTCAGGGCCAAGTGCTGCGATGAGCTCAGCAACACCAGCTCTCATTCCTGGATATTCCTCGACCCCCTGTTCATCCCAGCTAACGAGATTACAGGTCTCATACAATGGAGTTCTCGGGGAGATCTTCAAAGCGATATGATCCATATCCCAGTCGGCGACCGTGGATATCGGAGGTATGCCCGGCATCCCAGTGGAAAACAACCAGTTGTTGTCATCTTCATCCGATGCTGCAGAGTCAGAACCTTTGTCCTCCACTTTGTCACTCTCGTTTGTATCCTTGGCAGGCGACGCCGAGCTTTGTTCTATTTCACGAGAGGCCTGCTCCTTTTCAAGTGAAAGGCTCAAGTACGGCTTTTTGTCGAGGAGATCCAACACAGTTCGATCCAGTGGGTCCCAAGTCAATGAGACAGGATCAAGAATATGCTGAGGTGAGTAATCAATCTTGTACCACATCTTGGGACAACCGTGTATATAATAGCCTGGGTACCACCAGCCATAGCCCTCCTCGATGGACAAGGCAATCTCATACAGTGCACCAAGCTTCCCTGGCGCATACTGGTAAATACTTTCATGATAAAGAAAGTATACTGAGCTTATACACTCGGGTAAAAGATCAAGCACTCCAATAGCAACCAGCCTACCATCTAGCCTGTAGCATTGGTGATACGAGCCTAGGCGACGTTTACGCCCATCGGATGTCACCATTGTTTCTCTCCTCAAGGGTGAGTCACAAAGGAAGCGTCGAAATCCGCTCTTGGTAATTTCATCCGGAGACTCCTTGTGAACTACCGCCTGATAGTTCTGGTAAACAGCAAACTTCTCGTCCGTACAATCGTCATGCTCTAGAGTCACGACGAGTTTATGGGCAGCCTCAGGAGGGTTCTTCAAGTTAGCCTCTTCAGCCTCATGAATTCGTTCGACGAGATCAAACTGGTTATCCCGTTTCTTGGCCTCATCACGCGACTTGGGATACAGACGAGCCGCTTCTTTCATGTAAGCCTCTCCCATGACATACTTATTGAAACGGTTGACGGTCTGCCGTTGATCTCTGGATGGCTTGAACTGGCTGGAATCAAGACGAATAGTGTAGTGTGGGCAACATGACCGACGTTGATCGGGCCGGTACATGAGAGTGCCTGAACGTCTCCAGTATCTGTCAAGGAGAGTTTGGTAGAACGCAGGACTCATAGAAGTTGCCACTGCGTGGTAAGCGTAGCCTATAACCCCACGTACTAGTTAGCCTTATGTTCAAGAGACCGTGTGACCCAAGTGCTTATATGAAGTGATCAATCTGAACTTCAGAATAACCATCGATGACACGGCCGTGGAATCACGGGTGTCTCGTGACGTAAGCGTATGTGAGTCTTGGGGTGGTCAAAAGGTACTGGGAGGTGCAGGGGCTCAATTCACGTTTTGACTGACTCTTGTCACGTTTCCCACAGTAACCGCATTTTGATGATTTGAAGTATCCTAGGCATCAGTCAGCATTCGGTGAAGGGAAAGGCACGAACGGCAATTGTGTGGGGGTGGTTTCTTCTGAGATGTCAACGGATGGAGATTATGCGTGGGGGAGTAGAAAGCCAGGTCATGTAAAGCGAAGTGGAAAATAACCAAATGATACTTGACGTCTGATATAGCATAATACGTTGACCCTGAAGCTGCCTTGCCACGCCTCATCATATGATGATAAAATGTCAACGTTTGTGATTTGGGCCTTTATTGGTGGTTTACACAAAGACCAACGACACTACTGAGCTAAGAAACATTGAGGCCAGGAATCTTGAATTCAAGGGAATGGCTGAGACACAACTTGGTGAATACTGTAAAGAAACAAGCCAAATATGCATGCTTGAAGAGGCAGACATAGGTTTGTTCGAGTCGAGATACACACCCACACTTGTGAGCAGACGTAAGCTAGCTAGGAGTGCTAATGAATTGATAGTGGCATTGATCCTTGACGCACGACCACCAAGATTGCGGAACCGTTGAACATGAGACTATGATCAACTGTCTGTCATTGACCAAAGTGGAAGCCGTCTGCAGGCTAAATTGGGATTGATATTGACGTGGATGTGGATGCCCTCGGGCTCCATGTAACTAATTGTGAAGGAAGGGTCAAGTGAAATGGATATGAATAATGGAACGAACTTGTCCCGGACGGGGAAAACGGGGGCGCCACGGGGACCGGCCGCGACGGAGCTTAAGCGCAGGCGCCGGCAACCAACGACAGGCCGGCATTAGACCACGGGGCTGATCGGTTGGAGAAGAACGTGGGAATAAGCACTCACCAATTGGGGTCATATATTCGTGCTGCAACAACGCATCTTCAGGGATGTGCATGCCGCTGGGTTCCATTGTGAACCTTGAACCTGCACTGCACAACTGGAGTCGTGTTCCTCAAAGGGCTGTTGGTTATAGGTGAGATGCTCTGATGATGTCTTGCCGGAGACGGAAGGATGGCGGTGGTGTACGGCGGATGAGGGGCGCCGAACCTTTCTCACGGGCCACAGCGAGGAGTTTAAATTACCCACGAGGCGCGAGTAATGCTATCCGAGACGGGCAAGTCGTTGCGTGAGGTACGGTAGGTACTAAATTACCACACGTAGGTAGGTACCGTACGTACGTAGGTCCCTCGAGCGGGAGGAGGACGGAGAGAGGGGCAGACTCCCGAGCCTTGGAGATGGAGAACGGAGAATGGAGGGGGCGTGTGAGTTTGTTGAGGGAGGTTCAACGAGTGACGACAGCTGCGATCGCGTGCCTGCTGATTCCCCCTCTCAATGCGTGAGCGTGGGATGTTGTGTCTGCGGTTGGTGAATAGTCGATTAACCCAGTTGGTTATTTGGGGTGCACACGAACGACGATGACGAGACGCTGGCTGCGGATGATATCCAGGGATTGGCGCTGAGAGTGAGGGATGTGATCGTGTGCGCGCATGAGCAACAGAGGTGACCAAAATCGACCTGTTTCGATCTAACTTTAGGCGACCAAGCTAGTATAGTCGAACAGGGGTTCAAGGACACAGAAATTGACGGGTGTGCAACACCCGTAGACCAGAACTGACCGTGCTGTAGGCTGTCGTTGTTCAACGGTTTCCGGCAGAATGTAGACTCTACGGCAAAGTTCCGATATCGTATAGAAGCTACGGATACTCTGGGTTGGTATGGTGCCCCATATAGGTTTGGCCGAGAGAATGTCAAGGGAGAAAAATGAAAGATAATACGTGGGAGATGTTGGGTTTTATGCTAAGATGGGAAAGATAGCTGAAGGCTGAAGATGGATGATGAATGAGATCAACCATTGCTCAGCTCCGCTAAGGTAGGCAAGATCCAAGCAAGGCAACAACCACTGGAAGCTGCAGCTTCAATTGCAATGGCGGGGTGCTGTTCCAGGTGGCCACCCAAAATACCTACCTTAGACAGGTAGGGCTACAGTTATCTAGGCAACCAACTCTCTGCCGATACCTTTCATAATTCATGAAAGGAGCATTTGTTAGCTGCAGTGCTTTTAGCAATATCGAAATTCACATGCAGTCGTCATATGCAATCAGAGATCCAAGGTTGCGGTGTTCTGTTGTAGGATATGTAGGTATGTACACTATGCTTAAAGCCAATCTCATTGCTAAATCCGACTGCAAATATTCAAGTTTGCTCTCAGAAAGTGCACAGATTACAAGACAGGATATCCCAGGTCCATCTCGTATCCAGTAGGAAGACTTCCCACCTCTCCAGCATTTCCTCAACATCTACGGGACCAGATTCGATACAAGGCTGAGTCTGTGTCACCAACCTTCTCACTTGTCTGTCATCTCATCTCATCCTGAATAATAAACAAAAAAGTACCTGTCTCTTCAGAGCATAAACAACGACATAGGATTGGAGGAATCGATTGCCCTGGCTTTTGGTGGCCAACCCCTCAACGTTGATGACTAGCCTCTCTACAGGTACAGTGCATCCTATTATTCCTTGCATGCTGCAGCCAAAGAGAGAAAAAGTCGCTGTGCAACGAATGAGGTGAAACGAAAAGAAAGTAACCTGCAGGTCTACTAGCCTCAAACTGACGGTCCCAGGCGAATCGAGCAACGATACGGCATTAGTGTGTTGCATCTTGTTGCTGTATTTGCTCCATTGCTCTGCAGATTTTTTGGCAGTTTTTGACTCGCCTCGAGACAACCACGGAACCAATGTTTTTTTATCACCCGACTTGCGGGCCTTTTCTCGGTCTCGTCTCCGGGAACTGGTTGTGGAAGACTCCATGTCCAAGGACGCTTGTCGAGCTAGAGACGCTACGAGCTTTTTTGCCAGACCAGGCATCGAGAAGCAAAAGCTTGCTTGTCGAGTAGGTAGGTATTGTTGAGAGGGAACGGAGTCCGGCGTTAAAATAGACGAGCTAGACATGCATTGTAACATTCAAGTTGGCAGAGGCTTAACCGACATGACGTCTGTTTATATCTTGAGCTGCAGCTTGATTTGTGTGATTGAACTGATGTTGAAGAATGTAAGATTATCTCTTCCAATGATCGTCATTGTCAAGGGTGCTTATTATGCGCACTTCGGCCACTAAGTTAGGACTCCAGCAGTGAAGATCAAGGGCTCTCGCCTCGCTTTCACGATACCTACTTATGTGCTCCATCCGTGGGATGGACCCAATGCTTGCTGCTCTCCTTGTACAAGCGCATTCTACCCCTCCCCCTCACATCCCCTCTCGTGCTGCTTCTTCTTCATGCATCGTACGTCAGGGTTAATGTGGTACAGCGTAGGAGCTGCCCGTGGACGACGATGAACCTATCATTGTTAACATGTGAATTGAGAAGAGGTCAAATTGAAGTCTTTGCGATGCTGAAGCTGCAGCCCCGTCCCTCCGTCGTTGCCAAATGCATGGATGACCCCACGCTACGAAAGTAGACCTGCGTCCGCGTGCTGATATGCCGACTCGAGACCGCTTTCAATGCCAACCTAGAAGCTACGAAACTGGCGGGTGTGTGGTCAAGCAGTGTCTCTCCTCTGAGGCTCGTTCCTGTACCACAAATGTTGATTGTTACGTCGGAGGGGTTGTGATGATCCTCCATTGGTTGTCATCTACTGGACGTTGAAACTAATCGACCTCGTTTTCCTTCACATCAAATAAACCACCCTGCATCTCACCGGTCTAAGCTTTTGAACTTTTATTGATTAACTTCCAAGATTTCTCAGATACTTCTGCTGCAGATGCCACAAAGGAATGCTGTAAAGGACTTTTTGGCAAACTAGTGGCACCACAAAGCACACGTTTTGTCATGGCCATGATTAATAAGAAGCCCATCGCTGTTGTACTGTATAATAATACTTCCCCATCTCATGCCCTGGACTTATATTTGCGGGACAAGATGGGGCGCTGGTTAATATCCTGTGTATTTTTTGGGCTTCGGATCTAATATAGAAGTATCTGCTGCTGGTTTGTAATCTCTTACCGGTATGAGGGTCGAGATCTTCCCAAGTAACTGCCAGATTCAATTAATCTGCATCTCGGTTCTCCTGTTCTCTCATGGCTCAAGGGCCCCGAGACTTTCCAACAGAAGCAGATTGGGGGCGTGGCATTACGACAATAATTGGATTATAGGAGTAGAGGACAAACACCCACGATATATTTCCCATTCCGTCATGCATTCACAGCAACCTCCCACGCCCATTACCTCTCTGAGAAATATGCCATCGGTTAGCCCTGTATTGTTATTATAGTCCGAGTTCTCAACTCTGAAGAAGCTTTTTAGACTCGTGCTGGTACAATATGGGCATCTATGCACCATCAGCCTATCGAGATGGGCTTGAGTATAAAGGCAACAGACCCTGTCGTTGTCAGTTTGGTCTCCTTTGTTAGTTGGATGGCGCAAGACATGAGGTGGTTTTAAGATTACCTACACGGAGACTCATCTCACCTTTATTTCTTGATTGCATTGCCTGTTGACAAGTTGTACCTTTCTTACTTGGGCCTGGCAATTGAGGAGTCGCTCTCAGCCAAGAGCCTTCTAAATCCAGGGATATACCCAATACACGGTCTCTTCTTGATCACTCGGAAGCTTTTCGAATATTGCTTGATACTCAAACCGTCACAAAAGCGCCTACCCTGCACAGCCCTAGCAATCCTTATCCAGGTACTTAATAATTTCGAGCGGCTGGCTACTATGTTCGTATGGATGAAATAACACTTCCTTACCATTAATTTGAAAGTTCGACACCCTAACAGTACCTCTCTGTCACCGATCGATCTCATATCCCCGACTCGTAAGCTTTTGATTCTCAGCCTTTGCTACAAAAGGCGTTGGCGTGGGACTCCTCAACTCGAACCAAGCCTCTTCGCTTCTGACCATCAACGTTACGGCCAACTATCACATCGGTATCAGTCAGCCAACACAACACAATACAAAGTCACTTTGGTAAACGCCGCGGCAACTCAAACAGGGGAGCCTCTCACGTTCACGGCTTCCATTATTATCCCCATTTCTAATCAAAGTTTGCCTCGCATCGGTTGACCCAGCGAAAGCCCTCAGTTCCACACTCCACGCTTCAGCGACTCACTGTTACAGGGTGCCACCGCCCACCATCCATTCACCTAGGTACCGTTTGGCCGGGCAAGTCTAGGCCTAAAGCCCACTGCAAGCACTACATCACAGCACTGTACGGAGTACATACACACACAGATCTGTACCTCTGACCTGACACGCTACGCATACTCCATCCCTGGGCAGGCGAGGATCCAGCTTTTCCCCTCCGCTTCCAGTCCCTGTCTGCTGTCACTAGCCTACTTGAAGAAGGCTTGTCCGCCGAGCGCCCAGTGCTCCCCGTACCTACACACCCCCCAACCAACCTAAGCCAGGCCAAACCCTCTTCGCTGCAGTCGGGTCTATTCTGTTCTGAAGCTAGGTAGGTACCTACCTACGTACAGTGCTACAGTCAGTAGGTACGTACTGCTCTGCGGGTTCCGCCAGACAGACAGGCAGAGAGAGAGAGATCCGCCGAGTCGCCCGCTGCCCCTTCGAGCTAAACTTGGGACGTTTTGCGCGTGCGCGCCCACACCTCCATCATCTCACAGTTTATATCACATCGCCAGCCCAGCTCTTTGGAGCGTCTGGGCTCTCCCCGACCAAAAACCAAGCACCAGCACCTTCTGGCGCAGGCCACGGCCACTTCTGTTCTTCATCCTCACCTCACTTGATCACAAGACTTTTACCAGCTATTCACTGTTCGACAATGATGTCTCTCAAGGCTCTTTGAAAGCCACCCACCCGCCCATCGCAGGTTCCCGTGTCTCTCTCTTTCTCGACCCAGGGGTGAACATCCGTTCTCCTCCGCTACCTCCGAGGACCTTTGAAGCTTTCTTGCCCGCATCATTGCCTTTCGAGATACACGAACATCATTGTTTTTGTTCTCGCTCGACCAAATTCCCCGACATTCCTCCCAATTCCCGCCGTCACTCTCCGCCCCGACTTCCCACTAAGAAGATGTCGAGTTCTGCCTCTGGCGACTCGGGCGGTGGCCGTTCCATGGAGTCACGAGTGGGTAGAAGCAAGCAACGTGAGTCTTTACCTGATGCGCAATACAATGTTTTCAGTTTGAAAGTATCCTTCTCGGCACATTTGACCTCCTTGGCTTTTTATGAAAGCATATGTCTTGGTGTCTTCTATACCATCCTTGTTGCCCATTTTTGTGGTGTGATGGATTTGAATCCAACCACAATTTCCTACGCTCGCCTGGGCACAATTGGACAACTTTCCGACAGTCCGCATTCTCAATCGATAATCTCAAGATCTCACCACTGACACTTTTCTTTTTATGTAGGTTACAACACTAAGGGCGAACGTCTCGTCGCTGGCATCGTGCCTCTCACTCCCGATCAAAACTATGTCCTATTGATTCAGTCTACCCGGCGCAAAGGCTGGGTGCTGCCCAAGGGCGGCTGGGAGTCTGACGAGACTTGCCAGGAGGCCGCTGAGCGAGAGGCCTGGGAAGAAGCTGGCATCACTGTTCAGATCACTTATGATCTTGGTGACATCGATGAGAAGCGTGCGCCAAAATCGTCAAAAGATCGGTCAAGATACCACTTCTTTGAGGGCACAGTAACCAGCGAGTATGACGATTGGCCCGAATCCCACAAGCGAGAACGCCAGTGGTTTACATTTGCCCAGGCATGGGAGGCGTTATCAACAAGACCAGAGCTACAGGAGGCCTTACAACGGTCTACTGTAAACCGTCAATAGCCTCACAGCGTCCTCTCATGCGCAATCCTGACCTTGGAAGTAACCAATCTCTATCCTTGAACGGCCTTCCATTCGGTCGCGACGACATGGGTTCGTCTCCTGGCTGTTGAGTGGATTGTGATACATCTTCACTTCCACAGAGTTCTTTCAGTTTCCTTGTCATGAGAGGAATGGCACGTGCTCGTCTCAGAAACTCAATTTGGGTTGAGTTACGAAGCGCGTCTTCTTTTACCTCCTATTTTTCAGTTCTCTATATAGAGACTACAATGTGCATCCATCCCAAGGCGTTTAGGCTGGAACATGATAGAGTATCACTTTGTTTTTTTTTTTTTTTACACATCTAAGAATTCGGACGGGGTGGGATACTTGAGCGGCATATAAAGGTGCGAGCATCGAGATCAGAGGGTTATCTTATTGCAATTCATGGATAGGACCGGAAAAGCATCACAAAAGGTTGGCTGCCCTCAGATTCTTGCTTTTTTATCGGGGTCTAGCCCGAAGACCGACGGGACGGGGAGGCAAATATGCGCATAAGTCCCCCCGTTAGAGAGGGACGAAATCTTAGTAACTCGCCTGGTCATGGTGGAGTTGAATAAACTTGCCGATTCCCCTCACTTGAGCGCATCTAAACAAGTTGAAGCTGGGTGAGAGTGAGTAAAAAGATCACGAAAAATAATGAGACATAAAAAAAAGAAGAACCTTTTGCCGAATGGCATATAATGACGCACAAGCAAGTCACTGCTGCAGTTCTCGACCACTAAGAGACTGCGGCCAAGACCTTGTCATGGATGCTTATTTCTTGCTTGTTCCGTTCCCTGAACCTTTTGATTTTCTGCCCCGCCAAGATGAGGATGCCCCTCCATCTGTTTCTCTGAAATGCCCCGCATTGAAGTCAGAAATTTGATGGCATGTTTTGTTGAATTCGGCGTTTTATAGCGATATGCAGCTAAATGGCCCCTATCGTTATAGCGCTGTTTTGCCGCAATAGGAACCGCAACACCTTAGATCAACGTCAAAGCATCAACGACCTAGAGCAACTTCCCTTTATTCGACCCCTGCAACCGATCTCCTCGCAATGTTCATGTCATGAGCCCATAGAAGAACCCTCCATGGATCAATAGAATTTCGCAACCACAAAAAGACATCACAAAATACCACCAACCTCAATCCATCACGACATCATGGAGAACCTATCTATCGCCGATACCCCTCCACAGGGCCGCGGTGCGCCGCAACCGCTCCCCCAGTTGCCGCCGCAGATGTTCACGACTGCAGCGCAGCTCCTGGATCTCACAGACAGTACGACTCCGCCATGGTACCAGTTTATTCCTGTTTCCGGTTCATGAGAAGGGTTGGACTCGATAAAAGCAGGGAGAAGGAAGGATCGTGTGCTGACGACTGTATAATTGCAGAGAAGCTCATGGTCGCTTTGCGCGATGGGAGAAAACTCATCGGCGTGCTAAGAAGCTGGGATCAATTCGGTGGGTTTTAGGGAATCGAATCGCTGCAGGGAGAACATTCCCTTTTCTGACCTCAATCAGCCAATCTCGTCCTCCAATCTACCGTCGAACGTATCTTCGCGCCCTCCCCCGAGTCAGCAGGCAGCGATCGACCAACAGGTCTGTACGCCGATATAAATCACGGCATATTCCTCGTCCGAGGCGAAAACGTGCTCCTCCTTGGTGAAATCGACCTCGACAGAGATGATGACCCGCCTCCTGGCTTTGAGCCCGGTGAGCTAGACGTTGTCAAGAAGCTCGCAGAGGAGAAGAAAGCCGCCGACAAAGCAAGGGAGAAGGCGCGAGTCAAGAAGCTTGCGAAGCAGGGCTTTGAGGGAGAGAACATTGGCGAGATCGTGCTCTAGACTACGTTTGTATATTGGTGTTTATCTCAAATTACAAGGCCTGGAAGTAGGCTTAGGTTGCCGGACGCTTCGAAGTGCTCTGGCTGATGGTCTTTTGGGCAGAATATTGTGAAATGCCTATATACCATCAAGGAGATGCTGGCCTGAGAATGGGCTGGCTCTTCAGGAATTAAAAAGCCTCGACATAGTAGGTTAGAGGCGGATAGCGCGTATGAATATATGAGCTTCACGACGCTACATCCAATGCTTACTACCATGAGGCACTTGATGGTCTACTATTATAAGGTATTAGTTTCCGGTTGGGAAGCTTAAGGTAGCCCCTTAAGGGACACTTGTTAAGATATGAACTCACGTGAAGCTTCATGAATACGTTTCTGGACTTCCCTCAGAATTCCGTAACGCATCATATCGTATTTTACTTCTCTTTATGATACTCGTAATAGCCACATGTATTATGAATGGAGAGGGAACTTCCCAAAATGCATCAATGGTATAACTCAAACTTGGTTCGAATTTGAGGCACTAACTATGAACATGTTCCATTGCACACGACTGGTAACATGAATGGTTTAAAGGCAAGACATTGTCTAAAAATGAGCTTTAGTTGCTAATTTACAAGGCTATACAAAATCTGAATGTGTGTGGAGTCTCATGGCTGATTGTTGTACACTGTCTTAAAGACAAAGACCCCCGCGACACGTACCAGCATGAAGTCGCTGGCAATGATCAAGATGCAACCAGAAACGCCTCTCGTGATGCCGTATCCTTCCGTAAACCTCTCTCGTTTTCTAAGAAAGCACGCCCCTTGGGGTCATATCATCACTGTCCACCCCAGAGTGAGTGTTTAGATGGATCGTCCTCTTCGCACTCGCTCAAACATTGGTATAGGAGTGCCGGGGTTCTTGCAACCTCCGAGGAGCCAGTCAGTCAGACCGACAACTTTTGCACCAACTCCAGCTTCCCAATCGCCACCAGCTTGTGCCTGCTCAATGGTATGGCTTAGAACCCGACCCTCGGCATCGAAATCGAAGACAAACAGTCCCGTGAATGCTTTATCTGGGTCGACTCCCCGACCAAACGGCAGGGACCGGGCGATTACTCCTCTATCAGAAGAACTATCTGAACCCTTTCGCTTCTCGCACCAGCGGACCACGAGCTGCTCGGGTATCGCCCCAGCACGGCGGGGTAAGAATGTGAGGGGCTCCGTTGTCATGCGCTCCGCGAGAACCTCGATACAGACATTGCCGAGAATAGGGACGCGGTTCCATGCTATCGGGGAGGTCCAGAGGGCTGCGTTATAGGCGACACGGCCGGAGACGGTTGGTAGGTGAGGGTGCGTCGAAGGGAAAAGATGGAGGGCGATGTTTGGCGCAAGAATGTCGTGAGGAAGAGGATGTAGTAAAAGCGTTGGCAATCGTTCTTGCAAAACTCGCAGAGCTATAGCAAATTAGCATTGTGATACAAACATCGGAATATCCTCAGTGACGTACTTTTCCCTAGCTTTGCCTTATTGGGGTCCTTTGGTCCGTCATCGCTAGATCCGACCCATCGCACGCCTGTCGCATCGAAATAAGTCCTCGACAAGGCGCCTCGCCTTAGATAATCCTCGAGAAGAGTGGCATCGGAAGGCGGAAGAGAAGGTTTAGGTTCCCTAACAGTGGCGGGTTGAACCTGTGCCTTTGCCGGGCGAGCATTGGAGAGACTGCGAATAGAGGCAACAGAGGTCCGGCCGGAACGGCTTAGACTGGATCGGATGGGCGCGGCCATTGGGAGGTCACCGCAGGAGAATGGAGAGATTCATGGATCAAGAGTGAAGTTTGATAGACGAAGCCAAGGGTGACTTTATTAAAGAGGGCCTAGAATATTACAGAATCAAGATGAGTTGGTAATAATGAGGTGTCGCCGATATCTAGTAGCTTGGATGGTAGGGAACCTTAAGGTATGTCCACTTTTGGACTTTTTCTGCGATGGCTTAATGGGTAGACTCGGAAGTATCTAGCAGCAGTAAAGTGTAGGGAAGAGACATGATTGTGAAATGCTGGACTTGATTGGTTGGTGATCGAGACTCCACAGCCACAAATTGACAGCGGAGCGGGATGTGGCGGGGCGGGTCTTTTCCACTGCGATGGGATCATTTGAGTGGGAGAGAACAGGATGGGAATCTGGAGAAAATGGGAGAATTGAGGCTGGAATGAAGCAGGATCCACTGATAAGGCGTTATCTGACATTTCTTAGAGATCATCTGCTTGCAATAGGGAATAGATGTCGTCTTTCTTACTCTTAAAGCAGAAGGCGGTGAAGTTGATCTAGTATGTATCAACTTGTGACATGCCAAGTCACTTGAATCGTGTGAATGACGGCACAGGCTCCACGTTTGGCTCATCAACAGCCTCATGATGAGATGTTAAAGAATGAACGAATGCCTACAGCGCATGCCCGACGACGGAGCAAAGCAGGCAGGCCCTCAAAGTAATGATGCATTGCTCATTCCGATGTTTGCTCTTCTTTTGCTATTGGAAAATGATCCGTTTTGGGAAAGTCTGCATCAACAAGCGATAGTGTTATATCGGTAAACCGCCCTGCGTCGCTGCGACATCTTCAAGTATATTGCATGAGAACAAGCAATATCCAGCAGATTACCCTTGCAAAGAAATTAAATCGACGAATAAACCTCGTTTGTGACGTACCCTCTGAGTTTCATTCATTTCTTATTTGCTGCACATGCTCTCCCTGCCTCTACCCGTTAACTCAGTATCACGTTGACTGACTTCGTAACTCAGGTCTTTGTTCTCTTTGACAGCATCACGTGACCCACGCCTGTCAGCTGCCCCATCATTCCCTCCCTCTTCTAGGCGGTGCTGGCGTTGCCTGGCGTTACGTTTCTTCCCTGACGTACCTTTCTTGAGCCTCTGCAACCATCCTCAACTTAATCTTTCTCTCCTATCAACTCATCTCCAAATCTCATTCCATCGCCTTGACAAGTCCGTCCTTCCAGCCTCACCCCTTCACATTTCGCACCGGACTCTTGTCTTACTACGTACCAAGGAACCACCGCCAACATGAACCCTGAGTAGTACGCCACTCTCCGCCTCCTTTGCGATAACCTCCTGATGGAACTATGCCCCATGCTGACTATCGCTTCAGAGTTACACCCTGCCATCCACGACTCAACCTCATGCGATTTCCTTTTGCTACCGCTGTCGAGATGCGACTCTGAGAGATAATTTTTGGATCTGACACCAACTAGATATGACTATCTCTTCAAGCTCCTCCTCATCGGGGACTCCGGTGTTGGAAAGTCTTGTCTTCTCCTGCGATTCGCTGATGACACCTACACCGAGTCCTACATCTCTACCATCGGTGTCGATTTTGTGCGTTGTCCCCCCCCAACACTTTCGCTTACCTGGCCTATCGTCTAACACTCGCTCAGAAAATCCGAACAATAGAGCTCGATGGCAAGACCGTCAAGCTTCAGATCGTATGTGGCACCCTTCGCGCGGGCTCCGGCCACCTAACCAAATGCTAACCTGTCCTCAAGTGGGATACCGCTGGTCAAGAGCGTTTCCGCACCATCACCTCTTCATACTACCGTGGTGCCCACGGCATCTGCGTCGTCTACGATGTTACCGACATGGACTCATTCAACAACGTCAAGCAATGGCTCCAGGAGATTGACCGATATGCCACTGAGGGTGTCAACAAGCTGCTGGTCGGCAACAAGAGCGATATGTCAGACAAGAAGGTCGTTGAGTACAGCGTAGCCAAGGTAAGTTCTTTTTTTATTCTGGTACTCTGAATGTCGCAGCCTAGCGGGTCGCCCATCACATGCATCTAAGCGCCTGAACGCTCAAATGCCCCTGTCACCAAAATTTCACCCTCGGCTGCGACAAATACCCACAGCAACACCATAGCTGACGTGAACTTGTAGGAATTCGCCGACAGCCTGGGAATTCCTTTCCTTGAGACTTCCGCCAAGAACGCCAGCAACGTCGAGCAGGCTTTCCTGACCATGGCCCGCCAGATCAAGGAGCGCATGGGCACCACAACAGCCAACAACACCAAGCCCAGCGTGCAAGTTGGCCAGGGCCAGGGCGTTGGATCGTCCTCCAACAACAGCTGCTGCTAAATGCATTAATGCTCTCCTTTCTCTTGGCGAAGCAGGATGATGGAGTACGGCCGGAACAATGAACAACATGCCAGGGACACGATCGGACGAGTTCACTCACGATATTTGCTTTTTCCTTTCACTCACTCCATTTCTGCACATAGACCAGATCATGACCACTTGGATTGCCCTTCTTTTCCGCAAGTCACGACTTTATCCCTTTACCGCCTTGGCATCTGGAACAACGGCCTTTTCCATTCGTCTCAACGTCATTCGCGGGCCCTTCCATTGCTATGTCGACGGCAGGAATGGTCGGGGCGGGGGAATCGATAGGATCTGGGGAGGGAGCATAAAGGGAGACGACAGATATGAAGGCAGATTTTGTGTTTATGGTAGCGGATGGCTTTGGAAGGTTTTGCGCGTGCGCAGGCTGTATTTTCTCCTATTCCCCCCATGCTGTGTCTTTGCACTTTTGACAAATTCGAGTATTGGGAGGCATTCGTCGGTTCTTGTTCTTTTCAACCCGCCAACCAGTCATTCGCTGGGAATCACATTATCTGCGCACCCCGTTTTCCTCTGGCATTTCGCGATCCTGGCCCTCTGTTCTCCGTAACGTCTTGACTCCTTGGGAGCTATGGAGGAGAGTTGCGCCAATCGCCAATATCTTGCTTGGGTTCTGATATCAATTGTTGTGTTGTTTCTTCTATTTTACCATCCTGGTTCGCCTATGGTTTTTTTTTTCGGTTTTTTGGTACTTCAGATCGATTTTAGTATGCGAGAAAGGGTTATTCTTAATAAAGGTGGAATATTCCTTTTTTTAAACTTGACTTGTGATGAATATTGTTGGAGTTTCCTATCCACCTGACTTTATATCCCAAGTTATGATATCGACGTCGTGAAATGTATCCCATGCAGAGATATTTCCTTAGCCAATGTGTGAGGTCATGGCATAGAACGAACTCGTGGCCAAGGCTCTGTCATATCTCATAGATATCACCAATAAGTCTCAAATGCCCAACTGAAGTCCTTGGTCGCATTCAACTGGTTACAAGATTACAAGACAGCTCAAGCGTCAGACAACTCAAGCACAGCTGTTTCGCGCCAACTTTAACCATTAACTATACAACTTAAGCAAACAGTTGGAGACATTGTGTAAACACTTTATGTAAGACACAAAGATAAAGCTCAGATGTTTAGTCTACGCTACACACGCTTCATGCAAGAAGATCTTCCTCATCGATGATAACCGAGTCGATATACGTCATAGATCAACCACTCTCAGCCTGATGTCATTCTCAAGGCACACTTTCTAACATAAGAATTCATTCACAGTAACTCTCTCTCACCAATATATATATATATATATATATATGCAAAATAAAATCATCTTATCCAATACACATCTCAGCCTTTCACGATCTTTCAAAATGGCCAGCGTCGAAAGTCAAGTGTCAAAGCAGTCCGAAGCTCCCCTCCAAAACGACAATGAGAATGCAGAGCAACTAGCTACCCTCGCAGAAGGCAAAGTCGCCGATGCAGTAAAGGGAACGAGTAGCAGAGATAAGCCACGCAAGGATGATATCAAGATTGAGGACTATACCTCTGATCTTGAAAAGTTCGTCTTAATATATAGCTCGTTCAGGTTATGGAAGCTAATGCCATGCTAGAAAAAAGTCTGAGCAGGCCGAGGCCAGAGAAGAGATCAAGACACAGAGAAAAGCTGGTGTAGATGTTGATGGTAGTCTTGGACAGGGCAGACTGAGCAATGAGGACAACAGCAGCGTCTAATTATTCGTACAAATCCCTTCAATCACCGACGACTTTAAAGATAATCTGCAATTATTATTACATCCACAACTGCTTGAGTCCTATCCCCTGACTGTATAAGGAATAAAAGATTGACAAACATTACTCTATTAACAACAGAATCATGACTTTTATCCTTTTCCAGCCTCCTACCATGATTGTAAATCCTCGCCCCAAAAGTAACAACAAAAGAAATGCCACATTGGGCGAGATCATAACATCATTACAGCCGTATTTCTCCCACGGCCATGGGTATTCGTTCTTTGTGAAATCAAGACAAGCCGAGGAACTTAAGTGCCTTATGGGAGTTGCCTTTTCGCCTCTCGGCCTTATCCTCGAGGAGCGGCATAATCCGTCGGTCTTCTTGATCCCAGTCGCTATCATCAACATACATGGTTAAGATCGACCGAGCATCAGTCGCGGAAGGCTTCCGCTTTGAATATGATCGACTTGGCTTGCTTCTGGAAGACTTTGCTGTCATGACTGTTTCAGCGATGGAAGGGGCTCGACTCGGAACCACGGATGACCCTGATAGTGCTGCTCCCAAAGACGCGCCAAGCGCCGGGGACATGGGCGGGCTATGAGTCGCTGATGGCACGCGTGGGAAAGGGGAGAAGGTCCCTGTGATAGATGGCGGCTTAGACTTCTTTGGGGACGGCTTCTTGGGAGGCTCTCGAGGGACATAGAAATCAGAAGTCTTGGACAGGATCCTCGAGATGGTTGCAATAAAAGTTGCGATTTCTGCATCAGCTGCCGTTGACGTGATGAGGAAGTTGGCCTCAGAAACCGTAACGTCATAGCCAGGACCCGAGTTTTGTGGGAAAGTCTTCCCGAGGCGCCCAACAGGTCCTTGTTCTGGGCCGGTGATGGAGTTTCCACGTAAATGAGTGAATGGAATGCTCTTGCTGCTGGCATCAACAATCTGGGCCACCTTCATCAAATCCACTCCAACAAGCTTTTGAAGAGCCAGCACCGTCGCAAGATGCTCAGGCGGGTATTCAAGGAGAAGATACCTCACCTCTTCGTGAAGGGCAAGATACGTTTCGAGGTGTGGAATAATGAGAGTCGCGAGTAGAAACGAATTCGCAAAAGGATTATCTTTAGCCTGGCTGGCCAAAGGCTGGGCCGTATACGCCTGCATGGCATTGGCAAGAAGGTACCTGCCCAGTGTGAGTTTTAAGCAGCACAAGATGGGGCAGAGTCAAGTACATACCTGAAGTCCAGTCGGCCACTTCGGCTCATACCATTGCATTTTGTTCCTAGCTTCTCAAGCTTTCCTGTGATGACGCAAGTGTAGTCCCTTTCCACACCTCTCTGGGCTCCAATAGCTAGGATCTGGTCGATTCTATGGCAAGGCCCACGGCTATTGTTACTCCCAGTCTCCCAAAAGACTGGGTTCCACAGTCCTTCAAGCTTTGGCAAAAGGCAAAACTGGAACTGCCGGGAGCCTTGAGTTTCTGGAGGGAAGTGTTCCTGGAGGACAGAACGCAGTGAGTTCTGTACAGTGATGGCTGATTCTTGACCATTAATTCGAAGGTCATGAAACTTGCTATCGACATCCGAAACCAGGGGTGGAGGAGTCCGAACTGGTGTTGGAGGTCTTGCAACCTTGAGCTTGGGCACAGTTGGGACAGGCTTCTTGGGCCAGACGGGCTGGTTATATGCGAACGGATCATATTCGTCCGAAAAGATGGATTGGTCGGTGGCAGCTGACTCCTCGTATTGGCTCTCTGCGCAGCTTACGTCTGTGATAGTGTTGGACTCAGGTGTTCCTGGAACCAGAGCATTGCCGTCATCTGTTTCGGAAGTAGGTGAATAAATAGCCACGGGAAATTGACCCATTCTAAGCCCATGGGTGACAGAATTGAGTAAAGGTTCGGGTACCTCCTCCCGGAAGTGCACCACAAGGTCCTCCATAAAGGGCAGTACTGGTTGAAATGTCTCCTTTGGTCCAGAAATGTGCTCGGCATCAGTGCCTCTATCCACGTACGATGCCCGTGCAGGCTTTCGCTTCTTGTCCAATGGGACCGGAGCCACTTTGATGATCGGGACATTGGTTCTCACAATAACAGTTCGGGGTCCCTCTATGTAGCTGCGTCTGTTGGAAACGAGCTCCTTGGGGCTTGTTGTTATTGTTTGTGAATGCCGATGCGCTTTCAACAATTCTGGCTCCGGATCGCTCTCTAGTTGCCGTGCAAGTCCTGAAGTAGCTGCAGAAACACAGAGATCCCGATACCTGGGACTGGCCGGGTAGATTCTGTCCAGAGACTTGACTCGAGACAGAGTTGGGCTGCGGCCTGGAGACCTCATGTCCACTAATGAAGCTTCCCCGTACACGACATTATCTGTGGACGGGATGCTCAAAACGTCGGATCTTGGGCTCAAGCCTTCGAGGGCAGGGGATACAGGGGCGGCCATCAAGCCGTAAGCTTCGCCAATACAGCTGGGAGATGTAAGGAAAGAAGCCCTAGGTGAAGGAGACTGTAGATTGGAAATATCATGATAGATGCGACCTGCAGACCGGTCATAATGCCTCACAGAAAACCGGCAAGCTTGGGGTGAGTAAGAGCAGCCTGGTGCTTCACCAGCTGTACTCCCACCTTCATCTTTATTCGCGGCACCAAAAACAAAGAATGGGGCATCATCTCCGAAGTTGTCCTCGTAGCCGTAGAGCGGCAAGCTGTTACTTCGCGGACGAGGCGTGAGGGTCAAATCGAGTTCATTGGAGGGTTGAAGTGATGCTGTTTGTCGGTCCAAGGCGTCGGCAGCTCGCATAGCTCGTGTTATGGGATCTTCAAGCTCCTGCTCTTGGACACCTTTATCCTTCGGTTGATACATGTCCAGCCTTCTCCAGTCTCTAACTGGATTGTCCAGGCCCACCACTCCATCCTTCACCAGCTGGTTGAATAGCGACTCTGCACGGTAGTAGTCTCCATCTGTTTCGTAGTCCATGATGGCTCTGATACAAAGTGTTCGGGCACTCGGGGTCCCGCCGTTCATAAACACGAGTCGCCTTCCACTTGCTGTTGAACCATGAAGGAAAGCTTGAGCAGCTTCGTAACGAGCTAGTGTGGCCTCGTGTATTTTCTTGACATAAACTCGAATGTCTGAACGGTTTTCTAAGTCCCTATTGGAGATATAATTTTGAATGCTGGGAAGTATCAGAATATGTGGTGAAGTTGGAAGCAGTCGTAGCTGTGTTGATATCGTGTCTACATGGCCTTCGAAGGCAACGACGCTCCCAAGGAGCTTGTTGTCGGTGGACATGATGAACACTCGAGGCGCCACTGATTCGGACGATCTCTTAGTAGAAAAAGGAAATAGTAAACGGGAGAGGTCGAATTAAAGTAAGGGATTGTGCTGATGGGATGCTTGGTCCGTTCGAGGGTGTGAAAGGGAGCAGCCGAGAAACTTTTGGTGTGAAACACGCCCAATTACAAATAAGAAACTCTATCCCATGATTAGTGAGGTCGACATCGGAATGAATAAAGAAATGATCTTACAAGGGTATTTCTCAAGTTGAATGATAAAATGCGCTCAGATATGAGACGTGATGAATGTAATTAAAGATCCCGGCCTGGGGAGGAGAGAGGGTGAAGAAAAGAATGCTCGTTCACGAAAGGCAAGAAATGGAAGAGGAGGAGTAGGGACTTTGAGGCAAGTGCCATCGGGATGTAAACTAGAAAGAACGACCTGGAAGTTGGAGGCAGCTACGACTAATATCTAATCTAAGGCAGGTGCAGGTGGTGCAAGTGGTGCATGCTCTTCGAAGCTGCAGGTCAGGTCGCCAGTCTTCTCCACTGCCAACGGATACCGACTCCTATAATTCCACTCCAACTCGTTCATCAGTCTCCATACTAGGCCCAGGATTTCAGGTTGTTGTTGAACCCTGTAAGAATCGGGCTACCGCAGCAAAAAAGCAAGCCACTCTAGCGATTTACTGAGAATCTGTTGGGTCTCCATACATCCACGAACGAGCCCCGACGAACGAACAGCATAGAGACACCGAGACCCATCCCGCCAGTTAATCACTCGTCACTGCAGGGTTGCTTTTGGGCTTGTTTAGCCTCCTGAGGGAGCCAAAAAGAACAATGCCGATACGAACTGGATGGGAGGTCCAAGCTTCGAGGTCCATATCAAGGTCCATTTCCGTGCTGTTGGAGTGCCAATCCTATCACAGCCGGCTGGGTTATCAGACTGACTGGGACGGGACTGGCCTGCTCGCAACTTGGAACCAAGCTATCGGGCACCTGCAGTAATTCTCCCTTACCGCCAACGTATCTACCGAGTATGCAGTGAGACCACTCAGCATACGTAGCACCAATACACAAGGTAGCGAGGTCCTTGCGTGTCGTGCGTCTGGGGCAGAGAAACTGTTTGCTCAAATTACAGGGATCGACAGCACCCATGTCCCATGTTCCATGTTGCAGCTCACGGCCCAGTCCCACAATGCAAGGGCTCCCGTCAAGGATATTCCATGATCCAGGATCTGGTCTAGGCCCAGCTGAGACGCATTATCCCTTCATGATGTCTTCAACTCATGTATGTATAGATTTCGGTCGCGATTAGGTCATGCACAATAGAGCTGACCCCTCTATAACATATCATATCGCCGACAGCCATTATCATTTATTCGGTTGTTATTACCCGATCCCTCTCAAGACTCAAGCCCCAAAAGAAATATTAAGCTAAAACATGAAACACAGAAACCGGAAATAGCTGTCGCACGTTGTAGGTAGTTGGCATTGGACACTGAGCGTATTGCAGCCTCTCATGTCATACTAGCCAGCCCATTTTCAGCTTCCACGCAAAACCCTCAAGCTGACTGAGTCGTCTTAAGCTGGCATTTTACTGCTGCTACACACGATACAGGGCGAGGAAGCGACCGGCTCGAATCCTATTTGTCAAGCGTTGCACGGCAAGGGGGGTCATTGCAGTGTTTGCTATTTCAATTACCACAAGGGCTTCGACTCAATCTTGAACTAATCAATGGAAAAGGGAAAGCAAGGTAAGGAAATACATACATCAAGCCTTGTGGATAGCTTCTGGCAATGTGGGCCATTCAATACACCGTCGATCCCCCCACGTCAATTAACGGGTTTCAAATTCTATTTTGGCCATCATCTTCCGAAAATCCGAAATTCTCAAATGGCAATCGTTGGCCCAAATCCACAATGCTCATCAGCATGCAAAATGGGGCGGTACTAGGCGGTTGAGCTTTGAATCTAAGGTCCTGGTAATTACCTCATTCACCGTATACAGGTGGTGCTCAGCGCCATCCGCGGTAGTCTATACAAGACGTAGTAGGTGACTGCAACTATCGAACAGACTTTTAGCGTCGTAATGATATCTGAATCAGTCATATGTCTCGCGATCCCACTAGATCCTTTCGACAAGGGTAGCATTGACATCAACCTCGAGACGCTTCGCACCGCGCGGCTATTTGACCCCCCCACTTACCGTTGTTTGCTTGATAGTGTGACCTGCCAAGTCCTAGAAAGACAAAGGAAACGACTTCAGAACCACTTGATGATAGCTTTGGACGCAGCAATACTAGTCATCGATCCTCCTTGGACCATCTTGGACCAGACCGAACAACGATTGTTTCGTGATTGTCAGAAGGAGGGTTGGGAGTTTGGAGTATGATCCCGTCTTGCAGCAGCACCTTACGATCCTGCAGAAGCCAAGCATACTGCGAACTGTTGCTGCTCATGCAGTGCACGCTGGTAGAGAGCAATGGGTTCCGACTGTTCGGACTAGGGGCCTGCATGTCTTACTAGATCGAAGTTTGGCAGGCATCGTCATAACGCGTGCCATGCCTGTGGCTTATGGCTATCGTTTCAATTCAGCATACTAACTTTTCTCATATACGACCCATCTCCCACAGAACATGGCTTATGCTCGTTCTGACAATGATCACTCACAAATGACGCCGATGTGGGTAGAAAGGGGACGTATTTCCCTTTCCCCGGAAAACATAACACAGCACATACCGATTATGTTTTTATGAATACTGTGAACTAACATGTATACTCGGCGTGACAACGGATCCACTTGGGAACACAATCGTCACTGAACAGGGTCCAGGATACTTGCGAGGCGGAGAATGGACAGCCAGGGACAGCGTCCTCCATACGCAAACTTAACAAATTTGCAATCTTGGGGAGTGGCCAGGATGTTTGAGTATATCACGCTCGTGACCAAGGGGGCCAGTCTTGGCCGATAGAGATCGGACGTTGGATTTACAGTGCATGAAGAAAGCTGAGTAGATCATAGAATGAATGGTACGGTGACATTGAAGATCTGGAAAAGATCTTCATTGACCAGCTGGGTGCCATTATTGTTGACAAACCTCAGGCTTGTGGCTTGTGGTAAACTTCAAAGTTAAAGTTGCCCGTGTAAGCCACGGGAACTTCGAAGCTCAAAACGGGAATCAGGTTCGTTTAATGAATTGTGCTACTTCACGGTTTCACAGGACGAAATTTTGAGTTCAAGTCCGGCAGCAATCCCTAACACCAGGCTGAGTGCATCAGTGAGTGCTTGACACACCCGCCGTCTTTGCTCTGTGTTGCGTTTGAACAAAACAACATCAGTGTGCAAGGGAGGTGCTCTGTGTTTTTAGCCGTCTTCAGCTATACCAGCGCTTTGTGGGTTTAGGTAAAGCTGTGTTTGCATATCTCCTACGGGATAGACCCTGCAATGCCGGCAGACAATTGCTAGAAAGCAAACTATCACCACTGTTTGTTATGGCCAGAGCTTTGCGGCTGAATAAAAAGCAAGCACCACGGATAATTAAAACGTGACGAGTATGTGATGCGCTGGGGATCAAATCCTGTCATTTGTGATAACAGATTTCATCACTTGCCATGCCCCTGTTACCTAGAAATTCACTTCCTTTTTCTTCACAGCTTATCGATGTACCCCAGTTCAAGGAATTAGTGGCCAACACGTCAGAGCCATATGAGACATATTCCTCTTTGGTGTAGCCATGGTCCTTCTGGTTGGCCATTGGCATTAAGTCTTAAAAATGAACACAAGGCGGCATACAAGGTTAGTTTCTAGTGTTTGTATCTGCACATGGAAACGGAGAGGTGCCGCCAATACAGGCCACTGTCTGAGAGCACTTGCACACGGAGTCTAAGACACGCAGGACACGATCCAGGCTATCGTGGCTCGGAACAGCGAGTTCAGACCTATGGTTACACGGCTTGGATGCGGCTTTCCGTCGTATGTTCCGCAGACAAAGTTGAGCTGAAATTCTGTGGCACGGTACGGAACTCATGGCAAGTGTTTCAGGTGCTTGAGCAACACCAGACCGACCGTGAGAAAGACGGCCGTCAGAGCCCAACTATTCTGAAAGGTGGGAAAGCCATGTCAGTCTTGCTATTGTCTAGTCGTCCATGAGTTCTGCTAGCTCAGCTTCTTCCTCGGCCGTCAACAAATTACCGCACTTCTCCTCTTCTTCCTTTTTGGGTTCTGCAGCCTTCTGGATCTTGACAACGACCTCGTCAAGCTCAGACTTCCCTAGCGGCCATGTGCGGACAGTACCGTCGATACTAACACTGCAAACCTTGCGAGGGGTACCGTCGGTATCCTGGAGCAGAACGAGGTCTGTAACTTCTTCGTAATGGCCAACCAATGTGCAGTATAGTTTACCAGATGAACGGTCCCAGACCTTGACATTCTCATCGCGGCCTGCCGTGATGACCCATTGGTCTGTTACGAGAACACCTCGCACATAGTCCCCATGTGTGAGCGTGTCATCAGCGACAAAGCTCCTTGAACGGGCCAGGCATTTTGCAGTTCCGTCAGCACTGGCAGTCCAGAGATCAGCATCCTCACTCATTTGGTCAAAGACAAGTCGGTAAATGCTGGTCTCGTGTTCCTGAATGGTAAGTCGCTCAGCATCGGGGCGGTCGGAGAAAGATTCGGGCAGCTGCTTGTAACTGTCCAGGGTGACCTTCCACCGTCGGATATGCGGGTCGCTACCTGCGCTGGCAAATACGACAGTGGTAGGATCGCTGAGCACAGGATCGATGGCAAGATGCTGGACGGCAAGCATTGTCGTAGTGGGATCTTGCAGGGTATGTAGTCGTTTGCCTGACTCTACGTCCCAGACGAAAATCTTCTTGTCGGCACCTCCGCTGATGAGAATGTGCTTGCCTGAGACGGTAGCACAGATGATGGTCTTTACAAAGTCGTCATGGCCGCTGAACTTGCGGCCAGGTTTGGCGGTCTCAATATCCCATGACCAGATGTCCTTGTCCCACGAACCGGCAAAAACAGTCTTGTATTCTTGACCTCCTGTTGCGAGGCAAGTTACAGGGGCCTTTGGTCCACGGTAAGTCGTTTTGGTCTCCGAGGTCTATAAATGGTTAGTACTTGTATTTTCGTGAGAGTATCCAGACATACCTCGAGGTTAATTCGACGAACAGCGCCAGCAGACTCAGCGATGAACACAGAAGTGAGAGGTGCAGCAGGATCTGGGACAGCTGCCAGAATCTTGGACTTCATAACTACAGGGTCGCCATTTTTGTTGCTTGCCTTGGCAGCCTTGCGTTGCCGCGAAGCTTGAACAGCACTGTAGGTTGGGTTGGTTATAGCTTTGTAATAGGAGATACGATTGTACATACTCTGTCTCGAAGAAGTGATCACGGTCTGCAGATTGCATTTCAAAGACCAAGTATTAAACGTGTTATAGAAACAGGTTCTTGTACTGAGACACAATACAAGCCCAAGTGGTAGATACTGTGCTTGTCGTGAGTCTAACTCAAGGTATTATCTCTTGATCTAGGTTAGGTTAGTAGGCAACCATAAAATAGTTGGAGATATTGGATTTGAGTGGGAGGTGAATTTCAGTGGAGCTATCCCCTGTAACGGTGCGGGGTCTTTCCGCGACTTTAATTGCGACGCGCTCAGACGCGTCTCCCAGAGAAACGCCTGTCCCACTTCTAAACCAACTATCACCCATCATCGATCGCCCTTTTTCTAACATAGCAAATATTCCATTGCTCGTTGATTTGAACGACTAGAACAACATCACATCGACGACTATGGACTCGACAATCGCCTCTAAACCACGGCCTCGGCCCGCCCATACACAAGGAACTACTCGCTGCGCCTACACTCCCGATGGAACTCGTCTCGTCACAGTCGGTTCCAACAACACGATTCGTCTCTACAAAACAGGATCTGATGGAGAACCGATCAATATCGATGATTGTCAGGAACAGAACATGGCTGTTGCCGCTGGTGACGAGTTCTTCGTCGTTGGTTCTGAAGATGGCACCGTCAGTTTATACTCCCTCGAGACTCATACCTTTGAGCGCTTCCTTACCCGAACTGTGCTGCCAATTCGCGATGTTGCATTGTCTAGCGATCGTCAATGGTGCGCCGTGGCAAGTGATGAGTTGAGCGTCAAGATTGTAAACACAAAGGACATCACACAGGTCAAGCACCTTCGAGAGCATGCCCGCGCTGTACGAAATGTTAGCTTCGATCCTCAGGGGCGGTTGGTTGCACTTTCTGGCACCGATGGAATCGTTTACGTATATTCTCTCACAGCCGAAGAGCCAGAGCTGATTCGAAAGGTGGATGGTATCATTGGCGCTATCGACGGAGACAGCGAGACCTCAACACGCGTTGCATGGCATCCAGACGGTAGAGCATTTGCCGTACCGACACCCGTTCGAGACATCCAGATCATCTCCAAGAATGATTGGGAGAAACAAAGAACTTTCGCCAACGGGCATTTATCTGATATCACTGCCATCGCCTGGTCGCCCAATGGTGCCTTGTTGGTGTCAGCGAGCAAAGACGGAAAGGTCCTCATCTGGGAAACCAAGACACAGTCCGTCATTGCAAGATACGACTACTCTAATGTCATTGACATTGTGTGGCACCCTACCAAGAACATCGTCTCCTTTACAACTACTGATGGTGAAGTCTACATCTACCCAGACTTCCTGACAGACCAGTTCTCGCCTCTGTTAAAATTGGCCACACAACCCGCCCCCTTCATCCACGACCCTCTTGCCGAGTTATCTGTGAACCGAAGACCGCCCCCAGTCAACGGCCAGAAGCAACAGGGTCTGCCAACGAGACCCCGAAGGGAGTCACTTGGAAGTCTCGACTCATTTCTGGAAGGCGGAGATGGATATGGCGATGATGACTTCGTGGAGGACGATGACGGCGCTGGATACACTGTTGGACAAGGCCAGAAACGACCCCGGGACGGTGATGATGGCTATGGTACCTCAAATAAGCGTCGCCATATGCTTGAGCCTCAATATCATGAAGCATTCCAACCAGGAGCGACTCCCTGGCGAGGGAACCGCAAGTACCTTTGTCTGAACCTGATTGGTTTCGTCTGGACAGTTGATCAGGACTCACACCACACCGTTACAGTTGAGTTCTACGATCACGAACTCCATCGAGACTTTCACTTTAGCGATACCTTCCTCTACGATAAAGCCTGCCTGGCTGAGCATGGCACACTCTTCTCATGCCCACCTAAAGATGATGCCCCTGCAGTCATATTTTACCGACCACACGAGACATGGACGCAACGACATGACTGGCGCATTGAATTGCCCAAGGACGAAGCTGTGACGGCCATGTCTTTGAGTGAGTCTTTTATTACAGTCACAACGAGTGCCAACTACGTACGTGTATACACCCTGTTCGGCATGCCATATCGCGTATATCGACCCAAGAGCACACCGATGGTGACATGTGCAAGCTGGAGAGATTATGTATTGACTATGGGTAATGGACCCATGGGCGCCGATGGTAATACTCGCCTTCTATACACCATTGAGAATGTCAAGAGAGATGAGATTTGCCAGAATGAGGATACAGTAGCACTACCTGAGGGCGCCACACTGAAGAGCGTCTTCTTCTCGGACAACGGTGTAAGTTTTCTCTGTAGGACTGATTATAAGGAACCAGACTGACCACGATCCAGGACCCCTGTATCTACGACTCAACAGGCACTCTACTTACACTTCTTCACTGGCGCCAGCCATCAAGGGCATCATGGGTGCCTCTTCTAGACACGAAATTGATGGACCGTCTAGCATCAGGCCGCAAGAACGAGTCCTACTTTCCTATTGCAGTGGCCGATAACAAGTTCCACTGCATCATTCTCAAGGGTGGTGACCAGTACCCCTATTTCCCTCGTCCACTTCTGTCTGAGTTCGATTTCTCCATCCCTATAGCAACAGCACCTAAGACCTCGAAGCGAAAAGCCCGAGAAGGATCTGAGGATCTTGACATGGGCGATGGCGATGAAGATAAGGACGATGAAGATGATGGCTCTGCAGAAACTCGTAAGCTCGAGCAGCAGTTCATGCTTCATAACGTGGGGGCAGCTCAGCTCCGAGATCTTATGGAGGCTACATCAGGCAGCCACGCATTACGCTCGCAGCTCTCACGCCTTGAACTCGAAATCGATAAGACTCTTCTACAACTCCTGGCGGTTGAGTGTCGTGAAGGCGAAGAGCGAGGCATGCGGGCATTGGAGATGGTACAGCTCATGCGGGATCGTACAGGCCGCATGATGGACGCTGCTGGTAAAGTGGCAGAGAGATATGGAAGGACGATCTTGGGAGAAAAGATTCGTGAGTTTGGTGAGAAACGGGTTGGAGGACTGGAAGACGATGAATTTCCATAGTGTCAAATATGACCCTGGACGAGGTCGTGATATGGATTTGGATTATGTATAGCATTGGAGGAGCATAGGATCTTGTCGTTCGGGTTCGAATATGACAGATAATGAACATCATATATCAAGAAAGACCAATTGTCTCTTCATTTCAAGCTCTGTTGTGGCTATCGCTGAGAAATCACGATTTCGATATGAAGTGAGTGATGGCCTCCTGTCCTTTCCATTGCAACTGTTGGAAAGCAGACTCATCATGTTATTCAATGTCTCAAAAAGACACTACACTGCTAATCGAAATTATTGCCGACTCAGCTGATATGCCTACATAACCTACATAACCTAGGGGAGGCAAGAAAACTTCGGCCCTCTATCATAAGTGTTGAGAAGACTTGGGTAAGTTTAGTATATCTTGATAGACATTTAGACCAGTGAGCTTAACGTCAGAAGCTCTCTTGCCCCCCGGGGACAACCTATTTCTCACCCATTGAAACCATGGCGAGTCATGGTAGCTTCAATATATATGGAAACTAGAACTGCTAAGTGCTTCGAAATTGCCACTGGCCGAGCTTCCTCTAATAACTATGTATCTCTATAACTTGTATTCATATCAAGTTGGTGTCTCAAAATACTCACGAAATAGTCAATTCATTCTGTGCCCAAGAGGAGTTAATACTCAGGGGTTGACAGTTGTTGCCAATACATGGATGTACCATGTCGAGTATTTCTAATCATATCAAAATTTTGCTCTCCCCTTGTGGAAATGCGACGGATGTTGTACCCGCGGGAGTCGATGTCGATCATGATACCCTGAAAGTTTTGACTATTTTTTTTTCTCCCGTCAGCAAGCAACGTTGAACTGTCGGAGATACAGTAGACGCAACGTGTGCTAGGCGTGGCTTCGCACCCGGTCCGGCCGAAAGAGAAGGAATTCCAAAAGAAGGAAAAAATCGTGAACAGAGATTTTTCTGTTGACAAGGCGTCATGGATAGAGTAACATCGTTAGTGTGCACGGGTTCAGTGTCAAACGATAGTGTCTTGGTCTTTGATGAACCAGGTATTGCAGCAAAATCAACTGCCGAAGTCCAAGCAAAGCTAGCCTTTTACCAGCATGTGAGTCGAAAACATGTTCATTCCCTGTACAAATTCTGAGGAAACGGCCCAAAGGTCGGATATGGCGAGCGTCCAAGGCATTTCGGCCGGAGGCGCCCATCCCAAAAGGTCGAGCTAATACCGACAGACAGGGTCAGATTTCGGAATACGGCCCATATCAGCATAGATTTGTAGTGAAAGCGGAGTGGCTCAGGTACGCGGCGAATATGAAGTGCCATAAAACCTGCCATCGGAGGAACCGATACTGTCCCTTGGATCGTTCTCGAACATTTCGATAACCACAGAACCTGTTAGCGCTCATGCAGTTTCTGTCGTGCATAACACGGCCAACTTCAAGTTGGTACTACAGCAGGGAGTGACGTGCGCTGCCCTGTCATCCATGTTCTCGGGTTTTGAACATGAGCCGAAATGCATCCCTGTTTCAGCCCGTTCCCCTTTTATTATCATCCCGTTTCAGACAGAGCGCCACAGCCATGTCCGACGCCCGATGAGAAGAGTTGAACAAGTTTATTACAAGATAAGCAGTCATGATTTCATGCGTAATCTGGGAAAACGTTAACCGTGTCCTGAATCGCGAATGCCTAGCTAGATGCCACTAGTCAGTCATCAAAGATTGAAGCTCGATACGCTGGGATCTTGCATCAGGGGACGGGACGATCTGGTCGTGCAAACTGGGGAAGTGATAGACGCTTTGCTCTTTGTACTGGGCCTGAGACGCATCAAGTATCGCAGAGATGATGGGCCCAGTCCAACAAAAGGACAAAGTGCTCTACGGATGAGAACCACGTCGTATGGGTGTCAGGTTAAGTCTGATCCTGCATTCTCATCATTTCAATGTCTCATCAAATAGCAATATATCCTATTGTGAGAGCAGCTGACAGAAGATGTAGTGCAAGATTCAGGTGTAGTTCCTGTGCCCGTATATTTATCAAGGCAAAATGCCAGAACTGCATTTCGATCCTCCAACGGGGTCGTACATAGTCTGTCAGTTCCGAGTTCTGCCTGAACAGATATTGAGGGACCGAACATTATCGGGTTGCTGTTGAAGTCGGCTCTATGACAACTCCCTGCAGTAGACGCCTTATGAGCTCCTCCTCAGGGACTTGTATTCTAAAAATGCTGTTAAAAGGACCCAATTCATCGGTCCGAGGCTTGGCATCCCACTCTTTTCAGGATGGTGGTCTGTGGTGAGCTTTGGGTTCGCTGGCTGAAGCTGGTGGCGAACCGGCGTCAAATCTTAAATGGTCTGAAGTCGAATTTGAGCCGTGGTTTGCTCGCAGTGGGGGCTTGTGGCTCTAAGATGGAGGCCTTGAATGCAGTGGTGTTGCCATTTGGTACACTTTACCTAAGTTACGGGCCTGTTGTGGAACGCTCCCACGATTATCCAAAATTTATATTATTGGAAATTTGAAATGAACAGGGTGCCGTTGTTGAGTTGTTGGTTCTTCAAATTGCTAATGTCGTGAAGCTCAACATTGAAGCAGATGCGCGAGGTTGAGAGCCGTACTGGCATTGATTGGTTGCTGATATCAGAACATGTTGTAAAGTCGGGGGCGTGTACAGTCTACATGAGTCAAGAGCCTGTGACTTTTAACTCAATAGCTACCTGCAGTGAACCCTGTAGATTGTTAACCTTTGGAAATAATAAGGTCAAATTGCTGTCGATCAAATTCAAATCGGTTAGAGACAAATGACCTTCGTACGCGAAACGGGGACAAACAGCCTATCAAAGCTTGATCTGTACTTGTCAACACACAAAATGTTTGGTCCCCTATAATCTAGACATCAGCCGGAGTTGGAGCTCACAGGCTCGGTTTCCCTTTGAAGCTGAAAATTCTTCATTCCGCGGTTGTCACTGGCTCTCGCTATCACCGGAGCTAGAGATCATGGGCCTGAGGCGGGAAAGTTTTCGGGACTGAACAGCATAGTGTAGTAAGCATTCAAATTGAATGAGAACGAGTCATCATCATCTCACAAATCGCCAGCTCGGTTATGTTCAACCGTTGATGATGCTACATACCTGTTGCGGGGAAAGCTGATGCATTGACGGCATTTGTTCAAAGCCCGGTCGATGATATTCGCAAAGACCCATGTGCCCCATTAGACAACAAACTTAAAATGCCAACCTGTTGGATCTGTGGAGCTGTTACACGAGAAACTGATTAATCGGGAGGATCTAGAACACAGTAGTTATAATAAACGATTGCGATGTGTTTAGAGTGTTGCTGGTGTTTGCCCATGCTTAGCAAGTTGTGGAACATTGGTGAGCCTATTCCAAGACGAGAGGATTAAAATCCACTTATCAGGCGTCATTCTGAGAATAGTTACTCAAGGAACCTCAAGAGAACACACGAAGAAATTCTGAATGCCCGTTTAAGAATCAAGCTTAGGACCTGTCAAACGACAAGGTTGCAGGTTCCGGACGCTGTGGGCAACGGTCGGTCTCTGTCGGCCGTTGACAGAGAACGTGGTAGTTTGCTTTTTGGGATCCCGCTTTGATCCCCTGGCTTGTGTTTTTTTCGTCTGGTCCTGGCCTGGATACTAGCTAGGGGAAGTTGTCCGAGATGCAGCCATAGATTTGGTTGTTGAGGCCAACAGACGCCATCGCCAAGGGTTGACTAGCGGAGAGAGCTAAGGCCCTTGATCACAGTTGAAGTGGCTCGCGGATCGTCATAACTTCGACAAGCTGTCTGCAGGGATGGTTTCTCTAGGCGATTTCTGACTCTGTGGGCTTGAATCAGTCCCGAACGCCTCACCTTAAAGAGTCGGGTACAACATATGAGTTTGGATGTTGAAGCGGTATCTGTATCTTGGTAAACTTTGTGTGTTTCATTGCGGATGAGGAGCGGAACTACGTTGAGATGTAAGCTCTTTGGATGGACATGAAGGCTGAGTTGATATTAGCGTTAAGAATGGAAGCACCCAAGCCAAGTACCTTACAACGGGAAGGAAGCACGGGGCACGGCCGCACGGCCGCACGGGCGACGGGCCACGGAGTAGAAGCCGGACCACGGGCAGGAAAGCACGGAGCACACAGAGGTCTTGCATCTGATAGGCTGGGGAACTTTGGGAAAGAAAGTGCACCTGTCTCCTGCCCAGCTAGGAAATCAGAGACTGCTTTTAAGGACTTTCAGTGAAGCCAATGTTTAGCACCTTCCAGTGGTAAAGCCAAGAGGAACAAAAGAACCTCACCTAGCCCGACGAAAGGGAAGGAGCTTACCTAGGTAATAGTAATCTCGAATGAAGGACGAGAATCATGTGACATCTGTCTGTGCCTGCATTAGTTACGTTCAAAGTCAAAGTCGGAGCAAAAAGCACACCACCAAGATATTCGAATATTCCTAGAGGCTATTCATCAGATAGGGAGAGGCTCGACTCCGTACTAGAAGATGCACAATTCTTAGAGCCCCTTTCATTCGTTCAACCACCAACACAAACTCTTCGGTTACCATTTGCGGAAACTGTACCCAGCTGGACAAGGGTCGACCAACAGGGAGACTTGTTGAGCCAGGGTCATCCGGGCCGTCCATGTTGATTCAGATCCATTCCCCATTTACCCAACCGGTTCACTGCTAGAGCCCGCCCTGCCGCCATCTCGTCTCTTCGATGCACTATCTCGCGATCCTGGAGAGGACTTCTATCAAGTGCTGCAACATCGCCCTCACCGTGGTACCACATGCGGAGCCCTGTCATGCTTAAGAACTAGCAGAGGGTCCGAGCAAAGATTGACCTGAGATGATGATACTCCTTACTGCTTCTTGTATCCCGTAATTACGCATTATGATGAAGACTAGCGGTTTGTTGCAGAACCAGAGAAGAGTATTCTGTATGTCCAATGACGATTGATGTCTTCCACATGTCGGTATTGGTTCATTATCACGTACCATCAGAGCTATTACTTCTTATGGCATGGACAACGATCATGCACCACCTTTCCGATTTCTCAACGCGGCTTTGCTTCCGACTAAATGATCGACCCTCAGAGACCCATCATATGCAGCAACGTTGAGGCTTTTTCTATAGTTTTTGACCACGAGGCTCTCGGATTCAGGCACGGAGAAAGGAAAACCTTTTGAGCTTTTGATGGGGACGATCAATATAGTACCCAGTCACGAGCCACGCCTTCTAAGCTTCTTCAACATTTCCACACGCACACTCGCTGCATCCACTGGTGCATCTATGTACCGATACAGAAAAAATGGTCTGGGCCATTATTGACTGCTGCAACATACCTGAATTTCCTCTTTCTTACTTTTCTGGTATTGTCGATGCCCCTTGAGACACCCTCTTCGGGTCATCGAGGCTGGGCGCCACACATTGCACTTTGCCTCCCGGCGTTTCCAGACGCCAGGCTGCCACACCATGTATGAGAGCAGCATGGCGTCGTGGAAAGGATGTTGAATGTTCCGGGCCCTTCTTCAGGTAAGCTTTATCTTACCATCTCCGGTACCGTTTGGAGCAACTTTCTCTGACGGGTTCTTTATCCCCGATCTGTCGCTGAAGCCGCCACTAGATTTCGGGGACTGTGTAAGCGGGTGTTGATCTTGGCGGCGCTATACCGGCTTCTACCATTGTTCCATCTACTAGACATGTCAAAGTCTTGGTTGTCGCACTGAGACGATTGATGAGTTCCTTCAGCCTGGGCGCTGGAACTTCATTCCAATGATGAGGCCATGATAGGTTATGCCATTACTTGGGGCAGTGATCCAGAACCACGGATGGCTGCATTTGGCAGAAGTGAGACCTCTGTCTTTCAGCTTGTCACTGCAGTTAAAATTTGTTCCAGACGGTGATAGCATGAGAAATCAAGCTGCCGTACTTTGTAAAGTCCGTTCCTGGGCGTGGGACGTCTGGAGTGAGTATAAGGTAAGGGTCTGAAAGAGAGGGTGCAACAATCGATGCATGCCCATGCGGGTGAGGGGGTGCCCAGAAGGCCAGAGGCTTGGAGTTGGTGTGAGTGGGCTTCTCTTGGAGACTCAACTCATTGCTTTCGATTGGATCTCAGCTGGGCTAACCTACTCTCCTCCGTAGGTAGCCATGAGTGTCATCCCCATCCCCATTCTATCTCCATGGACTCCTTGCTAGCCATGCCCCCAAATTTCCAACCCCGGCGCATGGATCCAGTTGATATTGATCGCATCGGCTTCCTTGCAGTTCCAGAAAAAGAAATCAGTCCTGCCAGCAGCTTGCTTGGATTCTTTCCCTCCCCTCCTCCTGTCTTTCGTTCTGTCTTTTTCGAGACCTTCATTCAACAGGACCTTGCAACTTTCCTATCATTATACATAACCATTGACTCGGGTTTAGCTAGAGCGTCTTTGCCCCCTACCTAAACTCCCGTGCAACCACTTTCACTACCCACCAGCAGGTACATTCCCGTCTGTTCCTTCACAGTGCACAGAAGCTGTTTTCTGTTTTCTGGCGCTCAGCCCTTTACCTACTCCGACTGCCACTCGCCAATCTTTTTTTCGGCCCTGTCCTGAACTGAGAGCTCTCCCCGCTTGTTTCCACGTAGGTGTCGTTGCTAGCAGCAGCCCTGACGATTCGTCAGTTGAGCATTACTGGACGGGACAGCTTCGACTCCACGGTTGAACCAAACCTAGCTTAAGACTTCTTCATCAAGACAGCCAAAACGTTTGATCATCGCGGCATCGCCGAGCTGTATCGAACGCTATCAGGGATCTGTCCAGTGTTTCGTCTATCTTTACGTCCCTGCAGTGGTTTTGCCCTTTGTCCGAGCAACCTATCATCTGGCTGAGGTGCCAAGATAGACTCGGCGACAAATCTTGCCTGCCCTCCCCCCGCCTTCTAGAAGGTGGACGAGAGCCCTGAAAAGGCCCCTATGCGAGGCTGATCAGCAGCAACTATCCTAACCAGGGTGTCACCTAAAACCAACACTAACCTTAGTGACCGACCTCCCTAAAGCGCTTGGCTTGGGGTTTGAGAGCTTGTGGTCTTGGCCAGTCTAACCAATTCAACCATCGACCAAGAAGAACCTGGCGGGCCCAGCTGCAAATCGCCGTTCTTGTCTGGGCTATTACCACATCCCATTCTGTCGTTCGTTCGCCTGTCTTTTCCTGTCACCTTTCTCTTTCCCAAGCCCAGGACTGCGCATTTCGCCTACCAACGCCGGGAAGCGCTTGAACAGACTTGGGCTGAGTTGAACTGCGCTGCGCGACATCAACCACTGACTCGTTTTTGCGCCCTGAGAATGAGGTAAGCCTTTGAAGACTTCACTCTGTTGTGTCTGCACAGTCCATTCCGCGCCCATTGATCGCATTGTATCGCATCACGTCGCAAGTTGCCTATCTCATGCACAGTATGGTACATACATATCTCTTTCAAGACCGGCTCCGATCCCGACTCCGCTACCACTCTCCATCGCCTCCTCCCCCGTTGTCTCTCGGCTTGTGATCCACAGTCTCGCATCCGCGATACCGTCTCTGTCTCCGGGTTCTCTTCCCTTTACAAAGCTTTACCTCACCTCACCTTACTCTTTTCCTTTCCTACGTTGTCGTCTCAAAGTTTAGCCGCTACACACCCTCATTCCTTCACACCCCTATCGGCCGGCCTTGTGTTCACCCTCCTACCTACTTTACTTTCCCTGCCAACATCTACCTTATGTACTCCATCCTTTAACTACCCCGTTTCCTTCCGTCCTCGCTTGTTGTTCGCTTCTCTTTGCATCTTTCGTTTCTTCAAGAGATAGCAAGCACTGTCGACCCTGATCCCGGCTCGTCTGTCGGCTCGTCTGTACATACATGACCCTTCTTGTCGACTAATCATCATGGCTACAGCGCACATGGCCGTCAGGACTGAGACCTTCCCACATTCGAATCCAATTCCCCATAGCGAGTCAATGGGTTCTCGCATTATTCCTATACCAACTCCTACGATCAAGATGTCTCCTCCAAGCAACGGCGATCCCATGGAGATCACATCACCTGCGCCATCTTCTACTGGCAACAACAACTCCGATTCCGATGCCAACGGCAAATCCAACGATCGACCCAAGAACTCTCCCGCTCCCGATTCCAACAACGCCGCAAACAATAATGCCAATAATTCCAATAGCATGCCTGCGCCCCCGCCGGCTGCTGCTGCTGTACACCAGCCTAAAATCGTACAGACAGCCTTCATTCATAAGCTCTACAAGTGAGACCGCGCCGCCAAGCTCTTCACGATAGCTTGCTAACGTAGCGACAGCATGCTAGAAGATCCCAACATTCAACACTTGATTTCATGGTCTGCAAGCGCTGAAAGCTTCGTCATGTCGCCCTCGGCCGACTTCTCAAAAGTTCTCTCGTGCGTCCAATACATCCATAAACTGGCTACTTGGCACTCGACTAATACCTTCTAGTCAATATTTCAAACATACCAATATCTCATCATTCGTGAGACAGCTGAACATGTACGGTTTTCACAAGGGTGAGTACTAGAACACACACGAATTGTGAGTAATCGCATTGGCTAACTTGCGCAAAGAACGCGATGTTTTCCACACTGGAAACCCTGATACAACTCTCTGGGAATTCAAGCATGGCAACGGTAACTTCAAGCGCGGCGACCTAGTAGGACTACGTGAGATCAAGCGCCGAGCCAGTCGACATGCTTTGGTGCACCGCGAGAGCAACTATACCAAACCTGTAGCATCCCAGCCAGGCACTCCAGCCGAGCCCGTACCTATCCCGCCTGACAGCGCTGATGCTCGAATGCTCAACATTGAGCATACGCTCTTCGACTTGAGTAATCGCCTGCAGAGGAGCGAAGAGGCAGCTCATTATATGCATGTCAAGAGCCAAGCCGCAATGGACACGGTAAATCGACTTCTTCACTTCAATCAAGAGCTTTCAAGACATATGCTGTCTCTTGTTCCGGCTGAGAGTCCCCTCTCTCGTGAAGGTGTGTATTACTAGGCGAAATCTCGAACGATAGCTAACGTTGACTTAAGTCATTATTCTACAGGGCGAAATGCAAAGGCAGGCTGAAGTACTTCGGACACTCGACGAACCACCCCAGGAGGCACCTTACACCGGCCGACAACAATATTTTGCGAATGTCGAGAACGCCCCAGTATCACCCAGACAGCTTGCCCAGGACGACCAGACACGAGGCCCTGCTCTAGGCGTCCCCCCCGCACGCGGCCAGAACTTTTATAAACCACCAGTTCCTTCCAACCTATCTAGCAGCACTCGCAGGCCATATGGCTCCATCAGCGGAAGCAGTACTACGCAGTCGTCCCCGTTACGTACAGGACCGCCTCCGCCGCCTCCTGCTCCTCATCCTCTATCCAATGTTGAGACTGTTCCCGGCCCTGGCAGCCTGGCCCGCCGTCACACTGCAGCCGATATTCGAGCCCATGGCTGGCAGCCAGCACCCTCTCCCTTCAGCACTGGCGCACCCTCTGGAGCATGGCCCCCTTCGCCTAGCCGTGTAGCCCCGGAAGACCAACGGATCAGAGAATCATTTTCAACTTACTCGTTGCAAGCTGCGTCCCAAACACACCCTCACTCACGTCCAACAACGCCACCACCTCCATTTGCAAATGGCTCTGGCGGTGGCTCTGATACATTCGGTGGCTGGTCGTGGGGATCCGCTGGCCGTGAGAACAAGAACCTTGCCGTGAAAGATCATTCAGCTCCCCCTACTCGAAGGGGGAGCATGGCTCATATCCTCAATCCTAGTGACACTGCCGAGCGATCAGACGAGGATGAGGACCCCCGAGGTGACGATGACAGGAAGCGAAAGCGAATGCAGTAAATCACACATTTAACCCTGATTTTACTGTGGGCTCTTGAAACCCAAACTATGGACGACGAAATTCAACACATCATATACGTACATACACATACACGGGCTCTGTACATGGATATTTACTTTCCCTTCATCGGCATTACATTAGGCCATAAACATACTTTGGATTTTGATGGCGAAGAGACCGCCTACTTGGAGTATAGGAGGACATCGGATAGCTGGCTAGAACACGGTCAAGGAGGCTTTCTTCATTACGAGCGCAAAGCATAGCAGGATACCATGGTGGGCATTTTGTTTAGTCCCATGGAAATCATTAGTCCTCGCCGAAAGGAAGGGGGCAGATTTCGGCACACCTAAGAGATGGAAGTTGAATTCTTGGGAGGAGTTGCGTGGTGGGTGCATGGTATATACCATCAGAAGACAATATTATTCTAAGCAGGTTAAATTTGATCCTGGCATCTCCCTTTTCTGTGAAATGATGTCAACTCTCTGCGTGTATTGTGGGTATCTTGATATAAAACTGATATATATAAACGTTATGCCTCTGCCCTCCCCCCCTGTTACCCCAGGTGCGGTCTTTTGTTTCTTGTTTTTCTTGTTCTTGCTCTTCTTCTTCCGCTTCTTTTCTGTCTGCCCACCGCCCAAAATAGGTCCATCCTGTGTTACAGCGTCTTTCATATCCGCATCCGCATCCACCTCGAACTCTCCCCCGTTTTCGTTCGTCTCCTTATCCTCAGGTGTAACAGGAGAAGTCTGATCGCCAGCCTCCGGCTCCGGTTCAACCTCCTTCTCCTTCTCCTTTCGAGGCCTCTTTCGTTTGCCTAGGGCACTTCGTCCAGCTTCATCTTCGCTCTCACTTTCCTCAGCCTTCTTCTTTAGATTGCCCTTGGCATCTTTGTTCAACCTGCCCCTTAGCATTCTCTCCTCTTTTGAGTTTGCAAACTTTTGAACGTCTTTCTTCTCTGGAACATAGCCTAATCCTTCGTTTGGTCGTGCGCCGCGAGCGAGATCCTCATCGTTGTTGTCTGGGAGAGTGCGTTGCTTGCGCGGTAAATCACGAGTAAGAGGCATCGATTTTCCTATGGACGTCCTGGAGGCGAGGAGCAGTGAAAGAGTGTTTGCGATTGCATCGCGGTTTGTTGCGACGGGGAAAGGTTGGGCTTCAGGTGCCATTGTATCTTTTGTCGCAATTAGTTGTAGTGATGCTGGTGCGCGCAATCCGAAGAAGATCGTATAGAGAAGTGCCTTGAAGTAATTAGGGATGTTTGCGAGAGTTAATTTATCATTGCTTCAGCTGACCAGGATTGGTGATGTTTGGGGTTGGTGGAGAGTATCTGGCAGAATAATTTCACATGCGACAAAAAATGCGGATGCTTATCTTATCACTTCTGGCACCAATGTCCCTGACGAGAAGTTCGACTTCAACAAGAGAGTTCAATTCGTAACATGCTATGATTAAAGGAAATATGCTTCAATATTTACTGCATTGTATAATAATTTTGGGAGATATATACTCGAATTAACTAAGATTAGGAAATTACACAATCTCTATCCTGTAACTGTGATAATACTTTGAGTCATAAATTCATAAACGTAAAGAGCCACACCATTCGCCGGGCCCCCAAAACAAGTCATTAGTAGCTAGCCGTCGTATCTCTCAAGCTGAGGACGTAAGGCAGGTCTGTTGAGTCGTGCCGTGTCGCAAGTCGAATAACAGACCCAGAGCTAGCTGATGATTTGGATCGAAGGCTGGAGGTTGATGGTTGGCTCAAGGGGTAATGACGCCGACTTCGAGCAAGACTGTTATTGCTAAGTCTTCGTGATATGGACCCTGGCCCTGTAAATCCGCTCCTCACGCTGTTAGGAGCAGTCTCATAAACATTCCAGGTATTCGTGGATGGCTGGCGCCTTATTCGAGCAGAGCTGCTGATGCTAGCGTCGGAGGGAGCCAGATTACTGCGAGACGTGCCCAGCCTTGGTCTAGTATCGTCATCGCCATCGGTAGAGGGTGAGGACGCATCGTCTTGCTCGTCCAAAACATCTGGATCCAGGGGTTCCATGGCGTGAAGAATCTCGGCAAAAAGATGCATAAGCTCCTTAAACTGAGCATTGGAAATTGGTCGATTCGAGAAGCGTGCATATTCGTAGTGTGAAAGAAACTCGATAGTGGTTGAATCCATCTCGATCACCCCCAATTCAGCCAGGTGAACTACGTAATCGCGCAGGCTCATATTGGCGGTTCGCTGCAGAAGAGCTACAGCGTCTGGGTCCAGCAAAGGCGGGTTCGTATCGGAGGTCGGGTCAGGAGGCGCAAGAGTCAAAGCTTTGCCCTCGATCAAATTAGGCAGTTCTGAGAAGACAGTGGTGTACTCGAGGTTCGGTAAATCCGGAGCGTTGGGTGAGGACCATCCATAGTGTTCAATATCTCCCCAGACAGGCTTTTTACGAGGGATCACCACCACCAACTCCTCCGCCGGACCACTAGGACCATCAAAACCCAGCTTAACCCTTGTTTCGACAGTTTCATCATCCGGGGCCGTGTTGTCTGTTTGAAGCCTGGGGCGCGATTCGTATGCGATCGATGCACTTCGCCCAAGACCCAGCGCAATTACTTTATAGACAGCCGAGCGAAGATCCCCCTTCTCGATTGGAACCCATCCTTTCGGTATCGACCCAAGATCGGTCTTGTTGATGTATAGACGGGTGATAAAGACGAAGGAGATGATGACAATGGCGAGAACGTAGGCGGCAGCGACGATCCAGATGTTGTAGAGCTGTCGATTTTGGAACGAGCGATGAATGGCGTCGGCAGGGGTGGATATTAGCAGTCCTAGAAGGCAGACGTAGAGAAGAAGGTAGAGAGTTCGGTAGACGATAGAGGCGACAAGCCGTCGATGAGAAACGGGAGACGCCATATTCCTAGTCCATGGGCACAAGAAAGCCGCAGTTGCGAATGCGCTGCGATGCTACCAAAGGCCGCTATGACCGGGGTCGTGAGTATAATAAGAAAAGGGACGAAGAGTGGGACATGACTAGGTTAAAGAAGAAGCTGAACGAGTGAATGAGATGCTACAGTGAGCAAGTGGTGTCACTGTAGTTGTTGAGGGGGTTGGGTTGAGAATGGCATGTCCAAAAGGCGGACCTATTTGGTGATGATGCGATTGATGTAACCAGAGTTGGACAGGAAGAGGTTGGCAGTTGGCGAGTACCCTTGAAGTCACAGTGTGTTTTGGGCGCGGACACCGTGTTTTGATACGGTACAGCGGCGGCCCCACTATCTTTAATTGCACTGCATTAGCTTCGATATATGAAGCTACTGCAATAAATACATACTATTATTGGATCCATGGATGGAATAATTGCTCAATTGCTTTTATCGTGTTCCAAATTGTTACAATGGTATCATAATACATTAATATCCTTCCCGATATGCCTGTGTTTTACGTCCTTTGACCTATCGCGCCACTTCTGCCATCTCAGACTTCTTTGAAGTCGCAGAAGCCTCCTTGGCCAAGCGAATATCAGTAAGTGTCAGTCTAAGGTCGCTGCTATAAGGCTCGAACTTGCCCAGCACCTGTTGCAAAGCAGTCTTCAGAGCTTCCACAACTTCTTCCACCTCGGGGCTGATCCTCTTGCCCGACACATCAGTCCAGTGCAATGGGAACTGCAGGCGGAAGGCCTCCAGTTTCTTGATTACTGATGTAAAGGTTCGGATAATGCTTGGGACATCTCTGTGCACATTACCAAATTGATCTTCTGCCAAGCTGTGCACTGAGAGATGGTGAAGCACGTTGATCGCGTTGATACAAAGCGTAGGCTCAGCGTATGGGGTACCCAGCACCGCAGCAGCAAATTGGGTTCGGAAATCTTGCTGGAAAAGGGCAGCCACAGTGTCTACCTCCATCACTTGGAGAGTCCAGTGTTCAAGTTGGCTCTTTATGTGATCGGGAGCAACAAGTTCCTGCTGCTCCTTCGTCAAGACCCGGTCCTTGGCCTCTTTCCATGTCTTCTTCGCGATAGGGCTCAAGTTGGACATAGGAGACTCGCCAGGGGATAGTGCGGCCTGTCCTAATCGCTTCTCAACCTCGCTGAGCATCGTCTTGGAAGCCCCTCGACTGTTAAAGATGGGATCGTCGCGAAGAGGAGCGGATACTCGCTGCTTGGGTTCCGGAGCCGGCGCAGCTGGTGGTGCATCAGGAACTTTGCCGTAGGTATCAATTCGCGTCTCGATGGACTTGACCACTTCCATACAGATGGCGTAGACCTGGGACCACATAGGTCCATCCTTACGATCGATGTCTTCGTAGATAGCCTGTCGACGGGTCTCAAAGCCTTGCGCAATGATTGCAAGCTCCCACATCGCAAATGCCTAGATACGATTAAAATGACTGTTCAACGCGCGTGTGTGACACATCTCACCTTGATAGAGAGTTTCTTGCTCTTAAGACCGTTCAAAAGACTGCCATTGGGGTCCTTGGACTCAGAGGTAAGAGGCTTGCCATTCTTCAGGGGCTCCTTGACCATGAATTTCGAGAAAGCAAAGTTACCAATGTTCCATATCAAATGCACGAAAGTTCCAGCCTCTATGCATCGGAAAAGAAGCCAAAGATCACTCGGCCAACTAGGCGGGAGCATGTTGGTCTTTGGCAGGTTATAGAAGATGCGCAAGAACATAAGCGCCCATCCCCAGATGAAAGATCGCAGTATGGTGTAGTATAGAATCAAGGCGACAGGCAGCGCACTTGCGGCACCGGAAAGAGAAGCGCCAAATGTTGCTGGGACTGCAGTAATCAGGAGCTTCAACGCGTCAGGCTGCTTCTCGTTCTTGCCCTTTGACGATGCCAGAACCAGACGATCGGTGTCCTTTCGGTAATGGTTGAAGGTTTGCGTGATGGCACATGAGACCATGTACGCAAGCAAGAAGAGCGGTCTCTCGTTCAGTCTCGCACGGTCACCGCTGAAGTACGTGATCCAAGAGAGGTTTGCCGCCTTGGGCATTGCCCATAGGAACACATGGCTAAACAGCAGGCTGGAGAAGCCATACCAGAACAAAGTCTCGTATGTTTGAAGCTGAGTGATTGTGTTGCGAAGGGTCTGAAAGCCGGGGCCAGTGGTTCGTAGGCCAACGTGGTAGTTTGCTATTCGGAGAACGACGATCGCAAGGCCACATGTGAAGATGAAGAGGGTTCGTACACCAACAGGGCCAATGGGAAACCAAGACCAAAAGTCTAAACAATGGGATTTAGTGTTGGCGCAAGTGCAAGTTCAAATGAATTCGACTTACAAGATTTCCAGCCGTCCAGGACGACCGCCAGCAGGTAGGACACGAGCAGCAAAACAGTCGCCGTAGAAGTGAATCGTCTGTGAAGAGCAGGCTGTAGAAAGTCCTTGTAAGGCGCTTTTCTAACCGTGGTAGGTGCCATCTTGACAGCGCATCCCCAGGATAAAGAAGGGCTCGAGACGTTGTTGGGCGATGATGTCGTGGATTGATTCAAAGAGACTAACAATGGAAGCTCTAAGCTCAAGCCCCAAGTAAATAATAAAAATCTCCAAGCAGCAACGACTCGATCGCAGAAACGCTAAGGTCCAAGCTCCGTCATTATCTGTCACGTGCTGATAGCACCAGGTCCGGCTCCGCTCTGGTTGGCTACCTAGACTGAGATGCATGTTCAATTACGTATGTTTGCATGGCGCTGTATCCGTAACTACTAATGAAACCTCAGCCACCTCAGAACAAGGCAGCAAAATAAGAAAGCTTTAGAAAATAATTAGAAGATGCTGTCAAAATAGACTCAGTAAAAGGTCCCCTAAGCTTAGGCTAAGGTACCTAAGTATTTCTATCACTTAGTCCTAAGATCTACTAACGAAACCGTACTGGAACCAGGCAGCAGGTCTGGTGTCTCGCTCCCTCTTGTTCCTCAACGTTTTGGAGGATATTCTCGACCGTAAGTGAGTTCTTGATCAAAACGCCTGGGTTGACTTTTGTGTTCACATTCATTTCTTGTCTTGTATCAACAAAAACCAGCCATCTTCTTTGGCTAGTGACTCTGCTTGTAGACCGGGCTTTGGGGAACAAGAAAACTCGAGACAATAGAAGAAGATGCCAAAATAAACTCAGCAAAGAGTCTCCTAAGTTTAGGCTAAACTACCTAAATATTTTTATCTCTTAGGGTCAAAGTCCTAGGATCTTTTCTCATTCTCTCTAAGGCCCTCTGTATTTAGACCAGACTTACGTTAGGTACCTTAGGTTGTCCCGACCCACTTTTCCGGCTGAAGTCCAGAGTCAAGGGCCCAGCCTCCATCCACGCAACTCTTCCTTTCGACCTTACATCATCACAACAACCATGTCGTACGATCTAGAATCCGGGCGCGGCGGCGCCGGCTATAGCGATGACCCTGATTTCCAAGCCCTTCAATACGACCTCAAGAGCAAGCTTCAAGCCCTCCTCAGCAACAATCGAAAACTCGCCAACGATGTCAATGTGCTCGGCACACGTAAGGATACCCCGCGCCTGCGGGAGCGAGTTCACAATAGCATGGATAAGACGAGGGAATTGTGCAGAGAGATCGGCGAGGGCGTTAAGCGCCTTCAAACTTGGGAAGAATTGACGGTATTATGATGAAAATGCGTCTCGATCATTGTCGCATGCTAATTGTATGCAGAAACAACAAAAGTACGAGCAAACAAAGGTCTCGAGCGACTTCCAGGCAGCTCTTCAAGAATTCCAAAGCCTCCAGCGAAAAGCCCTCGAGAAGGAGCGCGCATCCGTTACCGCCGCCCGTGCCGCACAGGAGGGTGAATCCGCCGAAGGCCCCCAGTCCGGCAATCAGCTTGAGCAGCTGCAACAACAAGAGCAAGTCTCCCAGCTCGCACCCCAAGACGAAGTCGACTTCCAGGAAGCTCTCATCATCGAGCGCGAGGAGGAGATTCGCAATATTGAGCAGGGTGTAGGCGATTTGAACGTTCTCTTCCGACAGGTGGCGCAAATCGTCAATGAGCAGGGAGAGCAGCTTGGGACGATCGCAGACAATGTTGAGAACGTCCGGGATGACACGCGGCAAGCTGATGTTGAGAACCGACAGGCCGCGCGGTATCAGAAGGCAGCCCGCAACAAGAGCTGCTGCCTGTTGCTGATCCTCGCCGTCATTTTGACCATTGTTATTCTGGCTATTGTCCTTGACTAGATTCTTAGAGCGCAGCGACTGACGATTATGGGTGGCCTGTTCTTGTTCTTGAGGCGTCTATTGGAGTTTTCTAGGGACCTATACATCCAACTTTCCCCACGATTCTGCATTGGTAGTTACAGATGAACGCTTAATCAATTGTTTTTTTGTCAGATGTCTTTGCAATCCGTGATTGGTCTTTGAGCACGAAAGGGAATTCCTTGGATGGCTTAGGTGCCCTCAGATCTGACGTCTTTGGTGGAACAAGACGTTGAATAAAGAAGTCATTGACGCGGGTAAGCGCAAATGATGTACCCCAGTAAAGGAAGATAGCGCTTGGCAGATCGGCAAAGAGGAGTGGCAGTAGGGGCATCATAAGCATGACACGGCCCAGGAGTTGTTGTAGCCTGGAGGCGACCATCATCTTTGCGCCTGGGGGCTGGATTCGCAATAGTGCCTGGATTTGTTCCTTGGGCATCCTAGCCCATATACTCCATACCAGAATACCCGAGCAGATGGCAGGAAGCCCGTAGTAAGGGTCCGCAGACGCTAGATCGGTGAACCAGAATAAGCCTCCGTCCACCAAGGACTGGTCAAACATGCTGCTCGAGGGCCCGAGTCCAGTATTACCCAGGCCAATCTTGTGACTGATCCAACCCAGGGGTGCACCGCATTTCCTTCGAAGAGCCTCAGATATGGTGACAAAGGGAAGCATTCCAAGTAAAGGTGCCATACTTTTCCAGCGCTGGAGACCCCATGTCTTTAATATTCTCCGTCTTGACTTTTCAACTGCACCTGCAACGCGAAGCGATCTCACACGATCGGGAAGTTCAGGGTTGTTTAAACTCCTATCCATCATATGCCGACGAGTCCAAGCTGTGATAAGAGGATCCAATGGTTTTCTAGCCTCCCGCAAACGAGCGCTGTATAGTTGAAGAGGGAATCGGATGGTTGCGTTGACGCCCACAGCAAGTAGTGGTATAGCCACATACCACGGCACGCCAGCGCTATGAGCCCAGCTGAGGGCATTGGCTGTCATGGTGACTGTCTCACCGAGCGCAGAAGCGACAGAGAAGTTCCTGCGGTTGGCGCATGGCGATGAAGTTAATGAGCTGAGAATGGCTGGATGTGAGATTCGGCGTGTTGTGTTAATGACTGAGAGTGATGGCCTGGCCTGAGGCGACATGGAATGGGCAGTTCTTCTTATTAGGGACATTTTGACCCTTAACACCGTGGTTGCGGGTGCAATGGAGGACTTGGTGCTGGTGTGAGTGAGTCTCGAAAGTCCATGACATGAGGTCAAACTGGGGCTATTTTTCTGAATTCTCAGCCAATCAGCGCTAACAGTTCATCGTTGAATATCTCGATTAGTACTGCTGGTAGTTAAGGAAGAACCACTGTACGGGACAACAGTAAGGAACAATATATTTACGAGTGCCCTATATATCCAAGTACTATTAAATGATCAGTGTTAGCGTTAACTTGCAGAGTCCGTTTGTATAGCATGATTCAAACCCTCTTGAAAGTCTTGAGGATGAACTCTTTGCTCTTCCACTTGTGCACCACGCTCTGAGTTAGGTACCTTCATTATTTATAGCAACTCTCATTATAAGTTGATAAAGCAACCAGTAAAATAGCCAAGATTGATTATTAATGACAATTCATATAAGTGCTTGTAGATTCGTGTAAAAAGTTCTTGAGAAGACGTGGCTTTATGATCGAATATGGAAGCGCCCTTGACCATAATTATTCCGTTGGACGCAGAATGAGCCCTGGTTGGTCCGTTCAGTCCTTGATCTCGTATTCTTAAAAATGATTTTCTTTCTAACTTTCTGGAGGGAACAGAGCTATCATAAGTTCTCTCCGCGGGCTGCCGAATTTAAAGAAGGGGTCCAGTGACAAGGGTCAGGAGCCTCTAACCCCCCTGTAGCTTGCGCAGCTACGGTGGGTCAGATACTGAGCTTTGGAGCTTGCAGCAGCATCCAAAAGCTTAGCTTCGGGTTCCTCTAGCGGTGTCGGTGCCTGTGCCTATCCCCCACCAAGACCAAGACCAAGCCCGTGGATGAACTTTTTGAGACCTGGTCTGGCCAGCTGGAGACGTCACACTATCATCCCACACACTCTCGTTCATGGTAGCCTTTCGCTACCAAAAGCTGACAGCCTCACCCCCCCTGAGGCCATATAAATATCGCTGGTCGAAGCATTTTCTTTACCTGTTTTTCATAGCTTCTCGATTCCCCTGCGACCCCCCCGAACAGCCTTCCCGACACTACCGCCTCCTGACCGCGAAAGACGGCCACCCTGATGGCGTCCCTAGCGACGCTTGTGCCTCTGGCCATTCTGATAGCTCTGCCTCTAATAGGTGGGCTTCTACGACGGTTTCTAGGATGGTCTCTTCGAAAACGAACAGAAGGCCGTCGTGCACATCTTCTGGCCCTCATGACACAGGAGGATAAAGATGCCCGCGCTAAGGACCCTCAAGGCACCGCAGCGACGAAACTCGTATTCGATGTTGACGATAATCTTCAAAGCACTCTGAGCTCGCAAAGGGATTGGTCGGGGATCGTTGGTTTCTTCCATCCGTTCTGGTATGTTGTCATATAAGCTACCGTATGACCTAGCTAATGTGAGGGAGCAATGCTGGAGGTGGCGGAGAGCGAGTGCTCTGGGCCGCGATTCGGGCCACACAAGATCGTTGGCCAAAAGCCAAATGTGTGGTATACACAGGCGATCACAATGTGACAAAAGATGCGATCTTGAATCGAGTCAAGGTATACGACCTGAAAACTTGCCCTGGGGACCACGGCATGCTTACACCGTGTTAGACAAGATTCAATATTGAGCTCCATGCTCCCACGATAACGTTCCTCTACCTCTCCAAGCGAGACTGGGTACTCCCCTCAACATGGCCTCATTTCACGCTGCTCGGCCAATCAATCGGCTCCGTCGTTTTGGCTTGGGACGCTTTCTCACTACTGGTCCCGGACGTCTTTGTCGACACCATGGGCTACGCCTTCGCTCTCGGTCTATGCAAATTTCTCTTCCCCAAGGTTCCTACAGGGGCATATGTGCACTATCCTACGATTTCTACCGACATGCTCGACTCGCTCGATTCAACGGCTCCCTCGGGAACTCAGGGCGCACATGCTGGTAAGGGTGCTGGAGCTCAGGGTTTCGCCAAGAAGAATTACTGGAAACTTTTTGCCATTCTGTACTCTTGGGTTGGCTCGACGGTTGATATTGTCATGACAAACTCTACCTGGACTCAAGGCCACATCAAGAGTCTATGGGGCCCTTATCGCAAACAGAAGAGCAAGACAGATCCGATCGCAGTTGTCTACCCTCCCACCGCCGTCCGAGAAATGGAACGCGAAGTCGAAGTTTCCGAAGAGAGTGAGAAGCGAAGAGAAAAAGTTCTTGTCTACCTCGCCCAGTTTCGACCTGAAAAGAACCACCAACTCATCATGCGGTCATTCGCTACTTTCCTCAAGACCAAGAGCGAGGCATCCAAGGGAGCACAGCTGGTTCTGATCGGAAGCGTGCGAGATGACTCAGACTCAAAGCGTGTGTACGAGCTGCGACTTCTTGCTAATGAGCTTGGCATCAAAGACAGTGTCAAGTTCCACCTCGATGCCCCATGGTCAGATGTTCTGGACTGGTTAAGAAGGGCATCTGTGGGTGTCAACGGCATGTGGAATGAGCACTTCGGAATCGGCGTTGTTGAATACCAAGCTGCTGGACTCATTTCCGTGGTTCATGACAGTGCTGGGCCCAAGTTCGATATCGTCGTGCCCATCGATGGCCAGCCAACTGGTAAGCTGACTGAAAATTCCATGTCGGGATCTTTCTAACACAATGAAACAGGTTTCCACGCAACGACAGAAGAAGAATTCGCAGAGGGCTACGAGAAGGCTTTGTCGCTGCCAGATCCTCTGGCATTTCGTCTGCGTGCACGAGAGTCGGCAAAGAGATTCACCGAGGAGGAGTTTGCAAAGAAGTGGACGGTTCATTTGGCACGCTTGGTGTCACTTACGAAACAAAAAGCGTAGACTTTTTGGAGATAGACTAAAGGATACCCCCTTTCTAAGATTCTAGCGAGAGAAGAGACAGCTTAGAGAAATTAATACAGCAAGCACAAAGCTTGGGCATAATCAAGTCAATGTTCTATGTCGTATGCTGTGTCCTTCTACAAGTGTTGATCGCTCAATCAGGAATATAAACATGTATGCTTCCATCTCTTCCTGTGCTGTCTACAATGTCACACCGCCACTGTTCTTCTGCCTGGGTTCAGGAGCGACCTGAAAAACACCAGCTGAGTCCCTTGTCAACGCTTGAACTGTACTCAGTCCCTCATCGACCCAAGTTATATTATGTCCTCGCTCCAACAGCGATGGAACATCGTACGAACTGAACTTCTTCTCCACTAGTAGCGTGTTCGGGATGAGCTGGTTGTGAACACGGGGCTCACGAACAGCATCCTTGATAGACCACGATGGAGAAGTCAATACACGCCACGCAACTTGAGTAGTGGCGGAGATAATACGTGAGCCCCCTGCAGCTCCGATGACGGCAAAGAGAGATCCGTCTTTGTTGGATACAATGAGAGGTGTACAGGAGGATAGGGGGCGCTTGTTTGGACGAATGAAGTTTGCTTCTGCTGGTGCGAAACCAAACTCATTAGGAACTCCCGGAATAGAGAAGTCATTCATTTCGTTGTTTCTGTGACGGTCAGTCCATGACCACAAAATTGAAAGAGGTTGGTAACACTTACAGGATCACACCAGTGAGAGGGTCCATGAGGAAAGATCCAAAGATGAGGTTGACGGTGGTGGTCAGCGAAACAGCCATGCCATCGCCATCCGCAGTGACGACGTGTGAAGTTCCATGCCCGTCAGATGAGTAGATGCCATCAGGATCATACTTCTCAATCTTCTGGGTCTTTCGAGGATCGATCTTACTCCTGATCTTTTCTGCTGTTGTGGCATTGAGCATCTCATGTTCAAGCTCAGGAACGCCATCTACAAAGTCAGGATCGCCAAGGTGCAGACGAGCTCCGTATGCGAACTTCATGGCTTCGATGTAGATGTGCAGTGTGGTGTTTCGATCCTCGTCTTGGTGGGTGTAGCCGTTCATGGTGTTCAGGATATTGAGTGATACGGCGCCACCGGCTGGAGAGCTGATGCCATAGACATCGTGCCCCTTGTACTCAGTGCGAAGAACCTCTCGAGGAATTACATCGTAGTTCTTGTAGTCATCCAGTGTTATGGTACCATTTGTTTCTTGGATGGTCTTGACCATGCTCTCAGCTATTCCATGTTATTATTTACTCAGTTTTCAGATGCAGGGTTGATTTACCGAAGGCACCGGTATAGAAGGCATCAGCGCCATGCTCTGCGATAGCTTGAAGTGTACTGGGTTGGTTAGCTATGTTGAAGTCTGGCATCGAACCTTGACCTACCGGGCGTATCGTCGTCTTGTCATCTTCTCTCCTTCTGGGATAAGCTGTCCTGCTAAATGTGAGCCCTGGTCTCAGCGTTGGGTGTTATAAAAGCATACCATTTCGGGTAAAATCTTCTGCCCATGAAGGATCCTCGACAAAGAAGTTGTGATGGTCTCTAATAGTCTTCTCGATAAATCTTGCCATGTCGGCATTGACTGACATTTGTCAGCTTGTAACTCTTTGTCTCTCTACTCTCCTTGGGCGTACCTGTGAATCCATCTTGAGCCACCTTAATAGCTCCTTGTAAGACTGTTTTCCATGGAAGACTCTGTTTAAAATGTTAGCTTGTGGTAACTTGCAGTGTGTCTGTGGTTCATACACCGTATTTCTTGTGTGCATACTCAAACCCACGGACTTCGCCCGGCACACCAACAGAAAGACCCCCGTAGATGCTACCGTTCACATTTCCTTGGTACATGTCCTCAAATGCTGCTGCAGGGGCTGATTCTCTAAAGTCGATTGCTTCGTAGTTACCCTTCTTGTCACGCACAATCATGAAACCACCGCCTCCAATGCCGGAGTGGTACATGCCGATAACACCAACACAGAATGTCGTTCCAATCATGGCATCGACGGCATTTCCCTGGATATTTAGTTGGTGTATTTATAGAGAGAAGGGGCGAGAAGTCTTACACCCCGTGCTAATAAGTCTCTGCCGATGTAGCTGCATTCTTGAGCCTCTGAAGCAACGGCTCCTCTGGTACCAACACCAGGAGAAAAAAAATCCTCGAATATGGGACTTGCGGATATCGAGGCATAATGGATACTGGAGGCCAGTAACAGTAACGGGAGTTTCATCTTGGTGGTAGGGGTGTGTTCTTTGGTATTAGAAATCAGTACGCGCCCTTCATGACTAGTCGTCTCAACAACTTTGTCACTGTAAGTCGTTACTAAGAAATGACAGTTTGATAAGAGTATCTAAACTCCACGTGACGGCAAAACAATAGGAGGAAGTATTAATACAAAAGTGAGTGATAATGTAAGAGACGAAGGGACCGCCTCCAAGTTGAATGGATGTTGTTAGTTGATTTCTAAAGCAGATAATAGAAGCCGGTATTGACGTGATAAGGAACCCCCAGAATTTGGCAGGGCCGATTGTCGGAATACCCCGGTAGATGCATGGTCCCAGGCTCGTGAGGCGATCACCTGCCAGTCTAGGAAATAGGGTAACCAATCACTTCATGACAGCGATAGTCAGGAGGAAGTGCTCACTAAATTCGAATCGGGGTATTTATAAGTGTAATTTATTTAAATAAGGGTATGTTCTAAATAGGAATCTATAGGCAAATGGATGAGAAACTTGGGTATTGTGACATCTTACTCCTATCATAGTTGCCAACAGAAGTCATGTGTTATTATCTATCAGATTCAACAACTTTAAAAGACATTGAATATCAGCATGCTTGCATAGTGCTGATTCTTTACTAATATTTCTTTCTTGCTATTTATTCTGACAAACTGTCCATCATATAAATAATGTATACAATATAAGGTAAGCTACCAAGAGCACTCATGATGGAAAAGATACGATATACATGCGCTTAAGTGATCAACCAATCAGATCCTACTTAAAAAAGCAGACAACTACGGCCCCACCGTCCCCGAGCTCCAAGTGGGGCCTCTGCAAGAAACATTTCTTCGTCTTATTCTCATCTTTAAGAAATCTTTGTCATTATCAACATCTCAAACATTTACAATTCCTTCCAAAAATCCCACTCTGCTCACAGAACAATTAGATCAATTGAATTGTTCGTTCATGAGGCGTCTGAGACTCCCACTTTTGGCCACATTCACCAAACCTCGCCTGTACAATTTCCGTCCCTTCACAGTCATGGCGAGCACACAAGCAGAAGCTGTGCCAAACGGCAACTCACAAGTAAACGGCAACACTCAGCAAATGAACAAGAGGCCAAACCAGCAGAATAATCGCCAATGGAAGCAGAAGAAGACGAAGAGGGAAAAGAACATCACCGAAGGTTCATCTGAGGAAGTCCTCAAGTACGATATTCAGGCCCTTCTTAAGGAGCGAGCTGTTGAGTATGGTGAGGGAACAGAGCACGGCCCAGAAGTTCTCCCAGAGGAAGGCACTGAGACAGAGGTTGAGATTCTGGAGCTTTCGTCTACAGGTGACGGCCTTGGTATGAAGCCTGGCTCAAATCAGGTCTATGTTGTGTCCTTCACAGTCCCTGGCGACACTGCCAAGGTCAAGGTCTTCCGTCATCTTCGTCGCGAAACCCAAACCCTCGCCGATTTCATCTCCATTACAAAGCCCTCTCCTCTTCGCGACAACGCCCGGATCAGCTGCAAGTACTTCGCCTCATGCGGCGGCTGCCAATTCCAGATGCTCGAATACCCCGAGCAACTCAAACTCAAGAAGCGCATTGTCGAGAAAGCCTTCAAGAACTTCTCAAACCTCGATCCCAACATTGTACCCGCTGTCCAGGATACAATGGGCAGTCCTCTGCAGTACAACTACCGCACCAAGCTCACACCTCACTTTGACGGACCCCCTGGATTCCGACCCAGCAAGAGAGGAAAGAACCCCAGAATTCCCTTCGAGAAGTGCCCTGATATTGGATTCATGCAAAAGGGTCGTCGAAAAGTTTTGGATATTGAGGATTGCCCTATTGGTACCAATGCTGTGCGTCTGGGTATGGCACGAGAGCGTGAGCGCATGCAGAAAGAGTTTGCCAACTATCAGCGTGGTGCTACGATTCTTCTCCGAGAGAACACGAAGCGAGTCCCCAAGGACAGCGAAGAGGTCAAGGGTGAAACAGAACCCTACACAGTCCGTGTTGAGAATGAGGATACTGTCGACATCAAGTCCTGCTTCACTGATTCCAAGGCCACCACAACAGAATACATCGGCCCTTACACCTTCACCAACCCAGCTGGCTCTTTCTTCCAGAACAACAACTCGATTCTTCCCTCATTTACCGGCTACGTGCGAGACAATATTCTCCCTCCTGCCGGCACGGGCATGGACATCAAGTATCTAATCGACGCCTACTCAGGCTCTGGCCTCTTTACCGTTACTCTCGCATCGCTCTTCCAGCACTCCATCGGTATCGACATTGCAGCTGACTCCATCGCCTACGCAAGTCGCAACGCAGTCCTCAACGGTATGGGGGAGGATCGCTGCAAGTTCATCGCTGCCGATGCTGGTGAGCTCTTCAAGAGCGTTACCTACAACCGTGATGAGACCGTTGTGGTTCTTGATCCTCCTCGTAAGGGCTGCGATGCAGACTTCTTGAACCAGCTACGAAAATTCGGTCCTCGGCGAGTTCTGTATGTCAGCTGTAACGTGCATACACAGGCCAGAGATGTCGGTGTGCTCGTTCGCGGTGAAGGCGAGGGCGAGAGATACGAGATTGAGAGTCTTCGAGGATTTGATTTCTTTCCTCAAACAGGTCATGTAGAGGGCGTTGCTATTCTCAACAGGGTCGATACCACGGCATAAAATAAAGTACACGGCGTTTGTTTGGGTTGGGTCAAAGAAAAACATGATAGATCTCATTGCCATTGCCATAGTCATAATCATTGCAAACTTGAGAACCCGCTGCCTCATCCCGCAACCTAAAAAATGCTGATCTGCGCCGCCTTTACAACAGTGTATATGTTCTTCGTCATTCTTCATTCATGATTGATCCCCTAACAGAGCCTTTAAAGCTTGAACTCCCAGCTCGACAACGCCAGGGCTTCGACTCTTCTTAACACATTCTGTAAGAGTTTCAACTCCACCCTCGCTCTTGACCTTCTCTCGCGCGAGTTCACCGACCTCGCCCTCTGCAGTGACCAAGTTGTTTACCACAAACACTCCACGATGACGGATGTCCTCGCTGTCATCGACACACATTCCGAGGATAACTTTCACACCGCGGTCTCGGTTAATAATGCCCCGGATGACACCCTCAAAGTTGGTGAGTGAAGCTAAAGCACCGCCAGCTGCACTTCGAGTTCCATCATCAGGTGCATCAGCAAGGGCGAGGAGGACGTTCAGGCGATTACGGGCCTTGGCAGTCTCTTCAGCATAGAGTGCGATAGCCTCTGGTTGCTGCACCAGATTGCAAACAAGCTCGACAGCAGCCTTGGAGACAAGAGTGTTGGAAGCCAGCATCTGTTCCTCAATCTGGTTCCATGCTGTATTGATGATACTGCGTCTAGTCGCATCGTCATCCATCGACGCGAGGTTGGTCAAGGCCATAAGTGCCTCGAAGGAAGGGAGGAGGTCCCGTGTCTGAGCAGCAGGGTCGGGTGGGATGATAGAGACAAGCGGTCTGACAGCAGCAATGATGGGGGTGTCACGGTTGCCACCAAAGACCAGAGCAGGGTTTGTGCTGATCAAGATGCGGGCCAGGGCTTGTGCTGCAAGACGACGTGAAGCAGCTTCAGTTTGAGGCAGGGACATCCATGATACCAGGAGAAGCTTGACCGCTCCTTGCTGAGCGAGTTGACCGCGGAGAGTCCTGTCGACTGAAAGGGAGAAAATAATGGAGATAACAAGTCCTAGAGAAGCGGGCGAGCCATTCTTACTGTGGGTGACGAGAACCGGTGTGATACCTGCATCAAACACCAGCTTGCATCGCTTTGCGACATGCTCGTCGTCATTAAGGGGGTCGGGCCCGCCAAGCTTCCCGGCAGCATTGGCATATGCCTTGAGCTGGTTCATCTTCTTTTCTTCCTCTGTCAGGGTGGGCAGGTATTTGGTCAGATTGACAAAAATGCTTAAAGCTCCATAAGTAGTTGGCGATCTTGGCTGGGCTTCTTGAAGAGTCTTGACCAACTTCTGGAGCAACTCGGGGTTGCTGACAATAGACTCCTTGACTTTAGGTTGAAGGGAGGCGTATGCGAGACCTTCGATAGAGTGCTTTCGTCCGTGATCTTCATCTCTCAGTATCATCTTAGTGAACATTCCAGAGAGATCTTCGATACTAGTGACTGCAGGCTCGATTCGAGACTTGTTATCACCGGGTGCTGGTTTAGCGGGAACTGCCTTGAAAGCTGGGTCAGTCAGTGATAATACAGAGCTCATAGGCACCTTATCTCACCCTCAGCTTGGCCAGGATGACTGCGGCAAGATACTGGACCTGTTCAGAGTGCCGCCTCATTGAAATGGAGCCTCCATCGCTTTGAAGGTTTGGATCTGCGTTCATGCTACGAACAGCCTCACTAAGGTCTTGGTCGACGATCTCCTCAAGCCACTCGATGCAGTACTTGTTGATAGCCTCACGGCAAAGTGAGTTCATGCAAGCAGCGTTGAGCATCTCCAAGCAGGCCGTCTCGACCTTGCGGCTCTTCCATTTTCGTCGCATAAGTGTGCCGAGGCTGGGTAGGAAGTCTTCGTTGAGAAACAGCTGGGCAGTGAGATCGGGGACGATGGGAAATGTCGCAGCGGCGACACAAAAGGCAACAATGTAATCGTCATAAGTTCCCCTTCGCACACGGTCAAAGAAGAAAGTCGAGAGCTTCTTTGAACCATCATCGCCAGCGGCTTTGAGATATGCGGATGTTGAGAGAGTGGCGTGGCCGCGTACTATCTCAGGCTGTCTCATATCAAGATAGCACAAAACGGTGTCGACACAGTCGCCATCGATAACATTGCAAATAGTCTCACGAGACTTGTCCTTCTGAAGGGCTTCATAGTCGTCGTTGAGCAGCTTAGTCAGTTCATCGAGGTCGCGACATGTCTCGTTATCTTCCTGTCCGCCCTCCATGAGGCGCGCAAAGACGATAAGAGTCTGGTCCTCCAGCGACTGGGCTGGAGGCACCTGAGAAGCAGCTTCTGTAGGTTCTGCCATGGAATATTTATTGATTGAATGTGTAGGTAGGTGAGAGAGAAAGTAAATAAGAAGCCAGTTCTTGTTTTGCTTTCAAGGTGCTAGTTTAGTAGTTAAGGAAATAAAAGTGAGAAGAGACCGAAACTGGAACTTGTGATGTAAATCGTAAAGCGCACAAGGCAAGAAGACCCGTCACGGCCTCCACCACCACAACAACCTCAACCTACCACAAAAGAGCTCGTGAGACTGGGCTTGGGCTTGAGCCACTAAACGTTAGATCAAAGATCACTGACCCTTGATGCGTTTTAGTTGGTCATCACGTGGCCAGGCGTTTGAAGAGCTGAGCTAGGGGGTTTGCTGTAGGGGCCTATTGGTGCCAGCAGCCGCGCTCATACCTTTATCCATTCCATTGGATTATGCCTGTAGATGACGTCTAAACAACAATTGGATCAGATTTTCCCTTCCATCTGCGATAGCCGCGCCCAAGAACAAAGTATCTGAAGAAAAGAAACAAACAAGGCTCTTTTAGTAATTGCTGCAATTGAGTTTGGCGTTAATTATTGTTGTTATTTTGGCGTTTTTGGAAATCAACTAATCATGCGATAAATGCAACGCTCGTACCCGTCCATCTTCTTTAATTCACCTTAGGTTTGTCTTGAATCCGACAACTTTGCGACAGCCTCAGGTATTGTAGCCTCAGTCCTCAAGTAAGGCCACCAAGGCAGCTCAACCACTCTTAGGGCCTCGTAGCCGCCTCCCCACCAGCATCTTCGCAGCGTCAACATCCTCACAATGGACGCCGTCGATGTTTCAGAGCACTACGAGGTCGGCACCCGCGAAGAGACTCCCTCGCTGCTTACCATCGTCCTCGATACAAACCCCCGAGCCTGGGCATCGCTCAACAATGTCCTTCCCCTATCGCGTGCTATAGCAAACATCCTCGTCTTCGTTAACGCCCATCTCGCCTTCAGCAACGCAAACCAGGTTGCGCTTATCGCCGCGCACGTTGATCGCGCAGAATGGCTCTACCCAACACCTCCCACACCCTCACGCGACGCCTCTGGCGATGTTGCCATGAACGATGCTGCTGCTGCGCAAACGCAAACCTCAGCGAACAAGTTCCCGCAGTTCGCACAGATTGAAGCTGCTGTTTTGGCTGCGATTCGAAAACTCATGGATCAGACAAAGGAGGAGGATCTCTCTGCTACGACGACACAAATCTCTGGAGCCTTGACGCTGGCGCTATGTCATATCAATAAAGCTGCGCAGGCTCTTTGTGCGCCTACGGCTAATCTCGAGGACAGCCACAAAGGCTCGTCGAATACTGCTCCCCCAACTGTTCGCGGCCGAATCCTGGTCATTTCTGTCTCCGATTCAGAACCCTCGCAATACATTCCCACCATGAACGCTGTCTTCGCCGCTGGCCACAATCAAGTCGCCATCGATACTCTCTCTCTTACTGGCGAGCCAACTTTCCTGCAACAGGCTTGCTACAACACCGGTGGCACATACCTCGCTGCTACACATCCCCAAGGACTACTCAACTATCTGATGTTCGGTCTTATCGCAGACACAGAAGCTCGTGAAGCTCTCATCGCCCCAACACACGACACCGTCGATTTCCGCGCCGCCTGTTTTTGCCACGGCCGAGTTGTGGACACAGGCTTCGTCTGCTCCATCTGTCTGAGCATCTTCTGTGAGACGCCAGAGAACTCGGAATGTTTCACGTGCGGCACCAAACTATCTCTGGGTAACTATGGCGCGAAACCCGCCGTCGTACCAAGGAAGAAGAAAAAGAAGCGCAAGATCGTCAATGGAGGCGGATCACGGGAAGAGACAGGGAGTGCGACAGGGACACCCCGTCCATGAATGAGCCAGCAAATCGCTTGAGGAACGGGGGCGAAGAACGGGATATACCCTTGATGACCAATGTACATATAGTCTCACGGCGTTAAGGAAATTAGCCAGGTATCAGATAATGCTACAGTCAACGCATACTTCTCTGGAGTTTAAAGTCTGTGGATATCAATATTAAAGTGATCAGACTAAACAGCGGGCGAAGGGCTATGCTCCAAAGGCTATCACTTGAATCTAATGCATAAGAGTATTCTAATCAATCACTGCATTTCTAGGTGCGGATAGCACAACCACTCAACAACTCGAGCAGGAGCTCAGTTCACATCAGCATCGCCAACCCTTTGCTATTTTTGTACAATGGTGCACCTTACTCAAACCTGACTTTACGTCCACCCTTGGCGATCTTGGCGCCATGAGAAAGTCTAGACATCGTACAGACGGGCTGTCTTTCCGAACCTCCCATCGAAGCGAGGGCAAATGAATCTGTGTTGTGAGCAAAGTAGAAATAGTAGCCTGAAGGCGTCTTCTTGACCACCATGACACCAATGGCACCTGCTGAATGGCAATTCTTGACACCGGGATGCTTCATGAAGTCCTCGGCAATGAAAGACTCCATGATGGCATCTTCATCGTCGTCCTGAATGTTGGCGCCTCCTTTTCCACGTTTTGTGCCATGGTAAATCCTCTCCGCACATCGCTGGGAGGCCATGGTAGTAGCCATATGCTCTCCTGTGCCACTTGTGACTGCAGCGACAGCAACCTGATCGTCATCCTCATCGTCACAGGGCACAACGGCCGTGCCAACTCCCACAAGAGCAGCTGGTCCCAAACGGCCTCGATGCTTCATTCCGATACCACCTGAAGATGAGCCAGCAGCAATTTGGCCTCGATCATCGATCGCAATGGCACCAATAGTGTCTGTAATGACGTCCTCGCTAACAGACCCGTAATGAAGGCGGTCGTGTACAGCTCTTGAATGAGGCTGCGACTTTTCATCAGGACTGAGAGGTCGCTTAGCCCCACGAGGACCTGAGGAGCTTTGGCGATCAAGGCCGTTGCCCCTATTCCCAGTAGGAGTTCGTGGTGATGTATTATCGGCCTTGTTTGAGGCGTGTGCATGGTGCTTGTGGCGGATTGATGCATTCTCTGGCAAGACAGGTTTAAAATCCTCAGCTAAAGAATTGGATTTTCGAGATAGACTAGGTCGAAATGGGGAGGACAATACACCCTGGGCACCACTCACAACACCAGCATACGTCTGTGTCGCTCCCTCCTGAGGACTTCGGGTAAATGAAGTACGGCCGACTGTTGGGGGAGAGGTACCTGTGGCTCTGAAGTAGCTTGTGCTTGTCAATTGATCTGGCGACGCCACATCTTGGATCGGTGTACCAGTGAAAGGAGAGTCAGGCTGTCCCTCGTTCCAAGTACCGACAAGAACAGCAGGCCGTTGATCTCGCGGAAGTGATGAACGTGGCTTTGTCGGCGACGCTGTATCGTACTGGCACGGGGGACATGTTGCTGTTGTATCAACAGTTTCAGACAAAGCTTTGGACTCTTGACCCTTCGACTCAGCTCGCTTCAAGTCTTCCTGCCAGCGCAGAAAACGGTCTCTAGCATTCTTCGAAACCATGTACTCATTGGGGTATATCATCAGACCATGCTCCTCTGCGAAAGCCCTGGCGCCCTCTCCAACAAGAGCGTTTGGTGCAACTCGCCTCAGGCTCAATGGTTTATTGCCCATATCTAGAACGAGTTTGGCCAGGGATATCGGGTTTCGAATATCTGTGGCAATGTCAACAGGCGAATTTGCTCTGGGTAGTAGGAACCTACTAGGAACAGCACCACAGGCGCCGCTGCGGCCAAGATGGTCCACTACGGTGGCATCGCATTCCACAACACCATCAATAGAAAGATTAGAGCCGTACCCAGCGTTGGTAATTTCTTTATCCTCGAGGATCCGGAGGGCTGCTTCGACGGCCTCAGTTGCGCTGGCACCGGCTCTGAGGAACCTCATGCCCATCTCAACCGCACTTATTGATGTTAGCAAAACCCAGGGGTGCAGGGGCCACTGGGGAATATCTCACGCAACACAGGCCTGAAGATGTATGTGCTCATTTTGATGACTGTGAAACCCAGCCCCGGCGTGAACAAAGATAGCAGGCACTGTTTTGGTTCTCTGTGCCACTTTCATTACCCGATCGAAAGCGCCATCCGTTCCATGAGGGGTGGATCCTGAGCTAATAGGGGGATCATCATCGAGACTGTCTGACATCCTCGAGAGAAGTCATGAGCTAGCAAGGGTCTATTGTTACGAGATTATCGAGATGATGTTGATGATTGTGAGAGAGGAAAAGAAACGAAAGGCGGGCGTCGAGGGCCTGGGAAGTGATGTTGATAGAGATTCAATGCTTAGGGGAAAAAGGTTGAAGATTGAACAATGATGCAGTTTTGGGCAGGCCCGAGCTTTGAGGGAAAAGCAAAACACTCTATAGATAGGGAAAGAGCCAGAGGAGCTGTTGGGTCGGGTTTGATCAGTCACTCCTTGCTTAATAGACTCGTTGCGTTAGACAAGAAGCAGCAATCGTCAGGTGGAAAACAAAACTACCTTATACAATCTCCGATCTCCAATCGACACCTCGTTATTGGACACATATAATTGTTTCGAATTTAACCATCAAGAGACATATCTGATCTTTAGATCTATGACAAGACCTTACATTCAAGAAACCTCACAAACCTCAAGACGAGCGTTCGATAAGGCAGAGACATTGAAGAAATACAGTTGCCTGCTGAAGAGGCCTAGAAATGACGTCGCACGTCGACTATAATTACAACTCACTTGAGACATCCAAACTTCAACCTGAGACAGAGACCAAGTCAAAGCTTGCACTTTGGAAGCCTACGAAGCTCGAATTTACTTGAGTGAACCGATAGACAGACATTGCATTGTTAGATACTAAATACAATTGGTTTGTTATACTTGAACATATAATCCTTTTTGTTAAAACTTGTCAATTGTGTCTATAATTTTGTCACTCAGACCTTCACCCCGGTTATCGCAACAACCAGGCCCACATCTTCAGCCATTCAGTGACACGTCCCACTCAACGGCGGGGCACAGCACAGCCGCAGTTCAAGCCTCACCTCCATCCGAGCTGGGAGCTTTACAAGGCACGTAACGTAATCCTCGCCCAACGACTACCATCATCGCCGCACATTGCAATTCCTCACACGCGGCATTTGCGTCCACCTCTTGTCCATCTTCTCTCTTACAGCTGTGCGCTTCACCACGCACTCTCGCCCATCATGGCTAACCAAACTCCCGCCGTTGTCATGGACAAGTACGTCTCACTTATCCCAGCCCCCCGCACTGACGACGACAGCTAACCTCAGCTCACAGCGGCACGGGTTTCTCCAAGCTAGGTCTGTAACGACGAAACACTCTCCTGAGGCTATTATGTAGTCTTGAGCTTCATGCTGATGCTCCGATCTAGGTTTCGCCGGTAACGACTCTCCCTCATTCGTCTTCCCGACCGCGATTGCGACAAAGGGGCCAACTGGCGGAGCTGGTGGCTCTGGTTCTGGACGACCGGCTGTTGCGAACAAGCCATCTTTTCTTACGGGAGGTGCTGGAGCTGGAGGCCATCTGAGCGGAAAGCGAGGTACCGAGGATCTCGACTTCTTTATTGGTGATGAGGCGATAGCAGCTTCTGGAGGTCCTGGTAGGCAGCCATATGAGCTAGAATTCATGAATTCAGCTGACAAGCTCAGGATACGGTCTTCATTATCCTATCCGGCACGGTCAAATAGAGAATTGGGTATGCTTGCCGACGAATCCGACATGACCTATAATTGACCGCCTTTAGGACCACATGGAACGATTCTGGTCCAACTCTATCTTCAAGTATCTGCGAGTCGAGCCTGAAGACCATTACTTCCTCCTTACCGAGCCCGTGAGCATTATGCGCCCTATACGACGTCAAACATCAAACTAATACACATAGCCCCTGAACCCGCCCGAGAACCGTGAGAATACCGCCGAGATCTTCTTCGAGTCCTTTAACTGCGCTGGAATGTACATTGCCGTCCAGGCCGTTCTTGCTCTGGCTGCTTCTTGGACGTCTTCAAAGGTCCAGGATCGTTCATTGACTGGTACGGTCATTGATTCTGGTGATGGTGTCACCCACGTCATTCCTGTTGCCGAGGGTTATGTCATTGGATCTTCTATCAAGTCAATTCCCATTGCTGGTCGAGATATCACCTACTTCGTTCAGTCCCTTCTGCGAGACCGAGGCGAGCCCGATTCTTCGCTCAAGACGGCTCAGGAGATTAAGGAGGAGTACTGCTACGTGTGTCCCGATATCGTCAAGGAATTCAGCAAGTACGACCGGGATCGCACTCGATTCGCTCAGCACGTTGTTTCACACCCCAATGGCCGACAGGTTTCCGTTGATGTCGGTTACGAGCGCTTCCTTGCCCCCGAAATCTTCTTCAACCCCGAGATTTACAGCTCCGACTTCTTGACTCCTCTGCCCGTGGTTGTCGACGGTGTCATTCAGCAATCGCCTATCGATGTCCGACGAGGTCTTTACAAGAACATTGTTCTTTCTGGTGGAAGCACATTGTACAAGGATTTCGGTCGTCGATTACAGCGAGACATCAAGCAGCTGGTAGATGCCAGGATTCGAGCCAGCGAGGTCCGCAGTGGTGGTGCTCGTAGTGGTGGTCTGGACGTGTCCGTTATCACTCATAAGCGACAGCGACACGGTCCTTGGTTCGGAGGCAGTCTCCTTGGTCAAACCCCTGAGTTCCGATCATACTGTCATACCAAGGCCGAGGTAAGACGAATTGTATTTTGTACAATGACCATGACTAACAACATCACAGTACCAAGAATATGGACCCAGCATTGTGCGAAGATTCGCTCTGCTTGGTGGACCCGGTGGCTCTTGATTTACGATATAGACGATCAAGAATCACTCTTCAATTGACTCCCCGGGTCAACAGCAAGCTTCCTAGAAAGATATATTCTTGGAGCACGCAGAAGACAATAGTGGGCGTCTGCTGTAGAGTGCAATGAAGAGGCGCTCAGGGCGCAAAAATCCTCAATTGACAATTATGCCTAAAGCGATGCCACTACAAGTGGGAGACAAGAGATGGCAAGACGAGAAGAGACGAGACGAGACGGTAGCACGTGTTGAAGAGTTACATTAGTCGTGTTTAAAAATCATATTCCAAAAACAAGTCTCTTTTCCCCGCTCTACTACGTAGCAAGGAACGTTGGAGTCTAATCGTTGAATGCATGATGCGTTGAACTTCGGCACGCCGGGAAGTTTAATATAGGCGTTCTCCGTTACCAGTCTCTCATATCATAACTCACATATCCAATTATTCCCTGCTATTGACGTTCCAGACAAGAAAGAACTTCTGCAGCCAAGAAAACGAGCAGTTCGTAAAAGATACGCTTAGTTGCTCTAGATGCCCTTCATAAGCAGTGGTCTGATTTTTTTTGTTTCTGGACGTTGATGTTCTAGAAGTGGCTTGGTGGCTGGCAGGGGTTCTTGCAGAGAGGGTTGCATCAGATTCGTAGTGGGTGGAGGGGTAAATCAACCCCCGTCATGGTGATATTTTCATACATGATATTATCCCGTCTCCTGGTAGAAGATACGGTGTTAGTCACAATGAGACTACTTGGCCATTGGGCGTTTGGATGAACTCCGTGGGAATCCTCAGGGAGCAAGAAAATAACGGACCTTAATGTATAGTATTAAAATAAACTCAGTAAAAGATATCCTAAATTTTCATAAATTTACCTAGATCTTTTTATCATTTTAGATCAAGATCTTAGTTTTCTGTCCTCCTCTAGGAAATGTCTCCGTGGAAGTGTGTGTTGTTATCAATACGACAGTCCATCTGCAAGCTGGTTAAATATGTTCGAAATCAGCTGTCCATGCAAGTCCATCTGTTGTGATACATGACGACTAAGTGAGATTCGATCATAATACCAGCTAGAACCCTACAGGAGTATTAAGCGTGCTTATCGAAGAGCCAACTAAACTCGAAGCAGTTCTTCTCAGATAGAGCGATGTATTATTCATATCAGTGTGCAGTGTGAGATATGTCACTTGGAAACCTTGTTGATCGAAATGTTCGTTCTGTTATTTAATGCTAAGGGAAATCATAAAACTCATAAACTAGGGCTATACACAAAGTGTAACCAAGATCATCCATCTGGCTACTTCGACAACACCCGCCAGAAAACCCAAATCAACTCCCGCCTGAACTCCTCTTTAGAGGGTAAACCCCTTTGCGCGATGGGTAGCCCTGTTTATCTTTTTAGGGGTGTGCTCTTCCTTTTTGGCGCACTACCCAAGCGACAGCCGCGCGCTTATCGGCTGGTGTCGACGACGTAGCGACCGACAATTTGGCCAGCCTTCATGAGCTTGTAGACCTCGTTGAGCTCAGAGAGACCGACAGTCTTGAAGGGGACCTTGATGAGACCACGGCGGAAGAAGTCAATGGCCTCAGCGGTATCAGCACGGTTGCCGACGTAAGATCCCTTGATGGAGATCATGCGAACAACTGTGTCGAAAACGGGAGCAGAGAACTGAGCATTGGCGGGGAGACCGATGCAGACGACAGTACCGCGAGAGCGGATGTACTGGGTAGCCTGTTGGAAGGGCTTCTCGTTGGTAGCGACGAGGAGAGCAGCGTGAGGTCCAAGACCATCGGAGGTGGTAGCCTTGACATCGGCGACAAGGTTCTTGGTTGTGGTGAAGTCGACGTAGGCAGTAGCTCCGAGCTCCTTGGTGAGCTTTCCCTTCTCCTCACCACCATCGATGGCAATGGCGTGGATACCCATGGCCTTGCAGTACTGGACAGCGATGGAACCGAGACCACCACCAGCACCGACGATGGCAATGGATTGACCGGCCTTGACACCGGACTCCTTGAGACCCTTGTAGACGGTGATACCGGCGCAGAGAATGGGGGAGATGGACTCGAGGTCACACTCCTCAGGAATGCGAGCAACGTGGATAGCCTTGGCAATGGCATACTGCTGGAAAGATCCGTCGACGGTGTAACCGGAGAGGAGAGCCTCAGCGCAGAGAGACTCATCGGCGTTCTGGCAGTAAGAGCAGCTCAGGCAAGAGCCGTTGAGCCACTTGATGCCGACCTTCTCGCCAATCTTGACATCCTTGACAAGGTCGCCGCGGGCAACGACAACACCAGCACCCTCGTGGCCACCGACAAGAGGCAGCTTGGTGTCGAGGGGCCAGTCACCCTGCCAGGCGTGGAGATCAGTGTGGCAGACACCGGAGAACTTGACGTTGACGAGGACCTCATCGGGACCGGGCTTCTGGACGGGAATCTGCTTGTACTCGATGGCTAGGAAAGTGAGTTAGTATATAAGACTTGACAGTGATCAAATTGTTGAGCAAATGGATGGTGGGGGATCTGTGGATTGGTGGATTCGATAGAGATCCTGGGGTTGTATATGATATCAATGATATCAAGAGGCAATTGGGGCTGTAGATTGAAGGGGATAGGATGACATACGACCGGCGGTCTTCTCGAAAACCTGAGCCCACTGCTTCTCGGGAATCTGGGGAGCGGCCATTTTGATTGTTGGAGTAGTTGGTTGGTTGTTTGGTTGGAAGGGTATCGAAAGGTTGTCGTGAAGACTGAAGAGTTGGTGAGAGAGTTGAAGAGTTGATTGATGATCTGGATGAGGATGGAGAAGAAAGAAACAACTTGAGACCGATGGGAGCAGAGTTTATATAGATGTTGGACGGGCGATCCAGAGTGAAGGGACTGATCTATGTGGTATGGTCTGCTCTGCTCTGGTATGGTACGTATGGATAGTACTCGGGCCTAAAGCGTATGGTATGATGGGCCAACGGGGCAAGGATAGGCGTCTGGGTGTAGAAAGTCAAGCCTCATCTTGGCGGTCGCGGGGGAGAGGGAGTGAGATTCTTGGTTTCGAAGGGTGTGAGAGCAGGGACGAGAGAGATCAGAACAGATCAGACAAGAGAGTCTCTATTCTGGACTCGACTCGATTCTGACCAAGCCTAAGCCTAGGGGACAAGGTGAATCAACGAACAAGGGCCAAAGGGAGGGGCCACTTCGGCTGCACGGGGATCCGCATTTTGGAACATGCTCGTTGGACTATGGTTTTCGGGATGCGGCGAACGGTGAGTGCGATTGAGTGGCAGTATCGTCCTATGCGTTTGTTGCATGGGTTGCGTGCGTGTGTGCGTGGGAGGAATAGTCTTAGTGTGTGTGTGAGAGAGAAAGAGTGTGAGGTGAGGTTAGCTTAGCTCGGGTTGTTTGTAGTGGCGTCACCAGTGGATAGTGAAGTGGACTGGACGAGTTAGGGATTAGGGAGCTTAGGCCCAGGGCAGGTCCCGTCCATCTCTCCATCTTCCCTGTAGCTTCTCTACAGTTACGCATTGCTACGGTACCTGCCGCGCCTTACCGTAGGTCTGATCTCCTCACGGCGTGTTTCTGTCTGACCCCCCGCTCAATGCCGGACTTCAACTTCCCCTCAGCTCTAGTGAGAATCGATGACAGTACGGAATAGCGCCAATTTCAAACAGTCTTGCTTGTACCTCTAGGGGAAAAGGTACTTCCATCCGCAGCTACAGAGCTAGGGGCAGATCTAGGACTCAATGGGGTGTGCAGTAGGAAAACAATTATCCGTAGTCATGATGCTCTAGTCCAAGGTTGGTACTGTAATAAAAAAAAAGTTGTTACAGTGGGTGGTGATATTCTGGCGAGCATCCATCAAAAAAATTTCGGTCCAAGAGTCAGATGCTTTTTGCGGCCCTTTTCCCATTACACCGGGTTTTTGCCATTCAAACTGTAACAGGCCATGGAAACCCATTTTTAAACCGCCCGATGCCCAAAGATAGATAGCAAAGAGGAAACTGCGGTAAATTCGGATCTTTCGATTGCATATCCGGTCCTAATTCGGTTGATCCCATTCATTGTCAGATCCTGCCCTGCCCTGTCTGTCTCAACATTGGATAACATAGCATGACATGACATTGAAAAGCCTCATGGGAGCCCCTAACCTGCTCTAACCTTGCAGGGCATGCGAATTGTGGATTAGCAGGGTCCTGTCCCAGAAAAGGTGCTTAACATCAATCTAGGAGATGCTTCATCCATCCCACGCGTTTCCTACTGCCAGCCTCCCTGAGCTATTATAGCTTCTCATCACCAAGCGCATCCGTTGAGCCATGTGGGAGCTGCACTGCCTGTTACATCTCATAGGTTGGTGGATTACTGGGGTGGTGTTTGGCAGCGGCTCCGTACCTTAGCACGGAGTTGTAGGTGTGGCATCACTTCTCTGACGCCCCTAAGCTACTGTAAGTAGGGATGGGTGCATCTTGAATGAAACGCTCAGTTTATGTTCATCTGCCTTTCTCGGCGTCAATCAACTGCCGTTACGCATTCAAATTTCCATATTTGCGGATCCAAGGAGGTTTCAATTGTGATTTCTGTGGATTAATGCCCTCAGATGTTTTCAATTTGATATCATGATTACTTTGATCTTAACCCGATCGTTAAATCTCGCCGTTCGCGTTATCCGTCGCCGAGTGTCGGCGTTATTGGATCCGTCGGCATGGAGGGGCAACAGATCATCAAAGCTTCCTTCTGTGACATCAGCAAAGCAACTTAACTTAACTTAACATGAGGAAGGAAGGGATTTCCTCTGCCAACAGCCCAAACCAAGAATTCTTGTCATGGATACCAATCATGTTCCCTCACTGAATCATCTGCAACCTCCCTTTTACCGGTAACGAGCCAACGGCGCTAGAAACCGCTCGAAAGGATCTCGTGGAGGACATGCAGTCATTCAACCAAAAGCCACGGCGACTACCCCAAAATACGGTATAAACCACCAATACCATCGTGGCCCGTATTGCGACTGGTGCATCAAGGCACGGAATAGGAGAAAACTGTGCTAAACAGTTATACAACAGTGGAGAACCACGTCAATCAATAAACAGTACAATTAACTATGGCGTGTACTTCTGAAAGCATCCTCACTTTTCCCCGCACTCTCATCAGACATGGCGCAGGTCCCCCAGATCACCTAGCACCGCGCTATTGGGAAGCAACTTCGGATCCGTGAACTCACATGAAGCTCCAAATGAGGATCTTCCCCAGATAGATCTTGGGTATACACGCAACGCCCAGCAATTGAGTCTATCTTCACTGGTATGCGAAGGGACCATCTTCGGGTCCAAGGTTCATCCCAGCCGGATGGATGGAGGTCTTTTGGGAAGTGCGGGGAAGCTCTAGCTCAGTCCGTTACGCACTGAAGACGCCTTGACTCGAAATCCCTGCAATATTGCTGCTATACCAACGCTGGACAGTGCTGCGGACTCATGCGGATTGGTGGCCGCAACACATGTCTCCTGCGAGATGGAGCAGTTCACTCAACCACAGACCAGCTCTTCAGGATTTCTAGTGCAGTTGCCAACAGTTGAGCATACCTCGAGGTGATCGTGTCAAAGGCTGCATGGAAACGACTTGGTACGACAGTATAACAGTGTCTAGGCCGTGCCTCGCTTACAGGATACCCCACCAGATATGGCACGAACAATGACTGGCAGAACCACATGCGCATGTTATGTATGCACAACTAATTGTTCGGCAAGTCAGTCTCCTCTGCTTCAACTGTCTTGGTTAGTCACCTGAATTCAGTATTGTCTAAGCGACTCATGAATTTGGTGCAACATTTCACGAGCATATCAAAGACGCTATTGGTCAGATTTTACCCCAATCTATGCCAACGCTTCTCGTTCAGGCTCCGGGTGGCCGGGCGTTGTTGTTCATGGCAATTGGCAGTTTGGTGGAACAAGCCTCAGAAATACCATCGCAACCCACCCTGATACAGGTCTCAGTCACGATTGCGGATAGATGTACCTTGTCTATGAAGGCTACATTGACTTAGAGCAGTGAGCTTGGGGCATCTGAGCCTAACGATCAGACTCCCTAGCCACTCTCGCACCCTTGTCCGCCCCTAATTCTCTCGCCAAGTACCATTTGCTTCTCGAACACGCAACCGGTAGGGGAATGATTGGATGCAGTCTTTGTCCTGTGGCAACACCTCATCTGCCTTCAACTGTTGTAGATCCACCTTCCGCGATACCTTCGCAGGGATTGTCAAGATGTGCTTTGCCCCATGCCAGTTTTCCTCCCCGCGTGTCGGTCCAGAGGGAGATTGGCTTGCGAGGCTTTTTGTTCTTGAAAGAGCTTTCAGAAGTGCATAATCTGTGTAAGTGAAGATGCCTATTGTTTCCTCTCAGAACTCGTCCAGCCAACATTATGGGTGATGTATAGAAGCTTGAAGGCCAAGTTGATGCTGGGCTATGTTCCATAATCCATCACGGAGATATTATTCAAATTTCTTCACCTTCGATACTGTCTATCTAAAGTAAGGGAAGCCCGATCTAGCTTGACCAGGTCGTCACATCTTGAAAGTTGAACCCCATGTTCCTTAGATCATCATATCTGGGGCAGGGTCCGTGGGTTCCTGGGTCCTCCGCGTTTTCAAGCCGCGCTTATCCCTCTAGGCCCCATCATCAGGCCCGTGCAGTGCTAAAACGGCATCCACTGCGGCTCCGCAGTTTTAACTTGCATGAGCCGCAGTTGTTTTCCCCGCATCGACGTTGCGGCACGCCCCCCGGACCTTGGAGACGCCCTGAGAACGGCTGAGCCCCATCGAGTCCAGCCATGCGTGTAACTGCATCCCTTCCTCCTGGCGCTTCCTGTGATACGGGGCCCCGGACTTGAAAAGTTGTTGGCCTCATGAGACTTCTCGGATCTGGAGAAACGGAAGCATTTCACGGGGTCATGTTGGATCCTTCAGCTTCACGCTATACCTGATCCAATGATGTTACGGTGAGCTGGCGCCAAAAGGTGTGGCTTCACCTTCTCATGAGGGCAATCTGGAGTCATGATACCCAGATCTGGGGTAATGATGGTCAAAATTCTACCCCAAGATTTACCAGTTAGGTATTTTTGAAGTCGTGCGTGCCCCTTTATTGGCCGATATGCCTGCCATGGCGTTCATTGCGACGAGCCGTCAGTGTCAACGTGAAGCGTTTGTCCGAGGGAGGGGCTATGCTCCATGGACCAGAGAGCTTCTCACATGAGAGCTGATTTCGTGCATGATTGCTTGTTGCTTTTTCTGCATCTCTCATTGTTTCTGTGGTTTTGCAGCTTCTTGAAGTTCACTCGAGCAGCTGGTCATGGTGATTTCTAGCCCCATTTGTGGCCATACTCGCACAATACTCATTCGATTTCCTGGAAAACCAGCGTACAAATCGGATTCTATGAAGACTCCGCATGCTCATCTGCCCCATACCTCTCTCCTCTGTGCAAATACTGGCTAATTTGCATTTCCTGCTCTCTCCCACGGTTACTGTCGTGTTCAGTGTCTCCCGCGCAGCACTTCCTACGAGCGTAACGACTTGATAAACATATTCAAGAGCATGTCAGTCGAGTTGCCTTGTAAGGCTTGCGTATGGCGGTGCTCTCGCGTTACTTCGCAAGTTACCCTCGTTCCTTTCGGTTTAACCGGCTATGGAAGTACTAGCCAGCCGTGAGGCTAAACTTTAGGCTGTTGAACGGTTAGATAAATCAGGGACAAAGAGTTTGATAGAGCTGTTGTATGCTGTCCAGCTGGCAACAGGCAACAGGCAACAGGCAAGAAACGAGCTTCAAGATTACTGGAAATGACACTTTTGATACGACATTCAGGGTTTATTATGCGCAATACGTGCTACACGTCGATCGAAGTTCACGCACAGTGATGGGGCTGTGGTATAGGTTCCGGACGATGAAGGTGAAAGCTGAATTCAATCAACTGTCTGGATTGGTTGAGAGGTGTGTTTATGAAAACAGATGTTCCTCCTTTTCTCGTTGCCCGAGACCATAAACACCGAATGTTTCCCAAGCGCTTGCAAAGCTAACAGATATTCAGATGGATCGATCGCCCGTCACTTCCTCGACTTGCCTCTTATCTTGGTGCAGCGCTCAGGCGGCGACCTCGACAGACTGCTCAACACCATCCGCCTTGCCAGAGTTGACCTTCTTGCCAGTCTTTGCGATCTTCTGGAGGACGGTATCGTAGGGGAGGACGGTGACGACCTTGGCGGTCTGGTTCTCAAGGGACACATCGTAGCTCTCAACACCTGCAAAGGGACACCGTTAGTAGCGGTCAGCGGTCGTTGGGGCAAGCATACATACCGTCGAGCTTCTTGAGGACTCTGTCGATGGCACCGGAGCAGCCGCCGCAGCTCATGGTGATGTTGAACTCGTAGGTGTGAGTGTCGGCCATTGCGAATATGTTTATGATTTGTAATTGTGAGGTTGAAGAAAATGGCGGGGATTTTTTTGATATGGACGTAAGTATCAAATGGAGATGCGAGATGGAAGCTGTCGGAATTAGAGTAGAGGTCCGTGCTAAAAGTGGAAATTGAGTGGGAGAAAAAAGAGTCTGAAGGGGATTGTAAATGATTTATAGTCGTTTGAAAGGGGTATCTCGAGTTGCAGTCAGTTGTTGAGAGAGTTGTCTGCCGCTGACTGTGACGGCGGAAGTGAATTATTAATAAACAACACTTGTTCTCTGTGCTTGGACGCCGCGATAATTGCGCAATTCGTTAGAGGGAGGCGGCCTAAGTTACGCCTCAGGTTCAGATGAAACGTGCTCAATACAACGGGGAAACTTTTCTGAAACGCTTCTGACGGGTAATTACTCCGAATCTTGGCCTTTTTTTGCTTGTGAATCACTGTTTCGCTTCTGTTTTCTATGTCACAGCTTATGCCTTTTATCTCGCTATTGCTTCAACTGTTCTTTGATGAGTAACTTGCTTAGTGGCCGAAGGGTCCGTGTAAGTCAGAGTCTAAAATTAGGTGCTACTGATTTACAGTCAAAGATCGTCTCTCGTCATCCTGGGCTACGGTGACATAAGCCGTAGATTCAATTGTAGAGTGGTAGAAGTAGCGGGACTTGAATAACAGACTCTGTCAATGAGACTGCGGTGATTTTGCTTTGCTGACTGTTTGTGAGGTGAATTCAGGTTGAAGTGGTCGCTTCTACAAACATGGGCTACCCTATATCGCCCATGAGATGTTGAATTCTGCCTCCCTCCACTGCCTATCCTCTCAAGATTCATCGAAACCTTTGATGAATTGTTTATATACTTGTATGTCATGACCAGCGTGTTTTCGCTCGCCTACAGTTGTGCAATGTTGAGTGTAATTAAAGTATTATAGTCAACGAAGCATAACATTGTGTTATGTCACAGTCTGCATCCAAACAATCGATCTCGGACTTTGAGGCACGAACACTCATCTTATTCATCTATCGCTCACGGCCCCAAGACATGAAGATATGTACATATGGTTCGTCATTCTTGTCTTTAGCTTAGAGGATACGATATTGACTCACAGCGAGCCAAAGAAGCACAGACGAGATACGATGCGAAAGAATGGGCTGATTCCCAAGTCCCACCTTTTGTAACATGATGTGAGCTGTCACCGGCCGGCCACACCGAACCAAGTCAACGGTAGTCTAGCTACTAAGCTAGTCTCGGAGGAGAGACGCCGTTGAAGTAAGGAGACTCTTACTGCCTTATCTTCAGCCGTTTATCCAAAGAATGCAACGAAACAATTGCCTTGTAGAAAGATTAACCAGAGTCCCTGCAGATGCATGCATCAGCCACCATTCATTCTCCTGACTAGAAAAATAGTCTATCGGACTGCAGCGAAATGAGATCACCTGCTAAATAAAGTGTTCCGTTTATAGCACCGAAAAAGAGAGCCTCATGAGGCTCTTCCGCAGCGGCTCGGCCCTATACCTTACCCATGACCCAAGAACCATTCAGAGCCGAGATACAGGGGCAGGCAGATGAGATTCTGATAAGTTTTTAAGATGAGGCTCTGCCTTGGCGTTATTCTAGAAACAAAGCCACAGGGCGTGTACGATATACGCCCGTATGCCCCCGGATATCTGGCCGAGAATCCATGATCTGATCTGACGATAGCAAGGGTGGTGGGTTTCCGATCGCGGCTGTTTTCTCGGTGTAAAGAGGCTGTGCCTCGCTAGATCTCGATATGTGGACTTGGCCTTCCGTTGAAGTCACGATATAGTTTGACTGTGTTTGATTTGAACCCCCACGGTGGTATGACGGAGTTTTGGGCATGTAAGATGCACATCAGAGACGTTAACGTGTTCGTGGCCTCTTACGTATGGCCTGGGAGGGTTCTTGATATCGATGATCTGATGGGATGTTGGGCTTATCTTGCGGTGAGTGGGCTTCGGTTTAGCCGGGAGGGTATTAGTAGGGGTCTTGGTGATGGCCTGGGCTATGATGAATGGGTGATGTGTCATTTTGGTTCGTAGATGGGGTTGTTATATTTGCCATGGTGGTGTAGATGCAGATACTGAATCTGCATACCGTTGGCTCTGGTGTTGAGCTATCCATGTCCAGGTATCGAAGCACGTGCTTATTCGATGGACTCGTCTCTCTTATGGGTGAACTTGCGGACTCTAGTCGTGTATCTTTTGGAGGCAGTATGGGTTGAAGAGTAACTATGAGCCTCGGTATTCATAGTATTATCACAGTATCCTCAACCCCTCGTCTATTCTTGTACAAGATGTAACCTGTAGTTTCCACAACTCATTGAGACATACGAGTTAAGTATACCTGGCTCGCATTAGCTGACGAGAGAGACAGGATAACTGATAAACCGGGTCATATAAATACAGTGGTATAAGGCTCCTGAGTACAGCAACTCGAACGATACAAACACATCCACCATCATTAGCTCAGAGCCAAGTGGGCAAATCCTTTGCAGTTACATGAATCTGCGGCGTCTTCAACTTCTCCTCATCTTTATCCCAAATCTCCGGATCAACCTGAGTAGTGTTCCACAGATCATCAATATCATCAAGCCACTCCGCAAGCTCACCGTCTTCAACATACTCACGGCCCGTTTCTTCATCAGTGTAATGAAATTCAACCTCATCCTCACGCCGCAGGAACTTGTCTAGCTCCCACCGTGGCTGCACCGGTGCGTCCAGTGGTATCTTGACTTCTGCTATATGTGCTACATCAGGCAGTTGCCTCTTGATAATATGGGCTTTGGGGAGTTCGTTCCACAGGACGTAAATGGCCTTGATGTTTTTCATCCATGGCAGGAGACCTGCGATGTTGCTGATGCTGTAGTAAGCTGTGAATGCAGGGAGTGCAAGGTATTTGACGCTCTCCATTATACGAATGACGGCAGCGTGTTCATCATCATTCTCCCAGTCCACGGCCAGAAGCTGGAAGGATTCCCATTTATGTCGAGAAACGTAGAGGATATCTCGCTCGGCGTCAAAGCGACGAACGAGGATATCGCCCTTGGTCTCTTCGCGAAAATACCACTCCAAGTTATTCTTCTTCCTCCATTGCTCAACCACTCGGCGACCCTCTTGGCATACAGCGGCACAAGTGGGAATAGGGACTTGAACACGAGGAGGTCGACTCAATTGTTGAATGCTTTGGGTCGTCATGTCGTGAAATGCAACGCCAGGGGGAGAATACTGTGCCCACCAGTCCATGTTGTACATGTATAATGCGGCACCACCATCTCCTTCAGGGAGCGTGTGCTCCCAAATAGTGGCACGCACTTCTGGTGGAAGTTTGGGGAATTGAGGGAATGATTGATCCATTGTGAGCAAAAGGTTCACTGAATTGTGTGTATTTGACTGTAAAGAATGAGGTTTTTGGTGTGAGTGATGTGAAAGAATCAAGGTCAGAGACGCGCTTCAGCGCGTCTCTGACTGAGGTTTTGTATCAGAGTAGAGGGTAAGGGCTTTAACTTTCTTTTTTCCAGTTTCATACCGCCGATTAGTTAGTGCCGACCCCTTGCAAGGATCAGCTCAAATGTAATTTCGTTACGGGCCACGTCTGAGAACCTTAAGAAATATTGATGGTGGTGATGATTTTGTTGGGCTTCAATATGGAGTACAAGAGCGTGGATAACTTGTTTCGTGGTATGTTGTTTAGTGCAACGACAACGGACGGCATTTGGCTCGGAACTCGACTGACAATCAACTATTCATATATGGCTTCAATTACGATTGATTTGATACAATTTAGATGTTGTTTGTGACTGTGTGGTCCCTTTTACGCGAGCGTTGCCTGTCTAGGCTATGGTTGCTTTTAATGAAGAGGTCGATGTATACCACATCAGATTAGATACAATGCCAATGCCAATTGCTACATCTCGCTATCCTGGTGGTTACCTCACAATATCCCAAGTAGGCACCTGCATGATGGTCACATCAACTCTGGGCACCTTGAGCTCCTTTGTAACGCTGTGAGCAATATCCGGGAAACGTTCCACCAAGATCCGCCAAATGCTATCCATTTGCTTCTGCGGGTCTCGGAGATAGACCTTTTCGAATAGTCTTAGTTGATTGTGCCTGTCCAGCCGATGAATATGAACCTTTTCGTGAGGCTTAGGCTGTGAAGCGATCTCGCATCGCTGCTGGACCGATATATCGGTCCACCATTCCACACCATTTGGTAGGTATGTTGTGATCTTCTTGACGCGGGGAAGGTCGTTGAAGATGACGTATATCTTTTTGAGGTTGGGTGCCCGCAGCATGAGCCTCGCAATGTGCTCGACGTTGTCGAATCTCGACATGCTATCGGCTGACACGGCCAAGTTGATGATGTTGTTGCGCAGGTTCTGGTGCTCCTCAGGGTCAAGCTCATCGCTATTGACGAACCCTTCAAACATATCCCATTCATCTTGAGGTACGTAGAGTATATCTCTCTGCACGTCAAATGGTCGGACAAGAATCCTTTCACTCGTTTCCTGGCGATCATACCACTCGAGGTTGTTCTTGGCCATCCAGCGATGAACAACGGGGCGGGCGTCTCTGCAAACATTGTATACCCCAGGAATAGGGACCTGGATGCGGGCAGGGAGGCATGGGTTGAAATTGTCGTCAGAATTGGGACCTTGAGGCCTCGACGACGGGAAGAACTCATTTGCCCACTCTGGGTTGTATATGTATATCGCGTTCTCATCCCCGGGGAGAGTATATCCCCATATTGCTGCGCGCAACTCTGGGGGTAGATCGTCGAATTGAGCCATATCAAACAGACTTTCGTTATTATTTTTTTTGGTTTGTCAATATGATATGTTGTTTTGTTGGAGACAAGTTGTCATGAAACTTGCAGAGTAAACAGTGAGAGCGGGGAAAGGGGAAAGGGGATGAAGTGATCTCCGTGCCAATCACGTAGTCTAATGCATGCAACGTTCAAGATATGCAATACAACGACAAAAACAAATCCCCTCATTGGATAATCAGACATTCAATTACAAGTAAAACCTCCTTTAACACAAACTTATGATGATAGGTGAAAGGCATAGGCAGTTAATGTGTTATGTTTGCCACTCAAGTGAATGAATGCTTGGCACAACAGTAAATATATTCATGACACGTATTTGTTCCTTCACATTAGCTACTTGGATACTCATCCAAGAACATCACATACTCCTAAAACCTCGCCTCAACCTTCTTCACAACATCCTGCAACGCCCACTCACTCCTGTTCTTCTTACTCCTCACCAAATCAACCTGCTCCTGCGTGAACCCCTTGGCCTCAACAGCTGGATTATACCCCAACTTGTTCCTGTTACCAACCATGGTCGAGTTCACAGCCTGGGCGACTCCTCCATCTGCTCTCTTGTAAACAGTAACCACTGCTGCACCCCCAAGACCGAGGTTGTGCTGGAGACAGTATCGTGTGTTAGGCGTAGCACGGTTGTTGGCCCAGCCTCGAAGATGCCAGACCAACTCAGCGCACTGCGCAATGCCTGTTGCGCCGAGGGGATGACCCTTGGAGATAAGACCGCCTGAAGGGTTGATGACGTATTTTCCTCCGTAGGTGATATCCCCAGAGCGGACGAGTTCGTGTGCTTTACCCTTGTCACAGAGACCAAGAGCATCAATGGTGATCATCTCATTTGCACTGAAACAATCATGCAACTCCACAACCTGGCAATCACGAGGTGAAATACCAGCCTGTTGAGTAGCCTCCTTCATAGCACGCTGCGTCATCTCATAGCCCATCAGATCAATGGAGCTTTGGGAGAAGAGACTTGGTGCATCAGTTGCGAGATGTTGACCTGCAATCTCAACAGCCTGTTCTCGCAGATGAGGACGAGCGTTGAGGAAAGCTTCAGATACAATGATGGCTGCAGCGCCACCGTCTGAAGTTGGGCAGCATTGGAGTTTGGTGAGGGGTTCGTGAATCATGGGAGATTGGAGGACTTGTTCCTTGGTGTAGACTTGCTGGAACTGAGAGTAGGGGTTCTTGGGTGAGTGGGCATGGTTGATGCGTGCAATCTCTGCAAAGTCCTCAGCCGTTGCTCCGTATCTATATAAGTTAGTACAACTACATCCTACTTGTGTTGTATCAGAGGTACTCACTTCTCCATATACTCTCTTCCGGCATTACCAAACATCTGAGCAGCCCCGGGAGCGTTGGTGACACCCCTAGTCTCAGCCATCATCTTGATCGTCGTCCCAGTGGGGTTCTCTCTATCCTTGAAGTTACTCTGCAAACTGCCCGCGGCCATCTTCTCGAAGCCCACGACCATAACGCAGTCAGCAGCACCGTGCTGAACAAGGGTTCTAGCCATGTTGAGGCCAGTGCTGCCTGTCGAGCAGTTGTTGTTGACGTTGTAGACGGGGATTTGGGTCATGCCGAATTGGTAGAAGACGCGCTGGCCGCATGTGCTGTCGCCGTAGCAGTAGCACGCAACGCCTTGGTCAACGTCATCGTAGTTGATCTGGGCATCGAGAAGAGCTTTGATACCGGCTTCGAAACCGAGCTCGGTGTAGTCGACTTTGCCACGGGGTTTGATGAATTTGGTCATGCCCACGCCAAGGACGTAGACGGGTGACTTTTTCTTCTCAGGCATCGTGGCTGTATGGTTGTGTATATGAATAAGGTAAAGTAGAGTAGAGGTATTCTATGCCCGTAAAAAGAGTTTTGCTTGCTATGAATGAATACCGAGAAAGATGAGTTGCTTGAATGAGGTAGATGCTAGGCAAAAGGAAACGTTGATTTATGTATAAAACATGATATCACCACCATGAGTTAGTCAACAACCCCAGGATCGACAACTTTACCCCGGCTTTCATCCCAATTCGGTAAACAACTCGGTCCAAGCACAAACTCTCGTCAAATAGAATCGACTCTCTCGTTGCATTCACTGCCCTAGCTTCAATCATCAGATACTGCGGGGGCGTCTAAAAAGCAACCGAGATGCCGAGGCTCGTTTGCTGCTTCAACATTTCCTATTTGGGTCGGCAACGAACTCTCAATGGCGCGTGAACTGACTACGACAGCTTTTCCCCTCCAATCTTAGGAACAACAGAAGAATGGAATGGGTTTGGTATGCGAGAAGAAGTTACAATGCTTTTCAGGGTATGAGTCGGGTCAATTAGTCAAGGTCAAGGCCCGCTCCCGGCCGAATACGTCGGCGCCGTGTTCAATCGGCCGAGTAGACACAACAACAGACCTGCTCACGATCGAGATGACCAGGTATAAAAGCAAGTCATTTCTAGGCATTTAATTCATATTCGAAGACCTCGATCTGTTGCGTAATGCCTTGATATAAGATTAATTCATCCGCCTGTCTTGTCATTGTCACATTGGACAACCCCTGAAGCCTCACCTTACTTACACCAAACTCGCAATGCATATCCTCCTCCTAAGCTCTTCAAACCACAACAGCGCCCGCATTATCCAATCTGCTCTATCTCGAAACTTCACTATTGCTTTTCTTACTCCCCAGGCTTCACAAATCCCTCATCATGCAAACGTCACTCCGATCAACGGCCTACCCGCCTCCCAACACGACCTCGAAATAGCTTTACAGACACCCAGGCCCCCTGAAGCAGTCATACTCGCTTTCTACAATACCCATGTTCTCGAAGCAGTCACACACACTCTTGTCAGGGCTTTAAAGGCCATCCAGACTGCTAAAGTAAACAACGAAAAGGAAGCTGCAGCAATGCCTCTTCGTCTTGTGTTTATCCAAAGTAACGCGATGCAATTGGAGGCGGATGGTTACAAGAGAGTCGATAAAATAGTACGAGCAAGCGGTTTGCCTTTCGATCTCGCTCAGTGTCCCCGTCTGGCTGGGGAACTCTCTGCCACTGTCCGGGCTTCTCCTGAAGAAGGTCGCGTTGCTGCTTGGTTAGCTACTGTCAAGAAAGCGAGGATGGCTCAATCCGGCAAGATAAAGCATGGGGAAATAAGTCGAACGGAAGTGAAGAACCTAGAGTAGGTGATATCAAATTGGGATGACAGAATCGTAATGATTCAACTGCGTATTTTGAGATCGAGTTGCTTGCGGGCATAGTTTTGGTATTGATCCTTCATCAGAGCTCAGCTTGCTCCCATGTTCATCCAACCCATGCGATATATTGTCCAAAGTCCATTCTATCAATAACTTGACGAAACTTGATCCATTAGGCCTTTGTTATATCCCAAATCCATCTCTTCCTTTCCCTTGGTCTGTAAAGGCGCAAAGCATACAAAAGCTCACGCTTCAACCATCTAACCCTAATGCGCCTCGCAGGGCCACGCATGGCCAACAGAACAAACGCATCTCAAGACAATCATCCCCGCAGGGAAATCCTTACCAACGCCCGCTGAACTTCCCAGATCCTGTATATCGTTCTTTTAAGTCTAGTTTGCCATCATCTTTGTAACTCACATATCCACAGAAACACTCAGACCAATACCTCCCAGCCGCTCAAGACAAAGAAAACTCAAGTAAAAAGGGGTAGTAAGAAAACAGAGAACTCGAGACTCAAATCTTTCTTCAAACTCAGAAACTCAGATAGGCATCCATGCTCTTGATTCCATTATTCCCATCCTTCCCACAGCATCCAGTTGTCAAAGTCGTTCAGAGCGGCCGGGACTCCAATAGAATTTCGCTGATACATGAACGGTACATGATGCCTGTATGCATCCCCTTGGAAGCCGTCGACAGGAACTCCAGTAGAGCCCATAGGGACACCATCGAGGTTCATGTTGGTTGCCCTGAGGCAACGATCCAATACAATGCGGAGGTTTTGTGTAACCTCATCTGTCTTAACTTCCGGTTTGGACACGCATTCCAGAACAACAGCAAGACAGACCACATCCTTGGTGTCCCGGCCACTGATGTTGCGAACCAAAAGGTCTAGCGTCTTTTCCACAGTGCTGATGAGTCGTGATGGCGACCAGAGCACAAGGTTCTCCGGGTTGTAGGTCGGGAAGTCGTCTGACGAGTCAGGAGACATGCGTAGAGCTTGTGAGCCAAGTCCGGTGCTATCAGAAGCTGGCCGAACTGCAGACCGTATGTAAAAACACACACTCAAAGCCGCCTGAATAATATCCTTCTTCAATACCTGGTGATACATCTCGGCAATATCTTGGAAGTGCGCTAGCATAGGGTCCAGCTCGTCTAGGTATTTCATGATCACCATTGAGGATCTCAGATATGCTCGTGAAATTTGACCTGGCGCGTCAGATGCTCCTATAGCGAAAGGTCGATAAAGTGCAAGTAATGGCCGTCGCACATGCATATCCAGGATGACCCTCGACCTCCATTGCTTGCTCTTCTGTGCATCACTTAGGATTCCCTGCCTAGGGAAAATGTAGTTGATGTCATCAAGGAATCGCTCCAGCTTCGCTCCCACCTCCAGGATCTCTTGATAGTCTCGAATTGTATCGATACGGTTCAACATGTGTGCTACTTTCATCCGCACACCCAGAGTCATGGCTGCATAAACTTGCATCTGGTTGTCGGTAACCACGTCTATGGGTTTCGACTGTGGTAGCTCTTTCATATCTGGGAAAAGCTCAATGTCATCCAAGTTGCGGGGCGGCCGACAAGTAAAGTCTCCTTCCCGTACTAAACAAGGAAGATTACTTGCGAGTGAGATATGGAGGTCCATATCAAGAATCGTGAACCATAACCGCCGCCGCATTTCGCTAAAGTAGATGGGGATTCGAGGTTCAAATTCGGAGGGATCGCGGTGAAGGCCCATTGTCATGGCCATGCGTACGATGGAGCCCAGAGATGTCCAAGAGTCCTGGATCCGAGGGGTGATCATTCGCTGCGCATGTAAGAGCAAGACCTCGACCTGAAGTACCTCGAACTCAACCAGCTGTTTTCCTCTCAGACTATCCAGCCATGTTCGCACAAGAGCGCATGCTGTTGGGATATGGACGCCGTCAGATCGCTCGTTGCCAAGCCCTTTGGATTTAGTTTCGAATCGGGATGCGAGGGAGCAAAGTGAAAGTAGTTGTGGCAAGAAATACTCGGACTGTATTTTCCCTTCCCAAAAAAGATTGTACTGCTCCATAAACATGGGTAAATGGACGATACGATAGATGGTCTCCGATGTATCGACATATGAGGCAACAAGCCTGTCACATACTGTCTTCTTAGGTAGGATATCAGTCATTCGCTTCTGAACTGGCATCATTGAGTCCACAAAGACGGTGATCGGAGACAAAGATTTCCGGTACTCGTCAATGAGCGCTTTGTGAAATCGCTTGAAGTTTAGCAGAACATCTCGGACGCCATTGTTATTCGAATTGTTTGCCATAAACTCCTTGGCTTCGTCAAACTATGAAGTTTAGCAAATATGTACTTCAAAGTGATATCAAGGACAGTTACCAGGTTGAGCAAGACACGAGGACTATTTTGGCCGTGATATCTTGTTCGCAACGCTCCTTGCTTGACTGTCAATCCTCGGATGGTCTCAGAAGACGCAGCAATTAGCCGGCCACCACTGCCTTCCGAAACAACGGGACTTCTAGCCATGAGTTGCCTCTCAAGCCTTTCCATGCGCATTGACAACTCTTCGAGGGAAGGCGCAGCTCCAGTATCCCCATTACGGATAGGTCCATATGTTGAATCGTTACTAGGGAGAGGAGTGCCTGAGTTGAATATGCCAGGGTTGCAATTGCGCTTCGCTGGTCGCGATGGTTCTGGCATTTCGGTATCTGAGCCTTCAGAGAGGTTTGCGGAATCATGATCCATAGCATATTTGCAGGTTCGATTCGATTTCTGGCATTGAGAACAGGGACAAAGCCGATCGCATCGTAGTTTGCGCTTCCGGCATTCGGTACATGACTTGACTGGCCTGGGTCTCTTTACACTTCGTTGTTGCTGCTGCTGTTGCTGAGTGAGTGCAAGACCCTGCGATGGCGTTTGCTGGTGTAGATGGTGTGGTGGCGTTTGTTGCTGCGACAGCGGCGCATCGTAAGCTGTTGAGCTTAGAATAGACTGTGAAGCTGCGGCTGGGGCGCTGCCACCATCGTGGGTAGTTGAGTGCGCTGTGGTCATCTCGGGCATGCCTGCGGCCATGCGACTGACTGCCAGAGGACTATACGATAAGGACAAAGCTCGAAGCTACAAGGGAACGAGCGATACGGTGGGAAAGTGGTCGGTTGGGGCCGTATGCGAATCAGAGAGGCGCAAGTACGCGAGGTCGAGCAAACGGTCAACGAGCGAGGGTCCGGTGAAAGTGCGCTGACCAGTTTCGAGGACTGAGCAATAAGTGGGATGCAGCGGTATTCACGATGCCGATGACAGCCTCGGCTGGGAAAGGTAGACAATGGTAGGTCGCTGACGCACTGGGCTCGCAACTGACATGGCGGACAATGAAATAGAAGGAACTCGAGCAGAGTTATGGAGGAAGTAAAGCCAAGAGCAGAGTTGTCCAAGGCGAAGCCGAGACGGATAGGCAAGTTAGAGCCTAGAGGCACCACCAGGCACGCAGCTTCGGATAGCAAACGGGGCACAAGGCACGGGACACGGGGGACAGCCAGGACCACACTGGTAGACGGAAGGTTGGTGGTAGTGGCTGGTGGTGTAGACCTTTGGTTGCAGATGGGATGGGACGGGGCAGTTTGAACTTGCCAGGCCAGGGTCGTTGAGCTTTACCTTGTTCGAACGGGACGCAGTTGACGCCGTGGAGCTAGCCTAGAGCTCAGTGGCAGTGGTCCGGTCCGTTACCTCTCTTTTTTTTCTGGGTGTTCCGTCTGATTCAGCCACCCCAGACACGCGCACGCGCGAGTCGGGCGATCCAGCAGCGCACCTGCGGGCCTGGCTACCTGGCTGCAGATGAGAGCTAGGGTAGTGGACCCGTTGCGTTGGGCTGGGTTGGAGTTGGGCTGGACCTCCGTAGAGTCGCACTGGAGGAATATTCTCGGTTTGTTAGATACGTGATGACCCCGAGATGTGATTGGTCTCGAAGCGCATTGTGCGAGGTACAAGGATGGTTGTTGACTACTTGATGGTGGGATCTAGCACATGGCACAGTGATCGCCAAACTCCTTAATGTTGACCTTAGTCAATGACTGAGTCGTTCGTTCCGGGACTGCTTAATAAATGCCCGGAGACGCTGGAGTCGCCGTCTGGAGCTGGAAATATTTTAACTTGGCGGGGGGCCGGTTTGATCGGCCGATGGAGACAATTCAACGGACCCAAGACACCGTACCTTGTCTTCGATAGGCATTATAGGGACCAGAACCTGGCTAGAACGTCAGAACGGGTCTAGTTCTTGGTATTGTAGATCGCTTGTGGTCGCTTGGCAAGAGAATTGGCTATTGTGTGTCAAGTTGAACAAGACAGGAATGCATTGTATGATCAATAACGCGATTAGACCCTAGAAACAACAGAAATGTGACGAGGCGGTTATTCTCAAACGATCACTTGAATCTGTTTATGATAGATGATGGAATAGACGTTCTCGGCGAGCAGTATCCACTACCTACTAGGTAGGTAGGTTGTGACAGTGGAGTAAAGGCTCCTCCTTCTCTTTTATCAGACTGGATTTTGATATTGGACGGACTCTGCCACAGAAGGCAGGTACGAAAAGGCTGTAATTACCTTCCCAGCGCCCAGCATTAAGATTGGGCGGTTGTTGGGGAAGGCACCAACAGTTGTAGTGGTGTCCTTCCCTCTCATCTCGGAGCCGATCTCTGGGCCTAGACCATTAGACCTTGAAAGCAGGTGGTCTCGATCGCTGTTGTGCTCCCCCAAATGATACATGAATCGCACGTGATACCTTGAAAATGGTCCTGAATTCCATGTTCGCCATCAATAATACGAACCCTGATTCAAATGTAATCATCATAGCACCTCCTCCTTCTGTGATCGACAGCCTCGACCGGTCGTTTCGCTGTCCGTCCCTTTTCGGTGCCACTATCAAATGTCACCGCCTGGAGTCCTCAACATCGAAAATGCTTGGCCACATGGCTCGTGCCAAGCCAGGAACATCCATTAAAGATTATCAAGAGATTACCAATCCGACGAAAGCCGAGAAAACGCACAAAGAACGGGAACTCGATAATTCTAGCGGAGGGCTTTGAATGGAGATCTGCATATGTAACTATGCCGATCGTGACACTGAACTTACAGCACAGGCACAGCACGGTTTTGCTTGGCCCATCGCCCATCAGCGGGTTCACCACGGATTCAAAAATAATCCTTTCGGCCGACTCATGTGCTCCATCGAAATCCCCAGTCTCCTCCGCACGCGCAAACCCGTGCTTTTCGCAAGCATTTCCATTCAATCCCCGGGTCATCGACTTACACAAGACAATTCAGTCTCACTTTTACTTTTATTATGGGGTCGTGAGATATGTTTAGCACAAATGTCTTTTTCTAAGCCTCAATTATTGCGAGTCTCGAATGACAGGAAAAGAACGCAATGGCAAGGATTTGGTTTGCGATAAATGATGCTCGGCCTTTCGCTCTCAAAAAAGTCTGAATCAAGCTGCTTGACTAGATACAAGCGCCTGCGTGGAACGACAGCCCATCTGCTGGCTCTCCGCCAGTTGCCATAGTTGTCTTTGGCTTCTCATTGGCATTGACATGCTCGGACAAAATGGCCCAATTGGCTCCTTGAGGCTAGAACCATTCTCCACCACGTTTCACCCTGGTTGACGTCCCCAGAGTCCAGAGTCCAAAGTCCAAAGTCCCAGACCGAGTCGAGTCGCGAGCCGCAGTCTGACTTGGATCATCAGCCATGAATTTTACATGCGCCGCATGCGCCTGAAGTGCTAAGACAAGGTAACTCCAGTCGGCCGACGGTGTGCTCCGTGCTTCTGATTTAGGTGTCGGGTTTCTCGGCTCCGAGAAAAATCCCCATTGTCGTTATTCGTTCCTCGGATCGCTCTCGACAAACGCTAACATGCCCAAGCCAGGACATGGGCACTTTCTGTTACTTGTATTTTTTTAATTATCTTTCAGCTTCGCACTCGTGGTTGGCCCATGGTGACACTTTGGCTCAGCAATACCAATTAATGTCGGTTCACATCCAGGCCTCTCATGGACCAAAATGCCGCGATTAAATGTCATAAACGCAATCTCTCGATGCAGCATAGCCGGATGGAGTGCTTGCTCAACAAGTCCTAGCCGCTTCTGCGAACTGGTGTCTTCATTAGTCTAGGATGACTGCCATGCACTAGACAGGGCTGAAAATGGCACGCTACGGCCACAAGAGAGAGAGACTCCGGAATCCTTTTACCACCTTGAATCAATAGCTGGCAGGTTTGTGAAAGCTTATACATATCGTTAACACAGCGTAAGTCTTGCTATACCTTCCAAACAATCACTCGATGATTTACGGAGTACAACAGCCCATGTCAAAGTGCATGTTTATTATACTATGTTTCTACAATTTGATTGGCTACAGTTTGGTAGGGTTCATTAACTTCTGCCGCCCTTTCTAGAAGACTTCATCTCCGGTACCGCTCTAGCGAGTTGGATGGCGTTGAAACTTGCGCAATTGATACAATGGAACAATTTAATGCAATTTGTCTACATGCATAATAATACAACTAGTCAGAGACTATTGAACACTCCTTCAGCCCAATGGACAAAACTGGTTTGTGTTCTTTCTTCCCACGGGAATAAACGATTGCTCAGCCAAGAGCGTCTAGCAGCTTTTGATGGGTCCTCTACTTCTGCACCATCGTCATGAACCCCATGTTCCATATTATCCAGCGAATAGTCAGCCTCACTGACTCCCGGGCCAAGCCCCTGGAAGGCCACTGTTGGGTCCCCTCTCCTGATCATCATCCTCATCCTGACCAGGCTCATGCTCATGCTCCTGATCGTCATCAGCCTCATCTGGCATATCGTGGTCTTCAGCATTCGGCCCGGCTATTATGCCAAGGACGTGCATGATTCGTTGGACAAGTCCTGGAGCATCTCCTTGTTCGTGCTCTTCGAGATCCCTCATTAGTTCTTCATCGTCTAGTGCCTGCACGGCCGCAAGATGAGCGTCCTCTTCATCATCTTCTCCATCGGGACCAAGGGGTGCGGCGCCGGGTGCACCACCCCGACCAGCTGCCGCGAGGCGCTCGAACATGTTGTTCAGGCGTGTCTCGACTGCACTTTGTTGACCTCGTTGTTTGACAAAGGGCATTTTTGTGCCTTCGCCTGTAAATATATTTTCCTCCTCGGGGGGTGGTAGAGGGTCGAACTCGTAGTTCGGTTGCATTTCTAAGTACTCTCGTGGCGCCAGACCCATAAGTGATGTCTGGCCCTCAAGATATACAAGCCTTGTGACGCCCTGATCAGGAGGAGAGTCACTGCTGGGCAGCACACTTGTGTCAACCTTTTCGAGACTCTTGGCTGTCTTTTCAAGGAGAGGGATAGCTTGTGCGTTGTTCCAGATATCCTTAGCCTGGTGGATGTAGAGCTTGACCCAGAACGAACGCGAGTTTGAATCAGCGTTGATGCCCCAGATAGATGGAGGTGTGTCAAGGTTTAACTCTTGGAACAGTCCACAGTACAGCCAGGGGACACGACGCATGCCCTTCTCGAGCTCTTCAGTTGCACGAGCAGTATTGCCCAGTTGCAAGTGAGCCAATACCAATGTCTGTCGAAGGTAGATCGAGTCTCGGTTATCGGTCGTCTTCTCCAACTCCTCCACAAAATCGATCAACCACTGAGACTCATGGGCTCGAATAGCCAGCCAATGAATGAAGTGTCTCATGGCATAAGGATCACTTGGATCCAAAGAGTACATAAGCTTAGCCCATTCCAGGGCGGTGCGATTGGTGCCCTTTCGCATGAGACTCTTGAGGTAGTGATATCCAGCCAACCAGAACTGTCTGTTCTCTGGACGACGGAAGTCAAGACGTGCTTTGCCTTGCTCAATGTTCTGGCGGAAGGCATTTGTGGTCACACGACCAAAAGTGAAGAGAGCCCGTTCACAGAGTTCAGCTGCGAGAGCCTGGTTCTGGTCTTGCTTGGCAATAGAGCTGACTTGGAGGAGTGTCGAGACATGATAGGGTGCTTCCTTGAGGAGAACGATCATTCGCTGAGGGTCTCCGATCTGCACGCATGTGAAGAAGAAAGCTTGTAGAGCGTCGTAGCTTTGCTCGTGCACGTATGTATACTCCGTGAATGACCCATCTTCAGCTTTTGCCACCTCCTTCATGGTCAAGCCGCCAGCACTTTGTTTTGGCCAGTGTTCGCGTCCTTGGATGAACACATTTCGCCTCAGAGAAATCTCTGGAAGTTTCGGGGCTCCAGGAGGACCACGCAGGAAAGTTTCAAGATCAACTTCTCGCTGCATGGGGCGACGATTGCGTTCTTGTTCTTCCTCTGCTGCGGCGGACTCGATGACGTCTCGACCAAAGAGGCTTCGCATCTCATTGTTGGCCTTGAGGTGGTATGGGTTGATAGAGAGAAGCTCGTTAATTCGTCGGGTCTGAGCTTCTGTGTTCTCTGAGGCAGACGTGTTTGCAGGAGTTGATGCCTTGATGTTGAGTTCTCTCATGGCCTTGTCAATCTCATCCTCATCCTCTTCGGGAGCTGCAGCCTTGGCCTTGGCCTTCTTCTTTTTGTTCTTCTTTTTCTTCCTCTTCACGGAAGTCAATGGTTGCTTGGTTTCGGTCACGGCCTCCTCGGATTGTTGCTGCTGCTGCTCATCCTCATCTTGTTCTTCGTCGTCATCGTCACCACCCAAAGCTGCGAAGAGACTCACGCGAGGCTTTGATGCGACAGGCTCATTCTCTTTATCGCTCTCACCTGAGCTCTTTTCTTCCAGAATTTGTATCTCCTCTAGGTCTCGCTGCTTCTGCAGCTTTCGAAGTTGTCGAGTCGACATTGTGAATGAAGTTGTGGGTGTGATGAGTATTTTTTGAGTTTGGTGTAGGGTGAGCGAATGTGAGACGTGACAGTGACGATTGAGATACTTGAAGAAGAAAGAATGAAGAGGATTGAACAGGGGGTCAGAGGCAATATTTATACAGCTGTTCGTTAGGTATAGTTTGTCGGGAGATATTACGCTTCAGAACTTGAGGGTTGGATAGACTTTCCATCAGTCACGCCGAAGAGACATGGGAGAATATGACGTGTGCGGGGCTGTGGGCAAAAATTTAAGCTCTTACAGTTCACGCAGAACATTATCGACGAACATTCCAACCAACCAAACAACGTACTTGGTCAATAGAGTCATGGATAGTACAAAGTAATTATTCAACGTCGTCAAGTGACAAGCAAATGCCACTTTAGCTCTCGCTATATTCACGAAATATCATCATGCTCATGTCAAAGTTTGAACAAGAAGTCACGGCATTCACCATCACAAGAGAAGTGCGTCAACCTTGAGCTTGAATCGTTGGCTGTATTCATGTCAGATGCCTCATTCCTCTCTGAGTTATGCTTCTGACATGTGTCAAGCTCCATTTCCTAGTTTTGTTTGCATCATCATGAGCTTTCGTTGCCTCATTAACTAGGCTTCCTTCTTCATAACCACCAGCGCCAGGCCGTGCCAGGCCGTCCTTTGTGTTTTTAACTCTGTAATTCAAAAAGGGCAAGAGAAATTCCTTTTGTAGCCTGCTATGCGAAAGGGCCTCCAATTCCGCCCGCTTCCAATTCGATCCTAACTCCAGACCTCGTTCTTATAGAGAGCCAACCCTCAATTCCCTAAACCCGTTCAAACCCCCAAGAACGGTAGGGAACCGTGTTTCGCTGGTGTAAAGCAGCAGAAATGCAATCGTCCCAAAAGTAGGAAATTTGTGATACATGGTAAGAGCAATTATGAAACCTGTGTCGGTTCGTAGTCATATTCGACGTTGTGGCGTACCGCCCAGCCTCGCGGTGCCATTTGACATGGCTGACATGTCTCAATTCGTATTATACCGGCCGGTGACGTCGCGGCCGATTATTGTTGAGCAGGTGTGGTCTGATACTGAGGACGGTTTCCACCTCGTCCACCGCGGCCATAGCCACGACCGCCCCGACCACGACCACGGCCTCGACCACGGTAGTTGCGATAAGCACCATCGACGCTGCCCTGACCAAAGGTCTCCATGTTCTTGCGTTGCTCCTCGCCCCTCCATTCGCGACCGCCGGGCTTCTGTCCTCCGTTTTCGGTTCGCTCTCTGGATTCGCTGGAGATGTTGTCAAAGAACGATCTCGACTTGTTGTAGGCAACAGCAGCATCGTCAGTCGTAGTCGAGATCTCAGGTTGCTCGGCGACAGCAGGGTTTTCAGGCGCCTCCGAAGGGGATCCAGCAATAGCCTCCTTGACCACATCTTGCTTGTTGAATTTGGCATTAGACTGGGCGAAGTCGAAGTCAGAGTCGGGAACCGCGACCTTAGCGGCAGGCGGACGCCCACCACGACCTCGGCCTCTGCTTGCAGGTCCGCCTCGGACAGCGTTGACCCGCATCTCGTTGACCTTGTTCGTCAGATTATCCATAGCGTTGCCACTGTTGTTGCCCAATTGGGCCATAGCAACAGCGACCGCAGCCCTAGCAGCGTTGGTGGCATCCTGAACATTAGGTGGTGCAGTAGCTGCAGGAGCCTTGCTGGCAGCATCACCTCCTGCGCCTGGTAGGGAGAAGGGCTTGGCAGCGGATCCTGTCAAAGGTATCACAGGGTTGACCCGGTGATTCCTGGGTCCAGTAGGAGTAGCCTTGCTAATGTCCTCAGGCTTTGCTTGGCCATTGGCTGCTAGGTTCGCAGCAGTCTGCTTGACTTCCTCAACCGAAGGTTTCGACTCGACAGGTGGTGTAGGGGCATGGGAGGACTGTCGCACACCTTGAGCCAGCGATTTGGGTTCCGTGGGAGGCGCTGCCTGTCCGCTGGGAGTGGCTGGCTTGGCTCGATCGGCGCCAGGACCGATAGGAGCTGGCTTCGCATCTTGCGAGGGACCAGAGCCTGAAGCGGCTCGTTGGTTCGCGGCAACTTCAACAGGTGCGTTGGGACCAGGAGCACCGGGACCTCCAGGACCTCCGGGACCGTTGGGTCCACCAGGGCCGCCCGGAAATCCCTGGCCAGGAGGGAACCAGCCAGGAGGAGGGGGATACGACATGTTCCCAAAGTTAGGGCCTGGGCCAGGTCCTGGTGCACCACCACGACCCCAGTTTCCTGGTGGTGGGCCTCCATAGAAGTTGTTGGGTGGGTAAGGTCCTTGGCCTGGGCCGAAAGCAGCAGGTCCTCCTGGTGGAGCATTTTGGTTAGGCCCTTGGGCTCCAGGGCGAGCTCGAGCCTTGTAGCTTGTTAGCTTATATGTCTTGAACCACAATAGCAAGAAATGACAACAGAGTGTGAAATCCCAATCAGAAGGAAGGCAACGGAAATCTCGACATTATTTTTTGCGCTTTCCGACAATGACAATGTTTTACATCCGAAATATTTCATCATATGGGAGAAGGAGAAGGGAGGCTTAAAGGGAAAGAAAATAACTTACGCCAACGATGGCCGGATCATCGGGCACAGCTGGAGGCTTGTTCTCCTTGATGTTGGGATGGTCCTCAATTCGTAGATCCTTCACGTCACTGCCTCGGAATACGATGTACTCGTAGACTTGGTCGGAGGGGGCAATCTCTTCGTCAGGTCGGCCTTTACGACCTTCGGTACCGAATGACCTCACATTTTCAAGTGATACTGTTGACTCGTCCGAGTTGATTTCATGTAGAGTGCCAACATAGCTGTCACCGAGTCAGCGACGACAATCAATTGACGCGATTGAACAAGTCACATACCGAATATCGCTTTTGGAGATGAGGGAAATGCGAGACCTATGGCTGCGTAAGCGGGCGTAGGCAGGCTTCAATGACCACGTCCAGCATACCCGAGAAATTCAGACATCGCCGATGTGAAAAGCCACGTTCAGCACGTGGTGAGCTTTGTGGGGGAGAGAGAAAAACGCTCGAAATACAAATACAGTAGCAAGAAGATGCACGATTCGGTGGATGGGAGGGAGGGAGAAGAGAGAAGGGGATTGTTTGGTCGTGAGCGAGAGAGAGAAAGAGAGAGGCGTGAGATGAAGGAGGGGGAGGTTGGTTGTGTGGAGGTAGTAGAGTTTTGTGAGAGACGAGGAATGAAAAGAGGCTGGAGGTTTCTAGAGCAAAGCCCTGCTAATAGCAAGGCCCGGATTAACCTCGGCTGCTTCTCGGCGATTGTTTGGTTACGTAGCTCGAGGCTCAAGCTCAAACACATCGAACAAGAAGAGGTTGAGCGGAGGCTATGAAACAGATCACTGATGCAGCAACATATATAAAGTGAGTGATTCAACTACGTTTGACGGTGAATGATGGTATTCTGTTATTACATTGGGACTTAGTAGAATTTTCACTTCAGCTATGACAAGTGACACTCATCATGACAGTGGATACCGAGACATTGTACTTTGAGGACTTGATATTTCCAAAATACACTCTAATCATGGTGATTCCAAAAATTGTTATAGTCAGACAAGTCGGTCTACATCTACAAATCACTAAGTAAGCATGCTAAACTCCTTCATCAAACGAAAGTACGCGTAAGGCCCATTATCAATAACAGCATAGCGCATCCATTGTAAGCCAAGCCAAGCCGGGTCAAGAAAACGACTGCCTAAACTCCAATAAACCAAAAGCCCATTCCTCATCGGAACTTGCTGAAGATGACCGCAATAATAAGAATAACCAAAACAGTGATGATAGAGATGGTGATTATCCGATTTGTAGCCATCCTGCAATTTCATAAAATGTCAGCTCTGCCGTAATTTGCCATGACGTCTGTGTGGGCCACTTTACCTACGCGCCATGCCCCTGAGTGTCTTGACGCTCCTGTCCACGTAGCCCTCACTCTCGAGCATTATGCCGCGAGTGTGCTCGATGGTTTCTCGCTGCCTATTGAGGTCTGCTAGGGTGCCTGCGCCGATGGCTTCGGTCTCGTTGGCGAGGGCCTGGCTGGCCTTCAATCGCTGTGTGCTTCGATCAAGACGGTCGGTGCCCGAGAGCAACTGCTGTCGCTGCTCCATGTGAATATCTGATGAGCCAGCGGGGTCGTCTGTGTATCGCGATCCGAAGAGAGCTGAACGATCCGAAGAGAGAGTGGTCAACTTGCGACGAGCGGCATCTGTGTCTGATTCGTAGTTTCGGAATCGCTGATTGACCTTGGTGCGAGAGCTGGTAGGAATATTTTGCTTTTCCAGGCGCATTGCGCTGAGCTGAACGGCGAAAGAGTTAGCATGGACCTGAGTACTGGTGGCGATGTTGGACACCAGATAGACCTACCTGCTCATCAAGTTCCTCCAGCGCCCGCTCGGCTTGGCTGATAGCGGCCTTTCGAGGCTCACCAGCCAGTTCGGGAATCTGGTCCAGCTTTTGGTTCAGGTCGGCTTGGATGAGCTTGAACTCAGCCTCGTATGAGCTGAAGAGCTCAGAGCCAGCATCGGTATCGAGAGGGTTCGACATCGTGAAAGGAGGCTGGAGAATGACAAGAGATCGAGGGGATGGGATTGCAAGTGCGACTAATTTCGGTCGTGATAGGAGTCGGACGCCAAATTACAGTATTTTTGGGGGGATGTAGTTGAATTCGTGTCGAACGCGCAATATTCGGGTGATGTTGGATCTGAGTGGTTGATGGTTTGACGTTCTCGTCAGCGTTCCAGGTCCGGCAGGCCGAGTGCTGAGCGCCTGGTCGTTTGCGTATGAGAGGCCAAGTGACCAATGAACGCAGCACGCCATGGTGCACGTGATATGGTGGTCTGTGCACGATTGAATCTGGGTCAGTATATCACCGAGATTTGGCGACGCAAATTTGGGCTTTTCTTCTTTTTTTCTCTTCATAGAAAGTTGAATACCCCGGATTGCGAAGAAAAAGCGGCTCAGCGCCACGACCTCGGTCAATGGCGTCGGGTTGAAACAAACTGGGCAGACGAAGGCGGGTTTATCCTGCACGGCGCTTTTAAGAATTGGTGACTCGAATTACCGTTTACCAGTCCCGTTGAGTGTTCGACATACCATACTTTGAGGTCTCTGATGAAAGATTGCATAATGAAAGAGCGGTCTTGAATGTTTTGCATGTGAAAATGATGTTCCAGATCAGCTATTATCCTGCCGGACTCGGCGTGGTGTAGAGTTTTCTTATGCGTTGAGATTTTCAGATCTTGAGGCTACTGATGGGGGGAAAACCCTGAAACGGCATTTCAGCCAAGCCACATCCACGATATTGATCAAGATGTGGCATGCTGCATATCCCGCGAGGTTACAGTGCAGCCACAGGAGCATAGCATGAACCACCCACCTGAGCTATCGGATAATGCCATTGATAACCTAGGTATTGGGATCCATTGCCAGCTGTCCTAGCTCCAGCTGACAGTTCAGCAGCCAAGCTTGCAAGGTCCTTTTACAAGGTCTGTACCGAGTCGAGTCGAGTCGCGAGTCAACTTCGTTTTCGAGCTCCGTCCGTGTTAGTTAGTGGGTCATAAGCTCAATGTTGGGACGGGATAATCATCGATGTCATTCTCGGAACCCCCAGCAAAAATAGAAGCTCGACCATTCATCTCCCGCTGACTTCCCACCCTCCGTCCGCAAACCAAACTCTCATATTGTAGATCCCCAAAAGCCACTGTCTCTCTTTGAAAACAGAACAGAACAGAAGCAAGGCACTGCTACTAACTCTAATCTGTCTGTCCGTCCGTCCCGTCTCTTCTTATCTATTAGCACATCTCGGATACTGTATCCGCTGCTCGCTAAAGCATGCTGGAGCCACAGCACATGTAAGTCCTTGTCTCGTCATGGTGACTGACCTCCACTATTGCTTCCGTTGTCCAACCCCCCCAAAATCTATTCCATTGCCTCGTCATCAAATCAGCTTCGACAACTCACACCGTCTGTGTCTGTGGCTGCGAGACCAATACCTACCAATACCGATACCGCTATTTGTCCAATCATGAATTGATCATTGCCTGAACTGGAGTATTGGGCTTGGCTCTGTCACATGCTTTTCTCTTTTGCTGTCTCTGCTTGTTTCTGCTCTCTATTCAAGATAGATATGTCTTGTACACCCTTTTGAATACAGCAAACCTTTCCCTTCTCTATTGTCCGCCTGCCTGTACCGACAGTCGATACAATGAGCTCCTCGACTGATCGCTTCCGCAGGAAAAAGGTCGCCATTGTCGGCAGCGGCTCTGCTGGAATAGGTGCTCTATGGGCCTTGAACAAGACGTATCATGATGTCTACGTCTACGAAGCCTCCGACAGGTTTGGCGGTCATACAAACACTGTCGATTTTCAAAAGGGAAAGTTTTCGACAAAAGTCGACACAGGTTTCCATGTTTTAAACTCCACCACCTACCGTGAGTCCTTGTCGCCTTTCAACGGTTAGTTATGCTTCAAGCTCACTAAGCTTCTCTCACTTAGCCAACTTTACCAAGTTCTTGGATAAGATCAACGTCAAGACAACGCCTACAGACCTAACATTCAGTCTATCCCGAGATCGTGGCGCTTTCGAATGGTCAGGTTCCAGTCCAGCCTCATTATTTTGTCAACGAAGAAATTTACTCTCACCGCGAATGTGGCGAATGCTTTTCGACATCTTCCGCTTCAACCAATTCGCCTTGGATATCTTGAGCGATGACGAAGACGATATATCGAGCATTGAAGTTTTGAATAAAGCGACAAACTGTACCTGCACAGACATCACAATTGGGCAATACCTGGAGCTCGAAGGCTACTCCAATGCCTTTAGAGACGATTATCTGCTTCCTTTGGCTGCATCAATATGGAGCACGAGTCCTGACAGGTGCTCACTTGAGTTCCCCGCAGCGACATTCGTGCGCTTCCTGTGAGTTCGGATTTCTAGTGGCACTGTACAGTACAAACCCATACTAATCATGTCTCAGTTGGAATCATCATTTACTAAACACAATAAGAGCTCGCCCTCAATGGTTGACAATAGAGGGCGGTTCGAAATCATATGTCGATGCCGTCATGAAGGGATTCCCTCCCAATCACCTTTTTCTCAAGACACCAGTCAGGCATGTTACGACTGAGAGCAACGGTCAAGTCAGGCTGCACCTGGAAAACGGTTCATCAGCTCTGTACGACCACGTCATTCTCGCCACACATGGCGATGAGGCATACGATATTATCAAGTCATCTGCTAGTGAGCAAGAGCGCTCCATTATGTCCTGCTTCAAGACGTCGCAGAATGAAGTCGTTCTTCACTCCGATCTCGATATGATGCCTCGCCGTAAGAAGGCCTGGGCCAGCTGGAATTATCTTGCAGTGTCATCACCATCTTCACGAAAGGGAAATATCAACCAAGTTTCACTCACTTACAACATGAACATCCTTCAGCACATTCCTCGAAATACCTTCGGCGATGTCTTCGTTACTTTGAACCCGTTTCAAAGGCCAAAGCCTGCAAAAACGCAGGGACGTTATTACTACTCGCAGCCTATATACAACTCATCCGCCGTTCGAGCACAGAAACTTCTAAAACACATCCAAAACACTCGCAGTATTAGTTATGCCGGCGCATGGACCAAGTACGGTCTCCACGAGGATGGTTTCAGCAGCGGGCTTGAAGTGGCCCAAGAACACTTGGGCGCGAAGCTCCCATTCGAGTTTACCGATTCAACATACAGCCGAGGCAAGGTACCAAGTCTAAGCCTCATCGACCATCTGCTGCGCTTGATCATCTTGGTGTTTCAGGTTTTTGTGGTTCAGATCCTTGAGCGACTGGTCGGTAGCAGTCCTTCTCCACGCCAACGGCTTGTGAATGGTAACAGGGTGAGATTTGCAAACGGAAAACATCGATAAAAGTGAATTGCGTGTCTGTTTGATAGGAGTTCTTTAATATTGGTAGTTTCTTGATTTGCAGGCGTGCACTTGAAGTTAAGTTATATAGCATAAAGCGATGAGATTGCATAGGCAGGTTTTACACTGGACAATTATTGAATTCGATATCATTTCTTCTTTCACGCTCTTGATCTGGCAAACATCACGGGATATTATGCTCGCAAGTTAGAGTAACATAATATTGGTTGATGGAAAAGAGTTTCTACTCCACTTCAGGCATCAAAGGTGAGGCCTTCAAACCATGGCATGCACATGCCTTCCAGGCAATATGACTACGTGGTGACTCGACTTGCGATCAGCCATATCGTGGACCCCTTATGTTGTATGGAGATGACGTGTCGTTACAATCAGATATCTACTCAACGCAGATAGGCCACTAGAGAGTTGCTAGTTGCGATAGTCAATACACGCGGAGAACATGATCAATGGGATTTAAGGATTAGTCCAAATATCATCATTATTCGCTTGCCTATATACCCAGAATCTGAAGCAAACATCATTACGCTTTTAAACGTTGTAGCCACTACCTCGAAGGTAAGTTGGACAGTATCGCAATACCAACACCCAATAACAACTGCACACCCAGACTCAAACCTAAGATGAGATGAACATACATCCACTTTGTAATCTGCAGCACAACGCCATTCTGAGGCTGCATCCCCGGAACTATGATGCCAGCAGCAGACTGGGCCGTAACGGCTATTACACCAATCGCAAAAGTTGACATCACCTGTCCCATGTCATCTGTGCTCCCGTTCATGGGCTGCCCATACGACGACTCGGCAGGATAGCTCTGGAACTGTCGATCGCTATCCGTGGGACCTAGTGAAGAAGCTCCGTATCCTTGGAGTGCTATGGCTGAAGTGGCAAGAGATGTGATGTTGGTTCCGATGTAGTGCTCCTTGCGCATGGCGTTGACGACAGGTCCGATACTGACGTTGCAGCGGTAGAACCATGCTTGGGAACTTGAGGCTTCAAAGGCTGTGACTTCGCTCCATGTTTGGCCTTGGGGTACCGCGGCGTTGAACATGAATGTTGTTTGATTGGCACCGTTTATGGCTGTTATATTGACTTGTGTTTTCTTGTCGTCGTCGATTGTGATGGTGATCTCGTTTCCGTTGCCTCCCTTTGCGACCTTCCAGCTGCGGCAATATCCTGTGGCTTCAACGCTACGGTTGGTGCTCACCACGAGATCGTAGTTCTTCGGTCGTGCAGTGGATTCCTGGAAGACGTATGTGCAGGATTTTCCGCCGCAGAATGCCAAAGGATCGTTGTTGTCCCAGAGTGTTCCAGGTTTAGGAATATCGTCCATGCCTCCCCAGACCGCTCCAAGGGCGATAGTGCCATAACTAGACATTTTGTCAGTGTTGATTCAAGGACAACCTGGGTGACCTTTGTTTACCTGTTTGCAGTGTATCGTAAGGCACCGAGCGCCTGTGAGTTGTTTTGCGACTTGTTTGCGAGAACTCTGTTTGTGACGATGTTGGACATGTCTGGTATTGTGACATTGCCAGGGTGTAGGATTGCAGCCGAGTCCGCTGTGTTTGTTGAGTAAACGAGACCGAGCATCGCTAGAGCAATCTGGGATATAATGTTGAGTATTATGAAAGCCACAGCATATGACCGTAGTGAACGTGATTTGGATACCCAAGTTAGTTGGATGATCTTGGTCAAGTCTTTTGCTTTCAATATCAACTCGGTCTACCAGGTATTAGTGACCATTTACAATCGATGTTTCTGAGCTTGACCTACCTCCCGATCAGGCCAATCTCGGAGACTGATAATCCAATATCTAATCTCCACAGCCATCGCCTCTAGAGATATCGTGATGCTCATTCCAAGACCAAGGGAGAGTCCGATAATTAGAGCGTTGAATTCTCGTTTTGTCGTTGTTGACATGATATTTAGTTTCGAGTAGTACCATAATATCACGTAAATGGCGACGACAAACAGCACCGAAGCGAACCATCTCAAGATGTTGGCGATCAAAGCCTTCCGTAGCTTTTTGGGACGGTTTCGAAGTTTCTCTAGTGCAACTGCCCTGCTAGGTCTTCGATGGTGTAATGTTTTATCGGATTGTTGTGGTGAGCCTGGCGTTGGTGTTGAGTCTGACCTGCAGAGGGGATTCGATTCATCTCGTTGGTAGTCATGATGTGGCTGGGTCTGGAACTCTTCCTTGGTTGTATGAAGCCTCTCCAGTTCATGAGCCGAGTGTGAATTGTTGTGTCTGTCCTCTGCTGCTCGCTCCATGGTCAATCACCCGAGAGGATAGGATAGAGGTAGTCAATGGGGAGAAACATTGAGATCGACTTCTTTGGTGTTGCACATTGGTTTGGGCTTGGCTTATATTTAAGGTTTTTCGCATCTTGCCTTGCCTTGCCTTGCCTTGCCTACAGCTTTTCGTGGCGGCGGGTCCAAGGCCAATCCGTGGTCCATGTAAGATCCCATTCCATTCCATTAGGAGTCAAGTTGAAACAAGCAGCTACTAAAGTACCGTCTGTACCGTACCGTTCCGTACCTTTCCGTCGAGTCTCTCTCGCCTGAAGAGTCACTGCCGTGGGTCTTGGTTAATGCTAAGCTTTTACTACTCAGATCGATCCGTCCGCTTGATTCATCTGGTAGGCCAGTTCAATATTCAATATCCATCCGTTTAATGTGTAAGTGGTTATGATGTGCCACCGCGTAAGTGCAGCCAATAAAACCACTCAATGCGTACTCCCTTTGAACTGCCAAAGCCACAAAAGATAGGTGAGACATGATGCCATCGCTACTGTATCCGAAAAAAGAAGCTTTCCAACTACTGAAGCATAATCGAGGCCTCCTGCTAGCTAACTTAGCAGCTGTAGCACTGGACATGCATACATAAATAAGTTCGGTGGTGCCGACAGGGCTAAACGATGCTGGTGTCTAGAACCTCAAATACGAACGAGCTAATGATTGCAGCCATTGAAGCAGGGATTCATGGCATGGCCCACAGACAATGCCGAACCTGCTGCTAAAAGATGATCATGGAAGATCTCTAAGTACTACCTGAATTGGCACGTGCTTCGGGGTGACATACAGTAGTTTCAGGGACCGCAAGCGGATGAGTTGTCCTTTTATGGTAGGTACTATTAAGTTAACCATTCAGTTGAGTAAGCTGAACTCAAAGTCCCCCGGCAGTTAACGGCTACACGGCATAGATACTTGACACAGTGAAGAATCGATGTTCTATCAAAGGAGAGATTTATCAGAGGACAGGCAGGCAAAGAATAATACGACAAGTGAAGAAACATGTATTCTCTTTTGAGATTTGAAAACAGCTATTCGCATCGTCACTAGCCTGAAGAACTTTATCTGCAAATGCTACCAACCGAGTTATTCAGCTATGATGTAAAGTCAAGTGATTCATTTGAACCCAATAAATAGGAACAAGTGGCAATTCAGTAAATACCAAATGCGATATACGAAATTAAGCAATTGCCAAACATGCCAAAAACTTCATGATCAAATCGGCCTTCTTCCACAGGGTAGCTCACTTCCCACCATCGGGCATTACACATCCCGATCCCCGACGTCAGCAAGAAATCCTCCAAGCATCAGCCGACTCAATATCTACGCCTCACCACCAACAAAACCATCAATTGGCCCCCCAATTGACCATGAACGTAGCCCCTCGACTCGCGAGAAGCTCAGCCCGAGCGGCTTCTTCACAATGGTCATGTTTCTTCTGCCAGAATGCCCGGCCGAAGCTCCAGCGAAATGCCTTCAACTTTGCCCGCAATGCATCGAATAACGCCCGCACCGGACAGCCCTATACACCGACGATGGACGAGATTCGTGCGCATTATAGCAAGAAGAACAGGACCGTAGCGTACGATTGAACATGGGATTGGAGAGGTCGCGGCTTACGATTATCAGGTACTATGTCTTGAGTACAATTCTCGGATTTGTGACTCTCACTTATGGCTCTGTGCCCTTGTACAAGATGGTGAGAGCCCCCCTTCTCAATGTCGCGATGCTCTTCTAACGCACTTGAAGATCTGCCAGACTACCGGCTGGGGTGGTCAGCCTATACGTGCCCACGGCGGTCCAGGATCTGGTGATGAAGGCGATCTCGCAAGCCGACTCGTGCCCGTCAAAGACGCCAAGCGAATCAAAGTCACTTTCAGCGCCTCTGTCTCCGATGTCCTGCCCTGGAAGTTCGTCCCTCAACAGCGAGAGGTGCGAGTCCTCCCCGGTGAGACTGCTCTGGCTTTCTACAAAGCCACCAACAAAAGTGACCAGGATATCATCGGAGTTGCTACCTACAGTGTGACGCCTGCTCAGTGTGCGCCGTACTTCAGTAAGATCCAGTGTTTCTGCTTCGAGGAGCAGCGTCTCAATGCGGGCGAGACCGTGGACATGCCCGTCTTCTTCTACTTGGATCCTGATCTGCTCAATGATATGAACATGAAGGGCGTAGAGACTGTGACATTGAGTTACACCTTCTTCAGTACGTTGTTCAGGTTTCATAAGGAAGACAGAAATGCTAACAGCCCTTACAGAAGCAAGATACGATAACAATGGACGATTCCAGAGACCTATGTCTGCATAGATGGGACAGATGTGTTGGATTGGATGTACAATACGCTCCTCTTGTAAAATATATGCATACCGTGCAGCTATCTCGGACTACACATGGCTGTAACCTTGAAGACTATGACTCTGTCACACGGACTCATTTCAATGGATCAACACTTCTTTCCGGTCAACCCTTCTCCCCCCAAAGAATCGGATTTTTCCCCATGTGCCATTAGCCTCCGACATCATGCAAATTCTTCTCATCTCATCCATCAACTTGATGCCGATACCTGCAAAGAAAACGGCGTTCCAATGCCCCAATGCAGTAAATGCGGCCCGCAACCGCTGACTCAGCCAATTCTCCCATCCCATTTTCTCGAGCTTAAATGGAGCAGATCCCCCTGTCTCGTTAATTCGATCACGTGGCCCCCACAAAGTCATCAAAATTCCGCACACATTTCTTCGAAATTTTCTTTCGTTCTGTCAATCCGTTCTTCATCGCCCAACGCTCAACTAACTCACCAGCGTCGTCCTCGCCAACCACCGACAAAATGGTCAAAGTCAGCACCAGTGAGTTTCTCTCTATGCACAAATCGCATTTCATGTTATTCTGACCTCAATTAGACGTTTCGTCTTCTCGACGCAAGAGCCGTGCCGCTCACTTCAAGGCTCCCTCTGACCAGCGCCGTGTCATCATGAGCGCTCCCCTCTCCAAGGAGCTCCGTGAGAAGTACAATGTGAGTCTCAATGACACCCTACCAAAACTTTCACGCCCCTAACATTACACAGGTCCGCTCCATCCCCATCCGAAAGGACGACGAGGTCACCATTGTCCGTGGCTCCAACAAGGGCCGTGAGGGCAAGATCACCTCCGTGTACCGTCTCAAGTACGTTGTCCACATTGAGCGTATCACCCGCGACAAGGCCAACGGCCAGTCCGTTCCTCTGGGCATCCACCCCTCCAACGTTGTCATCACCAAGCTCAAGCTTGACAAGGATCGTGAGGACATCCTGGCCCGCTCCAAGGTTGGCCGTGAGCTTGCTGCCAACAACAAGGTCACCGCTTAAGCGATGAACTTAGTCGAGCAATAACAAAAACCAAACCACCAAAACTTTCAAGACGACATGATCAAACCTCTCCTCCCTGGCGAGGACGAATCTTTTCATTTTTCACCACTCACATAATCACGACATGAATGTGAGCAACTCAAAGGGCAAAAGTTGATGAGGAAATGGGTATTTTACTCCGGCGTTTTTACGATACCTACGTGCCTTCTTTCTAACCGCACGGTACCTGGTCTACAGCAGGGTAGATGAATTGAGAATTTTTAGGGTTCTCAATGGCCATTTCACTCAACTGGTGAAATGCTCCATGGGAGGTTTATCCCGAAGTCTTGACCTGCTCTCCCCACATGCACATTCGCGAGTCTCCTCGTGATGTTATGTCGGACAGGTGGCTGACCCATCTGTCCTCTCGTAGGATGCTAACACAAACACCATCAGACGCATTCAATTCAATGCCCGTCTGTCGTAGACTTGAGTCGCACTTGGGTGCCTCTGCGCGGTAAGTCGTAGATTTCACTTCATCCACCGCTAGGATATCTCCGCGTCAACCACTAAGATCTATGGTTTTCGAGGTATACGTCTAGCGAAGAGTAAACCCGACAGGACCCAACTACTATCATGGGGTCCTGTTCTCCCTAGAAGATTTTCGCCGAGATGCCAATGAGGCTGGAAATTTGAAGGTGAGGTACATGCTTTTATTTAGCCTCGAGGTATTTTTTTTTATAGGATTATGCAATCAAACATTATTCTTTTCTCATCCATCAGATTTCACCCTTGGCTTGTCCCCAAAAGTCTTATCTCGCTACCAGTCGTGGAATCCTCACTGGGAGGTGTTGTACCAGGGAGGTTGAGAAATAAGAAACGACCATCAAATCGGTGGATAATCAGCGAATTCTTTTGTAAGTCAAACCAGTCAAGGCCGCATATCAAACTCCCTGAGGGGTTTCTTTCACATAGTGCAAAGAGGAGTCTGATAGCTAGCAAATATTTGTGAGCAAACGTATCTAACATAGAGTCCTATGAACATAATCCATGCCCCGGATGAGAATGATCCATCTAGCACCTATTCTGCACATAAAGGCAAACTTTTTGACGCCTGTCCATGACCCTCGAAATCCTAACATGATTCTAACACTGATGTTGCCTGCGCGTCTGTGATGGGCGCTTTATCTGATTAAGCGTTGATCGATTCAACCAAATGCAAAGGCCACCGGCTGTGGTGGACTGTGAGGCCACACTTTGACCATAAGTAGCATGTGAACGAAGCTGTGTAGTAAGCAATACAAATTGTAATCATAAGAGCAATGGCTGATGCTTATCGAAAGCAAGGAAGCTGCGGCATCGTCGATAGTCCCGCGCCCAAGAAATTGGAAAGGTTGTCAAGGAAGAATGCGAGAGAAAGGTTGTTCAGCGAGTAGAGAACCCATGGTGGCTCTTGTCCTGAAGGCTGACGCCGCGCAGTTGTTGATCAAGAAGTTCAAGGGGCGGTCTGTTCTCTTCACGTCTTCCGACAGTGATGTTTCCTGTTGGGGAAGCGTTCACGTCTCCCAGCTTGGCACTATTACCACGAGAGTTGGTCGTAACTGCAGGAGTTAAGGATGCAGTGGCATGCCCAGCGTAATGAGGCAGCACGCCTTGGGCAGTCATAGGGGAGACTTGTCCTGCAACTACGTTCGCGCTCGTTTTCCCATTTTTTCGCATCGTGGACCAGATGTCTTTCGGATACTTGCTGTAACGAACTTAGCATCGGTCACACTGAGTAGTATAGTATTCACATACCTCGCATCTCGATCAACCCGGCGCCCTTTGAAGAGAAGATTGCCCTCTTCGTCACCCGAGTCGTCTGAAGCTCTAGCACGTAACTTCTCACTCGGGATTCGTGGACGCTCATTGATCGCACGGCGAAATTCCAGGTATCGACTTCCAGAATGAGCAGCGTGGGATTCAGATCGTGGCACCTCGGAGGTTGAGCTTGCGTGGAGAGAGTCGTCGGTACGATGCAAAGACTCAGAGCGAGTAGCATCATCAAAAGCGTAACGGGCAGAAGGCCTGGTAGCTTGGGAGACAGCATGGAAGGGATCAACCTCATTGGGCTTCATAGGCGGCGTCTTTGACTCATCTGGCCCAAAGGCGTTTTGCGGAACAGACTCATCAGCGCCAACAGGCTCCTCCTTGATAACGCAGGGCGGATAGAAATTCTTGCCGTCATACAGAGGGAGTCCATTCTCGAAGATAAAAGGTGCTCGTCCCCAATATGTGAAGCGGGCACGCTCCTCCTCTGGTGTCAGCTCACGATCGTACACATAATCAGTGTCTCTGGCGTTTTCTGGCCGGACTCCTGGCTTGAGCTTCCCAATGAGATAGGGAGGACCCATACTCTTGTCAGCATGGAGCTTGTTCCTGAAGAACGTTCGCCAGCCCTCAGCGTTCTTGTACATGCGTTCGTATTGCCGGATCTGTGCCCCCTCGTCGACTTCTTCCACCTCAGTGGGTGCGATAGCGGAAGTCGATAGATCTGAGCGCGGCTGGAAGACAGGCGCCAAAGCAGCATGGATCGGAAGGCTTGATGGCTTACGCTGTTGTACATCGTTATTCTTCGACGCATTGCTGAAGTTCTTGGCCGAAGGGTCTGCCGTGATTTGCAGCCGGCTTTGAACACTCGCAATTTGTGGAAAGGTGCCACCAGTCTCGTCGACCGTCGATTTATTCCCGAAGCCCGAGAGATGCACTGCATTTACAGCGTTTAGGCCGTCGGACTCGCTGTTGCTATTGCCATAGTCATTGGATGAGTTGGAAGGCGGTCCGTTAGGAGACACGACCTCTGGGGGATACTTCCTGGACTCGAACTCGAGCTGAGTCGTCAGCATGCGCTCGAAATGCTCAATCTCGCGGCAAATGTTCTCAAGCTGCTCTTCCATGTCTCGAACATCGATCTGGTGCTTGTTGTACCGAAGTTGGTCTTGATGGTAGCGTTTTTGACTGCGAAGAACCTCAAGCTGCTTCTGGGTAATCGAGCTCGGACGAATTGACGACACTGGAGGACTGGCGGAGCGCGAAGGCTCATTCTGTAAGCGAAGAGGTAATTGCTCAGGCTGTCGTGACGATGGGTGTCCATATCTAGCAGGAGCTGCGTTGAAATCAACACTGGGGCGAGGAGCCGATGGACTGGGGACAACAGGGGATGCAAAGCTCATCTGAGGCGGCATGCTGATAGGGTATAGAGTACCTCCATTTGCGATCCACCACTGTCCGTTGTAGAGAAATGGTCGGGAGTTGTCGAACTGATCGGTAGGAGAGAGGTGAACATTTCGTGCCTGTTCCATACCCGCGTCCGGAAGCTTGCCATAAGAAGCAGCTTGACTCGGGAGCTGCATGGGAAGACCAGTGGTAGGAAACTGACTGTATGAAATGGGAGCCAAGTTGTAACCCATAGGAGGAGGCATAAAAGGCATCCCTTCAGGTCGAAGTGCCATTCCTGGTAAAGTCCCTGGAGCATGTGGAGGAACCATGGGAGCAAAGTGGCCCCAGCTAGGAGGAAGAACAGGATAAGCAACGCCCTCAGGCTGGTTACCATTCATGTTACGAGCCTGGCTCTGTCCATCGATCGAGCTTCGCTCGCGGCTCCATTTGGTTGTAGGAGAGTGAGGCCCTCGAGTGTTAGGCACGATTCGGCCACCAGCAGTGACCCGAACATGGGTAGGGGAAACAACAGAGTTGTAAAACTTCTGAAAGCCTTCCGATTTCTGGGTTGCAAGATCTGCTGGAGCAACAGTCGGTGCCCGATCAAGCTCAGAATCACTCCGGCCTCGGTACTTGCGATCCGAGTCGGTACCGTCAAGCTGCTGCGCAGGACGTCGATGCATCTCGTCAGCGTCGCTGGAGTTACCCTCTTCGATGATAAGGGACAGTGATGGACTGTTCACGAAAGGGGTGCGGATGATGTCTTCTGTTTCATGTTAGATTCGAAATTCATGTTGTGGGTGTAAAAAAAAGTGTGAAAACGTACCTAATTCTCTGTCTTCCAAGACCTTGGAGACGAGTTTGTTGGAGATGTCTTTTTGGGGAGGCTTGTGGCGTAGACGCAGCAATTCACGAGCAGTGTAGACAATGTGTCTCATCTTGGAAGGGTCCAAGTAAAAAGATAGCAACCAGCTGCGATGGAAGAATCCAGTTAGCGAAATTCCATATACAACTGCGGGAAGCCAATGCCAAATCTCTCTGCATCAAAATGGAGAGAGCTTTTTCACGAGAATGAGGAACAAGCAAGTCACGATATTGCAGTTGGATGAAAAGGTTGAACCGATGAAGATGACAAGCCAGGGGCGATCCACCAAGTGCAGTAGTAGCTGGGAGACTTTCCAGTGTGCTGGATACTGGAGCAGCCCACAAAGCAATGCTCTCCCGCCAGTGCACACGGACCGGCAGCGAGAAGGTCTGCACAGGGGAAGAAAAAGGAGGAAGCTCTGACTTACTTGATATGTACTGACAGCTAAAAAGCAAACAGTAGATGATACAAACAGAACAGTGCCCTTTGTTACTAGGCGTCCAACTTGAATGACAATGTCTTGATGTGAATGCCAGGTAGTGAACGTTTTCTGACAAAGACTGACAATGAGAGCAACAGCGTGTGGTAGTGAGCGAAGCCAAGAGTTGAATACTCGATGGAGTGAACGAGGATGATGAAAGTGACAGGTTGGTGGAGTGAATCTTTCGAAGATCAGGATTTAAGTCTTGGTATCTAGGCAGGTTGAGGTGATGAGAGAGGTGGGAGAAGTAAGGTCACTGGCTTTTGAAAGGTGCTCCTTCCACCCTCCGAGGAGAGGAGCGCCGTGGCAGGTGAGTGTACGGAAGCCGCGATCTACTTCGCGGTGTTATTTCAGTGAGTGTTATCTATTCGCAATGAAATGTTAGAGTATGCACAGGAAAGAAAGGTGCGGAGGGAAGAGAAGAGAAGAGAAGGAAAGGAGCCGACGGGCACGCCTGACGTTCGAGTGAAGGCGAAGGCAAGACGCGTTAGATATTCCACAAATGGGGATGATGGAGAGTGAGAGATGGAAGAGAAGGAAGAGAACAAGGGCATGAAGCTATTCGGAAGAGGAAATACACCAAGGAAATACTCACATCGAGGGCGGTGATGTTGTTGTTGAAGATGAGATGTGCTGAGAGATGGAAGGGGAGAGTGGGGAGGAAGGAAATGGCCACGGGCAGAGGTGGAGATGAGAAGAGACCCAGTGAATTGCAACGCACAGCAGAAAATTAAAACCTCTTTGATGGTCTCTGAGAACGCTTTGCTCAGTACCAGGAGATGATATCCCTGGGGAAGAAATGGTGCATACTGTGAAGAACTCGAGGTGATTACAGGAGGGACTGGCGGGAGGGGGGGGGGGGGGGGGGGGGGGACCCACATACTGCAGATACTGCAATCAGTGACTCGATGTCAGATTAAGCTGGTTGCGATGATGAATACAGGACTGGTTGCTTTTATTGTAGGGATGTGTTCCTCTCGATACAATGCAATACATGAATAAGTCAGGGGGCACTAGCGTTTGCACGAGATGTCCTTCACCCGCTCCCTAGCCTGCAAACACTGAAGAGATCTCCATGTGTGAAGACATACTATTGTTGTGAATGCGAACCAGTGATATGGACAAGAGACGGAAGTCATGATTTAGGCATATCTGTTGAAACTTGGCTAGTAGTGCATGCCCTGTGATACGCCTGAACTCAGGTGTAGTGCAAAGTGGAGACCTCTGTCTGCGCGATGGGCTTCTGCAACCAGGACCATAACAGTTCTAGACTCACGGTCCCTAGTCCAAGCATGCGTTTCCTGAGAGCTGTGAATAGCTTCGTCCTGCGGAATTCTTGTTGTTATCAGGGAGTGCCTCCCGCCCATCCTGACAAATAAAGTTGAGACAAAAGTAGTGATAAAGGATGTGTAGATTTCAATTACCGCGAAGAACCTTCTTTAATAGAGGATTCTTCGAACCGCATCGACAAAATATGGGAATATAGGTTGGTGTCGCTCTCCTTCATCCTCTCTTACATGGGACCAGAGGAGGTGGGTACTGTAGGTTGTAGGGCAGTTGCAGAAGAGTTCACACACCGAAAGGAGAACTCTCTCCAACGAGTTGGTGGAAAGACACTCAACAATTTCCGCCCAGACTTCTAGTTTTCTCGAATCATGTGTGATACATTCGTTTTGAAGTGGCACTATGTGATATTTTGCAAGGGGGAGATGAGTGTGTGTTGAAGTGAGGGGTAACTTGGAAGCGTTTGTCGTAATAATGTAATTTGAAGAAACAATAGAAACATGGATACGAAAATAAAGAAAGCACAGTGTTTGACCTGTTGATATAGTATTTTGTTCTGAATATTAATGCACTGAGAATAACATGAGTCGTGAGAATACAATTATCCTTGCCCCTTTACCTGGAGCCTCATTGGGGCTGGTGGAGACCATGTCGCTTGGAGACTAGACGTTCAATGCTAGGGAGTTGCAAATATGGATTCACTAGATGATGACCCAGCTTCACCATTTCTTGAATGAGGTTCTGTCTACGTTTGTTGAACCGTTGATGCCTATGACCTTGGTGTTTGCCCTTGTTCCTTCAATAAGGGACTCGGCCGACGCAGCACTTCAAGGTACCCAAGATATGAAGCCTCGATTGCGTTCTTTTCCCGGTCGAACATACACCACTAACGTTTGCGGTTTTATTGCTTACATGCCTCCATAACAGAAAGTGTCGTTCACACCTCATGGGAAGATGAGATGAGGTGTACCTCGGCTTAAGGGATGGGGATGCCGGCCCACCACTTCGGCCCGCCTTAGCCATGACCACGGCTCATGAGACCCCCATGCAATGGATGTCAGCTGTCATGCCGAGCTATAGAGAGATAGTCCACAAGAAATATTCCTTTGTTGTTTGTCTCTGAATAGGGTGTTCAAGACTAAGGTATCGACACCTATCGATATAGGCTCAATTACCTACTACACATCCCTCATGATAAGCATATTTTATCCTATTAGCTATCATGAGCTGCTGTGTTACCCCTCCATCTTGTGATTGTCAGCCAATGTACCCCTCCACACCAATATCTCACCGTCGCAAAGTAGCTTCAACCCCACGGTCCAGGAACAGCCGATCCACTGGGCCTAGATTCATTCCTCTCCGTGTCACGTCACTGCATTCTGTGACACATCCATTGCTGATAGGTCACCCCTGGCCAAGGTCTCATGATACAGACTATCTCATGCCGTCTTGACAGCACCTGCGGATAATAACTTGCCGCATTATATCTCAGTTACAGCTATAGCTCTGTAGCCCAAAGAATGAAACAAGACACTGCCGTTACTCCGGATCTTGGTCCTCCTCGGCCCCATCACTTTACCCCGCCACTACCAAGACACATGCGTAGAATATCCAGAGGCCAACCGACTTGACGTAGGTATGGGTACCTTAGCCTCTGGGGGCAAGAAAACAGCGAACCCTACTGTAGGGTGTCAAAATAAACTTGGCAAAAGTCATCCTAAGCTTAGGCTATAATACCTAAGTCTTTTTGTCATTCAGGCTTGAGGTCCTGTGTTTTCTTTCCTCCCCTAACTTAGCTAGTACTTGAGTAGGTAGTTATGTCTTTGCGGGGCGGGTCAAACAGGGGCTAGGCATTCGGTGCTGCGGAGGCTCCAAGCTAAACAATTCGCCAGCATGAGCTACTGTACGTATGCGGGCGTATGAGCTGTGAGCAGGTTATTCAGAAACTAAATAAGAATGCTTGTATTTCCTTGTGCTCTCGTTCTCGTTTGTACCTTTGTATTCGATTGATCCAAGTTCATCTTTCAGAAGCTACTAACCTACTGCCTATAGCTCCACTTAGACCGAGGTCTCACTAACGCTGCATCTCCAAAACATCATCCGCCAACAACATCATATAACTTCTATTGTAAGTCCTCTCAAAAATATCCCTCAAGTCTCATTCTAACTTACACATCCAGATACCGAACTCATACTCAAGCCTCACCCGCTACCAGACCACCAACAATGGCTCCTCTCACTCCCCATTGGCACCAGCCTTCTCACCCCGACATCCAAGAAGTCGTCATCGTGAACCCCGAGGAATTCACCACCAAGAGCATCTCGCGCGTTTCTCTCCCACCATTTGCAGTTTTCGCAAAGTTCGACTTCCCCCCCTGCACGCCCGCCAGCGAACCGACCTACGCTACCGTTCAGACCGGCCGCGACACTCATCTCAACTTGAACAGTGACTTGCTGTACATTAATCATTCTTGCGAACCTACTCTCGTTAGTTGACCTACTTGAAGGAGAAGCCCCAGATGTTGAAAAGCCCCCATCCTTTCGAAAGCGATAACTTGGGTTAACGCAAGGGTATAGCTCTTTGATGTAGGAAACTTGAACATTCTCGTTGGACCCAAGGGTCTCAAGGTTGGCGATGAGCTCACAGTTCGTTACTCTCATCCCTCAAATCACATGTCCAATGGCTCACAAGACGTCTAGTTCTTCTATCCCTCCACCGAATGGCATATGGCCCAGCCCTTCGACTGCCTCTGTGGCACCCCCTCTTGCCGCGGCCGAATCTCTGGTGCTCGCGACATGACCCAAGCCCAGCTCGACGGTATTTGGCTCAACGGTCACATCATCCAGCTCCGCGCCGAGCAGCTCGCCCGCTCACAGGATCCCACTGCAACCGCCCTCCACGACGCCGTCGTCCACGCTGAGAAGGTCCTTGAATCGGCTCGTCTTGCTCTTCGTTCTTACACGAGCAACGCGCAGGCTCAAAACGGAAATGGCACTTATCCTTCCAAGCACACCAATGGAACTCTGGGAAAGGCAGCTGCGCTGGAGCATCGCGGCCCGACCTCTCGTGAGCTGAGTGGTGAGATGGGTGGTGATACTGTCCGCGTTTAGAGGCCAGGGCCTTCGATGGCGGCAACTGAAAGATGTTGCTGCTGTTGAAGAACCCATCGGTATCAAATAAGTATGCAGTTAGTTCACAGACACATTCGTTTTATGATTGACGTGATGAATCCCATTTCGCGGCGGTTGGTGAAAGCTTCGTTATTGAATTCATGAGTGACTCTCCTAATCTGCCGAAGTCTCTGGTCATCTCTACTTCAGTCAAATGACTAGCCCCTTACTCAGCATCCCGTCAAGGCACCACTGATCAATTGTCATTACCATAATCCCATTAAAAATACGCCCAGGACGCCCGAGTCCATTCGCCGCAAACCAAATTGTCGAGGAGTTCTGTAGTGTCGCATCACGCAGATGGTCAATCCTTACTCTCGCTCTTTCGAATCCTTCCAACGACTCCAAGCATTACGACCCTTCTCAGAGCCAGTACCGCCGCTATACTTGGATTCTTCTTTCTCCCACTCGATCCGTTCCATGCTGCGACGTGCGAGGAAAGCGCGCGCGAACTTCCAGGCTTCTGTGTCTGCCAAGTTCCAAGCCTCAAGCGATGCTCGTAGTCGAGTGTCAACGGTCGATTTCTTGAGCGCAACAATCTTCTTGGCACGGTCCAGGAGGGACTTTTCTTTGGCCTGCATTTCCTTCGGCGTGAGTTCTTTCTCCTTTGGCGTATCCTCTGGTCGAGGCTGAGGCTTTTCAGGCCTTGTGTCGACATCGGCCTTTAGGGCACGCTCCGCCTTTGCTGGTTTATCAGCCTTGGTCTTTCCTAGCATAGGCCCTTGCTCGACTTTGCCATTCATAGCCATATATGTCTCTCCCAAACCCTTGGGAATACGGAATCCAAAGTACCACTCCAGATCTGGGGGAATATCAGCTTCAGCCGACAGCCACAGTGCATGAGTCGGGGCATGTTCATCGCCCACAGCCTGTTTGAAGTGCATGATTCGGGAATTGCTGGAGACCTTTGAGCCCAAAAGCACTTTTGTGATAGTCTCAAGCCAAGGGTCTCGAGGTGCTTCCTTACGGATCCAACTAACGTCCACCCTCTCCTTGAGGCTTGTCAAAGTCGCAAGGGTCCAAGGATGAGGAACTGTCCCAATTGCAAACGCACCACTCGTATTCTGATATTGCTCAGGGGTAGTGACCTTCATAGATGTGGTGCCAGCGGCACAGTGTGCGCAGCTTGTAACGCCAGGAGGGCATGATGACGGGATGGGGTTGTCCGGGCAGAAGGCTAGGGAGTCGGCAAGCTTCAAGGCCGGGGTGACCATCTCAGTAGTGTGCTCAGGAAATGGCTTGAGGACCTCAATGCCCTCGGGGAAGCTACTCTGCCATGCAGCGTGAAGATGGGCGTTAATAAGCCGATTGAGAGCTCCTAACCCTCTTGCCCTTCCATTAGTGATGCTGTCATGGACCTTTGGGTATTGCTTTTTGATGATTTCAGGGCTATAATGCACCAGTGCAGTTTGTGCTTTGTCGACCTTGAAGTCGTTCTTTGTTGATGCATCAATAACACTTTTAGCAGCTTTCAGTGTGGGCGAGTCCATCACTTTCCGGATAGTCTTTGTGACCTCTTCCTTGGGACCTACGAAGAGTGCACTTTCGAGACCTTTCCACCTGGTCATGGCAGGATATTCTCCTCTTCGGAGGAAAACCAAGAGAGGATCCTCAGTGTGTGCAATTGGAAGCAGTGTATAATCCACCAACATGCCAGTGCCCATTGATTGCCAAGCGAGCCATCTCATGAGGTCGGCTTTTAGTTCGGGCTGAACCTCAAGCCGTTGAAGTTCCTGATACATCGGATTTCCAGTCGCTTCGGAGGATCCCAAAATGGTTGGTCGGAAACCTTGAGCCCACCAAGCGCGACGCCACGTTAGAAGAAGATCACTGTCAGCATCTTTTTCTTCCCTCGATTTCTTAACCGTTGCATCGTAGTAGCAATAAATGAATGGGCGATCCTGGAGCGGGGGAAGCAGTGCTCTGTCCTCATCAAGGGTGAGGGAGCTGGAGAACGGCACAGACAACCACTTCCAATCAGCCCACCAAGAAGTACCTTGGTATGAATCTTGTGCTCGAGTCGGTGGTGGATGGGCAGGACCACGAAACGGATTCAGCTCTGTCACGCCCTTCTTGAGCGAGTGGCGGATGCCATCGACAGAAGTCTTGATCTTGCTAGAAGCGTCTGCTTTTGCGGCATCTTCGGCAACATCGGTTTGGGCGGCATTTGGAGACAGTAGGGTCAAGGTTGAGTAGGCGAAGACAATGAGAACGAGAATGAGATAGGTCAAGCGACGAGACACGAAGCGGCGGTGTCTGCCGTAAAAGATGTTTATCGCCATTGGGCCAATTGGACAATGAGGCAGTCGGTTATCACGGATGAATCTGGTAGGATGCGTTTCCTGTTGATGTACGATAAAACGAAGGGCAGAGACGAACTTGAATTGGTCGAGACACGCCAATTCTCACAGTCAAAGAAGCATTTCGATGGTATTATAGGAAGCGAAAGGACACAACATGCACATGTGACTGTGTAAAGGATGAAGTAGAGTAGAGTAGAGTAGAGTTATTTGTTTGTCGCAAAAAGAGGGAGGGGAAAGGACAGTCAAATACGAGAATTGCTGACAGAGGCAGCAGCCCATCCCGGATAGTACTGAGGTGTGATCGCTTTGTGGCAGGGGTTGGCAAGGGTCCATGGGTAGGTGAGACGAGCGAGAGTCATGCGATAAGACATGGCAAAGTCTCATCAATAGTACCGATGGATTAGCGAAGGCGTCAAGACTTGATTTCCAATCGATCTATATCGATATATTTTATAGATTTGTGTACCTGTTTGTTCAAGATTATATCACCATTCACTTAGAGACAAGGTCACCAAACTCATGTAAGCCACCTACCAGGGTCGTCACCTGGAGCTTGAGTGGATGCGGCTAGTCTGGCGAAGAGATACTGATGGAATAAAACCCTATGTATTCTAACTCTTTACTTCTTTGCAACACGAACAATCATGAGCACATACAATTCCTCCCAGGTCCCAGGCTACTGTTGTTAGACCGCCATGGACTCGGTTGAGCAACAGAGCACTACCTAACCTATAGGAGGAGATATTTCTTCTCATTCAAGAGTGATCAAGCTGGAGTGGGTTCTAACTTAGTAGTCGGATCCACCGAAACTTAAGCTCCCCAACTCTCCAAATCTTCAGTAAGTCAAGGATTAGAAAGGCAAACATCAAGTATACATGTCAACAAAAATTAAAGGGCAGTTATTCCAGGCTTGTATCCATCGCATTCATATAAATTCACACAGACTGTATGATATCATCACAGGCCCCAAGCTAGCTATGGGCCTTGGAGAGCCGTATCTTGTCTGCCAACATAGTTCAAAGCCATTGCCATAAATGTCCACTGGTCTAGACGTCATTGGTAGGGCTGAGCAGGGGGGGATTCTTAGCTGCCTGTCTAAACTAACTTGACCCAGGTCCATATAATTGATGAACGGATATTAATACCATCCTCAATGCCAAACGATGTGAGGATTCGTGGAGTTGAAGACGGGAATAAAATCAAGTGAATTTATCCATCAAACGCTCTCATGATGATGCGGCCAATGCAATCCTTTGAGCAGCAAAATGGCCTTTCTCTCATTGGCCCTATCACTTTAAAGTCTTTGAATGACTAAGGTGGCAGTGACAGTGGCAGGCAGCAACAGCCCTAAGGTATTACCACCCGACTTCTGCTTCTCTTTCACGCTCTCGAGTGCAGGTCGGTACTTGCGTGACACAGACTTTCAATCACAGTCGACTATGACTGGAGCATTAAATAAACAAACTTTGCCAGAGCCTGCCAGATTTCGGCAAAAGGTCATCTTTTCTATCCCCCGAAATTTCTGAATCTTCTCCCTCTTTCTTCCCTTCTTGCCTTCTGCCCCCCTTCAACAACAAGAGAGAGGGGCCATGGGTCTCAAGCAATTCAACCTCGACCTCCGGGTCACGATAGAAGCTCTTGATAGCTTCCCTAATGTATCAAATCTGCGCAAGGGCGATTCCGATGGAGAGATCGCTTTCACTTATACGCCCGCAGCAGAGCACGAAGCCCAACTTCCCCCCATCGATGTCCAAGCCCTATCAAAGGATGCAGACTCGTACCCAAATCACCCGGGATTTATGATCTTCACTTCCTCAGAAACACCAAAAGACCTAGAGAAGTGGCTGGAAGAGACCTCTAGCTTGACCGATGGCATTACTATCGCTGATGCCATCAAGTTGATTTGCAGCATGTTAGCTACAAAACTGAGCACTTCCAATCAGTCAATTTCACAGGCACCGCCCTATTACGGCGAAGAATCAGATGTTGATCTACTCTCGGATGACGATGACTCCTTCTATGAAGCCGAGTTCGATGAGATAGATATCGACCCATTACTACCTGGCGCATCTGCCTCGGAACACGCCACTGAAGCCGATGATCCAGAATCAATGATACGCCTGAAGCGTCACTTGCGAGAAGCTAAACAAGAGGGGTTCTGCATCTCCATCCCTCCTGAAGAAATACGCCAGTCGTCTTTCGGTATCTTCTCGCTCTCTGTTCGAGTATGCAAACTTGGAATCCCTGAAGAAGCCCTGGAAGCTTGGGGTATTGAGCCGACAGAATACATTGTCATGCTTTGCAAACTACCATCCACTTATCCTCATGTATTAGACTTCCAGCGTCTTCCTCCCGACCAAACCCGAATGAACTTCAAACTTGGTAAATGCAGCAGTCCGCGGCCAAATTATAAATCCATGAGGCATATGTTTGCAGGAGCGGAAGAGCCAGTAATGCCAACAGACAAAGACGAAGAGAGCACGGACTCCTTTATTCCGCTCTATATGTCGCTGTCTCTTGACGCACTTCTCAACCGTTTCTTTCCAACTCTTTTACGGCTGCGACGATCAGAAGGAATATCGTGGGATGAAGCACGAGAGCTGGAATACAATTTGAGCCTAGGTCACCATTCTAGAGACATGGTCGATCACGCTCAAGACGTGATTGTCTGTCAGGACCGAGAGTCATCTGACGAGTCGTTCGAGCCTGAGTTTCTTCGGCATGATTACCTGTCGAGCAATGCAGACGAGCTCAACATCGTTCTTATTGCGATGCAATTCGGCCTCCAGAGGTTGATCAAATGCACCAAGTACTGTCTGGTTTGCCATCGAAGAGCAAAAGGAGGGTTTGAGGCCGTAAAACCTTTCGTTTGTGAGACTGAGCTTTGCCTCTACCAGTATTTGTCCCTGGGATTCGGCCAGAGCATCGAACACGAGATTATCAACAATCCATACGTGGTCGACTTTCTTGTGAGCTTCTTCTATGCTGCCGTCATCCGCTCCCGTCTCCGCGAGTTTCCCCGAGGACTAGGTCTCAAGTGTCCCTCGTCAGCGTTCACAGCGAGTGCTTCTACCCCGGTCAGCGCTGATGCTTACTTCAACACTGGTCTGTTGAGGTTTGAATCCAAAGACCTTCACGCCTGTAGAACTATCAAAACGGGCCATTGGCTGATGCTTTTCGTCGCTGGTGCTAACACTCTGGATTCGCAGACACCAGTCATGAGAACATGTAAGTGAAACCTAAAGCATGCAAAACCATGTCAAGTATCGGCTTTGACAAGAAGACTAATGAGGTATTCAGATCGCGAGAAACATATCTGCTATATTGAATCGTGCATTGATACCGACTTTTGGTTCAAGGTCATGCATACGTTCACGAGTCTCGACAACATTGGACAGGAAACCCCAGATAATTCTGTGAATCAGGCTACTCAACCTACCACAGATGGTGTAAAAGTATTAATTTACAAGTATGGTCAAGATATCGATGAACTCGAAGATGCGGTTCGTGATCAAGCACTCTGCTTCATGACCAGTTGCATCCCACCTGTGCAAACAATGAGACAATACCTCATAGAGGTACCCGGGCGCCGGCTATCCTCCTGGAAACAAATTGAAGGATCAGCACTCCGTCTACTGAACTGGATCGTTTCCTCGAATAGGTCACATATTGTACAGGATAGCCCAGATCCTGGGGCATCTGCAGCAGAGGAACAAACACAGAACAGCAGCCTTGTCCGCAGCGCGGACTACCGGTGGATGCAGTTTCGCTTTGCCCAGGGTTCTCCTGAAAAGGAACACATTTTCTTCAATGAGCTGCAGAAAATACCGAGATCTCGAACCGGTAGAACCTACCAAACACTCTTCGCATGGCATGGAAGCCCTCTTTCCAACTGGCATAGTATCATTCGAACCGGCCTTGACTTTTCGAACACGCTTCATGGGCGTGCCTATGGCAACGGCGTTTATTTGGCAAGAGATTTCGAGACTAGTCGCGCATATTCCAACCGCGATACGATGAAAGCGTGGCCAAGCTCAGCATTGAAGGTCACGAGTGCTATCAGCATGTGTGAGATCGTCAATAGTCCATCTCAATTTGTGTCAACGAATCCATTTTTCGTCGTCAACAGGATCGATTGGATACAATGCCGCTATCTCTTTGTTCAAATCCAAATACGGCAACCAGAATCCTCTGTCTCCCTATCCAATGAAGGGCTGTTTCCTGATAGGGTGCAGGGCGAGGACTATATCGAACAAGACCCTGCCTATCAATTAACCCATGGACTGCAGCAACGAGTTAATATCCCTCTGTCAGCCATACCAAAATTTCGCCGACGTGCATTCGGACAAGGACAGCAGAATGGCACGGGTTCGTCCATAGACCATCCCATCGTTCTTGATGATTCGGATTCAAACGGAAGTCCTAATCTCAACGATTCAAGCTCTTCGGAAAGCCCAGAGATGAGTGACGATATCGATGTTCTACTAGCATCGGACGACGAAGGTGATGACCTTCAGTTGGTAGGAACACGAAAAAGACGGCGGACATCTACAGACTCGGGTCTCGGTGAAACGCAACGGGGACCTGACGATGTAACACCTTTTCAACCAGGTCATCTTGACATTGATTCTCTTCCTAAGCTCGCTGAGCCTACGTGGGCATCATCGTCACCAGCTGCTCTACGCGCACTCAACGGCCAGATCAAAGACCTACAAAAGACCCAGTCCAAGACCAACTTGGCCACGCTGGGATGGTACATAGACTTTGACAAGCTGAACAACCTCTTCCATTGGTTCGTCGAGCTTCACAGTTTCGACAGGGACCTACCACTTGCCAAAGACATGGCCAGCCATGGATGCTCGAGCATCGTGCTCGAGCTTCGATTTGGTGCTTCTTTTCCAATTTCGCCTCCTTTTGTTCGTGTGATACGACCTCGCTTTCTACCTTTTGCTCAAGGAGGTGGAGGTCATGTTACTATTGGCGGCGCTATATGTTCAGAGCTGCTCACAAACTCAGGCTGGTCCCCGGCTCTTTCATTGGAAAAGGTTTTCCTTGAAGTCAGATTGAATCTCTGCGAAAGAGACCCTCCAGCTCGTCTCGAAAGAGTCCATCATATAAGTCTGGGGAAGATGGACTACAGTATGTTTGAGGCAGTGGATGCGTATCGACGAGCGGCCGTAGCCCATGGGTGGCAGATTCCTTCCGATCTTCAGATGTTGCAATCCATGAGTAACGTTTCCGAGACGTAGTGGAATCAAAAAATTGGGGACCCTTTCCTGACAGATATAGAGAATGTGTGCCCGTCTTGTCACGAATTACGAGTTATAAGTACTCTTGTTTTTCCCAACGGGGGAGTTGGCTGAGAATCAAACCCAGGACATCCAATAAGTAGATTGTAGGTAATAATTAAAGCCATTCTGCTATGATGTTTCTCTTCACAACTATATCCGCTCGCTTGACAGGTGATAGAACTATCCAGTTTTCGTCTGACGATCGACATTCCGGAACAGCATGAAGTGACATGTTTTAACATTTTTATATATATTTATTTCTTGATCTTTTTGACAGCATCGCCATTTGCAAGGCTAACTGAACCGCCGACCTAGTCTCCCGTCACAGCACAGCAACTAGGCCAGCACCTGTCTACTTTTTGGTTGATCCAAATGTCTACGTTTTGATTTTACTTCTATGCATTTGCAGGACTGGGATGAGAGAACCGAATCTCCGAGAAATGTCCTTTGGTTTATATCTCCAAACATACCACTCTTTTTCCAACCTCGAAAGGTAAGAAATACAGGTAGTACCACAAGACAGATGTTTAGGAAAGATTGTGTAGAGCAAAGAGAAGAATTAGGTCCCAGGAAAGGAGAACACGATAGTCCAGGCTAAGGAATAGGTGAAATTGTGCAGCATAGCAGAAAGCAAGTAAACCCGTGCCCCAACCCGCGCTGCAGTCGTTCAACCAAATCCCTCCCTCCCATAATCTTCGTCGCACACTGTCGTGTGCTGGTCCAAGTACCTGATCGATGTTGTTTGATGAGTGTAAATGGGAATTTTTTAGAGAAAAAAAAAAGAATGCCAGCAAACCAAATCTGGCGGACGGCGAATGCAGTATGATGCAGAAGCTCCCCGGTAAACTCCAAAACGAAAATATCCCATATCATTTCAGCGCGCCGCAACTCGGGATAGACTTTGCGACATCCGTGGCAGAGGGATATTGTCCGTGAAAACACGGGTATCCAGTAATCTCGACGTGGTGTTATTCATGGGGTAACGAGCCCTCATATGATTTGAGTAGATGAAATCCTGTTGACAAACCGTAAGTGCGCTTCCAGCAACTCTAGTTGTGCTGGAAAAGGACGCTGATAGACTCGCCGTGATGAACACGACGGATGGCCTCAGCAAAAACGGCCGAGATATCGAGTATCTCAAGCTTGGGGCAGAGACGACGATGCTCGTTTTGAGGAACAGAGTTGGTAACGAGCATCTTGTCAATGGCAGAAGCATTGATACGAGCGATAGCGTCACCACTGAAGACACCGTGGGTGACGAGGGCATAGACTTGAGTAGCGCCCTCCTTCTTCAGAAGCTTCGCAGCACGCGTGATGGTGTTACCAGTATCGACAATGTCGTCAACTAGGATGCAGATGCGGTTTGACACATCTCCAACTAGCATCATACTGGCGTTGCGATGCTCGGTAAATCGAATGGGCCGTCGCTCCTTTGTAGCAAGACATGAGTTTTCAAAAGCAGCAAAATCAGAATTCTGTGGTATTACCTTGTGAATCAGAGCAAAGTCAGTCTTGAGACTGTCCGCAATCAAAGTAGCTCGCTTTGCACCTCCAGCATCAGGAGACACAATGACAGCGGTGTGGTGGTTAGGAATTTGAGATTGGATGTAGTTCTGGAGTAGCGCCTTTCCGTACAGGTTATCGACAGGAATGTCGAAGAAGCCCTGATACTGAGGATCGTGCAAGTCCATCGTGATAATATGATCGGCACCGGCGCAGGTGAGCAAGTCGGCAACGAGAGTACCAGCCTGAGCGATCCACTGCTTGTAGCCAGGCTTAGGCTGGAAAGCAGAGATGTTGGACTGGTTCTCATAGTCGTGGGTGGTGTAGGCATTCCTCTGGGAAGAGGTCGAGTTCTCTGCGTGGTGTCCACGGGCCTCAGAGGTGCTGCTCGAGATGGTGTCTGAGCGGCGAGGAGTGCTGAAGACGCCGTTAGTGCCGTTAGCACCATTTGTCGCGCCCTCGTTTGCGAGAGCTGTTTTCGAGAGCTTCTCGGTCAGGTTGTTGACACCATTGGGCAGGCCAGCTGACTTGGGGCCACCTGGACGAGGCGTGGGAGGAACACTCTCAAATGTGTAGTCTTTGGAGGAACCAGAGATCTGCGACAAAGGTGCGCCGGCTTTGTTATAGGGCCAGTCGGGTTGTCGTGAATAAGGGAAGAGTGGGACAACGGCGGTGACTCGTTTCGCAGAGCCAGTCTTGCAGGCTGAGATCATGATACAGAGATCGATGAGGTTGTCGTTGACGTTGCCGGAGCCAGATTGTATGATGTAGACATCTTTGCCGCGAACTGAATCCTTGATTTCGCAGCGACTCTCGCCGCCAGAGAATTTTCCAAGAATGCGATTGCTTGCCGGAACACCCAGAATTTGGCAGACATTTTCTGTGAGTTGCGGGTGGGAGTTGCCTCCCAGAACAACAATATTGCGCACCATGGTGAAGGTGAAGTTGTGTCGGTTTGTGGTAGAGGTGAAGGTTGCTGTCGGCGAGAAGAGCAAAAAGTTTTGATGCGGCGAAGGACGGAAGCGGAAAACGGATGTGGAGGGGCCCCGAATCGGAGGGGGATGAGTACGTAGTTTTTTTTTCTCTTTCTCTGAGGGGGAGCCGAGACTGAGTCAAGAGCTTCTAGCGGTGGAATGAAGTTTCGACAGCGGTTGATGAGACAAGGCAGAGATGGAGAAGACCCGAGACAATCTGAAACAGGCCGGAGTAAGACTGAAGCCAGTCGAGATCGAAATCGAGGCTGGATTGAAAGGTTGCAAGTTCAAACTGCGTCGAGGTCCTATTGTGAATTTTTTTAAACTCGGCCTTTGTCAATGGCAGCCCCGACTTCTAAGGTAGTTGGGTTGGAGCGCAGCAACGGCAGTGTGTGGGGTGGGGAGCCTGTGGATTTAGCGGAGGTGTGATTGGAAATAGGTCGTTCAAGTGTCGAACTATGCTGCAAGAGTTGAGAGTTGGCTAGCTTGGCCTGGCCTGGCAAGAAAGCAAGCAGTGTCCGGTACGGCACCGCAAGGTAATGCAATGTGAAGCCGTGAACGCTGTAGCCGATGCCTATTATTGACGGAATTGGGGAATCTGGATGGCTGCCTCCAGATAAAGCGTTTTGGCGGACCAACAGGGATTCAGGGCTGAAGTTGACGCACAGGAGAGTCGGACAGGGCCAAACCGACGTCACTGTGCTGTGCTGTGCTGTGCTGAAGCAGGCGGCTCAGGCTCAGTGTAGAGTGCTCAGTGCTCAGTGCTCAGTGCTCAGAAGCTGGATGACAGGGCAGGGATCTCCAAGTAAACAGACGGTCTGCCGGTGTCGGAGGCAGTATAATTTTTCTACCAGACGGTATTCACTACAAGGGCGCTCGACAATAAAGGTAGCTGGTGTTTATCTCCAAGGACAAGATGTTGACGAAGGGAGACTCCCAGAAGAACAAAAGCCAAGCGATAATCGACGAAATAATAGTCGAGGATGGCGCGCGATGGTCGTAACGACGGCGGGTAGTCCCCAGGTGGAGGAGTGGAGATGATGGGGAGAGTGGAAGAAGATCACAGACCCATGATGTGAGATGTTGAATGCTTTTGTAGGTGAAGTAGTGAGTACCTAGATATAACTTTGGTGGAAGAGAGTGAAGTTGGAATGGCTGAGTTTATGCCAAATCAGAAAGTATTGGTTGAGCTCATTGTCAAAGTTGGGCTTGTAAATGGGTGAATTAGGTAGAGAGCCTGTACTGTACATGAGGTGATCGGGGAACCCTCCAGCAACCAAAAAAAGATGATGACATGGCGGCACCCGCCAAGTTGACATTTCCACAGGGGGGACTCACTAAAGCAGTAAAGGCACAAATGACGACGTCTTGGTACTTTTCAACCTAGAAATATCTGATACTTTGCGATATCTCATTCTTTTCTTACAATATGGATTATGCAAGTTCTTATCCTGGACATATTGTATAGGGTATTATTTTCTTCCAATACATGTCATGATAATTCTGGTAACTTTCAACCCGAAAAGTCAGAGAGGTATCTGTACATGGGTGACTGGTACCCACCCCCGCCGATTGTCATGTATCCAGGGTACGTGCTCTAGAGTCAGGGTATCTGGAACTCCTCCGTTTTGCCATTTAAGAACCTCCGTGGGCATGGATATATGAGAGATAAAAATAAAAGTATTTCCAAACCGGGATACCTGCTGCATACCGCCATTCGCAACCCGAGCATCCCGTTCTCTTGGTCTTGATATCAGGTTTTATTTATATTCATATTGCAGGTGTAGAGGAAAACTCGGCCCTCCCGCAAAACAACTTTCTCCGTAACGCCGTGAATTACTGGTAAGGTGCCAATAAACTCTTTTGCTTGAAACTGTATAACGTTGGATGTTCAGCCTGGCAGGGGTTGTCAGTCATTTGATCTGTACCACCCCAAATCTCAGAAGAACAACCCAACGACTGGAGTCAAGAATCACTACTGCTTGAGGTATCTGGCTGTCCTCCCATGTCCAAATTTCACGCCGAGGTACCAATAAACATAACCATTGTCTCAGCCTGGGACCTATCGAGGCTTCTAGCTTCCTATTCTTCTGAAATGTCCGGCATCGGTCAACCTTTGTTCTGGAACAGTGGCTTGCATGCATGGCATGCCTTTCCAGTGGAGATGCACGCGACCTCCTTCTTCCAACATAGTGGCACGCAAAGAGCTAAGACAGATAATTTGCCAATTCGACATATAGATTGTCCCATTATATGATGCCATTGAGCATCATATGACTCCTCATTGGATCCTGTACATGCATAGTGCATGGTACCGCTACCGGTAAATGGGCAAGATGCTCCTCAAGCTTAGCTGTTTCTCTCGCCATAATTGGAAACTCTTATTGGCTCGATGTAGAACAAGAATTCATTAGACGGAAAAAAGAAAAGAAAGGAAAAGCATAAAGTGATGCACTCTGACGTGTGCGTCCAAACCCTTCCCCAGCTTTTAGCCAGACTCACATGCAAAAAACACACCGCGTTAAACTTCATGTACCAGTATTAGCTTCACCCAATAAGAGCCCGCGTCAAAGTTCACACAAGGTAGCAGAAGCCAGTGTAAAAAAGAAGAAAAAATGGAAGCCTCCCTCCAGTGTCGCACAAGAATCACAGCACGTTCCAGGCCTGCATCCACTGGAACAATTCCGCTGAATCAGACCCCGTCAAATCTACTGATCCTCTGATTGGCCAGCACTGGATCTTGTTCTTTCGTGATACTGGAATCCACTATTTGACCTAGACCTTCATTCAATGCTTCGTATCAATCTCATAGCTCGTTGCGTCGCATGAGCTCACTCGCCACTCACCATGAAGATTCTTGAGGCACAATCGGCCGTTCTCACAAATTACGAGGTGTATCAGCACGTATCAGAGCAGCGCGAACGATACAAAAATGCCAAGCGTCGTGGTCCCCCAAATCTCGAGACTGTGGTTCGCGAGGTAAGATTTTTTCATTCAATATCAAATTTAATGCCCAGAAACACAACTGACACTCCTTACAGCTCCTCCAATATCTTCGCACAAACCCCGGTCCTCTAAGCCAGGAACCCCTTCCCTATACCGAGGGATGCATTTCCAGACTTCTAGAACGCTTACGGCCTTACAACCTTGCCAAGGGTGAAGTAGTCATGATCATCAACCTGCGCCCCGCCTCAGTCGCTGCTCTCAATACTGTTGTTGAGGAGATGTCTGAGCGATTCAACGAGGAGCAGCAGGAATCCATGGTCAATATCATCGCTGAAGTCCTCGGCCAATTCCCCGCTGCGGAGGACGGTGCTGAAGAAGAGGGCGCTGATGTTTCTATGAACGACGCCACTGCCTGAGCTCTCAGCCCACTAATATAATAACTAATTATCAACTCATGTTCCCACTACTCGGTCACAGTATCCGCGACCCTCAAATCTCATATTACTGCGCATGTGCTTGCGCTCTGGCTGTTTGTGCCCGTTGTTGGAGTCATGGCCGTCTTGCACAAATCTTCAAACGCCAGCTTCAACAATTCACCCGTCACCGCCGAACACTCAACATATCGATCAGCTCGTAGAGTTTGCGCAACCTGGTATCCTTCCTGCGGGTATATAATACCGTTCGGATCTTGCTCCGATCGCAGATCACGCTTCAATCCAAGGATGATAAGGGGGAGGGTATCGATGCGTTGAAACGACCTCTTGATTTCATCTTTCCACTATCAAGTCTGAGTTGCATGCTCGATACCGTTCATGGAGAACTTACATATCTCTGCATATTTATCAAACTCAACCGTTGGCTGATGTCGTAACAAATGACAATGGCATCAGGGTCAAGGGTCCTCCAGTTATCAGGACATGATGTGTCGAAGAACTCGAACTGAACCTTTTTGGCTCCTGTCTGAATACCGAAGATGAACGGTTGATCCATATCACGGAGCATGGGAATCGGGTTGACTTTTTCACCTGCACTGAGTCGTCTAAGGATATAGTTTTAGTATGATACATCGAGGAATCGATAGAGGAATTTAGTCTACATACGAGAGAAAGGTCGTCTTGCCGCACTTTTCATCGCCTACAAGGAGAATCTTGATCACCTCGGGGTCCATTCTGCATGTGAGATAGTCAAAGCCGTTGATATGCTTATATTCCAGTTTGATGTATGGAAAATGGACCAGCTCGACAAGAGCAGATATGGTGTCTATTAAATGAAGGCCAGAGATAGAGATGAGATGAGAGCTGTACGTAACTTATCAGTATACCCCCAACTGTGGCGTCCCGTCTAGCACAGCCACATTTCCACACAAGCCACATTTTGAACCGCAGCAAAGCCCTTTTCCACTTGTAGACTCTGACTGGTCTGCATATAATCGCCCAAAATTGGAACCCACCAACTTCATGAGACCCTTTAGTCGCTGTCTTGGGCGTCAAACTTCGCTCGAAGGCATAGTCAGCCGAGCCAAAACTCGAAAGTCCTCGCAAAACAAACCTCAACCGAAAAAATCATCAAGTGGTGAATCTCCAAAACTTCCTCTGCAGCCTCAAGGTGCCAAGTACCTCGCCATGTCTGCAGAGTTGAATTATCAGTCATGGACCAAAAACGGTCTCATTCAGAAAGTCAAGGAACTCGAGGCTGAGCTCAGAAATCGGCCTGCTCCAGAGCCAAAACCTGAACCTGAGATTCAGCCTGAAAATGAAGCGGGAGATGAAGCCAAGAAGACGAAACCAAAGGGAAAGAGAAAGATGGATCCCAGCAAATACTCTACACGATTTATCGCCTTGAAACTTGCGTATCTGGGCAAGAATTACGGTGGCTTTGAGTTCCAAGCTATGGCCAACGCTCCATCGATTGAGGAGGAACTATGGAATGCTCTCACAAAAGCATGCCTCATCTTTCCTGAAGATGAACGAATTGTCGATTTTGACTGCTGCGAGTATTCAAAATGTGGTCGCACAGATAAAGGAGTCAGCGCCTTCGGACAAGTCATCGGCCTCCGAGTTCGAAGTAACAGACCCTTGCCTAAAAAGCAAAGGCGTCTAAGTGAAGCAGGCGAGGCAATGGTCGTTGACGAGCAAGTGGGAGAGAACGCAGAAGAAGAGCACGTGGAGGAGACTCCGTATTTCGATGATATCAAGGATGAGCTTCAATATCCTCGGCTACTTAACCGTGTTCTACCCCCTGATATTCGCATCCTCGCCTGGTGCCCCTCTCCGCCCCCAGACTTCTCTGCTCGTTTCTCATGTCGCGAGCGCCAATACCGATATTTCTTTACACAGCCTGCTTTTACTCCTGAACCCAGCGCTGGTGGTGCAAGGAATGGCTGGCTCGACATTGAGGCGATGCGCGAGGCCGCTAAGCGCTATGAAGGCGAGCATGATTTCCGCAACTTTTGTAAGATCGACCCTGGAAAGCAGATCACAAACTTTGTTCGCACAATTTACGAGGCCGACATCAAAGAGGTCAAGGACGTCAGCTCAGCTTTGCCATATCTTTCTGGATCCACGTATGTCCCTGCAGAAGGCTTGCCCAACGACGCCACCGTGTACCCCAAGGTGTACTCGTTCAACGTTCGAGGGTCTGCTTTCTTGTGGCACCAGATTCGTCACATGGTTGCTGTACTCTTCCTTGCAGGTCAGAAGTTAGAGACACCTGACGTTGTGACGACTCTGCTCGACGTTAAAGCCAACCCCTGCAAGCCTAACTATGTCATGGCAGATGAAGTGCCTCTGGTGCTCTGGGACTGCATTTTCCCTGGTACAGATTCCGCTCCGGTAGATCCCGCGGCCAAGAAGACCGATGGACTTGACTGGGTGTATCTCGCAGATGACCCTGCGCTTAGCAAACCTGGCCCCTTTGGTGTCATGGATGGTATGTGGGCGTATTGGCGAGAGCGCAAGTTAGACGAGCTGCTCTCGAACCAATTGTTGCAAATGGTATCTACACAGCGCAGCAAAGATCCCTCAAGGCATGTCACTCGCCCTGAGCCCTCGGGCAAGCAGGCGAACAGTATAGTTGTCTACGAGGGTGGTAACGGTGGCCGTATGGGTGGCCGGTACGTGCCATTGCTGCAAAAGGTCAAGCTGCAGTCTCCTGAAGAGCAGAATGAAAGATATGCTATAAGAAAGGGGTATACTAGCTCAGAAGATATGCGAAACCAGAAGGGCATTGGAAAGCGAAAAGCAGATGAGGCCATGGATGAGTAGGCATCGCACAATGCGTTTCAGGATAGAAATAAATAAAGAATTAAATCATATCATCGTACGCTGGGCACATCCATGAGCCTATATAGGTATAATGCCTTTTAGCCCAGTGATTTATCCTCTCCTCTTTGCTCATACAAACACCGTCGAACGCCCCTCCAAACTTCTTCCACAATCTTTCGTGGTGGTAACAAGCCTGGAAATACAACCACCACATCATCCTCGCCTTCGACTATGACAATGAGGTAGTATCTCACCTCGAACCCAAGAAACGCTTCATTGACGAGAATGTCTTGGATCTTCTCGGTCGGTATGAACCTCGTCGCCGTACCTGCAAGATAACTCCCTGGACTTTCACTAGTCTGTACACCCAAGCCTCTCATGACGAGAATACTCTCACTGGCGTAGCCTCTTCGACTGGATAGCCATAGCACAACTATACCCACGGGAACGAGCACAGATAATGGTATGTTTTGCGCAAGAGCAGCGGTCGAGGTTGGTGCACGGAGGTATGAAGCTGGTATGATCTTGAGGAGAGAGGGAGGGGCGTAGGCGAGAAAAGGGTGTAGAGTCAGGCGCGCGTGGAGAAGAAGAAGGGCGAAGATCGAGAGAATAATTCGAGAGATGATGAGCAGTGTATGTAGAGCTGGTGGAATCGGCCGGAGAGTCGTGACAGTGAATTCGGCGGTTGTTGGCGAGGGATGTCGGATGAGAAGACGGGGCGATGTTGAGAGCATTGTGACAGGTTGGAGTATGTTCAATGGCCGATCATGGCTGTAGAGAGTGTTTCAGAGGAATTGATGGCAGGGATTCCTCGGCGAAGTCGAACGAGCTCGTTGTTATTGAAACATGACTGTGTTGTGTAATTGTGATCGCAATGCGGTTGCAGTGGTGTTTGAGGGTAAATGGAAGCTGTTCACTGGCGATCCACTGAAGCTACGGGTATCACCCACTGTAGCACCCCAGCACCGCCCCACCAGCCACATTCTTGAGTCAAGGGTATATAAGTTGTGAGTACTTACATGTTTCTCGACTGTAATGGTCTAACGGTGAAGGCGTTCAAACCCGCTCAACCGCCCATCCCAATACTGTGGTGCTTCGGTACCTCAGCCCTCCGCCGCGCCCCGCCCGAACGTTGCGGTGGTCGCCCACTCGTGCAGGTAACTCACGATGCTGGAACTTTGCGGCCCTAAGCACTGGAGATGACCCTTGAGGGAGGTTTCACTCTGCAGAGATCTCTCCCCCGTCGCGTGGCGGGTGGGAACACGTTAGTGCGGGGGGATTTGGGATGGCAAGTGGATGAGATGGAGCAGCCAACTGTCTTTTTTTTTTTTTTTTTTGTTCATTTTTTGACAATTCACATCAATAAACAATACCATTGTGAAATATCAATATTATCTCTCCTATAACCAGTCAATCATATATCAGCTTCTCGTACTCATGCGACATCGGCTTGAGGTGATTCGAACCCCGAAGTGCATCTTATGCCTGGCAGAGCAGACGTGAAGCTATCACCACTTCTTTGCTCTAAGAAATCTGCTTCCAGCACACATATACACATAATTAACATAATGACTATCGAGCGTAACCATAATGCAAAGCAGTAGTTCATTCAATTCGTAAGTACTAAGACCCTCCGGGGGAATCAAAATGCATTTCCAATCCAGCCCGTTTCAATCCATTCCTACCCATCTTGCATCCATTTCCATTTCCATTTCCCTTTTCCTCGTCCCCTAACTCAAACAAGTGCCGCGAGGCAACATTGTATAAAGCAGTCGCTACGTAAACCCCCCATCACTTCACCCATTTTTCTCACCCATCAGCCTCTCTCTGCCTGGATCCCCCCGTCACCCAATATTTACTACCTCCAACATTCCGCCTTCAGATAAATATAACAAGATACAGTACGAGTACCGCGTCCATCCTCCTCAAACATAGTCCGCTGTAAGTAAATGTGGTCGTAATTTGCAGAAACCTTCATGGTCCGACCAAAAGAAATGTAAAGTCGTATACGTTCATTGGCACCCTTGCCAATAATGCGAAAAGGGCCTTGAAAGATCCGAAAGTGATATCAAGAGTGAAGAGAGAAACAAGATGCAGTAGTTTCCAGTCGTCATACAGCTAGATCCTTGACGAAAAGGACAGAAGTATAATGCCAAAATGCGAGCCCCGAAGGACCATGGTATCGACTCGGGAGGAGAGAGAACGCCGATCGCCATGCACAGAATCAAATACAAAGTTTATAGGGAGTGGTAGAAAGGAAGAAAATAATGCACAGCGCGCTGGCCACCATCGCGAGAGACTTCCTAGATCATCTCGTTTCGGTTCAAGCCAGTCGACAAGTGCTTGTTTCGAGAATCAATTGGCGAACGCAAAACATCTGGGTTGAATGACACTGGTGGAGGAGACTTCATCTGTCGAGGCATGGGAATGCTCTCGTAGGGGGCCTCAAAAGGAGGAGACCGGACATACTCCTTTCGGCTGCGGCTGGCAGAGCGGAGTCGCTCAGTGGCCTTGTGAATGCGGCCTGAGATGCTGCTGCTATCTCCGATGCTTCTGCCTCGGTTGTGGCTCCTGTGGGAAGCTGGAGCCGGAGGGCTAGCCTCTGAAGCTTGATCATTGCCAGATGATAAATCGTCATCCATGACAATCTCAATCATGCCTGATGCAACAGCACCAGCCTGTTGATGTCGCTGGGCGTGTTGCAGGGGGGCAGGAGGCGGTGGGGGTGGTGAAGCCAAATGCCTGAGTTCCTTTAGAACAGGGGGTGCTGGAGGGGGAGGTGGTGGTGGCATAGGGTCTTCGTGAGAACGTCGTCGCTCACCAGGGACAACTTCTTCGATGCGTCCAACACTGTTCTTGCGTGCAAAGCGAGCAGGGCGCTGGCCAGGCTCATCGGGGATGGGGGCTGACATGCTACGAGGAATAGGAGGTCGCGCCGGTGGCTGGTAGACAGTGGATGGCAGCAGAGTGAGACTGGGCTCAGCAACTGGCTCTTCTCTCTCAGGAGACTGTTGAGGTGAAGTTTCTGGCGAGTATCGTTGAGAAAAGCCAGCTGGAATACTAGGCACATCGGGCCTGGGCGTGCTTCCTGATTGATCATGGTGGCCCTCGATGATAAGTCGCATGGCTTTTGGGGTCGCTGGAAGTCCGATAACAGGTCCGTTACGGGCGTACATGCTTCTTTGTGGTGGCTCAGTAGCACTCCGAGGTGGGATATCATCAGGCAGCGGCTTTGGCTCAGCAGTCTCAACCGTAATTGCGAGAGCGGGAGAGAACTCGTTAGGGTGAGGGATTGAAGGTGTTTGGGCACGCTTGGCCAGAGACTTGCGGCGCTCCTCGAGTTCTCGTGCAGCCTGCTCCTTCTTTCGCTGACGTTCGTCCTTCATTTGCTTGAGATCACCAGCATGCTCAGTTGAGGCAGCTCTGCCGTGAATAGAGATAGTACCATCGAAGTTGGCAACCTCAGAGTTGGCCCTGCGTCGATGTTCCGAAGCATCTTGCTTACTCAAGGCCGGTGAGCCAAGACCTCGACTGCCACTGCGGCTGTGCTTGTTCCTGAATTCCTCTTGGGCAGCCATGGCTGCTCTGTAGTCCTCCTCATCCTCAGAGCCTTGGTAATGGTGAATGGCAGCACTCAAAGGCAAGGGTGAAGAAGGAGAACGCTGTGCAGAACTCTCCCGACCTTGACTTCGGCCACGAAGTGTAAGAGCTGGCGGGCGAGAACGGCCTTCCGGGCTCCTGCGGCGACTTCCGCGGCTTGAATTGCGGCTCTTTGGCTTGACAATTGATCCGCTGACCTTACGGACCGTGTTTGGCTCAGCGACTTGACCATGTCGTGGAGTGCTCAAGTTCAGCAAGTCCTCCGGGGACATGGGAATGGGAGAAGTAGGCGATCGTTTCGCCTTGGGCCAATTGCGAGCACTGACACGTCCACGTTCCTCAGAAGGTTCTCGGGAGCGTGCAGTTCGCTCTCGGCTTCCGGGACGACTGCGTGAAGCATCCCGAGTTCTTGAATGGCTACGCTGGCGACTTCGCTGTCTCTTGGAGTAGTGATTGGCAGCATCCAAGCTATGGATGTAGTCCTCTCGGTTTCGCACAGCTTGATGGCGAAGACTTCTTCCAGCGCTTGATGCAGAAGTGACAGAACTTGTCACAGAAGCAGGACCTCTGCGGCGAGTTGGCCAGTGGTAGCGGGTAGAAGATGTAACTGACTGCTCTGGAGATGTGATGTCATCGTGAGCGGGCCCAGGATGCAGCTGTAGATTCACGCCCACAGGAATGCGGTCACGGGAGCCATTGCGATGATTACGTGATGCTTGTTGCATCTTCAGCATAGTGGCCTGGTCAGGTGGTGGTGGAAAATCGCCCTCACTTGGCTGGACAACGCGTTGAGCGTGCTCTCGCATCATCATCGGGCTCGCAGTAGCAGCGCGCTGTAATGCGGTACCCATCATCATGTTGTCATTGCCAGATGGTGTCCGAGCATGACCAGATCGAGGCTCATAGTCATATGGCACAGCAGACAGCTCGGCAGATCGAAGTGCCTCCCGGTTGAGGTCTGAGGGAATCTCACCAATAGATGGCAAGCGTCCACGTCCTCGGGCAGAGACTGGGGTATTGAATCTGCTATTGTTTGAAGGGCGAAGGAAGGCCGTCGTGGCTTCGTTGTTGGATGCATGAGAGAAAGCGGGAGAGCCGGCAGAGTCAGCGATAGGGGTTACACCCGCGGCAATCGGGGTTTGACCGCCGTCGCCAGCAAAGAACTTTGACTTTTGCGTTTGATCACCAAATGAGGTGATGAGCTTGAGGGCAGAGGTCTTTGCGATGCTGCGTTGGGGGCCACGCTGTACACCGGGAGGTGAGAGAGGCGGGCTTAAGATCTCAGGAATACTGGGAGTCATAGTCTGGAAGTTCAGCTGCGCGGCGGATGGAGAAGTCCAAGGCTCAGTGGACTCCTGGTCGGTGCAAGCAAAGCATCGGATTGCTAGCTGCTGTTGGCCATGTTGAACTGCCCACTCTCCCCACTTCCTGATAATGGCAGCTTGTCGTTCCCAAACACTAGGGGCTGAGAGGCATGTGAGAATCAGCGCCTCCATATAGCGCTTGTGAGAGATATAAACCTCGATGGCGTCGTTGTGATCACCCATACCAAGCATAATCGTAACTGCTGCGTGCACGTCGCCAGCCTCCAGTAGGCGCTGGACGTATGTATGGCCAAGCTTCTGTTGTGAGGTATGACCCCCAATGCCGCTCAGAGCCAACAACATCCAGTCAGAAGAAGTCATGTTCTCGAAGTTTGCGTTCATGATATTGGGATCGATATCACCAAGCCATTTTGCCAAGAGGATGCGGCTGGGGGATCCTTGGGGATGTCTACTCATCTCATCCCTAATCAGGTCTTCAACCTCTTTGTTCCATCCGAAGATGGTGTTGAGCATTTGACGACGCAGATCATCATTGGTGAGGCGAGCACTGTTGGTACCCATAGCATGCTTGTAAGGAATATCACTGAGACGCGCTCGAGTAAACTTGAATAGGTCGTGCACCTTATTGTCGTCAGGGCTACGGGGAACTTCATTGCGCAGGCGAGAAGGTCTTCTTCTTGATCGGCTCGAGGCCATGGAAGGAACACTTGTAGTGCCAAGAGAGTATCCCATGGAGTAAGTGTCCAAATCTCTTGTGTTGCCATGAGCACTGTTGCCAATAGTTGAAGACCTGATCGAGGTTCCAGCCGAGATATATGTGTTTTCTGACAGTCCTCTTGACCTCATGGATCCAGGGTAGCGGCCAGGAGTTTGAGATGACCCAGCTGAGGACTTAGATAAGGATGAGAGCCCACTTCGGCTGGAGACAGGGCTGGCTGATTCGTAAGGCTCATTGCCAGAGTCGTAAGGTTGGCGTCGAGTTAGGCGAGCGAATGGTGATAGGTGATCCTCGTCACTCTCGGAAATGTTCATGTCCAGGGGGATAGAGCTCGTCTCAGATTCGGAGGCGATAGTAGTAGCCGAGGTCGCTGATCGATCACCAGTTTCTTCTGAGACTGGGGGCGAGGGTGGCAATAGGTTTGCTGGGTGTTGGACATTGGCGACCATGATGGCCGGTGAGTTCAGGTCGAATTGCTGCACGGTGTTATTGGGGCCAAGGGTGAACAACGTGGCACCCGGGCCATAGACGGCAAGGCCGCGAACAAGATCAAGAGTCGGGATGGGATCGTGAGTGACGTGCTTTGTCCTAACATCCCATGACTGTGTTTGCCTGTGCAGATGTTAGTTGATGATAGGGGTCATGCAGCTAAGCGCGCGCGTAGCCTAGGGCGTTTTATGGGGGTGGCAAGCTGCAAACTTACGAGTCGGAGTACTGGATTATGCGACCGTTCTTGGACCATCCCATCCAGTTGGGTCCATCCATGGAGATCTCAGCCTTCTTGAGGTTTCGAACCACCTTTGCAGGGTCATCAACGCTATATTTCTTTGCCACACTCCAGACTCGCAAGTCCCCATCACGCATCTGGACAGCAAGCATGTCCGACTTTTGCCGAGACGAGGAAGCATGCCATGCGAGATTCACGATAGGTGACGGTCCTCTGGAGGTGGTAAGATTGTGTAAGATAGTGAAGCGTGGTTGCAAGGTTGCAACAAACAGAGAGCCATTCTGGTAGCTGAGACTGTGTTAGTGAGATTTGAGTAAGAGGAGGACAGTAACTCACCCGATGGCAAATGTTCGACAATCAGCTGATGGTGCCAATGCAGTCACTGCAATTTGGTCAATAGTCCTTGAGGAAACATGTTCAGATGTTGATGGCTCAAACATGATAATGCTTCCCTTTGTGTTGCCTTCAAATCGTTAGTCATGATCATATGAAACTCATCCCAATAACTGACCGAAAGCCACATTGCCATTTTTCATCCACGCTGCGACAGTTAGATGATCATAACAGGCAAATCGAGAGATCTCATCGCCTGTCATTAGATCCCATACAATTGCTGTTTGGCCAGCATCGTAACTGACAACGAAACGGCCACCACCAGCCTCACTCTGATTATCGACCGCTAACAATTGAACCTCATCAGCGTGTCGAGAAAACCTTCGTTCAATGGTAAGAGTATCATGGTGACAGCAAACAACGGATGAACCCTGGGCGTACAAAAACATGGACGCAGTGGCGGCGCAGGGGTCAAAGTACTTTAAATCAGTAACATGAGGCATCGTGGTGCTGTCTGGGACCTGCGACGTCTTACTCCTTGTTGCAGACCTTCCACCGGAACTTAACGATACGGTGCGATTCCGTGACGAACCGGCCACGGGGACGGACATGATGGGCCTGATATTCTTTCTTGAATCTTGACCTGCGTTAACGGAGCCCGTGTTAGCCAGTCGGATGACCACGGAGGGCTATGGCTGCTCTGCAAGGATGCCCGCCTTGTGCGACGCTGCACGTACTGTTCTGATGAATCGATGTCGACGACGAACGACCCCCGACAGCGGGGTCTACACTTTTGTTGCTCTCGGGGTCGTAAGAACAGTCGGAAAGCTACACTTTAGGGCTGTCGAACATGCCTCGGAATCCTCTGCTGCCCGCACCCGGACAATGACGGTTTCTTGGTGTGTCGGTAAGCCAAAGTCTCGGATCGTGTTATACTGAATTCTGTTTCGTCACTGCGCGATACGATGCGATACGGGCACGCGGGTAGCGACGGCAAGTGAGGTTGGACAACGAACGGAACTCTTGGGGCTGTATGTCTCGGTCGCAACGGTGTATAGTAAGAGGCAGATGCGGTGAGGCGATGGAGAAGTCTTCGGAATGCGAATTAGTGCGAGTGCGAAAAAGTTGAGAAAGTCAAAACACGCAAGAAGGCGTAGAGAAAGACTCGATGTGTGTGGAGATGGGCAGAGCAATGGTTTTGCTTGTCGAGAGCAACATCAACCAGGGCAACAGTGGAAAAAACGACGCTACAGGTGCAACTCGGTAACAGTGAGAATACAGCCGCCAACCCTGCTCAGATTCGATGTGATTGCCTGGGGTCGGACGACGCCAAATAGAGATGTGCGCGCAAAGTGGTCGAGGTCAAAGTGTAGCTACCAGGAAGAGCTTGGTAGTGGATGCGGATAGGGATGAGGGATGTGAAAGGGGTGTGACCCGGCGCTTGACTTGCAGACGTAGCTTGAAATCCCTTGAAGATGATTCTAGGGTCCATCAAGCATGTCCTTGTGTAGGTAGACTAGGTAGGTGTGTGTATGCGTGTGCATGTATGCTGAGCGACAACATGCGACTTAGACGGAAGATATGACAAGGGGTGGGAGGTCCAGGGCGAGATGCAGGAAAGGTACGATGGACAATTAGGGGCATGAGGTAGCAGACAATACAGATAATTCCACAAAGAAATGAATTGAAATTCCTACCTTGGTCCTTTTTCTCCTAAAGAAAAGAAGTTGATCAGTCTCTTTGGGGGCTGGTGTAAACGGTCGTTGGTGGAGTTGTGATATCAAGGTTCAAGGTAACTGCTGGAGCTGAAGATGTGACAGTGTGATGAGGCGACACCAACAGACAGGGAGACACAGTACACAATGCAAAGGCGGAAAGAGAAGGCTAAGAAGAGGGAGGCCCAAGAAGGAAATCCTGAGCAGAAAAAGTGCAGGTTGAGACGATTTTGAGAAAGACGCAGACACAGGGTTCATACCAGTGTGGGTGCCTTTACTGCGTGTGCTATGTGTGATGGACCATCAATCATGGATCAAGGTCGGGGTCCAGAGTCAGAGATGGCGCCTAGAGAGTGGCGTACTGGCCTGTCAGTGGACGATTCAGAAAAGAGACGATATTAAAATAGAGCCCTGAGAGCGTTGGGTTGAATGGATCAGCGGAGACGGACCGGCTCATAGGCAACATGGCACCCAGGGGTCGTTTTGGAGGATGGTCGACGGCGGTTGGGGATTGGGAGCTTGGGTTAACATGAGCACCTTTCTGCTGTTCGGACTCGAACTAACAAGTTGAGTGGGGTAGAAAAGCCGCAGACGACTGGGATCCCTTCTTGTATCGTTGACAGGGGGTTTGGGTATGGTATAGCATCAGACATCGATCTAAAAGACGCCAGTTGAGGCGGAGGCGGTCACTTTGATGTGAATGGATCGTGGCCGGCGGCTGCGTCCTTGCAATGACGAACAAAGTCCAACGTGGGATTTCCATCGCATCGTAAATTGTCGACTGTGGATCTTGAATTAAAAGACGAGGCGAAATGACAAGCAATGGGTCGTAGCAAGTCAATTGTCTAGCGAGCAATGCCCCCTGCCAAATTTAGCCTCGTGGGCTGGCCGCGTGCCGTTGAATTCAAGTCTCTCAGAAAAGTCGTTGGATAGCGCATCAAATTGTGTGGTTCACTAGACCGGGACCCTTGTAAATCTCCAGATCCATTCCAGCTTGAGACTCGAGGGACTCGGCCTATCAATCAATCAATTGTATTCCATTGTCCGCTTGCAAGCGCATGAATGGCTCGAGTTTCACCATTTGAGATAGAACTCTTTATCATGAAAGCACGTCCTTGGTCGTCGCGATCTCCGCCGTCGTCTCATCCAAATTTCATCCTGAATTTGCATTGATAGGAATCCATCAATCATGTAGAGTACAGAAATCAGTGTCCTTGCTGCCCCTCTTTTGGTGAAATGATCAGAGGTATGCAAGTGGCGTCCGGTACCACGACAAGCGGTGGCTTCTCAAGCATTGCAGGACAACACAGCAGAGCATAGTGCAGCAGCGTAGGGGCAGCACGGCGTGCTCCCACGCAGTGCAGTTGCTGTAACGCTGGTGCAGTAGAGAATAGGCACCACGACATGATATGCTCGATCCAGTTGTTCTGGGTATCCTTCGAGACCAAAGACTGGTCGGTACCTTACATTGAGGTCTGTGGGTGCATCAACACAACATCCATCCATCCATATCTGATGGAAGCGTCACAGATGCTTCTCCAGGCAGAATGATGCAGCATATCCTACAGTGGGTGTCCTCTATAGCTGCAGTGGTCAAAAGGGCATATAGAACGGTCGATTACAGTTCTCTATGGCCTCTGTCGGAGACATTTCGACGTTGAGATGAGCATGATAGAAAAGCATGTGGTTGGGGAAACGAAACATGGGGGGCTTGAGCAAGCGCTTGTAGACTAACATTGATTGGCTACAGCTCTAAACCCCGCTTGCCAAAATTGTGCTACAGCTGTTTCTCGGCGCTTATTGGCCATGTTAGCTTAACGGGACGGGCCAATAAGCCGGCCGATCACCTCTATTGCAGGGAGTTGATCGCCCTCTCCTTCCCGTCCCGCTAACGAAGAGGGTCCGTACCCACATAATTCTAACGGAAAGAGCAAGGAGCTCTCTCCGCATGGACTTTGATGAACAATGTCATTCTATCAGCCTGTAGACGTTCTGATACTAAGAAGCACATTGCTTGGCGTGAAAATCAGATGATGAGGGAAATTTTGACAATAGTGTTTGATATGAAGATCGCGCGTCTAATATCCCAGATATTGTATACCTTGGCCACTGATATCATTTCAGATAGAAATATCGCCTATCGACTGATATCCAACCGAATAGTACCTAACTTATATGTTGCTTCTCCACTTTTGACCTCATGCGATATTTCGGAAGGAGCAAGTCTCGATGTGAACATTTTCACGCCTGACTCTTTGACACCTTCCTTACCTTTTGGACTTGCCTTGGTAGCATTCCTGGCATCTAATTTGAGGTGGTCTTGCCATTCGTAAAGTCTCCTTGTTCATTCTTCCTTGTTGCGTTTGCTAGGTTGTGGATCTCTCTTTCCTCTGCTCCCGCATACACGATTCTTTCTTTGCTTTTTCCCGTGCCCCTGGTCCATCCCGTTCCAGTGCTACCATACCCACACCCACACCTTATCCTCTACCGTGGGTGGCTTGGTGGGTGATGCTTGAGAATAGCGATGTTCTATTATTCAAACTTCAGACTTCGTATATCTTTTGACGAGCCTCTGACAACGCAGATATCTGCGTTTCATACACGTCACCCTGCTCCTTGGTTGGCAACTGGGGATAGTGACTCAAGATGGGTACAGTACTAACGCATCCGTCAGACGAACAGGGTCTTGACCGTTGAATTGGCTCCCTCACTTCAGTTGTCTTTCAGATTGACTCAGTCGATCTGGGGGTCAGGAAGGAAACTGCGCTAAGAATTCACCTGAGAACATGGATATCAACAGCCCTCAAGCTGCGAATACGGATACAGGCAGTGATACCGTCATTGTCCCTTGTGCCTGAGACCTGTACCTCAACATCACTTACACACCTCCACAAATGGTTCAAATCTGGCTGACAAAAGACGGGAAACGTCTTTCTGTTTATTTCAAGACGGTGTAAAGCCTTTCTTCCGATGTTTGTCTCAGAAACATGTGGCTGAGACCCAAGTTAGGTTGCTTATCCAGGCTTAGGACCGCTGACCGACAGGCAGCCTCCCTGTCACAACCTTGGCATTTCTAGTTCTTCTGTGGCCACGGCGTCTCGAGTCCAACAAGCGCCTCCACCTATCCAAGCCTTGCTTATCAACCGCTCGGCTAAGGACAGGCGTTTGCAGTAGATGCTGTCCACTGTCACGGCTCCCGTCTTGTTGAGTCGGTTCGCCTTGCTTTACTCGCTTCCGCCGTACAGGTTCTCACTTCTATGGTTTCCTGCAGGTCAAGCACAGCATAGCCAGTGAATTGATAACTGATTTTGACCTCAAAAACGTGCATGCGAATGGTCATGAACGCCGAATCATTTTCAAATGCATTCAGACATCAACTACGTATTTGTCAGTTGTTGGATTACTGCTTGGTGCTTTACTGCCCGAGATCCTATCTCGTTGATGTGCAGATAGTCACGATGCAAGTGGGCAGCTCCGCAAATACATACTATTCTGCTGCACACACTTAATATTCACACACGACCGGGCCTCAGCGCCACTGACCGAGGGCAAGAACTTTTGCCAGCCGAGAACCTACGCAATTTCATTATCCCGGGACTTCGCTTGGCTTGTCTGGCCTCAGAACTTATAATCCAAGTTACCCCACGGTCGTCTCCAGTCTCCTCAGGCTCTACTGCAGCCTCACACAAGCTGCGTCTTTGTGCAACATCTGGGCACGGATTGCTGCAGGCACTTGATCTGAGAGACATCAAAGCTCCCTTGCCTTTTCTTTTCTTTTCTTTTCTTTGCTTCTTCTGCTGCTGGTTCACCTCGCGCATGCAGCTCGTATCAAGCAGTCCTACCCAAAATCAAAGCTACAACTTTTCTCAGTTTCTCACAACTCACTTGCTCAGAAAATCTCAGGTCTGTGCACTGGGTTGTGATTTTCCCGTCACATTTCATTTCCCCTCTTGACTGTAACATGCTGGTCCTTGGTGAGGACATTATTCTCGGCCATGGGGCTTCCGGTCGCTACTTTCACACATTCGATATGGCGACTGGGGTATGAGCATGCAATTCCATGCTATAACCTGCGGCCCAAACCGCGGCCAAGCTGATGGATGGTGACCATCACATCTTGATAACGCCACTTGGTAAAAGACTCCGAGTCCAACGGTCTTCTCGTGGTCGCAGTGTCGGCCGCCTTTCTCCATCAGATCGACCCAGGGACAAAGCCAGCATGTAAGATTTATATATCTGACTTGATACGTGATTGGTAACATGGCCCCGCTATGAGATCAAACTCTCTGTACACCCATTTTCCGAGATATCAATATGGACACTTCAACTGTCCGAGTACTTTCGGCCCATTGGAATACGCTTATTCGAGTGACATTCAGCCAGGCGCATAATGACTCGAGCTTGACCAAATTTGTAGCTCAAGAATCGCGCGAGTTGGACAAACTAACCCAGGTACTGAACTTTTATAACGGACAACTCGAAATAGGAAGAAGCCCCCGGTGGCCCTATCTAGTGTCTTCGTGCCAGAACAGTCCACGTTTCTACAAAAGAGTTTACACCATCTTCCTATGAGTTTCGTTGAAGGGTTAACAAGTCAGCGTTGCTCTCTCATTACTGCTGATCACTTTCAGCTGACTTGCAGATGTGATAATTTGGGGATCAACGCCCACGCATGGCAGGGTCTAGGTCTACCAAATCCTTGGGTTTACCTAAAAGGCTCGGCCACGTTCTTCTGTCTCACTGCTTTCTCCCAAGTGTCATGGTTCTCGTCACATTTCAGTCAAATTCAATCACTTTCAGTAACTGCAACGTAAGGCTGGCACACCGAGCACAGTAACGTTGAAGATTAGGTGAGTGCAATCCCTTGCATCGCCAACCATCAACTCGCGTGGCTTCAGACTTCCCCGCAATCAGACCCAATTGACCCATTTCCAGCATTAGATGGGATCCAACTGCAAGCCAACGGTTTCGAGTGGCCCTTCTAAATTACGGGGTATTCTGACAATGCATACAATCATCCACTAAAGAGCTACAGGGCGCTGAAAGAGGCCAATATTTAGATCTCACTTTTTCCTCGATCATGGTCCAATTGGAATGAAGCCGGCTCCGCGGGGCATTCGATATTCGACAATGTGCATGAAGCGGGTGCCAAGACGATTCCAGCCTCGATCTTAGCCCATCAGAGGCTGAGAAATGTGAATATGCAATGAATCGATACGAGACGGAGCTCACAATAGCGGGCGTTCGACATCGGGCGTGATTGGCTTGTTGTCTTAGATTTGCTCGTCTCGATTTAAATCGTGGAAGTGGGCTTGATCCTCGAGAAGGATCAAAAGATACTACAGACTAAGGCTTGATGTCGGATCATACCCCCAGTCTCTTTGGGTATTTATGCATCTGCAGTATAGTTGTCAGCTCTTGATTGAGTATATAGATTGAGCTCAATTAGTCTCGTGCATCATGGTCCTTACATCTGGATGGCCGAAGTTGTTAGTTGGCGGCCCATCATCACTTGGGCAAGGTCAGATCATGTTTAAAGCCCTTATGATGCGCCGCAAGTGGCTAACTAATGAATTCCAATCACTCATGCGGTTGATTGTCTTTATCATGTTGGTCATCTATCAGTTTTGACAGATATTGATGTTGCTGTTGGGGAGGTATTGCCCAGAACGGCCTTTACCATCTGCCCAGTTTCGACTATGAAACCCGATTTGTGGTCTGCAGAAGTCCAGATATCTTCTCTTTGTCATTCAGTCACAACTGGTTAGATTATCCTTCTGATGTTTGGTCTCCGGTGCCTCTATCGTAATAAATAGTCCGCCTAGAGTCGAAACCTGTTCAAGAGGGCTTAAAAAGTGTCTCCCTCTCAACTGCTTTAGGAACGCTTTGTGGAGTCTCAGACCCAATGATATATAACAGACTTTATTGTAGTTATCTTGATTGATTGTATCCAGAAATACTGCGTGGTTACTTCATTCATGTCTTGAGTAACGAAGAGTTTCGTGGGTAAAGATAGATGCCATTCAGCCACTTCTAGGCCGAGGCGTAAGACAGACTTTATCCTTTTCGTAAACTCTTCTATTCTATTTTGATTACTCTACCTCATTCAACAGTACAATAGGGCTTTCTGCGGTGTTGTATACAAGAGAGACGCGCCGTTGTTGATCCGGCTCTCAGTCTCTGGGATGAGCCCTGTGGTCGACTCTCATCGTTGGATAGACTCCCAACCAGACCAATAAGCTCCTATAGCATGTATCCCCAGTCTAAATGGCCTTAAGAGGTGCTCTCTTGAGCATTGGGTGGTAGTAATGGTGAGAAGACAGGCCGTGGCATGCAAGTGGCGCTATCATCATGGGAACAACTTGCGATGCAAGTGCCGATTCCATCTTTGATATATTAGTGAGCAAGACTCGTGAGACTATTCAGGCTAGGATTCAGGTGACGTTACTCAAATGCCATCGACTAGGTTTGCCTATCGTACCCGGCATTGTGACGGCCTTGCATGCCTGGCTCACGATTTCATCTTGATCTGTGGTACAAGACAATCTCTTACATGCTTTTTCCTACCTTAACTGATGCCATGTAAACAGTTTCCTCTTTGTGTCACATACAATGCGTGTCTATACTGCATAGCTGAACTGTCGCCCTCACGACACTCGATGATACCTCCTTAAATTACCAAGAGAAGAGGGTGGCATTCCGGGAGCCTTTCGAATTTGGAGTATAATTACGAGTTGTAATTGATCTTTAAGCGGTATTCTCCCAATATTGTGGTTTGAACTCAGCCTATGCTCGTGCGGACTATCCCGCGATAAACGATGATGAGATCTTTGCTCTGCGTTTTGCTTCTAGGTATGCCAATAGCAGAAGACCAAGACAATCCACATTTAGAGTAGATCATAGGGTCTCAGCCTTGAGCAGTCTGCTTTACTTGCTACATCTAGATAGACAGAAGTCCTAGTCAGGCTGACCGACCCCTGGCGACTGAGCATGTTGAGAATATGGAGTTTGTGACAGAAAGCGCAACGACATTATAGGTATACCCACTGCTGGTGCTCGAGTTGACTTATTCAAAGAAGTTATCAGTATTTATTTTCCTGTAAACATTCCTTTAAGGAACGCGGAGAGATGTCTCTCTCGTCAGATGTCTATGGGGTTTCAAGTCGAGATCCTTAAAGGCAAAAGTCTGCACCGCAGCCACGAGACAAAACTATTATGAGCCCCAAGGTGTGACACTAAGTGAACAAAAGATAAAAGACTCAAAAAGAGAAACTCTGAGAGAACATGTCTCCCCCGGGAAGGCTCGAACTTCCGATCTCCCGATTGTCTGTGAATAACAGTCGGACGCTTTAGCCAACTAAGCCACAGGGGATAAGCTGATTGGATGGTAGACGACTTGGAACAAGTGAACATATTTTGCTCATCTGGTTGAAACCGATATATTTGCAATCTCGTTGGCCTCAAGTTTATTTATATCAAATAACCGATCTGGAGAATTTCTTTGGTTTAGTCTCTCAATATCTATGGCTCGGTTCTTGCTTGCTGGAGTTGGCGGAACAAGTTTAAGCCAACCCAAGACTCAACCGTTGGGCCTCACACCACGAGCTCACAGGCAAATGCTACAACAAGCAATTCTGAAAGGCAGAGTTTCACAGTCAAACATCTCAAGCTTCTGCTATCAAATCTCTCTCAGACATTTATACATCTCCAGCCACATACGCCACGCTACAGCTCACTCAGAAACATCAGCAGAATCTACCTATCCCTCAAGCCTTGGACTTGGACTTGAAGCCCTTAGACGTCCAACTCTCAACTTGGAATTGATAAACCTCTTTAGCCAGTTCTTCAACAGGCCCTTCAACGGTAAGCCCTGGAGCAACCTGGTTGATACTCAATGGCGCAACCGGTGCTCCAACACCAAACTCGGCCTTCCAAGCTCCCAGCTGCTCCGTTGAAGAAGCATACACAATCCTTCCAAGTCCACACCACGCATGGGCAGCAGAACACATAGCGCAGTGCTCACCGCTCGTATATACAGTAGATTTCGCGCGCTCTTCATCACTTAGGTTGAGCTGTGCCCAACGTGCGAGAGTGAACTCTGGGTGAAGCGTCGAGTCAGCGCGACCATCACCATTGGAGCCTGTGACGGTGCGGTTTCGGTCGGTTTGAAGCACTTTGTTGTCGGATGAGACGAGGACTGAACCAAAAGGGGCGTCTCCTGCTTTAAGAGCTTCGTGGGCGAGTGAGACGGCCAGACGGAGATGCTCCAGATCTTGGTCGCTGATCATTTTGCTATAACTGTGTCAAGTAAACGTCAATCTTATACATTAACTATAAGATCAAGTGTAAATTCTTTCATACCTGGGCTTTTATAGGTGGTAGTGGTGAGTTGACTTGCGAGTAGTGAGGTTGAGAGAGTGAGGCTTGACAAATCCATGATGCGGGGAAAACGATGATTGCAATGAGGTTTCTAATCAAGATTACCTCATGGCTGTACAACATCACGCAAATATCATGAATTATTAATTGCATAATCTTATATTGCTTAGAAATCTACTAACATGAAGCTAATTGTCACTGATGTTCTTCATGTGCCAGGTGAATGAATCTGGCTAGATTAAGTCGGCGTGGGACTATATCTTGAAAGAGTGAGCCGAGAGATCGAGTTGTAATACCTGTGAGTCGAATGCTAAGTTATAAGCTTGCTAGACTCACTTTTATCACAATCAGCCCATGCCTAGCCACATTACTGAGATGCTCAAGGGGGTGTTGTGAAGAAGTGATGATCAACCTCGCCATCATCAAAGCCATCGAACTACATTATGTGTAGAAGATACCCAAGCATAGACTCACATAAGAATAAATTTATTCTGAATAAACCATTTCATAGACCCTGGTCAAGAACTCACAGTTTGCTGCTTTCCCTTCTTCCCTGCTACAACTCCTTGTGATGTGATTCTTCCAGGCAAATTGAGGAACTGGCCTAGCCTTCACGGTCTAGAACTAGAGACAATCTGCTGAGAATTAGATTTACAGAACTTCCCATGATATGAATGGAAATACATTGATATGTCTCAAGTAGCTTATGGTCTGGTTGTGCTTGCTCCCTGTTATCGGTCTTGAATACTCGATCTTACTTTACATCAAGGATCTCGAGAAAGGAAAGAGACGTCTTACATGACCAATACAAGGATATCAAAGAACTTCAGTGTCTTATCATGACTCTTGAAAGAATCTCTTATGTGAAACGATGCTTCTGTTGATCTCGATCGAGACAGTCCTGTCATCCACGAGCATACTGCTCTAGATCATCAAAGACCTTCCCTCCACCTTCTCGATTGCCACATAAGCAATGTAATAACAAGCTCGTGCCTCTAGAAGGTCTCAATTCCATGTTGTATAAAGCTGAGACCCGGATATGTGTGTTTGTGTATACCCTCAAAATGCGAACGATAGGACTGGACATCGAGATGGTCACTGAAACAAAGGTAACTCAAAGCCCGAGTCTGTCCTATCTCAACTACTCTAAGCCAGATAGCCTGTATCATCTCGGGCGCTCCCGTTCAGACCGTTTTACGTCTCGTTATAGTTATATTCTTGGCTTCTTTGGTGTAAGTCTCACTCTCACACTCCTCGCGCCTTCGGCATCACCAGCGCGACATACACCCCATATCAAACAAAGACTCAACGGCATCTAAATCGTTTGAGACATGATCTACATGTAGGTGGCACAAGGGCCCGTTGAAAGTCTGTAGCCTCTTTGTGTTTGTTGTTCCTGAGTTAAATGGCAGTATACAAACAACCCACGACAACACTCTATCAATACAAAAGCTTATATTTGTGCAAACATCTATACAAAATACATTTAACCTATTAAGCCACACGGGACAAGCCAACTTAAAACCACAGCAAACAAAGCAGGTGCCGTCTTCCCCGCCATCTAAACTAACATCCTCAACCGTCCACGATTCTTTGACACGCACTCACATCCATCACCAACTACCGATATTATTTCACCATCACAATCATGTTTCCTATCCAAACACCGAAACACAACCAGAAAAACATCATAAGCTCCTATTCTCAATCACAAGCTCACCACGTGAATTTTCATTGTCTCTTATCGCCGATCTCCCACTCACAGCCCTCTCCACCAACCCCGCGGTAAAGGCGTTATGCCCCCATGTGACAGAGCAGCTTGACCTTGAAGTCCCCGGCACGGGACGTTACCACGGGCCAGGCTAGAAAATAGATAGGTCCCTATTGTCGCCGGTACTCGAAAAGTGTGCTTCGGTAATGGTTGATGGCTATTGGATGATAGGGTTTTGTTGTGGCACACGCTTTTGTGAGATTGGCTTGTGGCCCTTTATTGTTGCCAAGCCTGAGGGTGCCCCAAGGTTGGTGATAATACAGAGTGCTAAGCGCCTGGAGACCAGACCAGACCAGAGTCACAAGCAGAGGCGGCTCATCACATGAATCAAAGACAAGAGCTAGGTGAAGTAGATGTGTATGCCAGATATGATTGTTGATGCTAACTAAGGGGGTATCTTGAAATCAGGGCAGGCTCAAGGCCGCCAAACTATCCTAAGGTATCTAAAAGCCCAGATCGCCGTGTAATAAACCATGCAATGTTGTGTGCATATCCAATGCTATGCAGTTCCATGCCATGCCAATGTTTCCCATTTCATATGCCAAGTGTGTGCCAGCTGATTCATCCCAGTGGTGGGAGGCTGAAGCATAACCTGTATCCAAATGTCCCATGCCCTATGATGATGCAAGCCATAAGACAATGCAATATTAAGAACTCCAAATACATGAATGCTTTCCATTAAGAGGGTGTCCGAAAACGAAAACGATTAAATAAACTCGATAATGAGCCCGGTGAACCGGGGCGGGAAAGATAAAATGTCGGGCTTGGTCAAAAGCCTCAACAGAAAAGAAGAAAAGTAGCAAGCGGATAGTGATGGGCCGAAGACGAATCCGTTTACCGGTCCGCCATGCGGGGGAAGACAAGAGAAGTGAGCGGCAGATGGCCGAGGTCGCCGACGGTCCGGAGAAGAAACATCCACTCATCTAGAAGGGTGTCTAGATGGGAGATGCTTCCACCCGCCCGGCGGCATCAACTTCGGCCGCCATCGGAAGGTTTGAGGAGTTGATGGAAGAATGATGGTGCTTGACTTGATTGTTGATTGTTGTTGTTGTCATCCATTTCCAAAGCTTGGCTCATGCATCTGACTCATTCTTGGGTGAACCCCCACCCCCACCCTCTGATTTGCTGGGGTCTGAGGCGGTCTAACCATGGCGTCATCGACCAAGATAGTGGTGGTGTCAAGTTGTTTCCCGAAAATCAAGCCGGCGGCTACAAGTCGATCCGACAGCTGATTAAGGTTGCCCGGTATAGCGAGTGGCAGCTTGTTTGGCTGTTGTGGTTGTGTGAAGAGATTTCCCATCTCATATGATGGGAATAGTGGTGTAGATGAATCTGGCGTGTGCAGCTATTCTTGCGCACATGCAATGCTGTAGTTGGGTTGTGTTGTGTGGGGTATCATATGCCATGTAAATGCAAAAAGCAGCCTAAGATATTGTTAGTGACTGTTGCTGTCTTGAGGTAACATGTAAACATACGCTATCGTAAATCGTAACAGTCATTAAGAAGTTCCCAGAGCTTGTTTACTCAACAGCCTCCTCGTTGATGGAGGTGAGCTTGGTCTTGGGACTCTTCTTGTGAGAACTGCTACGACGCTGCTTTCGTGCAGCGGCACGTCGACGCTCCTTCTCGAGGGCGACAACGCGAAGGCACTCTCGTTGCAAAGCGGCCTGGCGTTCGCGCTCAGCCTGGATGAGCTCGAAGTCGGTGATGACGTTGGGAGGAGAGGCCATGGCACCGGGAGAAGAGCTGCCAGCGCTGGAAACGCTCTGGGCATCGTCGTCGAAGGGATCGGAGAGGAACAGATCGTCGTCGGATAGATAAGAGGTGGGTCGCTCCTCTCGGTCAGACTCGGAGAGAGAGTCACGTCGGGGCCATGATGGAAAAGCGCAGGCGGAATCCTGAGATCGGTAGATGTTGCGAGACGCGATATCCATGGGCGCTGAAGACGCGCACATGGAGCTGATGGAACTGTATGAGCCGAACATTGTTGCGGTTGTGATGTTGGTGATGGGCGAGGTGATGGTGGTGAGTGAAGCTCAGAGAGCTGTAGCTGTTGCTAAATAGCAAGTGTAAGTGGTGATCACTTGGCTTGATGATGTTGTTCTGTTGACGGCAGATAAATGGATCCTTGGGATGAAAACCTGGGGATGTGGGTAGATATAAATGAATGAAGCAGAACGGGCAGGCAGCCGGCTAAGGGAGGCCAGGGGCGTGTGAGATGAGAAGAAAGATCGGGTTGGGTGAGGTGTGGAATGGAATAGATGATTTACAATAGGGGCGTGGGGTGTGCACAAAAAGGTGACAGAGGACCTGAGCCTGAGCCTGAGCTTGAGCCTGGGGGTGCGGCCGAGAACGGGTGCGAGTGCGGGTCAAGGGTCCTCAAGTTCGGTCGCCGGGAAGAGAACCAGATACCGCTGCCAACTGCCCTGTCGTTTAGGCTCCCTGCTGCTGAAATTCAGCCTGCGGATTGCTCCCGACCGAGGTGTAGGGGGGTGCCGGAGCGAGGTAACGGGAGAAGAAGAGGATGTGAACGTGAAGAGGGGACGAAGGGCGGGGGGGGGGCGTGGCGAGGGGAAAAGAGCGGTGGGAAATTCGAGTCAGAGAGACCTGGAAGGGGAAAACCAGGGCGGTACAGAGGCGGCTAAGTGGACGGGCGGAGCGGATACAACGCCTGTCACTGGTAATTCTTGGGGGGGATGGGGTGGCCGAAGCGGATCCGTGGGGAGAAAAGGAAGAGAGACTCTCAAGGCCTCTGAAGGCTCTGGTTATGGCGGTTGAGTCGAGCGAGATATGGATTATGGGGGGCGTGTGGCCGGGCGGGTAGCCAACTCGGTATCCAGATCTAATTATGATTCTCTATCAATCAACCAAAGAATTCGCCAAGACTCTTTGAATAGAGTCAGTACAGTAGAGTAGAGTAACTAGAGAATGGCTTATCGCTCTCGGGTCAAATCGCTGAATGTGCCGAGATCGCGCCGTAAAGACGAAGCCGAAGTCTTCCAGAAATCAAGTTTGTTGTTCACCGTTGTTCACCGCGTTATGTGTGTGTGTTGTTGTTTGCTATTGATAGGAACAACAGCAAAGCATAAATTGATAAGCCTCGTAATGGATGGTTACCAGCATTGACTGGCACTGACTGTATGTATGTATGCACACTCGTGTTGCGGTGACGGGATGGACGAGCTGAGAGCTGTGCCGTCCGTGAAAGTAACTTGCTTTGTAAAAATAAAACCTGTGTACGGAGGAAACCAGAGTAAATCCCCCCAACAGACGGTGAGATAAGCAAGGCCTTTTCATACGGATCACAGCATTGCATCTCATTTACCGATACGTCCAGATCTACAATAACACAAGACAAGACTCAGGATCTGTATTGGATGAGTCCCGTCATCGTCCAAGACAATCCGCTCTCATCCAAGACACCTCAAGCTTGTTTGTCTGATTTGCTTGTCCCCAAACAAGCTGGCTTGGTCTCATCTGCCCTGTGGCTTTTTTCGTAATCCGGGGTTGAAAAAACGCCTCCTCCAGATCCCCCCAAAGCCCAAGGTGAAGAATGTCATAAGCCAAAAGCCAAAAAAGCCAAAGGCCGAAAAGCTGCGAATCGCAACCACAATATCAATTACACCGTGTGCGATTCGCTGCCGTCGCCTGGATCACAGCCTCCCTCCCGCGGGTCAAGTTACCAAATCACGGGCTGCGCTGGCGGCAATGGGACACAAGTCACAGTCATCAATAGAGTCACAAGCTGTAATGATAAGAGGCACGCACACAGCAACAGCGATTCTATCTTTTTTTGTTTTTACCGCCCAGGCTGACCAACTGGATTACTCACCCGCCGTATAATGTAATCGTAGGTGCTGATTACGGCAGAGTCAGCGCAGCGCAGCAATCGCTTGCGAATTGAATACGATGTGATGTGATACTTTGCGACACGAATCAACGGATTCATCACTCATCAGCCCGAGGTATCAATGCTTCATTGGTGCTGTTGTAGCCTGTAGCGAGCGAGTGAGAGCTCCGTCGCTTTCGCTCCTCTATGGATGGATGATCGCAGATGATTCATTCGATTCGGATCAAAAGCCACCCGCTTACGATTCGGAGAATGATTGATGAACTCATTCGGAGTTTGTTGTCTCATTACTTGTCTTGTCTGGTAATTTATCAAATTGATTGATTGATTGATGCGTTTGTCTTTGGTTGCTTTTTTTTTCATGTCTCTCAAGTTTCCTCTCTCCTCTTCCGTTCCGTCGCATCTTTTCCCTCCCCCACGCACGCCCTCCCTCCCCTTCCAGGCCCGTCTTCCCATTCTTCCAGCGCCCAACACACCCAGAATCGGTCCCTGGCCGCGGTCGATCCTCGGGTTGCTTCTGCCTCTGGGCTGCTGCCCTGGCATACGTTGTCCCGAGATAGCTCAGCGCCCAAACCTTCCCGTCGCGTCGGGCAAGAGTAGGTTTTGATAGTCGCACACCACACCATATGCATCCCACAGGGCTGGCTGACACTCAACTCTGGCTGTTCTTTTTTCCTACTTGGGAAGAGGGGGAGGGCATTCACAGGATTGAGGGATTGCTGGATTGGCCTTGTCCTCAAGCAAGGGCCGAGACAAAGATGCGATCCAATGCAGGTAGGGCACAGCTTGCATTTCGCAATCAATCAATCAATCACTGACCGCTCCCTTGACGCAAAGGGCACTCGTTTCTATTTGCTGGATACGTGCTTCGTGGTGCTGCGAGCATTCGTCTGTAGTTGGTTAATTGTTTTACCACTCGTAGTCAATCAGCGACCATCCGAACAGTCACCTATCAATTGGTTGGGGTACCATCTTGCAGCGACTGTCCGATCCAGCTGCGCCATCAACCACTAAAGTTGCGGAAGCCGAGGATAGTTCAATTTCACCGCCGGTCAATGGCATAAACAACAACAGCCATTCAGTAGTAAACAGCAAACCATATCATATGCATACAGTACAGTATGCATCCTCGGTAGACACACAACCACGGCCTACACAATTTTGAAACTCTCCCCTCCGACCTTTCGGTCTTTCTCCCGCCGAAGCCCACCTACCTAATATCGCGTCTTATCGCAACCTATTCCATTTCCCCTCCCAATCTAGAAGCTGTCAACCCAAACTCCAGGCCATCGGAGCCATCAACCCCCAATAACCCCCAGGGGCACAGGGCACAGGGCACAGGGCACGCACAGGGGGTGCCTAGTAAAACAAAGTTCAAAGGTTCTGCCTCTTCCCAACTTCCCACTAGGGTTATAGTTAAAACTGCACTGTAGAAATCAATCCCGGACCGAGCATTCTTTTACCCTGCATGCCCGTTTAGCCTGCAAACCTTGAACAGCTGCCCGGGGACCAGCAAGTTTCCCCTTTCGTCCAGGCTGCTTGAGCGCACAAATCGCAGCTCGTCCCTCTCACCGCTAGCTGGCATGGATATCGATATCGGTAGCCAATCACGGCACTGTATTTCTTCTCCGCGATGTCTTGGTCGGTAGGAATCTCGGTGGTACAGCTGCAGGGTTTAATCCTAACCTAGCCATTGGGCACAATATTCAATTTCAAAATCCGGTGGAAGAAGCAACAATCTTGGATAGAACGAAAAAAAAAAAAACAGTGAAGAGTTTTCTCAATTGTTCCCCAGTTACACAAAGCAATACGGTTTCGCTTACGTTTGGCAACGGTCTGACGGTTTAACCCTGGTGAAGACTGTGTGATATTTCTCTCATACTCCCCACATGCGATGCGCCGGCGTATTCTTCGGAGACCCGCATCCACAGTCGGAGCCGCATTTGCGGCGTTTTCTCCACCCTGTGGCGGTCTCCCTTCCGTAATCCTTTCGGCCTTTCTCCAGTACAGCATCAAATTTGGTTCAGTTTGTTTAATTCCTTGACTGTGAAAGTCTTTACCCCTCGCCGAAAGGCCTTAGCGCTCGGCTAAACCACTAACTCTCCCTCGGCGCTTGCCTCGCCCCGGTCGAGTCGAAGGGAGAACGCTTTCGACGTGTCGGAAACAGGAGAACTCAGATGGTAACAACACATATGCGAGGGTGCATTCAGAGCTGTGATCCGAATCTAGCGCTGTCGCTTGTGAGTCGGAAGACATCAGATTGGTGAGCTTGAGCTGTCGGATGTGCTCTCCTGAGGATGAGTGAGACAGCTTCAAGAGCTTCTCCGCACTCTGGCTAAGAAATGATCTGCAGTTCGAGCCCTTCCGTGCCAAACACAGCTGTGAGAGTCTGGAGCTGTCGCAGGAGCTGCACGGAGGGGCTTTTGCTCCTAGCCGAGCAGCCCAAAACGTTGGTAGATCTGCTTATCAGACAGAGGAGCTGCTGCTGATCAGTGATATTCATGATTAACGGTCTGGCCCGTAGTGAACCCTGCAGATAGTGGCAGAGCAGAATGGATATGTTTGGCCGTCTGGATTCACAGCAGCTTTCTAGCCTGCTGATCGCTGGAGATACAAGTGGTTCCAGTGGCTCTGGTGCTCAATTGCACCAACGACAGTGTGAAGGCAATGCCGAAAAGACCCTGCCTATTCCCGCCTCACTCCACCTTTATCCGCGAGGCAGCACAACACAGCACGCAATTCATGCCCGCTGAGGAGAAGAAAGGCTCCGGCGGTCAAGTTGTTCGATGATCAACCGAAGGATGAGGTGCACTGCTGCAGCTTCGGCGGGAATAAGTCGTGATATGAGTCAGATATGGGTATCAGGGTCCTTTTTCTCCGCGCCTTTTGCGCCGTTTGCGATACCTTCATCATGGCAAACCTCCAGATTTCCTTAGGTATGTACCTTATCTCTCTCTGTGTTTCCACCTCCTCCACCGCCACTTATTTTCTCCTTCACTCAAGCCACTCCCACGATCCATTCTTTTCCGTATAATGCCGGGTCTGGGGAAACACCAACTTTACATTACTCGCCGACAAGATTGGCCTTCCATTTTGACAGGGAAGATTCCATGGAAGAATTCTTCTCACGTTACCTAAGTTAACTCCACCTCGGCACAAGGAAGGATCTTTTTCACTGTAATTCAAATAATTGACACCTGAAATTCTTCATCCCGAGCAATCTCGCTGTAGTGGACCTTTTGAGCCTGGCCCTTGGTTCTTGTTAGTGGTTTTACAGCGATGAAATCCTTACAGCGGTCCACGCGGCCGGGTGCTGTCCCGGGATTGACAAGTTCCAAGTTTCCAATCCCAAATTCCCAATGCTGCGGTCAGAGATCGGTCATTAAAATTACAGCCAGACCAGGTCAACCAGCCCTGGATATCCCGCTGGCTGGGGGTGACCCGTGTCACCGTTGGGCTGCTTTGGCGTCTGGGGAATTTTGAGTTTGATAACGATGATTAATGCGACAATGCTTGCAAAAAGAGTCTCAAGCAAAGGCCAAGGAAGCGAACGTCATCAATCCCTTCATTTGTCGTATAATTACCTGTTTGTTATCGAATCCCGCGGGAAGAGGCAAGATGCTCAATCAGGAAGTTGCTGTGCCAAGGCTAAGGAAAAGCTTATCGAAGGCTGGATCAGGCACTCTAGCTAACACTTAGACACTGTATCGGTTTCCGAGTCTGCATCGCGATATGCTTTACTGGTCTCGCTCGCAGGCTTAACTAACGAAGGACTAGCCCTTCTCGTACTGCAAGCCCCCTTGAAGAATTGTTTGGTCTCTCAAGAGTCAGTGTTTTGACCGTTTACACGGTTTCGCTTGCGACTTTATCCGGCGCACGGAGTAACATTCTCCTGTATTATATCACAATTCCTTGTGACATAACCGACTCAGAACCCATGCCCAAAAGCAAGTATCCGACACCACGGACACGGCTTGGTGCTGCACTTGAAACTTTGTTGTTTGCTTTGCTTCACCTCGCTTTGCCCTGTCTGGCGTTGCTTTGACAATTCGTCTCTAATCAAAACCCCCAGCTCCGGACGGCGGACTGCCATTCCTAGCTCCCTCCAAGCGAATGGATGGCATGGGACGGAATACTATTCCCACCTTCCGAGGGCCTGTAAAATAGTATTAAACCCCTGGCCTGGCGGCTCAACCAGCCTTTGCTTCCTCTACCGTCGCCGCGATAGGATTGAGGCGTCCATAACCCCTTGAAGCTACCGCTTGTGAGAAGCCCTGGTCCCCCGACCCGAACTGGCGGTTCTCCCCTTACCAAATACACAGTGAAGCCAAGCCAAGGCTTGCCATGTCTGAGTTGCTCCCGACAGGCATTGCATTGACCCCATTCACGAGTCGCTCATAACGTAAAGAACCCCCTTTAATATGGGGGCTTGTTAGTCAGTGATGCTACGGAGTAAGTAGAGCCGAGAGGGAGATGGAGATGGAGATGGATCCTTATCGGAGGGGCTTCTATCAACTCTTCTAGAGCTTCCTTTTCTTTCTTGGAAGCCACCCTGAAATGCTGTCCACCTTCTTCTTTGGGCCTGGAGCATAGAGTTGTGGTGGTTGAAGATGCAGTTGTGGACACTAGAAGGATCGGTAGAAGGGCCGTGGAAGGACAGCCACAATGTAGAAGCGTGTCTGCATGTGTCATGAAATCATTGCAAGCGTCAGTGTCAGTGAGTATCTGTCATATGAAGAAAATTCTACATACGGAGTAGTATACATCCTTCAGGGTGCAGCTCCTGAATCATTCAAAACGTCCAAACTCAAAATATTCCAACCTCGGACTTTGCCCCGTGCTACCTCGGGTCTGGGGGAAACGCCTCCCGGTTTTTAATTCTGTTCTTAGCGATCGTTACTGTAGTTTAGCTTCCGCAATTTCCACGTGTTGTTTTGTGGTTGCGGTGCCGCGGGGAGAGTACCGAAAGGTAGCGAGCAGTTGAGCAATCTCTCTTCAAGAGATCGGATTCTAACCGTGGACCTTTGCCGGAATTGGCCCGAGGTCTATCGAGCAAGCAGAATGTGGCTTGCGGGAAAACGAGTAGAGTTGCCCGAAGCTGGGGAAGAAGCGATAATGGTCCCGGAAATTCCCCCGTTTAGGTAGAGTCTAGGAAACGGGCGAATGGGAGGAGGGGGCGTGTAATGACGGAAATTCCTAAGGAAAAGGGAAGGTCACCGAGACTGGCACCGACACCGATACCGACGCTGTCACTACCTATCAAAGTAACGTGGGTGAGCGACTCGTGTAGAGCTTCCATTTCTAGAGTCTGAGAGTCAAGTCTGCCACGCGATTGACAGCTTTGACGTTTCATTCATCATTGATAATGCATCATCCACGGAATGGCCGTCAGGTCAGGGTGAGTATGAGGATGCACTGTTGATCAGTGAGTTTCTCGACATTCAATAGTTTCAAAAGAACTGAATCGTAATTGATTAATGGAATCAATTAAACATGTCTACGATTTCCGATTCTGGCTGAGACTTGTCGCAGATGATAACAGGTTTTATTGATGTTATTGTCTCTGACTCTCTCGCTGCATACGCTGAGACATCCATTGTTTGTTTCCGGCCACAGCAAGGCACCAATGATCCTGACGCAGCTGATTTGAGATTCCTGAATTTGATGCAACCTCGAAGAAAGCAATTATTGAACAACACAGTCAGTCATTTCACTGCCAAGGAACCTGCGAGACGAAGCATGTCACCGAGGTATGAAGTATACGTAAGTACGTAGGTATGCCACAATGTGGGAGCGCCGCCTACGCCACGACTCGGCGCAACTGGCTACCTCTTCCGTCCAAAGCCTGGACAGATCCCTTCTGGTTTACCCCAGGATCGCGATTCCAAACCCGCGTCGTGGGAAATATCCAGAAAGAGATCAATATGACGTACGTTGTGCACGCTGAAAACATGATATGTCGCTGCTAATCTCACTCATCTCGAGATATCCGGCGCAGATGGCAGAAATGGTATGCGAAACCGAACTGTGGCTTTTGTCGCTGATGAGATGAATGAACTTTGGCTGCACTGTCGGGGTATGATATGATGCCATGTCGGATGCAATGCTCACTCCGTAATACGCCGAGGCTGAGATAATACGGTCTCCGAATTGCTCACTCCTTCGCTGTCCCTGTAACTGTTACGTCTGCTAGGAATAACATCAAAGTTGCATTCGCGGCACGGACGCCGCGGCTGCTTACTGTACAATGTCTACGCGTTGCGCTCCCCTAATACCTATCTATGTACATACTCTTCGCATTCCCCCATGTTTTGGCCAGAGATTGGCTCGGATCTCTCGCCTCCGAATGTACAGTTGAAAAAGGTTCATCGTCCCGGAGTTCCGCAGTCTGATTGATTATGCTATCAGTATCTTATCTTGGACCCGTGATGCTTGGCTTGGCCCCCGAACTGTAACAATCCAATGTTTCGTTGCTGCCTGTCTGCTACGTGTTGGTTTCTTGTGAGGTACAACTACATACGGTGTGATTATTACAGGCATTCCCAGTTCGTGTGTATTTGGGGCTGAGTTGCTGAGGCCAAGGCTGAGGCTGGCGATGACGATTACCATGTAGCATGTAAATTGGGTGTAAGTCAGGTCAGCCAGCAACGCCTCGTCATCTGGGGGATCGATCACCTGAGAATCCGGGGTAGGCAGTTGGAAAAACGCATAAACCATCAACTACGATTAAGTTAATTATGCTCAAGGGTAATTGAGTTGATTATTTTATCATTCCGGGGTATTTGCCTCCCATTATTGCATCTGCTACAGTCCGTCTGTTTTGCTCCGGTAGGGAGGGGAAGTGAGTTCTTCAACAACAGTATTGATCGTCATGATAGACATGTCACTGAGCGACAAGGCGTTATGATAAACTCCTATCGAGGAATCATGATGCTCAAAGTGTGTAATGAGCTTTCCATGACAGGAATTTCTCATTTCCCCCCTTATGATGCCGTCATCGAAACAAATTCGATACTCTGGTACACGTCCCTGTCTATGAGCCCAAGATATGATATCGAATTTGGGTTGTATTCTCATCCGAAGTCGGCCTGAGTGTTTTGAGCTGGCCGTCTCCTGATACAGTACAGCCCTGTTGGTGTTGGAGTGATAGATTGGGTGCCTTTGCCAACACCATGTGAGGCATGCCCCCTGCTGAAGTGATATTGGGTGGGGGTGTATAGGCGGTCTCGTGGGGTTGACCGCTTTACAGTACAGCACGCACATCAAGCCAACATCAACTGCAGTGAGAGCTCTAATCTTGCCTTCTTCTCAGGCACGAAGCAGCTAGAGCAATCACCCGCTGCAGCCTCGCGCCTCGCAAGCCATGGATATCGGGGGTTTGAGGGCTTGAGGGCTTGAGGGGATAGTTGTCTCTTTTGTTCTCTCAAGTTTTGGGGGGCTTTTGATTGGATGTGGCATATCGTGACAGCGCCATGCCGCTATTCAATACAACAAACAAACTGCCGATACAACGCCTCACAAAGCCATAACCAACAAACTCGTTGCACTTTGAACTTGAAAACTGTTTGCCCCTGTATAATTAGAGCATGTCTCACGCGGCAAGAGCGTTAGGCTCGGATCAGGTGCTTGCCGTACCGTCCCGATGATCTCGCATCCGTTGCTTTAGCTCATCAAGTCAAGTCACATCAAATCACACTTGGCCTCGTTCTTGTTATCACATCCCACCAAAGTCTCCTCTTCTCCTCCCACGCAGAAGCAAAACCTCCCTGCCCAGGGTTCAGTGGGTGATTCTCAGCCAAGGAATCGATCCACGGGGGGAGATCCTCGTAGTTCCCGCTATGAACATGAGTATGAACACGAACAACGAGACGAGACGACGGCGCTTTACTTTTCTTGCCCTTGCCCTATGTTTGAGTAAGGGGGAGGAAACAATCGGTGTTTGCTATGCTTTGACCCTGTGATTCCCTGATTAGTCTACTGATTTATTGGAATATACTTTTTCTTGTCCTAAATCCTCTCGTATCAACATTGTTTGTGAGCTGTCACCTTGCTGAATCGTGCTTTGAGAAGCGGTCAGGTAAGCTGAGTGTCAGTATCAGAGTCAAAGTCAGTGAATAGATAGTGCCGGGTAAAAGAGATAACAACACGCCCTCGACTGCACTGCAATGCGTGTGCGTTCTCTCATGCAGCCTTGACCTGCTGCATATGCATCTCGAGTCGTTGGCTTGACTTGACTCTTTTATCCTACACCGATCAATGTGTTTCAAGATTCTGCTACACTCAAGCTTCACCGCATCAATTCAGCTCGCCGTAGCTACAGCCATAGCCATACAGGCCCTTTAGCCGGCCAGCATACCGCCTTTTGAAACCAGCCATGCAGACACTCTTACTCACAGCAACGACACTACTAACCCTCATGCATGCAATTTCCCAATATTCAGGTTATACAGACCTGCTTATATGCGCTGGCTTGCAGTTGGCGCGCATTCTCCATCGTCAAAGTGTTGAGCTGGCGGGTCTAACTTACACGACAGCAGCTATATCTGGTCTGGTCCCTTGCAGCTGTCCTTGGGAAATGAGTCACATATGAAAATTTTTAAATTGATTCTGTGACGTGACGTGACTGTAGGGTGTCACAGCGTAGGCGATGGATATTTTTTTCAAATTGGGTCCTGTGATTGTGGTTGTGGTTGTGACAGCGGGTTGATTGCGGTGAAGTGAGGCCATCTACGGATGTGACTATCCGGTGTGAACAACAACACATCGGTCAAACCTGCTTGTTTCCTCCTGTTCACCACGATGACATCGGGTAACCCAACACTCGGCCGAGACTAGAGTTGTTCCCCGTGTCACAATACTTCTGAAGCATTGGTGGTTGGCATCGCTCACCTCGAGGCATCATGTGCTTCAGGGTAGGCCACTATATTTATGTGATCTTGAATACACTGCATATAATAGATCTGGGGGCGCAATCAAAGGTATCATCGATGGATTATGAGTTGGACCAGACATGGTATCATCTGACTTAGTATTAGATATCATTCGACACGTTGATAATGTTTGGGTATGAAGGTTCATTTGAAGACATAGTGAAATAGAGGAGTTGAGTTACACACCCAAATATCGGGTTTATGGCTTAAGGGCAAGGAAACAAATTTAATTGCATCTATCGACTACGGTACCGTTTGCATACGTGAGAAGAGACAGCCAACATATTGTTCTTTCGCCCGTGGCTATCCACACACTCAATGAACAAAAGACAAACAGTTATCCGCATTGTCAGTTTCTAGACAAGACCAAGAGCTGGATCATACGTAAAAATAAAGCACATACCACCTCGGAACCTAGAAGGTTGAAGTTGAGTTCTAGCAAAGGCCTTGAACTGATTCATCCGCCCCTGCTGAACTTGCCCGTGTATAGATACAATGGCCAATGTCCCTGCTAGGTACAAATACTCCATAAATGGAAGAAGATGTTGATGAAATTTACCATAAGATGCTCAGTTACTACACGAGTTGATATCTTAGCACATCTGATATATATGCTGACTATTGGATTCGTGGACTTGCTCTCTGAGCAACTCAACGACAAGGAAGCACCCAGAAAACACTGTAGCATCCTTCGCAAAGAAGTTTAGCAGGACAAAGCATTCTTGATATCTGGCTCTAATGCAATTCCGCCGGTCTTCCATCTATGCACTTATCATCAGAACGTCAAGTCTCAGTATTCAGTGACACGTTCGATAGCAAAACGGGAATGTTTGACCGCTCTTCTAATGAGCTTAAGTTGATATTGGAACATATGAAAGCATGAAACTCTTGAACTTGATTTTATGTGCTCACTATTTGCGAAGTTGTCACATGAGCTTTGGACCTGGTGCTCCGTGGCTCCAAGACCAAACCGTAAGTTAATGTTACTCCCTCGAAGACTGCAGTACGCTACGATACTGACTCTCGAAGTATGGCCAGGTTACAAAGACAGAGCATGCGGACATCGCAAGCACGATATGTGAATTTGGAATGATACTCACCCCTATCAAGTGGCCAGTTGATCGAAATCGGAACGAGACCTCACATGGTGGCCACAGCAAATACGATGAAGAAGCATTTGAAACACGGTTATATATCTCGTCGTAGTGCAAACTACGGACAATGCGGTGCCAACCCTATAGTCCTCAACAAGTCTTTGTAGGATCGAGTGTATGCCAAAACTGTAGATACGCCAAACGCCCCCAACTCCTCCCATGATGAAGAACAACTGGCATCTTCAAGCAACAGCCAACCAAGAAAGTCTCGTCGCCAAACGCACACTAACTTCGAAGCGCCTCTAACCGGTTGCGCATCTGGTCCATCATAGCTTCTGGATCTTCCTCCTCTTCCTCTTCCTCCTGGGGTTTCTGTGGCTCCGGTACAGGCGCCACAGGGAGAGTGGGCTGCTTACGGTCCTTGAGGATCTCTCCCAAGACTTTGTCAACCTCCCCGTCGGCCTCCTCGTCCTCCATAAGCATATCACCATCAGCAGGAAGCGAGTCCTCGACCATCTCCTCGATGATGCCCGCCTTCATCAGCTCCACACTTAGTTCTTGCATGGTACCAGCTAGTTCCGGTAGACGGATAAGCGAGTTGACATCCTTCATAATACCGACACTCGCTCGAATGGATCCTTCAATCTTTCGTACAGCAAAGGCCTCCTGTACCTGCATCTGTACCGAGTTGAGCTGCGCCTTGGATGTGATGAGGCGTGCTGAGGTCTTTCGGGCGCGAACGAGCTCACGCGCAAAGTCGCGAACCTCTTGTTGGGCTTGCTTGGCGCGGGATGGGTCGCGCTGGGCTCGCTTATCGGCTTGGAGGATGAGGTTCTTGGTCTTGTACTCGACTTGTTTCACAGTCTGGATATCTCGATCGATCTTGCGGATGTTTTGCCTCATCAACGCATTGCATTTGCGCATCTACAGCCAGACATGTTAGACAATAATGTGGAATCAGGTATAGACCAGTGTGTGTACCTGGGCCTGGGGGTCAGGCTTCGCAAAAAGAGATTTGAATGTCTCCATGGTGGCGGTTGGAAGGACAAGGAAGTAGGAAATGCCCGCGCCAATGACGCAACTGTAAAGATGGCCAAATGGCGGAGTAGAATCCGTGCGGAGGTGCAAGTACGGTACAGCACAGTGATTTGTATGTTCGAGCTGAGAAGTCTGTTAAATTGTCCGTAATACTACCAGACTTCAACGCGTCTTGATGCCGTCGAATCAGCCGCAGCCAGTCGTTGATGATGTTGGGTCATGGTGGTGAGGCTCGCCCGATACTAGCCTCAAGGCTGAGGTGATAGGAAGGCCGAGGTTTCATTGGCCCGCGAGCAAAAACAGGGACCGGAGGGGCTTCAGTGAGAGGTCTGCTGAAAGCTTCCCTGGAGCCTGGCACTAAGATCAGCACTCCGACTCCAGCGTGAGGTGCCTAGGGGAGGAAAGAAAACACAGGACCTCGATCCTAAATGACAAAAAGACCTGGGGTAATATAGCCTAAGTTTAGGATGAATTTTGCTAAGTTTATTTTGACACCCTACAGTAAGGTTTGCTGTTTTCTTGCCCCCCGAGGGGTGCTTACCCCGCCATCGAATGCCGGCCGCGTGTAGGTAGGACTAGGCTGCCATTGCTAATCCAGAGATAAAGAGCCACTTCAATCAACGGCCTTTGATTGTTTGAAAGGGATCTTTATCGAGACTCATGCAAGAAGCCTAATAATTCAGCGGAAATTGCACTGAAATTACACCCAGATTACGTCTCGTCGCTGCTTGTACGCAGCAAACCTCCAACTGAGGTGACAAAGCTCCAGCACCTTCTAGGAGCTACAGCCCAGTAATAGTGGAGAAAAGCCGGCCTCTTTCAAGGGGGCGGGCAAACGTCAGAGCGGGCACTCAAAGTTGTGGTAGGGGAGTACCTTGGGTAGCACTATAGCTCCAGTGGCAGCTGAGGTATCTGCTGATCAATTGCCCCTCTATTCTCTCCCCTTCTTAGACATTCTACCATCCCGTTTGTGACCAGACAAACGTGCGAAGCCTCAAGGCGGATTGATTGAATCAAGTACGCTCACCTCCCACTGCGCACTCTGCTAGCCTAGGTACAGAAGCTAAAGCTGCACCTCCTCCGCCCACCAAAAACTCATCCATTCCGTCTCCATTTCTCTTTCTCTGCTGCATCTGCGTCTGCATCTGCAACATCTTTCGCCTTCTTTCTCCTTATCTCTCCCTCCCTCTCTCTCCTCTGTCTGATTTTTCCTCCTTCACGCAACTTCACGATACCACAAGATACCCTTTTACTTCAACCCTCACAATGTCTGACACTGTTTACCCCGAAGGTATGTCATTGCTCGTCCCTGTCCAGCCCCAGCCTTGTGCTCGTATTCCCCCTCCCTCTACCGATGCCGCCTTCAAGATGCAATCTACCGATAATCTTTCCCACGGCTGCAATCTTGATCACATTCTGCGCATACCCTCAGTATCACTTGCAATTCACCCGCTAACCACTCGCAGTCCTCTGGGCCCAGCGATCCTCCGTCGCCGACGCCTCCAAGAACTTCATCTACCTCACCATCTCTGTTCCTGATGTGCCCAAGGACAGCCTTACTCTCGATCTTCAGCCTACCAAGCTCACCTTCACCGGCACCTCATCCACTCTCAAGAAGAAGTACCATGTCGAGCTCGAGTTTTGGGGCGAGATCGACCCCGCTGAGAGCAAGATCAACCACACTGCCAAGAATGTTGAGATAAAGCTGCAAAAGAAGGAGCTCAAGGAGGAGTACTGGCCTAGATTGCTCAAGGACTCCAAGCGCGTCCACTTCCTCAAGACCGACTTCGACAAGTGGGTTGATGAGGATGAGCAGAACGAGGCCCCTGAGGACGACTTCTCTCAGTTCGGTGGCATGGGTAAGTCTATTACAAATTCCCATTGATTGCGCCTCGCAGAACCCTGTGACTAACAAATCTCAATAGGCGGCATGCCTGGTATGGGAGACATGGGTGGTGACTTTGGCGGTATCGACTTCTCCAAGTTGGGAGGTGGTGGTGCTGGCTTCCCTGGTGCCGAAGGCGCTGGTGATGAGCTCGACGAAGAGGATGACGACGACGACATGCCTGCCCTCGAGGGCGACGACAAGAAGGAGGCCGCCCCCGCCGCTGTCCCCGCTGCTACCGAGAAGAAGGACTAAATCTCTCAATTATGAATGTTTGACGTTGCCAAAGAGGAGCATATCTGAACTACAGTACAGGATGAGGCTGTGTAACTTTGGTTGGCGTTATGCCGCACCAAGGCAGGCGTATTTTTCGGATATGTAGTCAAGACTACATTGCCTGTTACGATATGGAAGAAAAAAATGGAAAAACTGTTAAGCACACGCACGGTGTTCACTATTGTGTTGAAAATTTGGTCAATGTGATCGTCAAAAAGATAGCCTGATGATTTCAAGGCTCGTGCTTGAGGCAGGTCTACATTTGGACCCCTTCATGACTTGGCATGGGCGTTGTGTTAGGATTAGAAATGGTGATTGACGAGTCTCAGATACGAACGAGTTAATCAGTCTCGGTTTGGTGAGTGACTAGGATGTCTCGACAACGAAGAATAATTCTGGAGAAAATAAGCCGAATCCTTCGTATATTTTATCACAGAGATACATGTTATCATATCTTCACAGAAATCCGTGTGTATGAAGCGCTTCTTATTCCATCTGTTGTACAATACAATTTAATTTCCAGGTCCCTCGGTTGCGGCAAAGCAACATTGAGACATGGCCGCCGAATTGATAAGTTCGACGTATCAAAGGTGAGAACTGAGACCAAACAGTAACAAATGCAAAACCAGCTGCTCCGCTGTCCGACCTCGAAGGCCTCTCTTCCTCTTTCATTTCGGATCAATCTGCTGCAGCACTAAACCGAGTAACTACCGTATCCTTCCGCAAAATGTCCATAAAATACCGGGTCCCTTGTTTTTGTAATTTATCATTGTCTCATGCCATTGTCATGGCGCTTTTGACGAATTTACTAGCATCATAGTTAGTATCAACCGTACAGATCAAGAATAAGATTACATACAGCGATCTCATCCATGTCAGCATCACCGGTAGCAGCTGGTGCGGGTGCAGGCGCAGCAACAGTGTTGCTGGCCTCAGGGGCGGCCGAGGCGTCAAAGTAGTCAGCCATCTCCGAATCGAGTTCCTCCTGGGTCTTCTTCGCGGGACGGCTGTTGCGACCACGGCGCTTCTTGCCAGCAGCTCCCTTGGCAGCGGCACCCTTGGCGGCACCGGCGTTGTGCTTGTCAGCAGCAGCGGACTTGGGTTGGGCCTTAGGTTGGCTATGTCGCTGGTCAGTGGTTGATTGGAAAGGGGGAAAATATTTCACGTACGTCGTGCGCTCGGCAAGCGTCTTGACGGTAGGAATGACCTTGTCAGCCTGGGCAGCTCCGACAACGATCTCGATCTGTTCAAATTAGTTACTGATGGGACAGGAGGCGCTGATATAGCTCACCTTGATAGGTCGGTTGTCGACAAGAAGGCCATTCAGTTTCTGGAAGGCCTTGCTAGCGCCATCCGACTTATGAAAGGTCACGTTTGCGATACCGCGGCTTTGAGAGTTAGGGCCGTAGGAGAGCTCGACTCGCTTGATGGGACCAACGGATTGGATGAAGTACTCCTATCGGGGGAAAATAGCGTTAGTCTTCCGAAGTGTAGTTGAACAAAAATCGTCATTCCGTCATCGAGCCTCGGTCGTTCCAGTTCCGGGAGAGTATCACGTCGCCAGGATTTGGAAATCATGTTGGTTGACAGCTAGCAAGCAGAGCAGTGAGACAAAGACAGAGCCCTCAGTCCGCCCAGCAAGAATTTGAGATCAGTTTAAGCGCACCAGGCCACACCCACATGGCTCTCATTCGTATAGTAACCCACAACTTGGACCCAGCCCAAGTATACTACAAGTGTAGTATTCAAGAGTCTGCTGAGAAATAGACAAGCAACCCGCTGTTCTACCCAAAAGGGATTCTTTCAAGCCGACACAACTTTGTCTCAAGATCTGCAAGGGATAGCTTCTGTATATGCTCACTGCTTGCTCGCTAAAGTAGATGCAGGATTCCAAAAGGTTTTATCCGGAGGAATTCGCTGGCCTTTGGCTGGTAGAATACGCATATCGTCATGACAAGCCTCTACCCTGAAAAGTCGGCGCTACCTAGGCGAGGAACGCTGACCAGGCGATTCCTACAGTATTATTGCGCGACAAGGGTTATCTCGACTTCTGACATAGCACCATATTCCAGGATCTACAGAGTCAAAGAAGGAGATGGGCGTCCGATAGCTCCAGGCCTAAGCTAAGTCGACAAACTAGTCGGAAAGACGCGACGTCGAAGGCAAAAATGAGAGCGGCGAAGGAGAAAAGGTCGAACAAAGTCCGAGGGCTTCAAGGGCCGCAACGGAAACATACCTTAATCTGCTGCTCCGAGACGTCCTTAGGCTATTGAAATATTAGTATACGAATGCAATTAGAAACCCGTGTTTGCGACTTACCAGATTGCTCACAATGATCTTGCTATCACTGTTGGTAGGAGTAGCCTTGGCTGGGGCAGGCTTTGCGCCGGCACCGCGTGCGGGCTTGGTGCTCTTCTGGATACCACCAACGGGTGCAGCCGCAGCAGGGCGTCCGGCACCACGGCGCTGGTTGGGTCGGCGGCGAGCGCTACGGCGCTGGGCCTGGGTGATATCGTCGAGAGCTTGGTCGAGCTTGCCGGACATGATGATGTGTGTTTGTGTGAAGTGGGTAAGAGTAGGTCAAAGACGGGCTGAGAAGGATACGCCCGTGAGATAAAAGGCTGTATCTGCTGTTCAAGCTGATGCAGTTGGTCAAATCAGCAGAAGATATCGAATGACACGTGCGATTTGGTGTCAAAGACGCGATTAAGTATGGTGAAGACTAGAGCTCGATGACGGCGCAAGTCGCGAATGTGGAATGGGGTTTGAAAAGAAGGTGGTAATAAACGTCCGAGAGGCTTGAGATGAAATAAAAGGCGCGCGAGAGTTATTAAGGCGGCCGAGTAATAAGAAAGTGCTTGGGCTGGGTTGAGAAGTGGGCGTGTATCGGTTGAGTTGAGTGAAGTTGGGTGAAGGTCGAAAGGAAGAGGGAGGCAAGGGAGGGAAGGAGACAAAGGCATAGAAAAACACGGGGTGGGCACTGCTTCCTGCTCCTTCTGTTGCCCTCTACTGCCTAATCAGCTCAATGCGCGCGGGTCTGAATGTGGCGCCATGCCAAAGCTAGTCTCTTTTAGTAGCAATAAGCCTCGCACCGCCACACTGTAAACATCTGGTACCAATTACGATGCGAATAGGGACATGTATCAAAAAGGGACAGTTTGCACAGACAAGACATAGTTTCATCACAAATGCAAACGAGCGCAATTCCAAGTAGGAAAGCAAACGACCAACAAAGATGTGTTGTTTGTTCTTTGCTTAGCAGAATCTGCCTAAGGATGCGTGCATAGCTCATGCTAGGCAAATATCATCTGTGATAGGTTGGCGTTGACGTGTGCCATCAAATCTCCTATCCCAGTTGCCTCACTTCAAGTCGACTGAGACAATTTGTTGTTGGAAGAAATTCCCAGTATTGCATTGCAGATAGCTGAAAACCTCCCAGCAAAAGATCCATATAGTCCCCTTAGTCTAGTTGTATCGAACCCACGCTCTGCTTTCCGAATAGGCGGCATCGTTCGTCCAAAGAGTTCTCCTTAACGCCGAGCAGTCTTTCCTGCAAACTGGATATTCCCTTCTCGTAAAAAATTACAATGCGCAGTAATCGTGATACTGTGCAATTATAGTGACTTTGACGCTCCCTCCTTGCTGGCTTCAATCGGATCTTTCGCAGCGTTGACTTCGAGGAAGTGGTAGAGAACAATGAGAATCATTGCTGTAGTGCCGAAGAAAATGGCGAGTCGGTAGAGATCGTTGTCTGAGATCATATTTGCGGTGATGGAGGTGATGAACAGGAAGCTGCGTAGGCTTTGGGGAGCTAGATTGATTCTCGGTCAGTACTTTGGCCTGCGCGCAAGCGTTCCAGCGTTGATAGGACAAACCAGGTATTTATTCTAGAGGGGAGTTGTTTGGATAGGAACCAGAATTGAAGTCAATGCTCTGAATGATCTGTGACAGTGTAATGGGATCAACGCGAGGCTGTATCTGTAGATGTTGGATATGGAGCTTCAACTGGCCAGATGGAGCTCTAAAGTGTCCGCGTTGCAAAGACAGGTACGTATTCTTGCTGGGGTTCTTAGTGCGGCCCGTAGTTGAAAGATTTCCTCCCGACACACTATCCCCACTGTAAGCGACTGAGTGAGTTTCTAGGTAGGTGAGAATGACTTTTTTCTTTCAATATGTACGCAATTCTGTCTAGCTTGCGGACAAGAATTACCTAGTCTCTATCGCAATTCATATGAAGAGAAAGTAAACTACTTGATTTCTGTTAAACAATGTAACTCATAATACTTTGCCTGGCAAGCCAGACAGGCATTAATCACTTATACACGTTGAGCCACTTGCCCTCGAAGAAAAGTCTCGGCAGACACGTGACTAGCTGTGACTTCATCCTCCACACCAAGGCAGCCCAGCCCACCAACTATCAGCAATCTTCGACATTCGTCTTTTTTTCCAACCTAGATTTGGTGGCTTAGCCTCTCGCCATTCCCAACACGAAATCGTGGGCGTATACCTCGACAGAAACCTTCAACGGACCTCACGATCGTCCGAATCCCATCGAATATCATTTTGATATCCACGATTACCCCACCATCAACTGCCCATCATGCCTCCCAAGAAGGGTAAGGAGCCTGCGGCCAAGAAGGCCACTAAAACGGTCGAGGACCGAACTTTCGGTATGAAAAATAAGAAGGGAGGTGCTGCCCAGAGGGAAATTTCACGCATGCAGGCGAACCTGAAGAACAGTGGCTCAGCCGAGGAGAAGAAAAAACAGGCCGAGAGGGAGGCTCGTGAGCGTGAGAAGAAGGCGGCCGAAGAAGCCAAGAGGGATCTGGAGGCTATGATGAACAAACCAGCACAAGTCCAAAAGGTGCCTTTTGGCGTTGACCCCAAGACAGTTGTTTGCATCTTTTACAAGAAAGGCAACTGTGAGAAGGGCAAGAAGTGCAAGTTTTCACACGACCTTTCTGTTGAGCGTAAGACAGAAAAGAAGAACCTGTACAACGATTCAAGGGGAGAGGAAGAGGAGAACAAGAAGGCCGAAACTTCAGCAGACTGGGACGAAGACAAATTGCGAAGTGTCGTTTTGTCAAAGAAGGGCAACCAGCAAACTACAACCGACAAAGTGTGCAAATACTTCATCGAGGCCATTGAGGACGGCAAGTATGGTTGGTTCTGGATTTGCCCTAACGGAGGAGATAAGTGCAAATATAAGCATGCGCTGCCACCTGGGTATGGCTTCTGTCATCAATATATCTTTGCAATTACACTAACACCAAACTTAGATTCGTTCTGAAGACCAAAGAGCAAAGAGCAGCAGAAAAGGCGCTTATGGACAAATCACCACTCAAGACCCTCACACTCGAGGACTTCTTGGAGTCTGAGCGACACAAGTTGACCGGTACTCTTACGCCAGTCACTCCCGAGACTTTCGCCAAGTGGAAGAAGGATCGCCTCGACAAGAAGGCAGCCGAGGAGCAAGCCCGCAAGGCCAAGGAGAACACTGGTCGTGCTCTGTTCGAGAGTGGCAAGTGGAGAGATGAGGATGACTCCGACGACGATGATGAAGATGACGATGTCTGGAATCTGCAGAAGCTTCGTGAAGAGACAGAGGCTGTGCGCTCCAAGAAGGAAGAGGAGCGTCTGCTGGCAAGCTATGATACTCCTAATAATGGCACCACGGGCCAGGCAACCCCAGCAGAGGATACTCCAGCTGAGACAGCAACCGGATCTTGAGTCAACAGAGACACAGGCGTGTGGCATATGTAGTCTAGAAGACCTTGGATCTGGGATTCGTCAAGCTCTCCTAGTTGGAGCTCGCCGGAGAACAGATCATCCAGAGGCAAGCCGAGCCCTGCTGCAGACCTCACATCAGTGATCCCACGAGTGAGAGATGTGTGCGGGTCTACCATGGCGATCTCGTCATCTTGCTGAACCTCATGAGAGGAAGGATGATGTCTGTCCTCCGAGTAGAATAAATTACAGTACCAGTATATCAGCGTGCGAGCTGTCACGATAACTACCAACACTTGTATAAACTATAAGCCACAGCTGCATTCGCGCAAGAGGTTGCTTGCTCCATGCGTGAGATGTGTGCATTACCATACATGGTTTGCTCGCGATCATTGTGGTCGTAATGGTTGGTTTTATCCTGCCGAGTCAACTACTCTTTAAGGCATGATGCATGATAGCCAAATGTCTCGACGGCTGAATGCATCAAGAGGCGTCGATCTTGGGAGTTTTGAGGTCCTGGTGGTGGTGATCGTTTGTGAAGCACAAAATGGAGCGGCCAAAGAGAAGGCCTTTCGTGCTGAGGTTAACGCGGCTGTCCAACCCCAAATGATGCATCCTATGATTGCGGGGTGAGGATTTACAGTGGTTGTATTGGGCGAACGCAAAGTAAGGTAAGTAGCTAACAGACGGTTGCAAGCTAATTGACCCGGACATTGAAGTCCGCTTGATGACATGGGATATCGGGTCATAATTTGGACATTGAGACTTTGGTTGTGTTATTGCATCCGCGGAAATGGGTCGACGGACGTTATCTCGGCCGAGGAGTCAATAGCGAGAGTATTCGAGTCTTAGTATTGACAAGCATTCAATTTGAAGCGTTGGTAAAAGAAAGTCATAGTCGTAGTCGTAGTCGTAGTCGTAGTATAAAGTCAACTCAAGTATTTCCCATAAACATGTGATAAACGCCCCCGGCCGGCAGATGATGTACCACTGAGATACAGCAGCTCGCAGCGAAGGGGAGGGATCAATTACAGGGTACGGAAGCTCTAAACGATCTTCGAAGAGGTGTCATCGAGGGGGAGCCAGGAACCAAGAAAGAGGTCGGATTGTGCCTTTGTTTGCTCGGTCAAACCCCGCGACCTTGAAACTTGAGGTGGGTGGGCTGTTCCTTCCCGTCTGAGGGGCTGTTTGATCTGGTTTGGTTTGGAAGTTTGACACCGAAGAAAAGTATCAAGTCCGGGAGGCATGACCCGTTCCCTCCCCCGCCTGCGCATGCCGTCCTCCATTACCACTTCCTTCCCGTCAAGATCTACCTTACCTTTCCTACCAATTAACTCGCACCATAAGGTAAGGTCAGTTCCTGCTGCCCATACTAGATTAATCTCCACCTTTGGTCTCAGACCTTAATCCTTCAACTCTCCTCTTCTTATCTTTTCTCATTAATTGATCTTCTGTGTAAAGGAACTGCAATCATCAGCATCGTCGCTTCCGTTGTCGTCGCCGTCCTCTGCCGAGGGCACCCGGACGCCCGAGCCCGTGCAGAGACATAAGTCAAGAACCGCCCACCACCGATATCCCGACGCCGCTCCGCCCCCCGACCTCCGATCTGGGTCCTCTAAACCCACCCGATCATCTTTTTCCATCCAAACGTCTCTGTACCTGTACTCGACTCTCCGGTGCCTCGCGTCTGAATGGACCCTTCGGCTGCTCTCGATAGGCCGTGTTTCGACCGCGCCTCCAAATAAAGCTATACCTCGACTATATCTATATTCTACCTCTTGGCTGCGCACGCCCGTGTCCTCTAGTCGGTGCTCCGGTTTGAGGTCCAATCGCTCTCTATCCCGGAGAACGGGAGGAAGCAATGACCACTGGAGCTAAATTGGCCCACCAAGATGTCACAGGCCATCAATCGCAATTGTCGTCACTATCTCCAGCAACAACTTCTGCCATCAGCATGCCTCTCGGCGCTGGAGGGCGACGCGATGGCGAGACCACGGCTTTGACTGCAACGGGTGCGGCCGTCTCTGCAGTACCGAAAAATAGCCCTTCCAACCGTTTTGTTAAACGTTACCGAACAGAAATCGCAGCCAGCTCTTCCAGCGTATTCTCTACCCTCGCCGCTTTCCCACTTGACAGCGTCAAGACTCGCATGCAGACCTACCACTACAATGGATTTCTCGACTGTGTTCGCAAAACATATCATGCTGAGAAGCTTGGCGGCTTCTTTCGAGGTATGTTACAGCCAATTGACAGGGTGTAGTCGGTCGCAATTGACTAACCCGACATTGCAGGCGTCACAGCACCGATGGCAAGTATAACGCTTGTCCGCACCGTCTCCTTTTCGATCTACCAACGTGCCAAATACTCTTATTCAGCTTGGGTTAAGCGGAACTTCGGCTTTGATATCATTGGCCATGTTAATCGCCCTGGCACATATCCGAATCTCTACTCGGTCGCATGCTTTGGCGCTGCTGGTGCGACCGCTGGCTCTTGTATAACCTTTCTCGCCTGTCCTTTCGAGCTCACCAAGCTCAGTGCGCAGGTCTCTGTACTGCTCGCTGAACGCGGTTCGACCAATAAAGGCAGTCACGCTGTGGCAGCTAGCTACCAAAATAAGGGCACCTTACGGACAATGGCGAACATCATAAAACACCGGGGTATTTTTGGTCTGTATACTGGCCTGAAGCTTCATCTCCGTGAGTGGCCGTTCGAATGATGTGGTTTCTGCACTGACTAACAATTTGCAGTTCGTGACACATTAGGCACTGCTATCTATTTTATGGTGTATGAAAGCGGAAAACAAATTGGAAATACATTGGCTGGCGATCATCCCAACAGTAACAAAGTGGCTGTTGTTGCCGCTGGCGGTATGTGTGGTTTAGTATCGTGGGCAATGATCTGTAAGATGAGCTGCACCTCATTGTGAATTCCCTTTACTCACAATTGACAGACCCGATCGATTCAGCCAAAAGCATCTACCAGCGAAACTCGTTACTCTATTCCAAAGGGGAAAAGGTCGAGCCTGCGCCAAAGATCGAATTCTTCAAGCGTCATATGTACCGTGGCCTAGGGGTTTCTATGAGCCGGTCATGCGTTGTGAACGCCATATTTTTCTCGTCATTTGAGTTTGTCAAGAAGCACATCCATCAAATGGATGATGAGAATTAACTTGAACAGAATCTACCCAGTTGCGTGTTGGTGGGATAAGTAGGAATATCAGGTGGCCAAGTGATTATTGGGAAAGGTATCTGTCGATTTGGATGGTTGGTAACCGGAACCCAATGCAGAAGCATGCATGCATTACGAATGGGCGTTTGGGAATTAGTGATTTATCTCCAGCTATCACATGTGGGTGGTTAGTTGTTCAGGGGTGGGTGATGACATGAATACCTCGGAAAAGAAGACTGAAGTCTGAAAAGGACAGAAGACGACGGGAACACCAAATTGGCTGTCCTCAGGAATAAGAAATCTACTCATTTTATATTACTACTGCCGCGTTCTGCTGAGCCTCTGACATCCAGCCTGCTGGTCAGACACCATGGACTTTATATAGAGCACATATGAAAGCCTCGTAGTCTCAAAATCTCTATAGACTTGGCTTGGAACAAGAATGGGCATCGCGGTGCTTCACAGAATCATTATGAGAAAAGAGTAAGTTATCAGAGGAGACATGTTTACCGATCTAGTTCATCAAATTGTTGCCATTGAGTGATAAAGTAACCTCTATAGGTCACTTTCTAGGTAGACAAGAACCATTCCCTTTCCTTTCTTCACAACCGAATCGAATCTCCATCGATGCTCATCGGTACCTCCGAAAGTCATTCGCATCCAACTTCTCACTTCTTCTGTTCTCCCTGTCCGTTGCCCTACTTAGCCGCCTCATTGGCGTTCTTGTCAGCTGCAGCCTGAGCTCGAGAGTCAAAGCAGGTGTCCTTGCCATTCTTGGCCTTTTTGATGAGTGTAAGTATTTCTCTGTATGTTTTGGGAGGACTGAATTGTATGCTGGGCATAGGAGAGAAGACTTACTTCGTTGGACTGGATCCGCGCCGCAGCATCCTTGGTTATGGGGTTGCTGGTTTTCTCGACGCCAGACATGATGAATGGTGAATTGAGTAGAGGAGTTTGTTAAGTTTTGTGTATGTGTATGTGTTGTAGAGTGTAGAGTAGCTGTAAGTAGATCAGATTGGAGTGTGTATGGGAAATTGTTGTTGTTGATGAGATGGAAAGATATTCAGAAGTGAGAGAGTCAGGGGGTATTTATACTTTTCCTAGTGACCTCTCTCTCTCTTTCTCTCTCTCTCTGTTTGATGAGCATTCTTGATTTGACGTTCTTGTTTGTTAGTTCTCGCTTCTCATCGCTTCTTCTGGTCGTGATGCTGTCAGTCGTTTGCTCTAATTGCGGTTTGATCAGGCATACACCAAGCAGTAGCAGTCCAACAAAAGATGTTATGCTGGATCAACAATTTACTCGATGCATAGAGACAAAAAGCTGATGTTTTATACCATTTCATCAGTCTTAAGGCACAGGAGGTAGATGCCAGAAGGGCTCTATTTCAACTCGGGGACTGAAGGCAGAATATACGCTCTGATAACAGTCACAACACAAATGAATGCACGGATTGCTGGTTTACGTTGAATACAAGGTAACAATAAACATGTTTTTAATATAAGATCTATTGTAAGAAGAAGCAAGTAGTCTGTCATCATGATCCTAGCTACTATTACCCTGATGCCCATAATATGATTACCAGAACGCCATGCTTAATCAAGGCGGGCATCTTCGCCCACCACCTATAACTTCACCCCCCTGAGCAACGGATATCGAATGTGATTCAAGGCCTTTCATAGACCAGATACAAGTCATACAACGCCATAAATACAATCACCAAGCCAACATCCTCGCTGAGTCCCAAAAAGCCAACAGTCTTTACTCCTTACGCAAACACTTCAGCAAAGGCGCAATCCTCGACTTTTTGCTCAATCCGACTCGATAGACGGGTTTGTTGATGATTGCTGACAATCCCTTGGAGGGCGTTGAGCTTCTGCTTGTGATTGCTAGTTTCTCTGGTTTTTCTTCTTTCTCTTCTGTTGCAGCATCTGAAGCTTTCGACGCCGCGTCATCGTCCAAACTGGACACAGACTTGGCAAGGATGTTTGTGTCGGATTCCTTCAGGATAGAACTTTCTCGACTCTTGCTCTTCAGCGAGGGTTCCATTTCGCTTTCATCTGCTAGCTCATCTTTGCTTTCAGACTCATCAATGTCTATCTTGGGCTTTTTCTCTGGCCGCACAGCATCTTCAGATAGCGACGCATCGTTTGTAGATGCTGACGGATCAACTTTTGGACTCTCCTCCCTTGCGCCTGATTGATCTGACTTTCTTGGTCTCCCACGCTTCTTCTTGGGTTTCGTGACAGGCGTGACAACCTCTGGTCGAGGTGAAGGTGCCTCTGGCATTGCTGTGGGCTCTTCTATGGTCTTCTTCTTTGGCCGGCCCCTTGATTTCTTTGTCTTTGTTACCTTTTCAGGCTCATAATTATCAAGAGCATCTTCTTGCATGGCTGGAAGCTCCGGTTGTTCTGGTTGCTGTTCATGCATAGTCTTGTCATTTGCAGGCTTGGGTGAGTCACCATTCCTTATTTGCTCTAGTTGTCTCATTGCTTTTCGTTTGGGAGGCGAATCGATGGCGGAGATGACGTCAGGAGATGAATCCCACCTGTTTCCAGTGGCTTGTCCGATTGCTGCTCTGTTTGGGTCCATCACACTTGAAGGCGGAGGAGGAGCGGTACTCATAAGATAATGAGCATGGCTTCTGGGAGTGTTGATGTTTGTTGCATCTCCGCTTGACGCAAGATTGATTTCGAACTGACGGATCGGAGGGAGTTGGTGATTCTGGCTGTCACTAGAAGGCAATTGCACACTCTCGTACTCCAGCTTCTGGGCTTCAGTAAGCGGGTTTGTGGTAATGAAGAAAGAATCGTCTTGATTGACTGGTAATGTTGGCGGGAGCATGCTCGGTGTTGGCGCTGGCTGGGATTCATGGCATTCCCTTTCGTTTTCATGGCTGAAAGGGATAGCAACCAAGTCGACATCGTTGGAACCTTGGAAAGGCGGTTCTGAATGACTGACTTTTCTACGCTTCTTGCCTGAAGGTGAGCCATCTGATCGCCCAGACTTGGAGCTTGGAGGCTTTCCTAGTTTGTCCAACTCTTGCGCGTGACGAGAATCAGAGGTGGAATCAGACTGAGCCTTCGAACTCTTGACCTTGAGCTTTATCTTAGGTCGAACAGGACGCTCATCAGGTGAACTTGGTACATCCCACATATCGTCCATAACAGCCATGGGCGCCTTTCTTCTGCCTGGTGTCGAGGCCTGGGTCCATTCATCTGGACCGTTTCCGTTGGTCTGTCCTCTTTTTGTTGCCTGATCCCTTTCAGACGGTACTGAAGATGGTTCAATAAGTCCCGTTACCGTTATTTTGAAAGGTGCTGGTGTTGTCATCTCAGAGCTTGAGACTGAATGTTGATCTTGATCATGTGATCTGGCTGTCGCCTCTGGAATATATCCACGGGCTGCATCATTCTGCTCATTGTAAATATTTTGAAAGAATGACGGGTTTGTTGAAGTCGTCGCACGGCTTACACCTCCAGAAGAATTATTTGCAGCTTCAGTCTGAGCTTCAATCTCGGCTGATCCAAATGACAATGGTGCCTGTATATTTGGAGGCGGAGAAAAGCTACCATCCTCATCTTCAGCGTCAGAATCAAGTATTACAATCGGAGGCATCCTGGCGAGTAGTGACGCATCGCTTCAGAGGTCACATGTGGGGATGAATCCTCAATATTGAAGAACGTTCAGCATAAATTGACATCGTCGCTTGAAAGACAAGGATAACAAAGAAGCGCGTTGTGGCGTGGGGCTCGATAGCTCACGACGCGTGGGCACGTGATGAGTTCCAACCTCACTTCATCAGACCAAAACACCATGATTCCAACGTTGGGGATGTCATTTACAATATCTACACAAGCATTCATTCAGTTGTTTAATATGGCAACCAGTCACAGCAATTGTAGAGAAGGAACAAAAGTTTCATCATCATCATGAAAAATAGGTCAATTTGTTGATTTTAGACCCTCATCTGCTCCCAATCGGGAGGGTATATGCAAATGTTGAATGCTCGCCAAACCAGCCGTACCCAGATCCTAATCCACAGGTTAACTTTTAGGATTTTACCACAAACATATCTGGTCCATTTTTTAGGCCAGTCCCAAACGCCGATGTTGAAATCGTAGCTGTTTTGAAGAACAGCCTCCACAAAAATGCTATTAACACAATCCTCATACGCCTTCATCACCGTCATCAACCTCTTATACAATTATGGGTTGGCATTTATTTGGCGTACTTGGCACGGAAGTACTTGGCGGCGTTAACCATGTTGGCAAGCGCCTCCTTGGTCTCCTTCCACTGACGGGTCTTGAGACCACAGTCAGGGTCGATCCAGAGCTGCTCGGGCTTAAGGAACTGAAGCATCTCCTCGATGCGGTCCTTGATCTCCTGCTCGCTGGGGACACGGGGAGAGTGGATGTCGTAGACACCAGGTCCGATGTGGCGGGGGTACTCAGAGTCGACGAAGACCCGGAGGAGCTTGGCATCAGACTTGCTGTTCTCAATGGACAGAACGTCGGCATCGAGGGCAGCGATGGCGTGGAAGAAGTCCTGGAACTCAGAGTAACAGAAGTGGGAGTGGATCTGAGTGGCGTCCTCAACACCGGCGGTGGAGAGGCGGAAAGCCTGGACGGCCCACTTGAGGTAAGCATCACGCTCCTCACCGGAGCGGAGAGGAAGACCTTCACGGAGAGCGGGCTCATCGACCTGGATGACGTCGATGCCGGCCTTCTCAAGGTCAACGACCTCGTCACGGAGGGCAAGGGCAAGCTGCTCAGCCTGGACGGACTGATGGACGTCGTCACGAGGGAAAGACCATCGAAGGCAGGTGACGGGGCCAGTAAGCATACCCTTCATGGGCTTCTTGGAGACCGACACGGCGTACTTGGACTCCTTGACGGTCATTGGCTGAGGTCGAGAGATGTCACCGACGATGATGGGGGGTCGGACGCATCGAGAACCATAGGACTGAACCCAGGCGTGTGTGGTGAAAGCATAGCCCTGGAATCGCTCACCGAAGAACTGGACCATGTCGTTACGCTCAGGCTCGCCGTGGACAAAGACATCGAGGTCGAGCTCCTCCTGGATCTTGATGTTCTCCTCGATCTCCTTCTCAATGAAGCGGTCGTACTCCTCAGCGGTAATCTCACCCTTGGTGAACTTGTTTCGCTGAACTCGGATCTCCTTGGTCTGGGGGAAAGATCCGATAGTGGTAGTGGGGAAGAGGGGAAGGTTCAGCTTCTTCTGCTGCTGGCTGATACGGGTAGTGAACTCGCTCTTGCGCTCGTAGTCCTTCTGGGTGACCTTGGACTGGCGCTCCTTGACCTGAGGGTCGTTGGTTCGGGGAGAGTCGGCACGAGCCTTGATGGACTTGGCGTTAGCCTCAAGCTGCTCGCGGACGGAGGCAGGGCCCTCAGTGACGGCCTTGGCAATGAGAGCAATCTCAGAAGCCTTCTCAGTGGCGAAAGAGAACCAGTCGGCAATCTCAGGGTCCAGCTTCTTCTCGCTGGCAAGAGTGTGAGGGGTGTGGAGGAGAGAGCTGGAGGTGGCAGCGATGACACGGTCCTTGCCGAGCTTCTGGATAGCGGTCTCAACGGTCTCGATAGCACGCTTCAGGTTGGTCTTCCAGATGTTGCGGCCGTCGACGACACCAGCAGAGAGGATGGTGTTGGAGCCGAGAGCATCGAGAACCTTCTCGAGCTGCTCGGGGTTGCGGACAAGGTCGATGTGGACACCATAGACGTCCTTGGGGAGGAGGTCGAGGTTGTGGACGATGTCACCGAAGTATGTAGTGAAGACAATCTTGGGGATCTTGTCACCAAGGCTGGCGAACTTCTCATAGGCGGGCTTGAAGGCATCCTTGGTCTTCTGGGGAAGATCGAAGACGAGGACAGGCTCATCAATCTGGACAGTCTCGGCACCAGCCTCCTTCAGCTGGGTGAGGATCTGCTCATAGACGGGGAGGAGCTTCTCAAGAAGGTCGATGGGCTCGACAGACTGGCCACGGTCGGCCTTGCCGAGGTGGAGGAAAGAAACGGGACCAACGAGGACGGGACGGGTGTTGATGCCAGCGTCCTTAGCCTCCTTGAACTCAGCAACAGCCTTAGGGCTGTCAGTGAGCTTGAAGGTCTGGTTGTCCTGGAGAGTAGGCTTGACGTAGTGGTAGTTGGAGTCGAACCACTTGACCATCTCCAGAGAGGGGACATCGACACCCTCCTTCTGGTGACCACGGCCCATGGCGAAGTACTGGTCAATGGGGTCAAGGCCATCCTTGGTGTATCGCTCGGGAACAGCCTAAAGGATGTGGGTCAGCAAATGTTGTTCTATGACTCCAAGTTGAGGGAGATACGTACACCGAAGTCCTGAATCTGGTGGAGGACCTGGTCGTAGAGGGCGAAGTCGTTACTGGGGATGATGTCGACACCGGCATCCTGCTGGATCTTCCAATGAGCAAGACGGAGGCGCTTGGCCTCAGCGAGGAGGTCGGACTGAGAGATCTTTCCACCCCAGTCTAAAGTTTGGTTAGTCGATGATGACACGAGTCAGAGATTTGCGGAAGACTGACAAGCTTCAGTGGCCTTCTTCAGGTCACGGTTAACACCCATACGGGGGAAACCGAGGATAGCGGACTGAACCATCTTTGCGGTTGATTCAACTGCTTCTTCTAATTCTTGATTTGGGTATAACTGTTGTTGTCAGGTTAGTCTTTTATTTTGAAGTTCTGGTTAAGAGCACGGTGCAGGCGGGGGTAACAGCGGGGAGAGGGGCGGAGGAAATCGAGCAGGGCTGGACTGGATGGATGGAGGGGAGCTGGCGGGGAGTTGAGAAAGGCGGAAGAACTGTGTAGAGCTTCACGTACAAAGTGGTCAAGAGCCCCTGTCTGTGCCAAATTGGATCAATTGGAAGATCCTTTTCGAGATAGAGCAAAGGGAAAGAGTGAGATGAAGAAGGGAGGAAAAGGGAAGGGAAGAAAAATTGGGAGTCGAGAGTAGAAGAACGTTTTGAGCTTGCTCAGACGAAAAATCAGAGGGGACCAACCAAGCCAGGCCGAAAGCGGGGGAGGGGTAAAAAAGTGGTCGAGGAAAGCTACGCCGCTGATTTGATTGGCGCCGGAGCACTCGAGATATCTTACACCATTCGTCTACCCACTCCATTCACCGATAAGTGAAGGAGTAGCTTGCCTGCCACTGACGGCCACTCTAGCCACTACCACTGTTACTACTACTGCTACGGTGCTACCTACGGGCCTGTACAACCTTAGAGGAGGAAAGAAAACACAGGACCTCAATCCTAAATGACAAAAAGACTTAGGTAATATAGCCTAAGTTTAGGATAACTTTTGCTAGGTTTATTTTGACACCCTACAGTAAGGTTTGCTGTTTTCTTACCCCCCAGAGGACAACTCAGGCGGAAGCCTCTAACAACATCCACCTCGAATCTCACGTATTCGTACTTAGCGTACGAGGCGGTTGGTAAATCGGAGGAGGCGGTTGCCGGAGTGGATTTTCAGGGCCCTTTCCACGGCTCACGGGCTGTCGGTGGGCGCTAATGGAGGGGCAATTTGCAGCAGCTCTGCAGCTTGTGGCAGGGGTATTCACCGTTCTCGCAGGGCACAATGGGGCTAGTACGCCTCAATGAATCTTTGCTCGGCTCCCGAATTGCGTGCTTGGATGCCAATCACCTCATCAACCAATTTTCTCTTCTCTCAAGAGCTACAATGGAGCAAAGGAAGCAGAAAGAAGTGCTGAGGCCAATTTCTACCTCGCCGCAGATCGGCCTTTGGCGTCGTTTTGCAACCCACTTTGTTGAAAAGATCGACCATTCGTAGCCTCCAACAGGAGGACGTGTCCTAACTTTTCGTTCAACGGTGTCGGATTTTCCTACTCATGGTTTGTAACGGCCTATCTTACTGGAGACCGACCACGTGCTTTAGCGTTGTGTTGTTGTGATGTTGTAGGAATTGCGCTTACACCGGAAATTTTCGGAGTTTAGAGGATTTGGACTACGCACATATGACAAGCCAAGATGCATCAAGGAGAGTGCCGAAAACTTGATATAATTTTCAAGAAGATGTATCCACTAGAAAACTGTTTAATTGCTCTATGACGAATCTTATTCTACACTGTCTACTTACACGACTCATAACAGGGAAGATAATAATATGGTACAGCTCCAGGTTAGGTAGGTGTGTTGCATTGTTTTTGATCAAGAGAGATCTGATACTCAACAACACACAGCAGTAACACCTAATGTCGATTGAGAGAGTCAAAACAGCATGATAGAAGGTCAGGCCGTCGTCTCCTTCTCCAACAGTTCGCAGAATGGATCGGTCAAGTAATTTTGACTCTCCAGGTCCAGGCTGACCTCGTTGTGACTGCGTTGCACCTTCCAATGAACAAGCGGTAGGGAGACAGATAGGAAGGAACAAATAGGAAGGAACAGATATGGAAGTCGTGATGGCCTCAATGGAACCAAACGCTACCAGGCTTCCACCCGATCTCTCCAGGAAGATGTAATCCTGCTTCATCAATACGCTTCATTTTGGACGACCCTTATGACTTCTTTCTTTTGGTGACTGACCCTTCACTACTTTTTGGTCGTTTCTTGGAAGAGTACCTCTATCCCCCAAAGCCTTACTGATGCCTTCCTTCAACCTCTCAAAACTCCTTTGTTGTTGCAAGATCCCAAAACGCCGTAAGCAGAATTCGGAATTTACAGCAAACGATGTAGCTCTCCAGCCAATTCCTGTTCTGGCTCCTCCTGCTGAGGAAGAACACCAAGAAATCAGTGAGAAGAACCGACGGTCCATCATAGGCTTGCCAAACACGGCTTGGGCAATACCAGTACGGAATAGTTCTTTCGAGAGCGGCTCTGTCATACGTCAGCATATGGATGACGACGATTCAGATTCAGATCCAGATCGAGCGCAACCAACAAAAAAGTCCAGCACTACGTTTGATAGTGTACGCAACAAGCTCATTCGCACCATCTCACATAGTAACAATGGAGACCATCCATCCCATGTTTCTGTTGGGAACAGTGAAGAGGAGATTGCACGCAGAGCCGAATTGAAGCGCATCATGCACCAAAGGATTCAGGATGAACTAAAGTCGGATGAGTCGGATGATCAGATTGGGAGTAAGCCGGCGAACAGTATTCAGTGTATGGTTTCAGTCGTTGATTTGACATTGCCTAATTCTGGACCCCGAGATGCTATTGAATTCGGCGTTAGCAAGTCTTTTTCTCGCAATGGACATTCTACTTCATTCGACTTGGATCAGGTCGATCAGGACACGCACCAAGACAGTCGAGTTCCTCAACAAGGTGAAAATAGACCACAAGAGACATTTTCACAGACATCAGAGTCAATTAACGGCGCTGATGATTGGAGACAAGATGACGTGCACCCAAGACTCTCCCCTTCTTACCCCAAGAGGCACGTTTCAGCGAGCGAAGACGGCGACTTCATACATTCTCAGAAATCTTTCCAGCTGTCAAACGGCACTGGACGTCTCGACCGTATTCTGGGACCAGACAGCAGCTTCAGCAGCCGTCATGCTTCTTCAGGAGATGGGCATTCTGCTCTTGGCGTATGGCTCATAGCCCAGGGTCTCCGCTCAAGAGACAACTCAACTCTTTTCCTTGACGAAGATGAACTTGAACCAACTGAAGACACCAAGCTAACTGATTACAACACTTCTTCACTAACACGGGCGGAGGGGGACCATGTCCAACAGACTCGAGAGACACCAGCAAATGGAAATCCTCATATGCCCCATGAACCAACCATTATTGACATACCCAACACGGTGGAAACATACTCTCGGTCCAATTTCAAGGCAAAGAATGATCGCTACGAAATATCAAGCCTATCTGGAGAGTTGCCATGGGGCCCGACTGTAACAGCGCTTCTCAATTCATTTACCGACAACACGTCTCCAAGTGGCCCATCAAAGTTACATCCTAGTCCAAGGCGATCTCAGCAGAATCTTTATAAACTTGACCCCAAGGACCTGGATAGCATGGAGTTATCTCCATTCAAATGTAAGTGATTTCAAACTATCACTTTCCAATGACGACTAACATTGTGAAAAGGGCGAAGCTATACTTCTTCCCAAGACCAGGAAAATACAAATGACCAGAACTCCAAGAGTGTGAATATCGGCGTGCCCCAGATAAAGTCCCAGTCTTATGAAAACTTTAACAACGTTAAATTTCCAGTGAAGCCTCCACAAGACACGACCTCCTTGGCTCAATCAGAATCTGCCAGCTTCCTGCAACGTGAGGCTGAGCTCCGGTCCATTGGGCGACGTTTCAGTGAAGCATTAGCACTGAAGAAATCAGAGAAAAGAGTGGTAACCCGTTTCCGTGAGGAGTTTTCCGAATCTTCGCTGCCACCAACTGTCCATAAATCCTTCAGAAGCAAGATCCAGCTGGCAATTCCGAGCCACCTGAGGGCGAAATCTGATGGCATTGACGTCCGAAAAAAAGGTGGCTCTTCTGGGCCACCCAAAGGGCAAAATTACCTGCTCATCCCTGTGGAAAGATTAGGAGGGCACGAAAGAGAAGCGAGTGACAGGTCAAAGGGTCGTTCGAACTTGAGCATTCGACCTCACATGAGTCGGCTGCCTACCGAGGAGTATCAGAAGCCAGGATTAGAGCGCCGAGAGAGCGCAACAGACCTGTGGCAACGGGCCATCAGACTTGAAGCTGAGAGAAGGCACAGTAGTAGTATCCATTTAAGCACAGCAAAGCCAAGCCAGAGAAGTCAGCCCTCCAACAGATCACTGAATGAGCCCGGAGCATCTAGAAATAGCACCAAAAGTGTCTCAGATACGGGACGAGAGGCCTCTCAACTAACTCCCACAACGGATGAGCTGTCCTCGCCAGGGAACTCAAAGTGGCTGATTGAGCGCTGGGTTACCACAATGCGACCTAGGATAGGGGAATCAGCTGGAGACGTGAGGTCAACACGACTCACAGAGCCTCCAAAGTCTTGGTCCAGATTCCCGTCCCACAATAGAGAGGAGAGGAATAAGAACGCGACAGATAGAGACCGGGTGCATCCTAGAGATTTTGCGGTCAAGCATATGACGTCTGAAGGTCAGATTAGATGGGCCACAGATGTGCCCCTTGATGAGGCAGAGCAGCGTGCACGTACTCTGCCACGGTCTTTTTCAACCAAATTTGGTAACCTGGTCAAGTCAAAGATGGGACGGATTATCCCATCAAAAGGTATTAGACATCGTGTCAGTCAAGATCATTTCAGAAGACATGCTGCCTTAAGTTCAGCTTTTATGGAATATCCCGAAATGGGGATTCGCCCTTCCGAATCTGGATATACCGAGCTTCAAGCACTGGGGAGAGAGATCAGCAACATGAAGGGGGAGCTTCACCTACACGTCCCGGGCAGGGAGCTATCGAAGCCACAGTCTTCCAGAAGCTTGGGTGATAGAGTAGTTGCTTTAATGCACGAAGCGATTGGTCAACGACATTCGAAACACGACGAAGTTGCCGAAGTCGCCGAGTACCCAACAGTCCCGCTTACACCAAGCGTGGTCAGAGAGAGTATTGCTGCAACAGATGTATTCGTTACGCCGAGGAGTCGATTTTCGAATGATGCCATGGACGGAGAAACAAGAACTAGCACAGAAGCAGAATCCAACAAGGTGAAAGACCAGAACACACCGCTAACGGGACCCGAGAGCATCAGGGACGCTCCCCTGAGCAATTCCTCAACCAATATCAAAGACGTGGAGCCTCATACTCAACTTCACACCCCCGAAAAGGGCTCGACTTAACCGTAGCAGTCTGTTTAAAAGAAACTCAATTTATTACTACGGCTATATTGGCCGGCAAGCACACTTGTGAAAATACTAGATATCCTATGGAAGGGGGAGACATGACAAGCACCATGTACTTGTGAACGAAGGTCGACTATGGAATTTTATGCATTCTGTCTTTGTGGCCTGCTGCAAGTAACAAGCCTTACGTATGCTATCTCTAATGCCAGAGTGTTGTTCTTCTGCTCCCTTGTCAAAAGATCAGGTGTCTTGACTTATTGCCAGACTTTTGTGCGACTTCACAATCCTTTCCGTGTACCCTGTTATGCTGCAATCCGGTCAAACGCGGGTAGAATGATGACCAGAGGTTGCACAAGCAAGAAGGAGACCGTACCGTAACTAAACAGTTTCCTTCTCCTTCTCCGTTTTTTCACTTTTGAGCTCATAACGCTCCTTTCTAGCTCTCGCCTCGTCCTCTTTCCGCTGCATTTCCTCCTTTCGCTCGCGTAGTGCAATGCAGAACTTTGAGCGAGATCTGATACTGGGACCCTTCCAGATGAAAACAAACGGAATGAAACACATGAGGGTACTGAGACCACCGAGCAGAGAGCATGCACCATTGATGTGGAGTTGACGGAACATGGGCTTTGTGGCAAGTGGTAGCACAACAGCAAAGAGAGAGCGTGTCGTAGAGGCGGCAGCATTCGCAGAGGCAGCAAAGATCTCATACGCATCTGTGAGGTAGTTGAGTATAGCCATGAAGATTAGCATGAAACCCATCCCAAACAAGACGCCGGCAAGCATAGGGGCGGCGAAGGGAATCTCTGCACGGGCAGACCAACCAAGCCAAAAGAGAGAGACGACGAAGAGGGGGCCACCGAGACAGGCTAGAGGTAGACGACGATACTCTTCGCGTTGGACCCAGGGGGCATTACGCTCTGTAGCACGAGCAAGTGTGTTATCCCATGTCCAAAAGATGGGAAGGGTCAGAGCTGCACCACCAAATATTGGAAGATATGCGAGGCCAGTAACACCCGGTGAAAGGCCATAGACGTCTTGGAAAATGATTGGGAATGCCTGAAAAGACATGTAGAATATGGAGTAGACAAGGGAGAGATAGGCGCAAGAAGTTGTCACAATGGGCTCAGATATGATCATGCGAAGAGGGCGAGTCAAAACCACAGTGAGAAGCTGTCTCAGGTCTGTTGTCTCGAGGTCTCGAGGGGCAATGGCACGAGACGAAGGATCTTGCTTGCGGAGTTTTCGAGCGCGGCGTGAGAGAAGAATCGGGCCATATGTCTCGGGAAGGAAGATAATGAGGACGAGTGTAGAGCCTGCGATGATGAGAGCAATCCAGAAGACCCAGCGCCAACCAATATTAGGGCCAGCGAAGCCAGATAGGATAGGGGAGAGGATGGGACCACCAGTAGTACACTATTGCCAGGTCAGCTAATACCATGCATGCAGGAGCCTTTGAAAATTATTAGGTAGAATATACTCACCACCATGAAAATGGCAAAGGCTCTGCCTCTGGTCCGCGGGTCATTATACACATCTGCCAGGATACCAGCCACAATGGCAATAGGTGAACTAGCAAACGCTCCACAGAAGAAGCGGAAGATCAATAGAGCAGGCCAAGTGGGAGCCAGAGCACAAGCCATAGTGAAGATGGTGAAGAGACAAAAGGTGACCAGACTTAGATCTCGTCGTCCATAATGCTCGCTGAGAGGACCCCAAACAACTGGGCCTAACACATAGCCAATGAGGTAAACAGAAATGGGCAAGACACTCTGTTCTTCCGAAGTGATGCCAAAGTCTTTGGTGATATCAGGGATGGCCATGCTTGGAAGGGCAGAGCCCATGGTAGAGTTGATGACGAGAACGGAGGTACATAGTAGAACTAATTTCTTTTTTGTCTGTTATAGGGCTCTACAATTAATAAAGCCGTTCAATATTTTGAGAAGAGGCAGAAGCTTGATTGAGGACATACATCTGACCAATTTACTGGGTTCTCTGGATCGTCAACTTCCCAAGTGACGAGGACTTCGTTTGTGCGGCTCCGGGTCCGGGAACGGATGTTGTGAAGGGCGCCAAGACCTCGGTCCGCTGCCTCTTCCTCATACCGAGATTGAGCTTCGATTTCGTCGAGATGATGTATATGATCTGAGAATGAGCTACTTCTCCTCCGTCCACCTAACAAATTGTGAGCTCGAGTTCACTCCAGAATACAATAGTTCAGTCTCGGGAAGAAGAAGAAGAATATTGGCAACGACTTACGGTATGGTGACGGTTCCCGTGTTGTCTCACTGGATTCACTTGCAGCCATGGTTTCTTGGCGTCTGGAGACACTGAAGCTATTCACATGAGAAAACAATCAATTGGAAGAGTAAAACAGCAGTAACAGCTATATTCATGTGATGTTGCAAGGAAAAGAATGAACAATACGCACAAGCACACGAAGTGGATAGGTTCTGCATGCACTCTTCTCCCCCATGACTTCAAAATTGGCCGATCCGGGTGTTGCATATCTATGGGCTAAGTGGCTACGCCCTCCCTCTTCCTGATCTTATTTGGGGTGCTACTCAGGCTACTGTAAGGCGTAATCCAATGCATGGAGAGAGGCATCTGTGTGGCAATTCCCCATAACTACCACAACAGGAGATCCGGAGCCGGGCCTCAAATATGGGGGCACTTGTGGGTAAAATGTGGGATTCGCGGCGCCGATGATGGAGGCGGCGGGTGTGGGAGCTTGAGGAGCGAGGGGCTACAGCATGTGCGGGAGCCTCTTCCGCAGGTGAGGGGAGGTCGCGGGGCGTCATGAGAACCTTTGTTATCATTCCCCAGAGCAGTTCCCAGGGTACTACGGCTCAATTCTCGATAGTCTGGAGAGTTGGTCCGTATTAGCTTCAATCAGCTCAAAGAGCGAGCGAATCGCTGTGGTTTGGTCATCAAAGTTGGGGTTGCTGGAAGTGGTTCTTGGTGACCGATAACCCGGGAATAGCAACCGGACACAAGACCAAGGAGCTGAGCTGTTCCATAGACATGCGAGTTGTTGACCCGGCTTTCGATACCGGAGGGCGTGACCGGCGACCCCCAATGGGATTACAAATAAGGTTGCCCACAAACGTTGTGATGTGCAGAAGAATTGCTGCATTCACGAGAGACTGGATAAGAATTCTTCCGGCTGAATCGGTGTGGCTTTTTGTGGTTTCTTTGGAGGGGGTATCAGCTTCGATTTTCTTTGTTCAAGTCTCTAGGTTGATCTGCTTTCCGAATCTGGCATATAGCTCGACCTTGAGCTGGGTCATCTCCTCGCGGATAGATGATAGCTTCTCCTCCAAAAATGTTGACTCTTCCTCGAGCTTCTCTGTTGCCTGCTCTAGCATCTCCTGAGCCTGCTCTACCGAGACATGGAAAAAGGCATCGCCAATCTTGTATCTGTGTCCAAGTCAGTCTGTTGGGTATTCGCTTTTAGGGGTATTTCGCTTTCGTACTGGATCTTTTCGTCCTCATCGGCGAGTTCAAGTTCGGTGGACAAATCGTCAAGCTCTTCCTTTTCCTTCTATATAGCAATGCTGGATCAGTCGGTGTTCAACGAAGCTCAGGAGGCATTCCGATGCTCGTACATCGTATACGTACGGTTTTTGTGCTCAGTTCCTCCTCCAACAAAATTTCTCGCTGGTGTAGGCGACTGAATCTGTTGATCTTGTCCTGGTCCTCACGTCGAACCTCAACTTCGTCGGCTGCCTGCTCGTCCGCCTTTGAAAGCTAGAGAGCTGTCAGATATACTAGGATCATACCTTTGATCAAGGACAACTTACCATACGACGTTGTACTAATGAAGCCATGGCGGAAGACCGAAGATGCTATCGCTATTGTACAGATCTCAAGCTTGTGAGCCTTGCGCACAATCAACCCGAATCCCAAGGTGGGTTACAGTGCGTGTTCTCAGCCGTTGGCCTGGCACTGTACACCCCTCACCCGAACCAGGGGCTTCTTCGATTTGAGGGTGTGAAGCTCAAGGTGAGCTAGGTACGTACTGTAGGGTTTTCGGGCGTTGCCGATTGGCTTATTCCCGAAGTTTAGATCAGTGAGGTCAGAGTAGCAACCGTAGAACGCGCTGTCAAAACCACAAACTAAAACAACAACCATTTCTCATCAACCATGGCGCTCGGAAAGAAACCATACCCCAAAGCCACGGTCAAGAAGATCATCAAGGCTCATTCAAACCACAATTTAAAGAAGAATGCCGATGTTACTGTGTGTTTAAACGTTCTCATGGCCGCAATTGATGCTGATGTTTACTTGTCTTAGATCTTCCTCGACTACGTCCTATTCATGGAAACGTACGAATCTGACGAATCCTCCTATATCGCGACAATCCAAGCTAACTAAATCAAAAGCCTTATAAAAGAAGCGGCGATCCATTCGAAACAGTCAGGCGAACGAGGTCTCTCTGCGAGGAGCGTCAAGAAGGTGACGAGAGTATGTCTCGTGAAGCATCTTCTCTCCACATCTGCTGATCCGTGCTGTCTAGGATACCTTGACCAAATTCAAGGGTTGAGAAAAACGAAGAACTGCGACAAGCAACGAAACCTACCGGACTCACAACAGTGTTGCGATCCTCAAGAGCCGCGCCGCCATTGAGAGCCATACAGGCATAGACGCGACATCCGACATGATACAACAGTACCACATACACCGCAGACATTACAGACATTACAGACATTACAGAGTTGGGAATGGAGGCACTGTATGATTTACCCCTTGACGGATTCCGCGACCGGGCAGAGGGCAACGCGAGGTTGAAAGAACATAGCGCTTGCGCACGAGACCACCCACCTAACCTCATCTCAGCTGAATGCGACGATTGGGTGGGGCTTTTTCTTGTCATGACGATGATGCAGACCAACGAGAGAACACTCCGTCTCTATCCGTACAAACAACATTAGTAGATTAAGGCAAACAATGGATGAGTCTTGATAAAGAAAATACTGCACTCAGCCTAAAATTCATCATAATGTGAAACCATTTTATACATACAGCAATTGACAGCCCCGTTTTCTCGGCCAGAAACAATGACAGTGTCAATGCAGGGGGTTTGCTGCCTGGGCGCTCTGAGGTTAGTTAGTGTTGGTACTGGCACTGGCACTGGCGGGCACAGACAGGCACAGACAGGCAAAGCTTCGTTGTACCACAACCTAACTCGGACTTCTCCTTCTCCTGCTCCAGCTCAGCTACCTCGCTTTACTCTTCTCCACCATCTGGACTCAACTCTTCTCTCTCCTCCAAATTATTCTAAACGCATCTCTAGCATTTAGCATTTTCATTTTCTTAAACACTCAACGAACTATCTCCTCTGTAAGCCTGTCGCACACATCGCTGACAGTGCCGTAACTCTCCGCGCAAACCCTCTTCCACCAAATCACACGATCTCCTCATCCTACCGCGATGGCTGCTCAAGCTGTTCAGCCCTCCAAGTCCGCGAAGAAGAAGGCCGCCAAGGCCCTCGAGCGAACCGAATCACCTGCGCCCAGCGTTGCCTCTGCCACTGCCGATAAGAACAGCGATGACAGCTTCGAGAGCCCATACATCAAGGAGATCCAAAAGTATGTTTCTGGGGCTTGAGTTTAATATGCGCAGACGGTAGAGTGCTAACGGTCACAAAGGAACATCCGAAATGTCAACAAGAAGATCGTACGTGCCTTTTTGCCTGGTTACAGCCCAACTGTCGATCATCGTCATACTGACTTTACCGTTAGACCAACGCTTCCAAGACCGACTCCCTCCTGAGCCAGAACCCTGGGAAGTCCCTTGATGAATTGGTCGAGTCTCGAATCATCAACAACGACCAGAAGGCCCAGATCCTCAAGAAGCCCGCTCTGCAGGCCCAGCTAGCGCAATACGAGGAACAGCTTGTGCAATACCAAAAGGTTGACGAGCAGTACCGCACACGTGCCGCCAGTGACAAGGCAGAGTGGGAGAAGAACTTGGAGAAGGCCAAGGCCGATGCTGTTGCAGAGGCCAAGGCTGAGTCTACCAAGTCTCTCCATGACAACCTCCTCGTCCTCTCACAATTTTTGCGACTTGCTGCCTACCGCCGCGAGGAAGCTCAAGACCCCGACTCCGATGAGAGTCAAGCTATCGAGGGTGTGCTTCTTGCCATATACTCTGGTGATGAGAATGCCGTGCAGTCTATGCTCAAGCTTGTCAACGGCTCTGAGGATCAAATTTACAGCGTGCCTGGCGAGCAGCTACAGACCTCTTGTGAGTATCCCAAAGCAGCTCAAATTCGTACTTGCCTTTACTAACAATACTTAGTCTCTAAGGTCAAGGCCCTCGCTCAAGAGTACAAGACTCACTTTGACGAGCCTCAGCCTGCCGAGGCTGAGGCCGAGCATGTTAAGGATGTTGCTACCGATCCTACTATCGCGCACGCTGCCGCTACTGAGATTGAGGCTGGCGACACCGCCGCTCCCGTTGTCGCTGAGCCCTCTTCAATCTCCAACGGCTTGGCCAACGCCAGTGTTGCTGATGATGCTGCTAATGCCGTCGCCGAAAGCCATTGGGACGCGAGTAACGATATGTCTGCTTCACAGGAGTGGGTCGATGTGAAGCCTGCCGAGGCTGTTGAGGCCGATGCTGCTGCTCCTACTCGCGTCGCCAACACCCACTCCTGGGCTGACGACCACCCCGAAGTAAGTTGATTACTTGTTCGATGATATACGATCAGATGCTAACAAGTCAGACCACCGCCCCTGCTGATCCCAACGACGGATTCCACCAGGTGCAGCGAAAGGGTCCCCGTAACGAAGGTGGCAACCACCGAGGTCGCGGACGAGGCGAGCACCGTGGCCGAGGTGGATTCCGCAGTGATGGTCGTGGCCGTGGTCGCGGTCGCGGCGGTGTTGGTCGAGGCGGACGACGTGGCGATGAGGCTTAAGCACCTTGAAACATGGCATGCGGTAAACACACAAACTTACGAATCTCCTTTTCTCTCCCGGAGGCAAATGTACACCATGAGATGACGGCGTTTACAAGTCAAGATTTCTATCTAGGGCGAATAGCCAGGGGACGGACGGTGGACTTGAGGACTTTGCATTTTGGGGTTTTGATGATTTTGGGACTCGGATATACATCTGGCCACGGTTTCGGTTGGAGTTCTCTATACCTTTGTAACAAAATAGGCCTTCCGGGGATTAGGCAGTAGGTAAATAATGTGAATGGATACCCGCCAAATGTGTTTGATGTGTGACACATGATGCAAAGTAGTGTGGATATTGTAGACCGAGCCATTGAGTTATGGTATGGTTCAAATATTACCATGAAGATCGGTACTACATATTATGCCAAGAGTATCGTCTCATTACATGGTGCTGGACATGCTATGATGCCTCATGACAAGGCTGAGGGTCGAAGCTAGAGCTCCAAAGTGTGCCGTCATAGGGTTGACAGGGGGTTTTGGAGAATGTGGGGAGCTCAGAATGTCATGTTATTGGTAGATAAATTGGCCACATTATTGACTGAAGAAGACCAGAGGCCACGTGCGTCTAATCTCATGATAAGGCCATAACGAGACTCCACTGAATATTGCGTTCAGGTAGACCTGATACTCTATAGATCAAACACCAAGAAACATGTCTTGTTTGCATAGTAGTCAGAGAAAAGCCATCACGCCTAGTCAACCATATGATATCTATATCACAGTTCAACTCTTATCCCCAAATTATACTATGCAGTTTGAATCGAGTCAGGATAATCATGAAATTACCCAAGATTACGGATACCTCCACGCCATCATAAGCTATAGCCTAATTACCAAACATCATGAACTTCTGAGACCAAATAGGCCACTTGTCACTACTGGGGGCTTTGATGTGTCAAGCGAACTCGATGGTAGAGCGAGGCCTCGACTCGAATGTTCCACTGTAAATTCTTATCCCTCCAATAATTTCGAGTTTTCTGTCTTATCTGTCTCTCAGCCTTGCATGGGGACTAAACGTCACCGCCGCTATAATACCTATTGTTAGCTGTCCTCTTTCCATGAGTGGCTGGACGCTTCCACTAACTTAGCTTCTAACAGCCATCGTGGCTTCTTGCTCCCCCCATTGGAAGAGGTCTCCATTCTGGCCACATCGTCCAGTCCTCTCTCTCTCTTCTTTAACTTATATATACAAAAAGAGTTTCTCCGGGCTTTTTATTTTCCTGCCCATAGACGAAATCGTCTTTTTGTTCTCTTTTCTCAAGAGGCAAAGCTCCTCGTTGGTTACAAAAAAAACAAAAAACACAAAAAAGACATACCAGTCCTCTGCGAATTGGTGTGCGCAACTGAGCGCACCCCACCAAAACCACCATCATGGCATCTCGAGTCTCGCCGCTCATGACGCTTTTGGCGACAGTCTTCCTCTTCGCCACAAATGTTTTTGCAATCTCAGCTGTTTTGGGTGTCGACCTTGGTACCGAGTACATCAAGGCCACTCTTGTCAAGCCTGGAATTCCTTTAGAAATCGTCCTAACAAAGGACTCCCGACGAAAAGAAACCTCCGCCGTTGTCTTCAAGCCCTCCAGAAATGGTCCTCAGAAGGGCGACTACCCCGAGAGGGCCTATGGTGCCGACGCCATGGCTCTCGCCTCTCGATTCCCTAGCGACGTCTACCCGAACCTCAAGACCATCCTCGGCCTGACCACTCAAGATTCTGTGGTTCAGGAGTACGCTGCCCGACACCCTGCGCTGCAATTGCAGTCCCATCCCACACGAGGCACCGCCGCATTCAAGAGCAAGTCCTTTACTGACGATGTGGAAGCCTGGATGGTTGAGGAGCTGCTCGCTATGGAGCTACAGAGCATCCAGAAGAACGCTGAGGTGGCCGCTGGTGATGGAAGCATCGTCCGCTCCATTGTCCTGACCGTTCCTCCTTTCTATACCGCCGATGAGAAGCGGGCTCTTCAGACTGCTGCTGAGCTTGCTGGTCTCAAGGTCCTGGGACTTCTCAGCGATGGTCTCGCCGTTGGTCTGAACTACGCTACTACCCGGGAGTTCCCCAACGTCAGCAACGGATCTAAGCCCGAGTACAACATCATTTTCGACATGGGCGCTGGCTCCACCAAGGCTACCATCTTGAAGTTCCAAGGCCGATCTATCAAGGATATTGGCAAGTTCAACAAGACTGTTCAGGAGGTTCACGTCCTAGGCGCTGGTTGGGACCGCACTCTTGGCGGTGACTCCCTCAACTACCTCATTCTGGATGATATGGTCAAGCAGTTCGTCGAGTCCAAGGCCGCTCAGAGGGCTTCTGTCGCTGCTGAGAGCGTCAGGTCCCACGGCCGCGCCATTGCGAAGCTCACCAACCAAGTCGAGAAGGTTCGCCATGTCTTGAGTGCCAACCAGAACACCGGAGCCAGCTTCGAGGGCTTGTACGAGGACATCGACTTCCGATACAAGATTACCCGCACTCAGTTCGAGGAGATGGCTGCTGAGCACGCTGAGAGGATCACTGTTGTAATCAACGATGCCCTGAAGGCGGCTAACCTCGACATCATTGACATCGACTCCATTATCCTCCACGGTGGTGCTTCTCGCACCCCTTTCGTCCAAAAGGTCCTTGAGAAGGTTTCTGGCTCTCCTGAGAAGATTCGATCCAACGTCAACTCTGATGAGGCTGCCGTATTCGGTGCTGGTTTCCGCGCTGCTGAGCTCAGCCCCAGCTTCCGTGTCAAGGAGATCCGAATTGCCGAGGGTGGTTTCTACCCCTCTGGTGTGAAGTGGGAGACCAAGGAGGGAAAGACTCAGCACCAGCGACTCTGGTCTGCCGTCTCCCCTCAAGGCGCTGCCCCCAAGGAGCTTACATTCACCAACGAGAAGGACTTCACTGCTACTTTCTACCAGCAAATTGGCTCTGATGAGAAGGATGTTAAGACTCTGACTACCAAGAACTTGACTGCCACTATCGCTGCTATTAAGCAGAAGTATCCCTCTTGCGTCGAGTCTGAGGTTCGCTTCAAGCTCGGTGTCAAGCTCAGCAGCGAGAACGGCGAGGTTGAGATTGCCAAGGCTGCTGTTGAGTGCGAGGCCGAGGTTAAGGAAGGCCTCGTAGATGGTGTCAAGAACTTGTTTGGCTTTGGCAAGAAGGACCAGAAGCCTCTGAAGGAGGGTGAAGGCTCTGAGGAAGAGATGAAGGATGACAAGTCTTCCTCTTCCACTGCCTCTCCTGAGTCTGCTACCGCTTCAGCAGCCGACTCTGCCGCTTCTGGAAGTACCGAGGAGGTCAAGCCTGAGGCCAAGAAGCGAGAGATTGTTGGTATCCCTGTTGAGATCACCATGGAGAACCGTGGTATTCCTGCCCTTACACCAGCCGAGATTTCCAAGTCTAAGGACCGTCTCAAGGCCTTTGCTGCCTCTGACAAGGCGCGCCTACAGCGAGAGGAGGCTCTCAACCAGCTTGAGGCATTCACCTACAAGATTAGGGATCTCCTTGAGGGAGATGCCTTTATTGCGGCTTCTACTGAGAAGGAGAGGACCAAGTTGGCAGAACTTGCCAGCGAGACAAGTGACTGGCTCTACGCGGATGGTGCAGAGGCTACCAAGGATGTTCTCAAGTCTAAGCTCAAAGTTCTCAAGGACCTAGTCACACCCATCCAGAAGAGAGTTGAAGAGACCGAGAGGCGACCTGAATACCTTACTGCACTAAAGCTGACTCTGGAGAATACTCAGGGATTCGTCGACAAGATCAAGGGACAGATTGCTGAGCATGAGAGTTGGCATAAGTCCGCCTCTGAGTCCGCCTCTGCATCTTCATCAATTGAGTCTTCCAGCACCGAGGCTGCGCAAGAGAAGGCCACAGGTGACTTTGACGGACTGGAAGACGAAGATCCTGCTGTTGCGGAGGCCCGCAAGATGGAGCAAGTGATTAGGGAGAAGGGGCCTATTCCTCCTCTGTACACTTTGGAGGATCTCAAGGAAGTGATTGATCTTCACAAGGCCACTCTGGACTGGTTGAATAACCTCGAGGCCAAGCAGTCTAAGCTTGCTGCCACTGCCGATCCTGTACTCCTCATCAAGGACCTCAAGGTCAAGCGTGACAAGCTCGAGAAGGCTAGCGTCGAGGCCGCCCTCAAGGGTGCCAGAAAGGTGGAAGAGAAGAACCGACAGGCCAAGAAGGCTGCCAAGGAGGCTAAGAAGAAGAGCAAAAAGAGCAAGACGACAAGCGGAGAGGCGTCACAGGAGACAGTGCAGCTTAACGCCGAGGACTTCATGAAGGACGGCGAGATTGATAAGGAGCAGCTCGAGAAGTTGCTCAACGACATGAAGAAGGAGAACGAGAAGAATGAGAAGAACAAGAAGAGCGAGGGAGAGAAGAAGCAGACTCACGACGAACTATAGACGATGCCGTATTGACTTTTGATCTTTGCTTTCTTATAACGAAAAAGAAGAAGGTGGAGCTGGTTGTTGATACGCACGCATCTTGATTGATTATTTGATACCGGGTCAGATGACGAACGATAGAATATCTGACTCTGACTATACCTACCATATGAAGTAGAATACCATGAGGATGGACATATGGATTTCTCACCAATGAATGATGAACGGGATCGGAATGTGAGATGTTTAGTATGTCGGTCCTGTTTCACGGGCCGTATCGCTTAGATATATTGGTCAACGGATCCGCGAGTAACGAAGCATTATATCGTGACCTTTGCTGTCTCTACCCGTTCCACGTCCATGTCCATGTCTAGCTCCCTAAGTACTAAGGTAGCTTGGTAGTATGGTTACTCATCCTCATGGTCTTGTGAGCCAATCTCATGACCCAAGTCGAGTACAGGTGCCCCCGTATCTGTCTTTTCAGGATGGAGTATCTAATGTGCCGTCGTTGATTGTTTGCTCCCAGAGACGTGGATTGGATATTCATGCATTGTTACATCGCAGTTGCAGGTTCCCGTGTTTGTCCCCGGCTGGAGCTGTAGGCGAGAAAAACGACCCGATTACAAGAGGTTGTGCAATGGTCGGCGCGAGGTGATGGGCTCGTCTACGGCGAGTGAGTGGCCTTTGGGTGTTACAAAGCGTGGGCCGAGGGCCTAGATATGGAGGTTGGTGATATAGGGGTCTCGGCTTCTACTACTCGAATGAGACGTTGCGAGCTAGACTGTCTTGGCCGAGAAAGTGTCCAGCAGTGCCCATTGATAGCTGTGAGGTACTAAGGTAGGTAGGTACCTTAAGGCAACCAACTGTAGCACCTCCGTCCCAGGCTCTCTCTGGGTCTGGTATTTAGATGATTCACTGGCCCTGTCTAGGCACCTTACCTTAGGTAGGTAGGTATCAAGTTCCAGTTTTCCCTCCTTCTTTCTATGTTTCCTTCGTCAATCTCTCCCCCAGTTACACCTTCCTGTGTATTACATTCTCGTTTATCCCGTACCTTAGTTTCTTCTTCTCGACTACCTATTCCTCTATCATCCTTCAGCCTCTTGACCAACCTCGACTCGCCTCCTCCAATCTGAATCATGAGAAGCCTCGCCTTTCTTGCCGTGCTGTTGGTAGTCAGCGTTGCTTCTGCTTCTGCTTCTGCTTCTGCTTCTGCTTCTGCTGCTGCTTCTGCTGCCACCCCCCAGCACAAGGGTCGCAAAGGCTTTTCTCTCGAAGCTACCAAGAACTCAAACTCCAAGCCCGATTTCGTTCGAGAATGGGTCGCAGCTCACCAGAAATGGGGGAAGGGTGTCTCTCCAGAGACTTTGTCTGCTTTCTCACTTCTTGATGACGGTATTAACTCTAATACTTGTCGTCCATTCACACACTAACCATTTTGCAGATGGCCGTGTCGATGTGAAGCCCCTCGGAGCAGATGAAATCTACATCGCCGATGTCAAAGTTGGAAATCCGCCTCAGACTCTCAAGATGGCCCTCGACACTGGCTCTGCAGACTTGTGAGAAACATGCCCTTAGATACCAGCGATTTATGCTGACTTCCACTTCGGGTGGGTGCAATCTACAGACACAATCTATCGAGCCAACCCTGAAGGTCCTTGGGCTCCTCGTTACAAGCCCAACTCTTCCAAGACATCTCGCCGACTTCGCGATGCCGAATGGGAAGTTGAGTACGGTGAGAATTATCTCTCGTTTCATACCGTGGGGACATGTTGTGCTGACCTCTTTGATAGTCGACGGAACTCATGCTAATGGCATCGTCTACCTCGATACTGTCCGCTTGGGAGACTTTGAACTCAACAACACAGCTATTCAGTCTGCTCAGATCGTTGCTCCTCGCTTCGAGCGTGAAACTGAACTCACAGGCATCTTGGGCCTTGCCAAGTCTCTTCCTAGCAACATCGATCCTCCGACTCCGTCTCTCCTTGATAAACTTCGTCCTCTACTGGCTGATCCAGTCTTTACCGTTGATATGCGTCGAAATGCGACAGGTCGCTTCGATTTCGGTTACATTGATGAGAATCGAGCCAAGGACAACATTTCATGGATGGCCACACGGGAGGATAGCCCCCATTGGGATGTCACATTCGACACTACAGCCTGGACCGGTCTTCGTCAAGTCTGGATGGCTCACACTTTCGAGGCTACTATCGACACGGGAACTACACTGCTGTTTTTGCCCGGGGATCTGGCCAGTATGTACTGGTACGACGTTCCAGACATGCGTGTAGATCCTCGTCTCGGCGACTCGTTCACGTTTCCTTGCAAGTTTTCCAACGATCTTCCAGACTTGATGTTCAAGGTGCCAGGCACAGAGCACGTTCTGAGGATTCCTGGACCGTACCTCAGCTACAGCACAACCGACAACGATTCAGACTACTGCTGGGGCGGTTTGCAGAGTGCAGAGAGCTTGGGTGTTACCATCATTGGTGATATTGCGCTCAAGGCCTTGTATGTCGCATTCGATCTCGAGAACAACAAAGTTGGGTTTGCCAACAAGGATCTTGATGATGTCGATGATTGGTAGTGGTTGTGGGCATGGTCATGGTTGTGGTGGCGTGGGTTTCGCGTTCGGCATTTTAAAGCATGTCGATATGTAATTCTGGAGCTGTCGATATAGGTCGGCTATTGTGATGCTTTGTAAGATGAGAAGAGCCAGAGCCATTCATGTGTAATAAAATCAAAGCCATATCAGAACTCAAGGGTAGAAGCGAGGCATTGTTCAAGTGACAAGGTGAAGGATTACCCGTATATTTCCACCCATGCCGTAACTGGAAAAGATACATATAAACCTCATTATTCCGGCCGTGAATTCAAGTCGATTGAGGCACAGTTGATGCACTTGCTATCAATTGACATGCATACCAGTCCATCCAAATACATTCCCGTCCTATTCATTCCGTCTCATCTCAACTCATACAAACAGTCCCCGGTCCAGTCCATCCAATCCACTACCCCCCATGCTAGACTCAGACGTGGACGTGGACGCTATCCTCCCATAAACAATATGCAGCAGCCTGACGCAACAGTTGAAGCGAGAGGATGAAAATAATAGTAAAATGATGTTGCAAATGCTGCCTCTATGAACGCCGGGAATCTTGGTAGCGAACGACAAAAAAAGGGGGGGAAGGGGGGACTTCAGGCTGGGGATGCGCCGTTGATTTCCCCCGGGCTCCTGAAAACTCCTCCAGCAACCGAAAAACATTGTTAATAATAAAAATAGTCGAGGGCGTTTGACGTTATTAATGCGCCTCGGCTGCAATTCGTGGCTTTCTTCGAAACAGTGAACTGGCCAGTCGTCGAGGGTTGCGCCGAGTCAGTTTTGAAACATGTTCCCCATAAAGATGAACGGTCGGGCTGGAGTGCGAATTGCGGTCTGGCCAAGGGTTGCATGCAGCTCAGCCGTTGGCTCTCCACGCCCGCTACCGTCCACTAGCTCATGAGGGGCGGCATCTTCTCTTGTAAGAGGCTGACTGGCGGTGATGAGAGAGAGTTGGCCCTCGATAGAATTGAATGGTTCATGGAGAGAAAGGGAGCAGCAAAAAAGGTCAGATTGCTTTATTCATGGTCTCCGTCTTTATAAAAAGTCAAAAATATTCGTCAGCGCGGGCCGTCTTGCAAGTCATCGCGGGTGACGACGTAGTATTCACCTTCACTGGCACCCGGGGTCGGGGGCATGTTGCCCGAGGAGGGAGCTTGCTGAGAAGCGCGGGCTGTTCCCGGTCGTGAGCGAGCCTTGGAGTCGTCCGTGGGAGCATCAAGGGAGCTTGGCTGCTGCTGAGTCTGGGACTGGTTGGTGTTCTGTGTCTGGACCTGTGGCAGAGGAGAGCGCTGCTGGGTGGTGCCTACAGAGCGACGTAGGCGGTCTTCCATTTCGCGGATGCGGGCTTCGAGAGAGGCGAGTTCTTCGGTGTTCTTGTCGACTGTTTGCTTCCTGAACAAGGTGAAATGCGGTTAGATGCAAGGTTTCTGGCGTAAAACGGTGAGCAAGTGGTAGACCAACTTATCGTGGACTTGCTGATCCAGATCGGTGAGCGAGTTCTCGATGCGGAAGATGTCCATCAACTCTGCACTAAAAGAGCGGGCGATGGTACTATACGAAAGAGGGATGTTAGGTCTTGGCTCGCGATCACATTGATTTTGTAGACGACATGACGGGCGTCTTCAATTGAGGTGAGTATAGGGGGATACGGACGATTGAGGGCGACGGCCACTGGGCTGCCAGTCGCGGTCGAGCTCTTCATCGGTGAGAGTCATATTGGTTGCTGATTATACGAGGTTGATATGATAGAAGCTGAGCGTAGTAAAGCTAAAGGTCGAGGAGTATGGAATTGGGTATCACAGTTGAAGGCGCAAAGAGATGAAGAGTTGGGAATGAGAATGAGAATGATGGATTGGGGGAGAAATGAGACGGGAGCTCAGCTCTAAAGACAAGAGAGGCACTTGTAGTGGCCGTAATTAATGGAAGTTTCCAAGGGACGGGTTCTACCTTTAGAGCTTGAGCTAGAGCTAGCGACAGCCATTTCCTGAGGTGAAGTGGGCTCTCCACTCCCTTTTGCCCCACACGCGACCCGGCGCCCACGCGCACAGCGCATCTGTTAGGGGGAGGGGTTCACTGTGAGATCCACTCCAGCTGGCCCTAGGGCAGAAGGTCCCCTGGAATTGGCGGCTTTTTCTGGCAGTCTAGGCAGTCCAAGGGGAATTTGATTCGATAGAGAGGGGAGGGTGGGGGTGTGATGTAGAAATAGGTAGGGTGTGCATGAGGTTGGGAGTTCAAGTTTAGGTTCTCTGATGAATGAACCTTTTTTTCTACCTACGGATGCGGATTGAAAGAAGAGATGATGATATAACGGTTTAGAACAAAGAGTCGATGATCAGTGTGAAAGCAGCTAGGTTTGAGACTCAATGATTTGTTTTGGTCTGGAGATGTGACAACGTGGTTGAAAACGTCAGGAGGAAAAGTCCAAGACATTGTTGATAAACTCTCCATGACAGACCAACGCTACAGTGATAGTTTCCATCCGTCAAAAACCGTCAGATAGATGCCATACAACCTTCCCTTCTTCTGTGTCGTCAATATCCGTGCATTGATCAAATGCCCTTGAATAGTCCTCACGCCCCCCGCAAAACAGGCGGTGATACGACCCCCCTTGCCCTGTTCGAGACTTGATGAGCAGATGAGCAAAAGGTTTCTATTTGTTTAATGGATAATTATGGCTTCTCCGTATCGATTTAATGGCTAATTAACAGCCGAGATGGCCTGGGCGTGACGAGGTCGTATCTGGTGGAACACACACGCCCCCGAATTATCATCATCAATAAGAGGCTGAGACTGGAGGAGGACAAGACGAGAAAATAAAGACAATGCATTACATGCGGACTGCTCCTGAGCCTGTAATTAACTGAGCAACCCCCTATTCTGAGATACAGACAACAGCGAATTTGTCTCATCGCAGCACAGTTTGGTAATCATGAACCTGTTATTTCTTGGTGTAGACCTCTATCTCGCCAAATTTCCACTCATTTACCCAGCCATGGCTCGGCAGCGCCTATCATCATGTACCTACTGTACGGATACTGACTGTATCAACCAACGTGCCCAAGCGAAAAGGGGGCCGAGTGGGCGGATGACATCAATTTTAATTTACGTATCTTTGAAATCCCGGTTCCATTGTTTTAACTGAATGACGATGCATGATTACCTGCTTCTCTCTCCTTCTAGACTCTCTCTCCTGTGATTTGAAACGAAAGCATCTGCATTTGTCGCGTGCTTCATTAGTTGCCATTGGATAAGTAAGGCACGTTCTAAGAGAGACAGGGCTATAAAACGCCATTTCATTAATTAATCGATTCAATTCAAAAGGCACGCGCCATCTTGACGAGACTAGGATCGAGTGAAATTTAATGCTAGTTCCACTCCCTCTTCCTCTTCTGTTCCTTGCTCTTTCATGCCCCCGATCTTGATGATTGCGCTGACCAAGACTCTCCGCTTTTTGGCTGGGATAAAGTGATTCTCGTGAAGTCATCATGGCTTTGACTTGGACTAGGGTGATGAACTGAGACATGTCATGGGGCACTTACACCCGACATTTCTACCGGCTAAGAAAGAGTAAAGATCTCCCGTGACTTGTAGACATGTACATATATGTTTTGGCCATGGTCTTCTGTTTCATATCGTCAGGACATGAACAATGCGCAAGACTGAGTAAAGTGTTTAGTTTAGGGTAGACGTGATGACCATATAATGACCAGGCATCTCATCCCCCACTATCCGTACACGGCTCGAACCGAGACTCGGTCATCCCGATGTGATGCATCAAAAGACTTGATCCATGTGTATATGTCGTTTCACTAAGTGACTTGACGTTTACAGGAGAGGACCATCTCTCGGTATATTGTGCTTCTTCTTTAGACACTCATCAAAGTGTAGCCTGCATAAGTAAACATCATAGCAGCAAAATGAAAATCATAAAATCAGTCTCAACATCAATGGTTACTTTACTTACTTATGTATCTATCTATCCTACGATAGATATCGTGATATCCCAACGACTTGAAAACTTCAGCAAAAACAACCAAAAAACAAGCTCACATGCCCCGTACTGGAATCGAACCAGTGATCTTATCATTACTAGTGATACGCTTTACCACTGAGCCAACGGGGCTTACTTGCGAGCTTATTGGGGAATGCGATGCAAATTGGCAACTTGAAGATGGGAAAAGGCCAGTGGAATTTGGTGATCATAGGTAGGATGAACCAGATACTACCTAGTCATGACAGTGACCATTGGATGTAAGTCAAAGTGGAAGCGGGGTCATAGAGTTTGAAGCCAAAGTGCGGAACGGATAACTCTACCGTATTCTCTAAACTCAGAGTGTTTGTATTTACGATAAATTTAGAATTCTCTACCAAGTTCACGTTGATTTTCAACGTCAATATAGAATCATGCTTTCATCCTATCAAATGGGCCAAAGCCACGACTAATTATGAACTGGCTCAGATGGTTCATCTATGGCTGGAACTTAATCCACGCAATACCATTCGTCAGCCAGAAGATGTCAAGCTATGCCAATGAACATGAGATACAGACACTTACTGATTCTGCAAGTTGATAACTTCTCAACATTGTTCATCGCTTTACAAACGAGCGCAACCAGACAATGAATCACTCCCCGTTTCAACATGAACAAACGAACAAATTAGCTAGCTATACCCTCCCCGAAATTCCTGTATTCACTCCGTTTAAAGTTGAATGTTCAGTGCTATCTGCAAACTGGTTGCCACTGTCACTGCTATGTTGCCGCATATAAACGCCGTGGCAACTGTACATTCCCCTCGGTATATCATGTTACGTCCTACCAATCTCGACTCTTCTTCCAGCAAAACAAATACTACTCCCGAAACATTCAGAACTATACACTCGCCTAGATTTTGACCAGAAAGAAACATTGCTAAGCTCTATTCGATCAACAGAGGGAAGTGAGTCCTCTAAAACCATGCCTCCATGGTGAACAGATTACCTAACCAGATACAATAGAAGACAGCAATACGACTATAAGAGAGAACCTTGGACCCCCCTGCCCAGAACCATCATCAGCAACAACAATGAACAACCCTGCTATCGGGACCCTTGAGACCCCTCAACCTGTTAGATCTCTCCCTGTCGGCTTCTCTCGAGATGCTGGGGCCGGCTTCATGCTTGGTGGTCTCGGGGGTGTCATTGGTTTTGCTATCTCGTACTGTATCGTCTGCTTCATCTTGAGCATCGTTCGAGCTCGACGCCAGCGCAACAGACGCCAGACAGCGGTGGAATAAGGATGCAGCGGCAAACATCGATTCTTTTCAGTCTGAGATATATCCAAAACAAGGCTTGGGTAGTTCTGGCAGGGTGGTATGAGATGAATCTGACTGCAAGTAACATTGCATTGGTAGACGAGAGTTGGGTCAACGATCACAGTAGAGTCACAAGATTCGAGAACTTCAAGACCAGACCCAAGTGTCTTTAGAATGACAGTTTCTGGTAGTACCTGGAATGTCAGAAATACTGCTAGGTCACCATCTCACCAACAATCATCGTAGAGATTCCTGAATATACATCTATATCAGACCGGAGACATGACATGCTGCAATCAAGGTGAACCCGGACTCAAGCACTATTCAAGAGCTGTGTGTAAATGATTTTGAGTCAGAAACCTGTGTCAATTCTTTCTACCTAAAATCTCTATATATACACCCCTTCATCTGGAGAAATCAGCCTCGAAGCAACAAAAAGTGTCGGGCATTAGTAAATTGACAAAACGCCGAACCGAACTCCAACCATTTAAGGCGTAATATCAGAAGAAACAAGGACCCAATTCCGATTTTCTAGCCATCTCCAGCGTGTTCACATTTCGTGTATGTTTGTCATGTATTTGATTTCATGAAGCATCATTGGATTTGTTCATCAGCTTTCATCGTGTATCGTTGATGGACCGTACCCATCTCGTATTCACCCATAGCAATCATGTTTTCATGAACTCGTCATTTTAGCTGCGAATCGAAGGGGTCTTGCCGCCGCCAAAGGCAATCGAGGGAACGGCGTTAGACTGGACTTCAGCTCGCTTCTCAGGGTTCTTAGTAGGATCGTTGAGATCGTCACCATCAGCACCGGGGTTGGCCATCTCGTATTCGAGAGTCTTGATGAACCAGTAGAAGCAGACAGCAATCAGAGAGCCAATTCCGGGACCAACCCAGTAGATCCAGTGCTCGGAGTCGAAGGTACCGGTGATGACACAAGGACCAAAGCTCCGGGCAGGGTTGAGTGACCCACCAGTGAACTGGACGCCGACCATCTCTGCAATAAAAAGAGCCAGGCCGATACCGACGGGAGCAATAAATGTGGCTCGGTGCTTCTCTTTGGCAAGCATGAAGATGGTGAAGACCAACTCAGCAGTGAGAAGAGCTTCGATGAACACACCCTGAACCAGAGATGCACCACCTCCCAGAGTAGTTCGGACGTTGAATGTCTCAGGAAACAAATATCGTACCATAACGGAGGCAAGCATTGACCCAAGAATCTGAGAGAGGAACAGACAGATAGCTCTTGTCATGCTGATAGCCTTCACCATCAACATGGCGATAGTGACGGCAGGGTTAAAGAGACCACCGCTGATACGGAAGAAGACCCAGACATTGACCATGAGCGAGAAACCGAAGATGATGGAGATGTAGAGGAGCTTGGAAACGTTGAGGCTACCAGTAGACTCTCCTGTGGTAGTCTTGCTGTCGGTTTGGGCCTGAATATTGGCAACTTCTGTACCGGCAAAGGCGAAGAAGAGGAACATGGTAGTGCCGATGAGCTCGCCAAGACTGGCGACGAAGTGGTTCTTGAAATTTGAGTTCATCCACTGAGTCAAAGGAAGACGCATGATCTCTGATTTCTCCTTGGGACTGAGGTTACTCCACTCAAGCTTGCCTGTAGAGATATTGAAGCCGTTGAGGGTAGAGGCACGTCGGTGATGAAAAGGTCGATGAGGATATCCCATCTCCTCGTCCATCATTCTGCGTCCGCCAGTGGGAGGCATGCGAGGGTCGTCACTGCTGTAGAACTCTTCATCCGAATCATGAGGGTGCGCTCGACGGCGGTTCATGAATGTGGGAGGTGGGTAAGGGCCTCTTCGAGCAGTGTAACGATCATTGCGACCTTCATTGCGCCAGTATCGCTCATAGTCACTCACTGCGGGGTAGTCGGCAGCCTGGTCAAAGTCGTAGTCTTCACCACGATAGCGTCGTCGCGACGATTTCATGGAACCTCCAGAGTACTGAAGAGGCTCTCCGCCATCCTGAGAGAAGCGAGCCGTCTTGGGAGTGACAAAGTTACCGGTGCGAGAGCCAGGACGGACTCGACTGGGATCTTGACTGATAACGGGTTGGAGGGGGACTACTGTATCAGCCTCGGAGTTTCTGTTGCTGACTGGAGGGTTGTCTCCATGGGTGATGACTGGAGTAAGAGCTGGGTTGGACGGTAGGCTGTCGGCTTCAGGAGAGTTGTCTCGCATGAAAGGGACTCTTTCATTAGAGGATCCATTGGCTTCAGGAGGATTAAAGGCGGATGCGTTGATAGCAGGTGTACTGCGAGCAGATCGGCTTTGTATGGAAGAGGACATGTCGGATGGAGAAGAAGAAGTGAGAGTCGTTTCAATAGTAGGCAAAGGGTCAAGAGACATTGAATGAAATCAGTTGAAAACCCAGGATGAGCTCTCGTCTTTCACTTTGAGAGATAAGCAGTTGAGATGATTGAGATTATTATAGATTGATAGCTGACAGAAACAGACGACGAAAGTCAGTATTTATGATAAGAAGAGGATCATCTCGTGAGGCTGAAGTCAGGGTCCTCAGAGGGTTCACCAAGTGACCCGTCTCCCCGACTCGGCCCTGATTCTTGAGGCTATCCTTGCTAATGACATCTTGAGGAAGGCTTTGATGGTGGGTATGTAAGTTGAGCTCTAAAGAAAGCCGAGGCGTCAGCGTGCATCAGGACGAATAGAAGCTGCGCAAGTTGAGATGGGCAGCATGGAAGCCCTGAGTTAGACGAGAAGAAGCAAAGAGGAAAACCCAAAAGCTTGGATCTTGTGAGAGTCAGTGAAGGGACCAGTTTCATGGGAGGACCCTGAAGAGGAGCGAGCCGACGTGGCGCGAGGGAGGCCGGTAGTTAAGTGAAAACGAGAATGACGTAGCGCGAACGGCTGAAGATCTCAGCGATGGTGACAGCTTGGACCGTTAATCTGGATCGTTGCCAATGAGACGGGAGAGATGAGGCGTTACATTGGGCGATGAACCAGGATGATGGCTGTAGATGAGGCTGGCGATGCGGGCCCACTCGACTCAAGTTGAGGGACTACACGCAGACCGTGCATGGTGAAGGTGTTTCTAGCCAACGACGAGAAGAAGTTTCAACTCCACGTAGAGCCATGAGCTTATGTTTCATGTTGAAAGTGTGCGCTAAGGAGCCAAACCAGACGATGTCCCGCATGCCTCACTTTTAGTTGGCACGGTGAGACTCGAAGCGATCTCGGTATTCCCGTACAACCTCAGATTCTGAGTATGAGGACGGACCCAGGGGCCTTGTCTTAGCTTCAGGAACGACACTGGCCGTTGAACGGTTATAACGGCCATGGTCAAGGCGTTGCGTTGCAGTGGAGAGATTGGACGGGCAACCCGTGAGATTCAATTGATTAAGGAATTGTCGTATTGCTTCAATGTAACAAGATCGAAGATCATGGCGAAAGGCAAATGGTGCTGCGCATTCGTCATCAGGATTAACCTCCCTGCTTGATGTAAGTCAGCGGCGTAGCATAGATTTCAGCGATCAGTACGACTCCGAAGACCGAAGAAGATGGAGGGTACTATATTCATAGGTCCACAAGGGTCAAGGCCAAAAGTTCCTTGTAGTTGAGTCAAGAACTGTCAGTGTCAGTGACATTCTGTCTGTCGGTGAATGACATGGCATGCGTCAGATCTCGGACCAAGATTTTCTGGAAGCTTTTTTAAGCATGAGGCCGGGGTTACACTGGGAGAGGCTGGCTACTGGTCGGGTTGCAGTAATACAGTTAGTAGTTTTGGCGGGGTAGAAGAGGAGGAGGACCCTGTAAGTTGCAACCAGGAAGTTCGGTCGGTAAGAGGCGACTTCGGTTATGATTAGGCTTTGGAGTATGAAAATAGCTCAATGAACAACTGGTGATATTGTATAGAGAGTGTATCGAGCCTGCTGAGTCGTCGCATTGCATTGGCTTGTAGCATTAATTCTGCCTATGGCTGAACTGAAGTGATGATGTTTGAAACAATCAAGGCCGAGGGGCAAGATGGGCAGGGATCAACTTCAGCTGAGGTGAGCCTAACTTAGACAAGGCAAGACACTTAAAATAGATTCGACAGAGGACAGGACACGTGACAGCGCGTCCAATTGTCCACTCACATACCATTTTCCAACGACAGCTAGCTATGACCGCGACCGCGCCTAATAATTGACCTTGGAGATAATCAGTGAGCGTTGGCAGTGTTGGCCAGTTCCAATATCAAGTGATTACTGCCAATCAGGATGGACATCACTCGTGGTTCAAGAAGAGCACGGCATGTAGCTGCCACTCATGCGAACCCAAACAACAACACAAACGCCCGGGCACAGGCACAGGCAAATAGGGCCTCGAGCCCGAGACCTGTACCATCCGATATAACCTCATCCCCAGTGCCCCAAGCTCCAGCTGCTACTCCAAGCGGCCCTTCTACTAGATTGCACCCGAGCCAAGGCGCTTCTCCTCTTGCTGCTGCTCCAATGGTTACGCCTGACGGTCCTCCAGTTCATCGAACACCAGATCAACCTCCTGACCAGAGACGACGTCGAGCGCCTCCTCCTAATCCGTTTCGTCTGTATAGAAGTAAGTAAAATATTTCCAATTAAACGTGCATACTTAGCGTCTCTTTCTGGCAGTGCCATGATCTCATATCGGCTGCGATCCCAAAGTGTTTGCAGCTGTAGTTGGCTGCCATTGGTCATCTGCCACTTATCGACGGCTGCCACCAGTGATTCATTGCCCTCATACTTGCTCGATGGGCCTCTTTTGTCTATTGTTCGATGACTCGATAGGAATTAGACTGATGCCTTCATCTCTCTTCTGCTCTTATACCTTCTGTTCTTCTTCTTCTTCAACACCAGATCTACACTTCATACTCCTTCACGCATCATCATCTCTCCCCATATCCCAATAGCCAATTCTTCCAACAAATATCTTGTTAACCCTCTTTCTCTATCACCATCTTTCCTTTCTTCTGGTACCTTCATCTGCTGTTCTCAGCTTGATCACTCCTTCATCACTGAACTTGTTCCCCCTTTATCCGAACAAACCATCCCATCCCTGAACATGCCTTCGCGCCGCGACATCTACATCCCTCCCCCTCCAGCCTCAACTCATCGAATCAACCGCGATCACCGCATCAAGCGAGTTCCACTCCAAGATCTTGCCTTCAAGAAGTCCAGTGGCGCTCTTCTGCAGCAGCGCAAGCGAGTCTTCCGAACCGTTCCTTCTCCAGACAAGGAGAACGTGGAAGCCTGCTACCGAGCCATTGATCATCTCAGTGTCACCTTTGAGGAGTGGTATCAAGAGCGCATGCGACTTCTCCGCGAATCACGAGAACTGCGAACAAGTATTAACAACATTCTCCTAGCTGCCCAGCAGCCTACAGACCGATCTCGTCTCAGCATGCCTCCCCGCGATTCCGACGCCTCTAGCTCCGACGCCGAGCCTGATGAGAGTATTCTCTTCAACCGCGCTCGCCCAATGGCTGCTCCCGCTGGCCCTTCTTCTGATGCCACAATGGCTAACAACGACGACCAAGCTGCTGAGGACGATGTTGATCAGCGCACTCTTTCTCACTCCCCTGAAGAGTATGAGGATGAGAACTCAATCGACGAAGAAGAAGAAGAAGAAGTCGATGAAGACGAGGATGACGAAGAAGCCGCTGAGCACGACCAGGCTCATGAAGCTGCTACCCTTTTCGACCCCGCTACTGCTGGACTAAAGGAGATTTCCAACCTTGCCCGTTTCACTGTTAGCAGCCACAAGCCTGGCAATGGTGTTGAGGAGCTCAAGAGCGATGACCTCAAGCTCTTCTGGCAGTGAGTTCATCTGCCAACTCTCATCTACTTTTCACCCGACTAACACTTCTCAGATCTGATGGCCCTCAGCCTCACAAGCTCACCATGTACTTCACCAAGCGTGTTGGTATTCGCGACATTCGCTTCTACGTTGACTACAACGAGGACGAGTCCTACACCCCTACCAAGGTCGTCTTCAAGGCCGGCACCAGTGAGAACAATCTCATCGAGTTTGCTACCATGGCTCTCGAGAATCCCTCCGGCTGGCAGCAGGTTCCCATCGCTGGCGCCGGCGGTGGCCCTGACGGCAACACCCTCGTCGCTTGGGTCGTTCAGATGCAGATCCTCGAGAACCACCAAAACGGCAAGGATACCCATCTTCGCGGTATCAAGATTTATTCTTTCGACAATGACTCCGCTCTTGGCCCCGGTCGCGATGGTAACCCTGTCGAAGATGTCCTCGACCTCATGGACACGGCCACTAGCCATATCAACCCCAGCTCTACTCGTTCGCGCCTCAGCAACTTTGGAGCTTCCAATTTTGAGTCTGCGGAGGGAGGTCTCGCCATCCCTGAGTTCATGCGAGAGCCTGAGATCCGCTAAAGAATCTATCTTAACCACCACGAACGGTACTATACTTATCTTGTGATCTGTCATGTTATGAACTCGGTAGCTACACGGCGGGTATTCCCTTCCTTTTTCTTTTCTTTTTCGTTTTTTTTTTTTGGGGGGGGGGGGGGGACTCGGTATTCATGACGGACTCGGAGTCTTGGGTCACTCGCACAAGAAAAAGCATTTCGGTGGAGTTTGGAGTTAAAGACACTTGTTTGTTATCATGATCTGCGCCAAACGATGGCGGCACTGATGCGATGGATTTGCTGGCATTACGAATTGCGCCTCAGCAACTGGCTAAAGTAGACGGATGAGAGATGATAGATACCAGAAATTACATTGATTCGAAGAATTCTTTGAGTCTTTCTTTTCTCTCTCTTTCTGTTGCACAATGAACTGCATGCATTACTATGGTAGATGATAAATTGCGACTAGTGATCCCTCTATAATTCATGTTATCCACGATATTATGCATGTTTCTCCCCTTCGCATCCTCCATCCATCAGCCACTGAAGTATTACTGAACACCCGCTGTTTCTAGTGTCGAGGCCATCTTGGTGGTAACTTGTACTAATACGCCGGACCCCTCCCAAAACTCTATCAATCATCTGCCATGTCGTGGCCTTCATGTTCCTTTTCTCTCTTACATAACGCGCGCTGGCAAATCTTCCATATCGTCCATAACGCTGTCTGAATCGTCGGCGGCAGCCGATACCTCAGTGACGCCAGCAGATCGGAACCTGCTAGGCGTCTTTCGCTTGCGCGTCTGAGCCTCGTCAACCTCAGAGTTGTCCTCTGCGGGAGCCCCGGCCTGAACCTCCCCATCATCCTCAATTGGGTCCTGAGAGGGGGCTGCACGTCTAGCAGATCGACGGCTAGGCGTGGCTCTAGCCGGAGTAGATCTGGCAGCTGACTTGCGAGGGGGCTTAGGTGCCTTCGCCTTGCCCATACCTGTTCTCTTTGCAACGCGGGTTGCCTTGGGGGGAGCTGGCTCATCAAACACAGGTGTGCTGGTGGGCTTAGCGACAGGCACAGGCTCTTCTTTCATCGGTGCATCGACGGGCTCCTCAGGCTGTTCGGGCTCTGCATGATCTGCAGAAAGAGCTGGGTCAACCATTTCAGTATCCTCCATGGGAGCCAGGTCTGCAACTGCAGCAACGGGATCCATTGATGCCATCGGGGCTGGGTTGAAGTCCTCCATTGGTGCGATAGGCAAATCAGGATTGATGTTCTCATCAGGAACGCCGTATTCACCCTGTGGTTGTTCGGTTTCCTCTTCATCAGCCTCGTTGACAAATTCGGCGCTCATGTGGCTCTGACCATTGGCAGGAGTGTTGTTGTGAGAAGCGTGGGCGGTTGGGATACTGTTGACGAACTCCATTTCCTCCGCATCGTCGAAAAGAGCATCGTCGACATTAGGAAGCTCGCCAGTCTGGGCGTACAAATTAAGAAGGTATTGTGCAGAGTCTCGTACAGTCTTCTGTTCTGACTCGGGTACACTTTGCTTCAGGCGTCGCCAAAGAAGCATCTGCGTTGGCCGATGCCAGCTGTTACGGAACTGTTTGTCAACCAGCCTCTGCCACGGAATCTTGGCTTCAATTGATGCGGATGAGCCTGAAATAGCCATGATCATGCGATACCGTTCTTCCTCAGGCATCGCGGCAATTTGACGACGGGCTTTCTCGAGACGGAAGGAAATGGATGCATCGGGCGCATGAGACACCAACTTATCCTTGCCATGAGTCTTGATGTTCATGGCCCTCCATTTGGTGATACACTGAAGTCGACTGCGAGTTCTCCCCATACGCTCACTGATGTTTTGCCAATCGATCAGTTCCTCATATGGCTTCTTGAGCAGTTCGCGGGTAGGTTGGATGATTCGTAACTCGTCAATGGCGGCCATGGCTTCCATTACATACTGTGTCAGGTTACCCTCTTCCTCCTCATCCCAGGTATCCTTCCGCTGGGAGTCTCCGCAGATGATGTAGTTTCGATAACGATCCCGAAGATCTTCTGGGTGACGGTTGATGATACCCGCAATCTTGGACCACTTTGTTCCGTTGGCCTCAATAAGGTCACGGAGCTCGGCATCTTGCTCGCTTGTCCAAGTACCACGAGCAACGAAGTTGTGGAACTTCTTTCGGGTGATATTGATGATTTTCTGTCTGTGTCGGTCTGGGCATGTTGCAAAGATGCGTGCCCAAAGGGCGGCATGCTCATCACCAGCGGTTGTACCTCCAGGAGCATGGATCATAGCATTTAGTTCATGCTGCACCATGTTGCGCTCGACACGGTAACTCTCAACTGCTTGTGCAATACGACTGAGTTCCTCACCTGTGAATCTTCCCTGGGTGAAGCCAGCCATTCGGTTGCGTCGTCCGGTTGCTGGGTTGCCATATAGGTCGTCATCATCTCTGACTTCCATGTCTTGAGATGAGAGTGCACGATTGGCTTCAGACTTTCTACGATTTGAAGCCTTCTTGGTGCGCTTTCGTGGCATCGGTGTCATGGCAGAAGGTGATGGGAGGTCGCCCTCGGGGACCTCGGGAGAAGGCGATTTCTCAAAGAAAGTAGGCTTTGCCTTCTTAGCCTTGCCTGATCGTGTTCGCTTGGCACTGGCACTTGGGGGGTTTGAGGCTTGAACTGGGCTTCCGGGAACATCATACACATCGTTGCTTGTATGGGGACGCTGCGCAGATGTTGGAACTTCCATCTCCTCAGGGTGCACGGATGGGTCTTGTGTGTTGGGTTGGTTCTGACCGTTGATGTGCGCATTCCACACGTCCCTGGCCACTTGTTCAAGCTCCTGGTGTTCTGTGTTCTCTTGCCCATTGATTGCAGAAAAGCCAGACACCTCAGTCTCCTGATCCTGGGTCTGCTTCACTGATGCATCAATGTCCATCTCGTCATGAGCGGCACTACCTTCTCTTGATCGGGCATCACGCACCTCGAGGCGTGCAGCACTGGGAGATTGGGGTACATCCTCTGCGACGTCATCGTAAATGGAAGCTGGGCGAGCTGCGTCCCTGGTGCGAAGGAAAGAGGCAGCTTGAGATTCTTTAATGTCTGCTTCCTCAATTTGGCCATCTTGTGTTCCTGGTTCCACCAGCTGTGATTCTATGTCGGCTGCCTCGTCACGGGATCTCCGCTTCTTGCGTTGCTTGCCGTCAGTAGAATCCGAGGGGTTGCGCTTGCGCTTCGTTTGAGTAGCAGGAGCAGCCGCCTCATCATCAAGGTCAACAGCCAAGTTGTTGTCCAAAGGCTGAGATGGGAACATGGTTGATGTGTTGTTTTCGATCAGGCTATCGGGAATTTCGACCGGTACCGTTGACTTTTTCTTGGACTTTTTGGACTTGCGCGAGGATCCTTGGGCAGCTGGCAGCTGTGGAGATTCACTCTCATTTATGCCCTTCTGTTTGCGCCCCTTCTTGTCGCGCTTGTGCTTTTGGGATTGAGAGGACGGTATGTCTTCCGAGGTGGGCGCCTCAGGTGCCTGGTCTTCCTGGGACGCGCTGTCGAGTTGCGACGTGTAGGGGGCTTGTGTTGCGTTGCTGTCGAACATTTCGAGCGTACCAAAGTCTTGGTCCTGAACGTCGTCTTCTGGACCAGACTGAGCATCGCCATCGTAGTTATCGAAACCGCTCATCTCGTCAATTGGCCGACTTCCGGTGCCGACTTCGTCTTGGGTCAACTCGAGTGACTGCATTAGCTCTTCTGGAAGCTCTCCTTGGGGTTCGTTCTTGAGTTGCTGCTCGTTCTTGTGGCCTTCGTTGCCGTTGCCGTCGCGGTCTTGGTCGTTTTGCTTATCTGGCCTGTTGGACTGGGAGCCGGGCATAAGAGACCATAGGGTCGACGCGAGGCGGAAGTCAGGCCACTTGCTACTACCGTTGCCGTTGCCTGACATCGGTGAACAGCTTCGCGACGATAGCTTCTTTCTCGTCGACAGAACGCGAGTTGAGGATGTAGGGTAAGGGGAAATTGGAAGAAGGTGTGGGGCGTCACGAAAAAACTGACGGCGTGGTTAACCTAGAGATGGTTGCTCCCTTCGCGTTGTCGTGACATTGATCACGTGAACCCCACACCTACCCCTTTCATCTGGTCTCTGCCCGTAGCTTACCTAGAGTCAAGAGATCAGTTGCGAGAGATGAAGAAAACTCAAGACCTTGAACCTAGGAAACAATATAATATAAAGTTAGGGGACTTTTTACTGAGCTTATTTTAGTATCCTCTTCTCAAGCCTTGAGTTTTCTTGCTCCCTGAGTGTCAATCATGATGTGAAGCTAATCTCGAAGCATTGAGAGTCAAATATGTACTGTTGTTGTTTATTACTCTAATCTAAAGAAATAGTACAGGTTTGTACAGAGTTATTTCGACACGTGCCAAGAAAATCTATGTAAGTCAGTCAGTTATTGTACAGGTCGCTTCATCAGACCCAAAAATATCCATCACCTGCGCCTGTCCTTCAACATTATTCCAGTCATACCTCATTCAGGCGTATAGGACCAGAGAACCCCCCCAAAGGAAAAAAAAAAAAACCCCAATAAGGCGTCATTATTCCTATTTACTTCCATGGAAGCAATCCAAAAACGCACACAGTTGCCTCAGTCATCTTCCTTCTCAGCCTCCTTGAGCTTCACTGTAATACCCTTGCGGTTATGCTCGATCTCATACTGTCCACCAAGAACCAAGTCTTTGGCAACAAGCTCACGAGTACGTCCCAAGCTTTCGATATCAGCAATTCTTTGTATCGTGCCCTCCAGGTGCTTGTCAAAGTCAGGCTGAGCACAAATTTCTCTAAAGGCTCGATGCATCGGAACGCTGCTCGCTCGAACATCTGCCTCACTGGTGATGCTGAAGAGGTTCAATCGATCGAGATCTCGGATGAAGTCACAGCGAGTCATTATTTGTTGAGCGATGTGGAAAGGGTAGGTCGGAAGCACATGTCCAACGATAGGGTCGTAGGTCTCATGCTCTTCCATATCCTTTTCCTTGTCGACCAATGCCTTGGCCAAACACATGGCGGCAGCCTATGATTTGGTTAGTAACTTGTCTTCGTAAATGCAGCGTAGTACTTCTTCAAACTTACAGCCCACTTCTGTTGATCCATGACATCGTCGTCCATCTCTGGACCGAGAATCCAACACTGGTTGAGGAACCACTTCTTTTCAATTTCCTTGATCCTTTCGCAAGTTCCCATCATGTCCCTGCTCTTTGCTACTCGGTTGAGAAAACTCAGCCGCCCTCCGACCCTTTCATAAACTTCTTCGAGAACTTGGGCGTCAATGCTTTCCTTCCAGTACTTCTGACGGTATCGCTGGAGAGCCGAAATAGCTTGTTGTTTGGGTAGATCAGTGACAGGGAGAACCTCCATTCTGGTAGCAAGCTGTTTGAGGCGCTCATACACCCAGTAGTCATCTGAGTTGAAAACCATAGTGACAATGTTGGCAGCAGCCCACTGTTCAGCCCGTTGCTGCAGTAGTTCAATGACATCTCGACCATCATCATCATGGCGAAGGAGGTGCATCTGGTTGACAATCACCACTAAAGGCTTGCCTCTTTCTCTTCGCTTCTGCATGGCCACTTTCTCCAATTTGTTGAGAGCACGCTCAATATCCAGAAGGGCTGTGGTTTCGCGGGGACCCCTCTCGCTGAAGTACCCTCCGATGTAATCCTCATGGAATTCATAATCGAGGGCCTTGCCAAGACGAATACGGAAGATCTCCAGGTCTGCGTGCGCTTCGAACATGGCAACACCGTCACCCTCGTTCTTTCGCATGGCATCAATAAGCATGCTGCTCTTACCAGACCCCTTGTCGCCGATCAAAAGGTAATAATGCCCAACAACGCGCCCCATGACGATGTCATCAATACGCTGCTGCTCTGGGCGGTATATCCAATGTTCGCCAGAACCACCTGGCTGATGAGGAACATCTTTACCAATTGCAGCCAAATCCAGGACCGGATCCCCTGGCTCAAAAGCATGGTTCATCTTTTGGAGCACGAGCATCTTGTAGAACTTGTGATAAATATAGCCCGCTGCAGCAAAGCCCAGACCCAACACCACTATGGACGCAAAGGTCGTGGCCGCGGCCTCTCCCATCTTGCCTAGGAGTGAAGGCTCTGAGGAGGAGGAGGAGGAGGAGGAGGACGACTTGGGTCCTTTCCAAGTCTCTGCCTCTGCCTCTGCGTTATACTCGGGTGCTTCTTCTGCTTTAAAAAGTTAGTAATAGTTCGATTTCATGTCGATTTCTGGGCTCCCAGCAACATATTACTTGCTATGCAGCGATTCCCACTCTCCAGCCTGATGATCCCCACTTGTAGATCAGAAATGGTTGGGACTGTTGTTCAAAGCCAAGTCTCGATAAGATGCTGACTGAAAGTACCGTTTCTGGAAACAGAAATGCAAATGCCGGAACCCCTGGGCTACCCAAGTTTTGCTGTGAAGAGTCGCCTCTTGATGGGATTGTGTGACAAAAGACAAGACAAGAGTTAAATATCAATCAATACCTTTTCTTTTGTGAGTCTGAGATGAGAATCGAAGCTTGCTGACAACATTGCCATTTGTGCCCCTCGGCCCCAGATACCGAATTTGCGGTCCAACTGGTCGTGCCAAGTTCAAGGAGCTGACAGGTTGGTTGAGGCGACGCACCAGGCGCCCTGAATGCCTCAAAATCATAATTGGTGATTTGCAGTGCAATAGAGAAAGCCGCAAGCAGTTCCACGAGTCAATTGACGTTCCGGCTGAGGCTATCAAGAGTTACACCAACGCCAGTAGAACAAAGGAGAGAAGAAAAAGAAGGGAGTAGGACGACCAGTGGCTTCGTGGCACCAAAGGAACAGTCCAATTCAAGCTTGCCCTGGTCAAGGATCTAAAAACAAAGTTAGCTCAGGTTCCTGGTCGTGCTGCGTCAGAACAGATTCGGAGCCACCAGTGACAGTTAGCTGTCCTGAAACTGGCTGCCATTGGCCTTGGCAGAGAGACTTGACCAGATCCTCGGCGACAGCTGCAGAAGCTCCCCCTGCAATTCCACTGAGTGTGCCCGCTATTCCTTGCGCTAGTGCAAAAACCACTGTGATTTTAGCGGGGAATGCAGGAGGCCTCGTCAATTGAGTTGAGACTCAGCAGGACAGGGGGGTTTTAGATGCATGTCACCAAATGGATCTTTCCCACCCTGAAATGACTTCATGAGATACGGGGTTAACGGGCAGTATCGACAACTTCAGCACCCCGTCAGTAACGAATGTCCTCAATGAATCGAGTCGCTATCAATCGATCAATAGCAGTCAAATGTACTATTAGGCCACGTGATTAGTCAACAATGCTTTCAAACAGTGGGAGGTGGTTCAACTCATGGAAGGAAGGTGACAAGTGACGCGACCACAAACGATTCTGTCCATATTCATCATGAACAAACGTATCTATAAACAAAAAAAAAACAAGACGCACCTCGCGCAAACGGCTCTTTCAACAGCCAGCCTGAATACCACGGCTACAGTGGATCAGTCCCTGCCCGCAGACTTTTTTCCTTTCACGCCCTTTCCACCTTTATTCACTGCCAAGATCACAATATTCTGCAGCCTTTCACTCTCGAAGTATCTTCTTCTTCATTCACAGATCTATTCCTTCCACTGTTTTAATACTCTTCGTCCCTGACTAGTGCATCATGTACGATCGCGCTGTATAAACCTTCTCCTCCGCACTCTGAGCACATATTTCGGCAGAATATCACGAAACGATGCCACCCTATGCTGCTGAACTCGAAACCTGGTGGTTAGGGATAGGCTATGAAGCACTTAAACAATTGGTCAACGATAAATCAGATGAACTTAACGCTCGGCAGTGTGGCTTTGCGCAGCAAATGCAAACGAGGCTATTGGCATTCGATAACGACCAAACCATTCAAGCCTCCCTTCAGACAACCTGGCGAGCGATTCGTGCAGCAAGAGGAGTCGACTATGACGCGAATAGTCGCAAGAATTCCAAGTACATAGCTTCCAATATCTTTCGGAAGCCCCATGATGGAGGTATTGACCTTGAACGCGCCATGGATGGCCTTGGCTACCTCGATGCCATCGAAATTCGTCGCCTTCGCCTCCTTGAAGCCACCCATGCTGCCATGGAGACCATCTCACCGACAGAAAGTCAACTACAAATGCTCCAGGAGCTTGATAGGACTTCCACCGCAAATTTTCGGCTTCTACACGCCGGTTTCAGGGCCTGTGTAAGACACATACTGCTCCCCGAATGCGCTTTGGTAAACTGACTTACCCCTAGATTCTTATCGAAGAATTGACGAGAGGCTCCGAGTGCAGGAAGGAGATCCCTCAAATTATGGGAATGTTCAATGCTCTTATGCCTTCAGATGTGTTTCTCGAAGACGAAGATGATGTCGACCCAACTCCACACTCGCCGGGTCTTCGCGACAGTGTTCGGTTTTCTGTCTTTGAGCACCTAATGTCCGACCACCCCTTCTCTCCTCAGCAGCAAGAAGTCATTAAAATGAAGCTGTCTGGCTGGTGCGAGGTCACAGGGTATCCTCAAGCCAGAGATGCCATGATGAGATATTGTGAAGAGTTCAAGAAGCTGGAAGGTGTGTGCTTAGCGATCATGAACGATCTTGAACGAAAATCATTCAGCACCGGATCGTATCATATAGCATCTCCAACCTCGTCAACGTTGCTTGATACAGACAATTCACGAAGCTCTGGTTTTTCAGCAAGTGCAACCCAGGGCGCGAACGCTATTTTCACAACTACGACTTCAAACGACAACCAGGACTTCGCGCCAACGACACCCTTAAGCCCATGGGCTCTATCGACTTCACATCCCCTACTAAAAGGAATGCCCGGAAGAGAAATGAGCCCAGCTAAAACGGACGGCGCTCTTTTTTCTCAAGATCTCAGCGCACCACCCGTCCTGTCATATCCTGATAACCTCTCCAAAACAGAGTTTTTTCAGCACCCATTCACCCGAAAGCTTGACATGTCGCCAGTCGAACAAGCAGCTTTGGGTCTTATCCTACCCCGAGAAATTGACAGTCGAGATTTCTAGTACGATCCCGACAGCGACGATGAGGGTAATGACATGCCACCTGTGCCTCCCTTACCACACATTCCCGAGAGACTTAAAGCACATCTCACACCCAGCGTTTTGGACAAGATCAAAAAGAGAATGCGCTATCAGTCTGATAGATCCGAAAGGACAGACCAAAGTGGTGTGCCGTTCCAGGTACTGGACCAGCACGTGGGCACTTCCACTACACGCAAGTCAGGTGATAGAAAGCGCTGGCCGTCGTTCAAAGCAAGCATCTCGGAGCCAATATCTATCATAGTCCCATTTCCGGGAAGTTTGAGCTTTGAAGCCAACAGCTATGAGGCCTCTAATACATCTTCGAGCCCATTACAGAGTCCCAAATCACCCCCGAGACAGACCACCGTGGGGGGAAGCACCTTCCGGCCTTTCCACAGAAGGGGTAGAAGTACTGGACTGAGTTGCCAACTTACGAAACCACGTCTATCACCTATGGAGTATTGTCGAATGTACCTGATGGAGAAGCACTTATCTGACTGCGAGAATCGACCATGTGAACTTCCATCCCCCGACAAACACTGGTTCTGGACGAACTACTATAAGCAATTTCTGGTAATACCGCAAATACCAAAAGTAATACGGCGTGATTTGGAGCCCATAGCTTTTGGGTTCAATGTAGAAAGCACTGCCGCAGATGAATATGCAGCTGATTCTGATGGGGAATCAGTATCAACTGCAAGGCCAGAAACTTACGCCAATGGACCCATGCGTCTATCCCTTCACTTGGGTGGCGAGCCGATCCTTCTACCCTCATTCATGGATACATTGCGTTTCAACTTGAGTAATGCTCAGTTCAAAAAAGCCTCAGAGTTGGACAAAGAAGCCGGGGATGGTCCTGGAGGCGCGGATCCTGAAGATAAGGATATAGTTGTGCCACGTAGAGGTACGTCATCTGGTTTTCTCCCCTTACTCATTCATAATAACTACTAACGAAATCAGTACCAGCCGGGGGTGAGGTCGAAGATTGGCGGCCTATGAGCGAGTATGAATCAGACGAGAACGATGAGACAGCAAGTGCGACCACACCAATTGAAGCTTCTGGGGACAATCATTCGACTGAACACACAGGCAAGACCACCAAGAGCACGGTGACTGCGGCTCACCTTGAAAGCTTCGACGATGCAGTGACCCTTCAAAATCAGAATACATCGAGTTTGCCCGACCCGGGCACTCATTCTTCTCGTCAGGGTGTCAAGAGGAATGATCTGATAGGTGACTCAGATCAAGCTGATAGACAATTCCACAACGACTCTGGTAGCTTCAGGCTTTCGAGGCAGTTATCCCGTATATGTAAAGACGAAATGTCTGTTTTTGATTTTGCCACCCCAAGGCCCAGAGGCAAGACTGTTGGCTGTACTCCTCAGCCGCTGGCAACAACAGACACACAAAGTCCCCTTGCTCGTTTCCCTATCGCAGTTCAGCCAACTCATCGATTGACTCCAGGAACACTTACAAAACGTGTTGTCGGTGATTCTGGCGGTAAACTCCTTTTTGAAGATACCCGACAAGCAAGACTAATCCCAAGTCCTGGTGATAAGTACCACCAGGGGCTTTCTGCGGACCTATGGGAGGCCGACACAGAATCAATTATCTCCGAACTTCAACCAAGTCCCTTGCATATCAACCGCCGGAAGCATAAGGCTAACACTGACGAATCTGATCGTAGATGGCCAAGACTGTTTGATAGGGGGTATGCTGGTCCGCCTACCACACTTGAGATGCTTAGGATCAACGCCCCTACTGAGCGAGGCGATTCCTTCGATCCCGAAGTCTTCGGAGATGGCGATGATACTCCAACAGAAGGAGATCGTACGCCTCGTGGGCTAAGACACCAAGAACAGGGCATCCTGCAGGCAACACCTGCGCCAAGAGGCCTTCAACGTTCGGCTTCCACAATTGTTACCCCAACACAGTCTATGAAAAGGCTCGAACACAAAGCATCTTTCAATCTGGAAGCCATGGCGCAATCAGGTTTTACCCCGGAGCATCGTAGGGAGAGCATTTCGAGGGATACATTCCCCAGGTCTGGCATAATGCTCAACCTCCAGAGCACTCAGGGGCGTCTAAGATGCCCTCCTCAAGATTCTAATGGAACTGAAATGAGTATAAGCATAACAGATAAGACTCCCAAAGTAAGACGCTTGCCTGCTTTGCCGGACTCTGGGCGGCATGAACGCGCTTTTGCACCAAAAGAATGGATGAGGGCTTTCGCAACTACACCCCGAAAGTCCAGAACCATGCCGCGAAACGACGGGCGACTTGAGAAGCATGTGGAGGCTTCTTCTGGAGTGGATTGGCGAAATACTTTGTTTCAGCCAAGTGTGACTATGGATGAGGGAGATTTCGAACGTTCAACATCGGCCACTACGCGAGACTTCTCGCAACCTCACAAGCTCCAAAAGCCGCCATCGCGAGCGAGACTTACTCCCAGCAGCACCTACCGTTCACCAAGCCAGCAGATCGACCAATCAACTCGAGTCTCGTCCTTGATGCCTCCCGGAAGTGAGGCAGACGTTCCTGAGCGAAGAACCCCATCACCCACCGCCTCACAAACTACTGTCGTTCCACGAACACCATCCTCGAGCATCGGTAGTATCTTCCGCAAGCGTATGCGTTCGGACTACAATCCCCCAGCAACTCCTCGAACACCGGCTGAGCCCACCTTGGCATGGTCCCCGTTTGTTAACTGCGAACCCGAACCACCTTGTGCGTCGCCATGGGTCTCAGGTAATGGTGAAGGGAAAAGAGAGAAAGAGAAACGAGCGGCGTACTTCCGGGACAAAGTCGAGCGTGAGTTTCAGAACAGACAATCGCCAAAGAGGTCCAGTCGTAAGGACTCCCTCGAAAGTGCGGCTAATGATGACACTGTTCAAAACAACGTCGTCACTGATAATAGGACCAGTAAAGAGAGTCTTATACAATGGAAGCAGTTCCTCGAAGATGCCCCGGAACCGCTTTTCTCATCACCTAGGCCGCCTGTACCACCTCTTCCTTCTGAGTCTCAGCTAAACATCGCACTCGATCGACCTTCCCGACAGCCACAAACCACTACTGGGGTAACAGCGCGGGGGGAAGTGACTCCAGCCGCCACATATCGAGACAAGAAACCCCAGGGATTAACAGTAGAGACACGTAAGCTACGTAAAGTAATGCGTGAGGGGGCGCAGACCCCAAGCAGAAACAAATCGACGACGCCCGCCAGCGGAAGCAGCTTCAGGTCTACGTTTCGTTTGGAGGCACGACGAATGAGCTTTGGACGACCAGCGGTCGACCATGAGTCCCAGGGTAAAGGGCGAGAAACCGAAACTTTTCCAAGACGCAAGTAAATTGGTAAATCTATGTTGCAGGCTCACCATAGATGCCTACATATCTACGCTGTTTGCTATTATGTATATTGGGTTTATGGCTGAGACGGAGGGGCATCTGTCAAGATAGCTACATGACTGATTCGACTAGATTTGTATGTAGTTGCGATTAACAGGACCTTGCGCAAAGCTCCTTGAAGTTAAAAGACAAGTGTATATCCTCTAGCATCTGATCTCACTGTATTTGCCAAATAGAAGGATTCGGTCCTATTCTACGAGCCCACCAGCCAGCCCCGATAACGCAGGAAGAGAAGCCGTTGCAATCCTCGCTGACGTGAAGATACAATTTCATGATCGAGACCAATCTTAGTAAAAGACCTTAGATTATAATAGATCTGGTCCAATATTGAGATTTAGATTAGGTATCCTATGTAATATTATTATCGCTTTGAATCAGCAGCTGTCCTAGTGAACGCCATGGCTTCAACTCAAGAGTCTTGTTCCCAGCCAACCTTAATATGAGACACTTAATGACTTTGAGACAGACAGATGTAGCAATGGACCATCCAGAAGAGGAACTTTTGTGTAGGTAGACAAGGTTTGCCGAGATGCATGAGGCAGACGTGTTTACTCGCTTTGCCGCAGAGAATGCTGCGAGATAGAGGGTCTGTGATATCATGAGTTTGAATCACCACGACGCTGATGAGCACATTTCTACGTGTGTACTTCATTACTTTCCTGCATTATCAAAGTTCTCGAGTCGTACCCTGCATGAATCACATTTGGTGCTGCAGAATAACAAACGCACGCTAACTTAGTACATACATACATATGTATGTAGTAACTGTAACTAGAGGCCTCATCCATGTTGACCAACGGCCTTCAGGACCCCAGGATCGAAAAGGCAAGGACAAGCAGAGTTGAGGACACACATGCTTGTGCAGCCACACCAGGGGACAACGTTCGCTTCATCACGGCATAACAGACATGGCAAGGGAGGCTTCTGGGAGCATGTCCAATCAGTCTGTTGATCCAGGCTACGGGTTGCAGAATCTTGATAGTTAGCTTGATGATCGTCCCGTGACGACGCACGAGACCGCGATAGTACGGATAGCAGGGACTCGAATCGACTGGCACGCAGCGAATCACCTGCAGACCGCAACTGTCAAGTTGAGATGCTGCTTGAGATTGAGCCAGTCGATTGGCTTGGGTCGACAATTTTTGTTATTCACAAGATTGCATGTATTGTGCTGGTGACCAAGTGCCGAGCGAGTCAAGAAGCCGAACTCCGGGAGGCACAGTAAGCATGCCAAGTGTTTGATATGTCCTGAATGAGAGCCATTGAGTCGTGAGGGAGTCGATCTTGGCCCATGTCTGTATTATCAAACGTAAATAATCAGACCAGAATTTTTTGCGATGATGTAGTTGAGTGGGATAGCGCTACGCTGCCGATGGTAGGGTCGTATTTTCCCATTGCAGTCCACGTTGCCCTTCTTGATTATGGTGTCGTCTTGTGATGAAGACTAGAGGCCATCCACACAGAGTAGAGGGTCGACACACCGCTCCCCACGATCCCCCACTTGACTGGCATCCGCCCATCACCTCACCCACAACCCACAGTCCACAGTCAGTCACCCCCCCAGCAAGTGAGTGAGAGTGAGTCTGGGGTACGGGTATTGTATGGGAAAGACACCAACAAGATAGCATACACTCGTATCTACGCAAGTCCAAAGCCTAGATCTCGGTTTTCGGCTAACCCCCGAGGCACCACGTTTTTGTCTCTCCCTTTGACTTTCTTTTAGGATAGCCAATGTCGTATTGCTATGCTTTTGACTCATGGGGCAATGACAGCATGCTCCGGAAAGAAGTCTCATACTTGACCAAGAAAGGTAGATGAAACAAATAGCCTCACTCAATAGAAGCTGTGCTGTAATGTACCGCGTACAGTACAGTTGTGGTGTAATTAAACTGCGTCGAGCCGGCCTCAGACGCCACACCTTGAGAAGACGTCTAAATGCCTGGCTCGTCAGAGCTCTGGCGGTTTCTAATGGAATTGGACTATTTGCTCCGGTCGCAATCAGTAGGGCTGGACGAAAGGAAGCGCCGTCCACGTCCACGTCCGCTAACGCAAGGCTCGGCCATACTTAGACATGTGCTTTCCAATATGAGGCAGACACATTCCAGGATCCCGCCTCCTGAATACTAGTCATGGAGTATCATGGACTGTCCACCCCAAAAGCTTTGCGAATATCAGACCAAACGCGAGCCAGCCCAGCCCAGCTCAGGGATGCAAACCGTGGTTGGCGCATTGAAAATCATAGTCCGTGCATGCCCTGATCTTGCCTGTTGTGTTAATCCCGAACAACGTTTGACCTTGTTCGTTTCTGTCGGTCTGGAGTCCAGTATTCAGCCTGACCCCGGTTTTTACTTGCTTGAAATGCAGATAGAACCAGAAGGCTGGCTGGCTGGCTTGCACCATCCATGCCTGTCCGAGAAAACAACCGGTGACACCCAAGACTGAGGAATAAGCAAAGGTGACTATCCATCGTATCGTGAATCGTCAAATCTTCCTCACATGACCAGCACCGGAGGCCCTCCGAGTTCATAGCTCCCACTGAAGCCATGCTGGAGTTGCTCTCCAACGCCATAGTTTCCACAACCACATTATATTCACAGCTGTGTTCGGTCTAGTAATGGCCCAGTTCACCGCATATCTCGAATTCGATTCGTGAAGATCTGTGCCGGCCCGATAACGGGAGATCTGCTAATGACTAGGTGGCCTGAACCTCCTTCTAGGGGGGTTCTATTCGCACGGGCACAGCATAGGGCAGTCTCCATGTTGGCTTAAATCCGTGACAAAACGCGCGCCAGAATGGCACAGACCACTTGGTCCGGTACAGTGGACTTCAAGCGCCAAACGAAATGTGTCAGTTGATGATGGCTTGGCTTTTGGTGGAGTAGTTTAGAGGAGGAGCATAATCTTACGCTCAGGCAGACCCGCCTCCAGCTCCAGATGTTCTAGCCAGCTTGACCCGCGCGCTTGCTGACGAGCTGAGCTCCTTGGTCCTGGAAATAAAACCCCCCCAATCCAACTCAAGTGGTGGTCTGTTAGTGAGGCCAAGAGGGGGCTGAAAGTTGCTGGTCTTTGGGTATTTCAGGTGGTCAATGTGAGATCGCCAGGGTCCTCTCACGATGGATTCGCCTAGGTCGGCAGATGCTGCACGACAGTACAGTAGTACTAGCAGTACCTGGGCTACGCTAAGCTAGACACGATACAACTTTATGTATGTCAAAGTTGCAGGTGCTCATGCTTCTCCATGAAGAAGAAAAAGCATTTCCGGTCTGGCCACAATTGTCAGCAAAGATGCCAGGGACTCTTCGTTGAGAGTGATATCCTATCCGCCGTGGCTAGCTTACAGGGCACATCAAGCTGCAAAGTCGGGAAGTCATTGGCCGACTGTGACGAGCCAAATATTAATAGTCCCTTATTTAAGAACCAACAACTGGTGTCGGCGATGACGTCTTTAATCTTCCAGATGCGCATGTTTCTCCTGACTCCCACCGATATGGTTGGTTCCAATCATCTGCCCAACCTTCAGCCTAGGGAAAAGACGGGACTCCATTAACGGACCGCGCGTGGGCCGGCGCACCGTCGAACTCAATTGTCGGGCAATATTGAATAGCAACTGGTTCACATACCAGGAGCAGGGGCGGTGTGAGATGCAGCTGAGAAGCGGAAACGCTCGGTTCGAAGCGATAGACTATTCATAGATGCTGCTGTGAACGCTGAAATGGAGTTGACCTCTTGAAGTTCAATTGGACATCCAATGAGAAGTAGATCTACCTATTATGATATAAAACAGCTTGAGGTACCTCGAAGTACTACCGTGTCAGCAACCCACTCATAACTCTCATGGGAGCTTTCATTTAGCTCCAGAAGAGCTAAGCCTGAAGAGGAATGACGACGACATCCTTGGCCTCTGGGTAACAGCCAACATCAGTATGTGATTTCAAGAGAACTTCAGCATGATTAATGCGGAGACCGAGGGCGAACACCAATGTGGAATGCTTGGCCATCTCCTACATAGTTAGTATAAAGAATCAGCTCGGTGGAATCAGCTGAGACATGTTGCGCGTAGTGATTAAAATTAGCGATGAAACCGTTGTGGCTTTCGGGTCGTGCCAAATGGTAGATGAGCACGCTCCTGAGCTGGCCAGGGGTTACTGTTTTGGGGAATCCGGATGATGCTGACTACCATATCTGAGATACTTTTAAGAAAGAGCAGACCAGTTTATGTGCGTTTCTCGAGAGAGAGAGGTTCCAGATTTCAAATGGAAAAGACCAATTTCGAATTCTTTTGTCAAAGTAAAGCTTCGGATGTGCAATCAACTCTAGTGGCTAAAGACTCAGTAGCTGTGCATAGCAAAAAAAAAAAAAAAAAAAAAAAAAAAAAGTCTGTGATGCCGCGATTCGGCAAAGCAACGACAGCCAAAATATCTAACCACAACACCACTTTCAAGGTTCGTACTCCGTATATGTATGGACACACTGGGCGAGGATGTGTTCATGAACTCCATGTCAACATCAGAACCAGGGGTTGCGCTCTTGGTTGTGTCCCCCGCAATGTGAGCAGAAAAAGCAAACATAAACAATGAACATGGTGTTATGAGTGGTAGATGGCCCCAATAGAGTTCGAATTTTCTGGCTCTCATCGCCTGGCAGTCGATAATCATGGCAAACTGCGTCCCATTCGGGGTTAAATTTTGCGAGCTGACGTGGGGGTAGACCGGCGGGCCGGCATCTTAGCGAAGTTGTCAAAGCCTCCAGTCTCTCGAGCCCAGGGTTCTGAATCGCATTGGAGAGTTGAATACCTATAGTGATCAACTAACGAGTGGGCCGTCCGTGATGACCGAGTTAGGTTAACTCGTCGAATTGGCAGACAAATTTAGTCGTAATGATCGACCAACCTAGACAGGCATTGTCTCAGAGGGAAAGTATGCCTTGATCACCTGAGGGTCCGTGAGTAGGCGGTTGGCTGCGGAGGATGAGAGCTGGTCTTACCCCTACCCGTTCGGCTACAGGGCACGTACCATGTTGGAGAGTCAATTGGTGAAGAAGTAAAACGAGGGTGAGTTGGTATTGAAGCTAGAATTTCCTCGTGGCTGGGAGGCCACTGATGAACTCATGTCCAGGGAGGCTGTGAACTGCTTCAACTTTTCGAAGGAGCCGAGAAATCAACGCAACTTGTCTTGTCTAGAGCTCCTGAGCTCCAACAGTTGTGGACTGACCTGGGCCGTCGATTTCCAGTCCCCAGAAGCAATGCACCTATGCGCTAGCAATACATTGCAGTAGTGCGATGCAGATGGAAGAGGTTACAAGGTAATAGCGACATGGGAATACCATGTCAGTCAGCTTTGGTGTCGATGGAAAAGGGGTGATTGAGGTTTATCAGGTGCAGACGTACCATTCAGAGTAGTGCCTCCGCCAGGCAGAAAGGGACAGCAGTGGTTGATGCTAAGTGATAAACGGACGAGTTAAAAGTGGCCGCTATAGATGTTTCTGCATATATTCTGCAGGAGGCAGAATGATGATGCAGCGCATAGCGGGCTGAGGGTCTAGATCTCTCCAGCCAACATGAGGCTTTCTGTTGGAAAAGCCATCAAAGAGAGACAAGCATGATCCTGGTTGGTGTAAAAGAAATATAGGGGATTTGATAAAAAGTCCAGATTTTGATTGAGGAAGCTTTCAATGTGAGTTGAAAAGATGTAGTAGTACCTTAGGTTAGTACCTTAGTAGGTAGGTAAGGAAAATCTTCGGGGTCGGATGTCAGTTGCGCTGGAAGGACGGAGTAGCGAACCTGCCTACCTAGGCCGGGCCTACTCGATCAGATTATGTACCTTCCTACACCTTGTGTCATCGGCCTTCGTGGAGAAAGGTGCCTTCTCAGATGGGCAGTAAAAGCTGATCTGCATCGTGACTGACCTCTTTGAGGAAAGAAATTTGAGACAGATGCCGATATAGTGCAGAAGCACCTTTCCTATTCATGTCATCCGCTGTCAACACCATCATCTTTATCCAACCGCCTCGCATTTTCCGTCACCACAACTTCTTTGTTGAGATTTCCACAGTACCTTGCCCAATGATGAAATTTCCTTCACTTGGATGCCCAAAGTCGATCGTGGTGCAAAGCTGAAGAGTCTTGCAGCCCCAATTGGGGCCTCAACAGTCAACACAGCCTGTCTGGGCTGATTCAAGCGAAATCTACCATCACCATGATCATCACTCAAAACAGCATCGGTTGGTTGCGCGATAAAGTGTGAAAAAGCACTAGCAACGAATACCCTCGACGGGAATTTACAAACACAGGGGACTTGGGGTGATATCATGCTACAGCAGCGTTGCAACGTCGCCCGTTGATTTTCTTACTCCAAAGTTGGTTGATGCTTTGTCGTGTGACTTTCAGAGACAGATCAACGTTGTCGAACCATACATAGACGCTACTCCACTTGTCGCATACAATACGGGCATAGACACGACTTGCTATCATTGATTGGCCTCTGAAATTGAGAAAAGATCAAGCTCATCGAGATGTCTGCTAGATCGAGGCCCTTCCTCGTAATTCTAGGCACGGCACGTTTTACCTCGCCATGATCTTGCTCCCGTATCCCAGGCATTTGCTAGCATTTATAGCACGACATTGTACGCACCACCTTAACGAAACCTGAGTCCTGAGCAGTCCAGACAGGAAATGTCCCACTTAGGCTGGGCTGCTTTGCCTGGTTTGCGTACCCTGAAGTATCTCTGGCAGGGTCCTGAAGACGCTAAATCTATGGAGGGTGGATATCTAAGTACGCCATGTCCATGTTCCCCCATCAAGACTTTGGTGGAGACATCCGCCAAGGCTTAGAGTATCCTTCACGTCTCATTCATCATGGTCGTCCTAAGCTACTGAACTAGCCGACCTAGCCCCCAGCAGCTGGCCCTGGCATGACAGGGTCTGTAGGAGACCATCGATGGCATCGTCGAGCGGCCTGAAAAGATCCCTGGCGGGACCGAACGGCACATGGGTATTGAAGGTTATGTACCAGGTGTACCAAAGCCCCTGTGGGCTCTCTCACCTTGACCATGAGGCCAACCTCATTGCTAGGCTATGATAACTGTGGGGAGATGGAGTCGACAGACTGCAGAAGGGTTCCAGTGCTGAATCTCAAAACTCCTCCATACCAATAACACCTCTCCACCCACATACTGTAGCCCCTCCATTCTCCTCACCTTTCCCTCCCTTTCATCTTGCGATTTTCGAACCGTCGCCTGTTCTGGGCGACTAAGGAGCTTCGATCAACCGTTGGTGTGTTGGCGTCGATAGCTAGTCCAGCCTAACGTCCACCGCCACCACCCTCTAGTCTCCACAGCTTCATGCTGAGTCGTCACGTCCAGCTTCCATAGACGGTGCTGTGCCTATACATACCGTACCATATTCAATCGGGCTACCTAGTTATCTATCTAAGTCTTTACCGCCGGCTCTGGGACAGTCGGCACAAAACATCTTTCTCTCAACTCCTGTCCGAGGCATGGTCACCCTCTTCGATGGCTATCGAAAGTTCATTTGCATTTTCGCAGTCTGAACGAAACCTGGCTTGGTGCGATAACCATAGCATATCTCTCGAAAGCCGAAACAGCATGGTGCCACCATCACCTTTACCAATGGACTCTTTGTGGATGTCTTCAGCAGCAACAGCAAATCAACCACAGCCCGGCCAGATTTCACCGTTGAGCGCAGGATTGGACAATTCTTCTGCCCCTACGATGGTACATTCAGCTTCCTCGTCCTGCGCCGATTCTTGGAGCACGGACTATGTCGACCGAGACGATGTTGAAATGGACAATAATTGGGAGCAAGGCTCGGACGATATTCTTACCATCCCGAAGTTAGAGCCGGTCGAAGATGACCTTAACATGGACGATCTGAAAGCCGCCCCCCTGGCGCCAGCTTCAATGGACTCCGCCAAGATAGATCCGAAACCGAAACGACCACGAGGAAGACCAAGGAAACACCCATTGACCACGGCAGTGAGCGCAAGTAAAGTGACCAAGGGTCGATCAAAGACTGGTTGTATTACCTGCCGAAAGCGCAAGAAGAAATGTGATGAAGCGGTAAGTGATTTCACGAAAGGCGTTAGACCTGTCACAGAACGAGGGGGGATGCCATGTCACCTTTCTCCCTGTCATGTCTAGTGCTTTTTAGTTCTTGAGCTGTCAACAGAAGGCTAATATGAAGTAGAAACCTCGATGTACGACCTGAATCATTCACCTGAGATATGCAAGATTCTAATCATTTGTTTCTAGGCATGAATTGCGAGAAGAACGCTGTGGTATGCGAGGGCTACCACGAAAAACAGATATGGAAGAGCGGCAAGGAAAAGGCCGAAGAGGGTACGTTCCCTTCCATGAAATACCGACGCATCCTTCTTCTAACTATCGCACCAGAGCGATTACGCCAGGAGGCCCTTCCAATCATTACTATGCAACCAATCTTCCATGGTGTCGAGACTGTCGAGGATAAGGTCTTTTGGAAACATTATATTACCCATCTGAGCAATGTCTTAACAGTTGAAGGAGAGGCCAGAAATGCATTCAAAGACATCATCCTTCACCTCGCCAATGAACACCAAGGCCTCATGCACTCTATCCTGGCGGTCAGTAGCAAGCACATCGACTGGGATACACCGTATGGTGCCAAGTTATTGGCCGACCATCCTCAGTCCAGTCGGGAGGCGTTGCAACAACGCGCCGACTATCACCACGACGAGTCCATGAAGCGACTGTACGAGGATATGGGACGGCCCTTGGACAAAGACGATCCCGAGTACAAGACCATTCTCTCTGCGAGATATGGACAAATGCTCTGTTTGCTTCTTCAGACGAGAGCCGATGGAAACCCTCGAGGTGAACATCGTGTGCACCTCCAAGCTTATCAGACTCTGATTCAACACTCACCCCCTGAGGACCCGGCTTTATATACTTTCATTACTGAGTTCTTCCAGTACCACATCTTTGCCGATGACTTGTTCTGGCACCCTGAGAATATGACAGCTAGATTGTCGTCTGAAGATTGGGAGCCTGTGGCACCGATACAGCCCCCCCGTTTGATAGGTGTTGGGGATGGCCTCTTCCAGTATCTATCTCAGATCACGACTATTCGAAACACGATCCGAGCCAATATTTCTGCTGGTGTTGACCCAGTGGTGGACTACACCAGCTTGTATCAGGCTGCTGAGATTGACGCGGCCATTCGCGAGTGGACACCAAACTGGCCATGGGGTGACAGCCGTGACCGAGTCGGACTGCTCTACAAGCAGATGATGTGGGTGTATCTTTTCCGGACGATCTACCCACCTTCAGTCTCCTCAATGCGCCGTTCGACGTTCAGCACCTTGCCCATCTCGGCCTCAACCACTGTTGCTCCTCCGCCACCACCACCCAGACGAGCTTCGATGATGGCCACAGTATCAAGGGGTAACGGTGTCACCGGGGCTGCTGATGTTCACATGGCCAGCAGCTGCCCAACATCTCGCAACCCTTCGAGGACAAATTCCATGCATGAACAAGACTCGTCAACATGCCAAGAGAGGGCATCTTCACCCCCACCTTCCAGAAGACCAGCATACCACGACCGACGAATCACGCTCGCTGTTGAAGAGTCTCTCACTATTTTGGAGTCTTTCAAGCCTTCTGATCCGTCCCAGACTCTGCTACTTATTCCCTGTCTAGTCATTGGCACTGCTTGCTTTGAGCCAGCCCAGCAAGAACGCATACACACTGCATTAAGAGCTGTTCGTGGATATACAGGCCTACGGAACTGCGAGCGTGTCATGGAGCTTCTAGAAAAGGTTTGGGCATGCATGGATCAGGGCGACTGGGTATCTGTATGGGACTGGCAAGGCGTTGCTCGACGAATGCGTCTTGACTTCTCCTGCGCTTGAACTATGCGACAGCATGCGAATAACCATTCATCTTATTCAAATTTGCGCCACTATATACCACAACACTGGGGTTCTCCAGATCGTTATAACATGGTACAGCCTTTTATTTATGCATGTAATGTTTACAGAGCCAATTTTATGACAGTATACCAGTCTGTTATTGTTGTTGCTTTTCTTCTTGCAGCTCCAAGGTCTCTGAGAATTGGTTAGCGCCTGAAACAGCAGCTTGCGCATATATCTGAGACGGAAGCTGGAAAAGGATGAGGTCTGGTGTTTCAGCATCCAAGCCTAGATCATCATCTTGTCATTTCATCACTGAGGCATTACGACGCAAGGAGTCACGGGTCCGGTATTATTCACAGTCTGGTTTCCTTTTCCCTCAAGTGTGCCTTCATGGAGGCCCATGATTGTTTCATTGAACACTTTGGATGGCATTTGTCCGGGAGGAGTGTTGCGATTAGCCCGCTCCAAGACCAAGTTCACCCACCTAGTTGATGGGGCTGGCGTTTATCTCTGGCCAGATGCACTTACAGAACGAGCGATGGTTTTTGAGGCAGGGTGTGCCCAAAGTCATGACCAACGCAATTCTTTCTCGCTGACTTAGTTTCATGATATCTGCCAAATGAAGTGCACGGAGCATGGTCACACAGTTTGGGGCGAATAGATAGCGGCGTCATATTTAGAGACCAGGTACAACGGGCATGCTGATGATACAGCATGCTTTGGCTTTGACCATAATAACATGAAGTAACGTGCCAGGATCTAAACTGACCCCGGCAACGTTGGAAGACCATTCAACGTCCAATCAATCCCCAATTGCATCGTGACATATTCACAAAAGGAACAAAATACTCTGTACACAGGTACTAGAGCCAATAGCTGAAGAGGACGTGTTTGTACAGCATCAAAGGCCACATTCCAAGATGGAAGGCCCCAACGAAATATCGACATATAAACGAAACTGGCGAGACAGCGATGGGCGCGTATGTAATCTAAAACATAGAAACTCCTTCCGAGGACAAGCACAGCATGAGAACTATGACCATATCTCTCAAGCTCGTCGTGCCTGACATCGCCCTTCAACCCAGCTATGGAGTCATCATCACCCTTGCAGATGAAGGCTCAGCTGGGATTTCTCTTTTGATGTAATAAACGCTCTAATCATCACGCTTCTCGCCTTCAAAGTAGAACTTGCCCAAAGGCTCATCACCCCGTCCAGGCCCTACAAGACCCGAAGCAGGCGCCCTTGTCTCACCTCTATCCAACCTCTGGACAATACGCTCTGCCGCCTCCTGAGCAGCAGCAGTTTGTGATTGGGGTTGCGACGCAGAGACAGGGCCTCGGAAGGTTGTGTCAACAAAAGAGTCGTTCTCTGGTGCTTGTCCTGGATTCGGATCAGTCGCGACACCGTCCATCATGCGAGCGTCCCGGCGCTCCTGAAGGGCAGACATACTCACAGGCGTGTCACCGCCCATATGAGTGTCACGCTCCCGCCGGGCGTCGCTCAGACCGGAATTGGTTCTTTCAAGACCCCAAGCTTGGGGGGCCGTTCGACGATGATAAATGGGCCCAGATACGGTACTGCCGGCACCCTCACCAAATCCAACAAGAGAGGCAGAGCCGTCATCGCTCATGCGATCGTCATAACCAGCCACAGAACGAGCATTGACACCATCGAGATCCTCGTCCATAGCGTCGGGATAGCCACCCATGCTTGCGACTGACTCAGCTTCACGGTAGTTGGTATCGGTACTAAACATGTCTTCGTCGTGTTCGCCGGCAGTTGTGCGCGTATCATCGCCATCGCCAACATGGCTCTCAGTTGCGCTGGCCGTTCCGACAGTACTCATCTTGGTCACGGCGACAGGCTGGCCATTGCTATCGAAATATGCAGGTGTCAGGTGCTGTGTAGCAGGGTAGTTGGGCGGAAACCCAGTTGTAGAGGTTGGCGTGGTTTGAGGCGAGGGAGATGATGCTCCTTGGGCGTTCGCTTGAGGAGGTGCCCGGAGGGTTGAAACTCGCTCGAGACCAGCGAGTCGGGAAATTCGGTCGGCACGTTCAGCCTCGAGGCTTTGGGTGGAAGGGTTATGTTGGTGTCCGCGACTAAGAGGACCCTGTGGGAAGTGGCCTCGATGACCATCTTTGATCGCAGTGGTGGATAGGGCGGAAAGCGAGGTAGTGGTGCTTGTAGGAGTGCCTCTGAGACGGGCAACGATGTCAGTGGACAAGTTTCAGGGGGCAAAGGCATCACACCAAATGATAGGCAATGCTAGGAGCAAGGAAGAACACACGGCATCTCAGAGGGGGTCTCTGGTCTGGAGGTGGGAGGTGGGAGGTTGATGAAGGTTGGGGGCTGCGTCTGCGCCATGATGATAATAGCTCGTTCCGGCAGTGAGAAGTTGCCCGACTGAAACGCAATGGGTATTGTCTTTGCACAAGAGCTCCCGGTGGTCGTAGAAGTGGAAGTGGATGCGATGGTATGAGACGACGTCAGGTATCGAGGGTTTCGCTGTCAACAGCGCTCAGGAAGTTAGGCGCCTGCTGATATCAGGCGAAGGATACGACGAAGACTATTGCGTGACACTATCGTCGGTGATGGCTTGATTATGCTCGAGTGACGGCGATTGTTGTAAGAAAGAGAAAAGGACGTAGGGAATTGAGAGTGGGAAAAAGTGTATTATCGCAAGTCCAGCTTCGTTGTGTTGGTTGGGCTGGGCAAGAGGAATGAATGCAAGGCATGCATTGCGACTTGCCATGTCTAGTTACCTAAGTTAAGGCACAGTGCGCCGTGAACCTACTGAAAACCCCCTACAGCACAGGCACAACAGGCGCTAAAACCATGCGATTGGAGATGGGAGCTGTACTCCGAGGAATGAGGGGGAGGGGTCAAGTGATTGGGCCGACAAAGGGTGGATGGATTATGACGTCGATTGTAGATGTCGTGATTGGCCAGGGAGCATCGGTATCTTGGAATCGGGAATTATGATGCCAATTCTCTGACTCCAGGACCCTCGATGATACTTAAAATCAATGGATACGGACGGTAAATACTGCCCGACGTTGAACATATATTCGTGGCTTATCTCTCACCCTATGAGGATATGTTTTACACTCGCCCTACAATCAAGTTTATGCAGATAGGTCATGGCTACCTATGGCATCAGGCCATGCCCATGCCCATGCCCGTGCCCGTGCCCCAGCTAACAAAAGGGTGGCTCTAAAACGAATAAGGCACGGGGGGAGCTCAGATTTCATTCTGGCGACAGCAGATCAAGAAGTCAAGAAATTCTTTTTGATTTGACCCAATTACTTATATCAACAGTTTTACTCCAATGCAATGCTCTTCTAGATCTAGGTGCGGATCTAGATAGTCTTTCTCCCATAACCTTCTTATTCCTTTCGCAATCTCGCATTTTCCCCCCCGAAACAAATGGCTTATCTGAGCGCCACAAACATACGCGTCCATCCGCCAAATTACAGGCCAGAGGAAAATCGCCAATCCCCGTTGCCGTTGACATTCCGTATAGCGCCACAATCATGTGAAATAAAATGAACAAACCCCGTTCAACCAGAAAACGCTTGCCAAGAAGAACCACTGCAGAAGCTGAAATGTGCAATGATCTCTAAGGAGGATGGCAGATACTCTTATAGCAGAGCCATTCCGAGAGATGTGATGCCGAGTACCAACGACAGAACAACAACACCAGGAGTCATGGGCGAAGGAGAGCCAGCGTTGATATCAGGGACCGTGGTCTTGGGAGCAGGAGGGTCCCAGGTAATCGTGGGTCCATCAGCCGTGGTTTGAGAAGCAGCCGACTTCTCCTTTGTGGCAGACTTGGTATCGGACTTGTCGGTCTTTGATTCCTTCTTGTCATCCTTGCCCGTAGCAGTTGCAGAAGCCTCTTCTGTCGCGTCCGCTGTCTTGGAGTCGTCGGCAGTCGCGGAGGCCTTGTCGTCGGTAGCCTTGGCCTTTTCGACGGCAGTGGTAGACTCCTCGTCCTTGGCGGCGATGACACCAGTGAGGAGGATGGCGATGGGGAGGACGTGCTTGGAGAAACGCATGGTGTCGGGGTATTGAGTGTTGAAGATGGATTATTGAGTCGATCGATCAGTGGAGGAATAGGGGATACACCAAGACAACGATCGAATATAGAAGAAGTGGTATGGATTCCAACTGTCAGAGAAGACAAGCGAGAGACTTTGGACTGAGTTGGTCAGTAACGAAAGTGAATAGCACCCAAGAAGGAATTAGTTAGAAGGTAAGGATGAAGAAAGAGAAGCAGAAGCAAGTGGAAATGGAAATGGAGACATTGGATGGAAGAAAACAGGGGAACATGGGAAGAGTCGGTAGCCTCTGTTAAGTCTCCGTTTTTCGACGCTAGGGCATGACTTGGGCACCTAAATTTGGAAACAAGGGTCCGCTAGTGCCAATGGATGTCCACTGTGATCCTGGGGTACAGTACATTTGCCTTATTCCACTGAGAATGAGCGTGTCTTATGGATTGAAAGTCTCAGGGAGGATCGATCAATCAGGAGTGGCGAGACTGTTGGTATCTGGGCTGTTTATTTACTCTTCTTGCCCGGTAACGGTACTGGAGTCTGATGACATGTGCTGCTCAGCCTGCCCTGGCAGGTTAGTACTTATTGGTAGTATCAACAACAGGAGAGTTGACTGATCATACAGGAGGTTGGGCAAGCCAGCACCTAAACACGGGAGAGTACCTGCACTTCAAAGTTATTCACTACAATGATACTGAATGGCCAAGACCTACAGTCTACCTAGGTAGTTCCAGTGTCTTCAACTGTTGACAATATTTCAGGCGACATTCTTCAACACAGCCCAGACCTCGTATTCAATATGCACGCACTGGCCCCATTATTACACGACACCACTTCCTTTGCTTGAAGGATCCATGGATCATGGCAACCATTCAGCAGCTGACGTACACAGCCCCAACAACGACAGTTGAACTGGACGTGCTGGCAATCCCTTTAACTGACTAAGTAGGTACAGTAAAACAGCCTGAAGCTGTAAACAATAACACAACAACACGAGTTGTGGTTCGATGATACATGATAAATACCAAATGCAACTGACCAATAAATTGCTCTCCTAAACCATGTGAAACTCCCTCAGCAACGATGGAACCATGCACCTCATCAAGCCACTATTAACGGATATTAGCGCCGTTTAGTTCCGGTACTTCTCCTTGGTGTTAGGTGTTAGTTACCCCGAGGCTCTGCTTTGAACCATCAATCATCTCTACCTAAAGGACGTATTTTATCTTCAAACCGTTATTTCTGTCTCCTGCCATCGGTAATCAACGGCCATTCTCATTATGTATATCCCTTTCATATAGTATCCTCCGTCATCTCGATCTCGCCCCTTATAACCCCGAGTTCTCATTATCCTCTTATCAGATCCCCTCTAAATGGTATATCTATAACGTGGACTCTCATCTCCAAGCTCAGCCAACTCATCCTCTCTCATTCCTCGGAACTTGTCGTCCATGAGACCTGCCTGTCGTCGCTCATTCTCTCGTCGGTACCACCACAACATGAATCCATAGATGACAGTGCCGAGAGCAACCATGCTGAGCGTTACAGCATGTCCGCGGATATATCGAGGCTTGTCTGAGGCAGGACTGGCCAAGGTTAGCAGAAGTCACGATATCGGTCAGTATCGGGACTTACTAGATGAACGCAGACATGATGCCTGCCGCATTACCCCAAGTCAACTGCATTCCCGTACCAGTAGTACGCTTTCCGTAACGCGGCGAGTTTGTGGGCAACTAAACAACTGAGTCAGCTCGCTATAATTTATCATCATACTCATATTAACTTACCCAAGCCAGTGGCAAGCCCACGACAACGTACAAGCCTCCAGCTACCAGGAAGCAGCCAAAGTAGTGAACACCAGAAGACACATCAGCCAGCAGGACTGCATATCCAACAACGCTGATGACTCCAAAGATCACGCAGAAAAGTCCACGCTGTTGAAGCTTATCTGAGAGAAATGCGGTCGACATGTACGCCGCTGCACCGAGAAAGTAGCATGGCACGGTTAGGAGTTGTGTCTCTGCAACCGTCCAGTCACCAAGATCCCTAATAATGGTCGGGAGGAAGGTTGAAAACCCTACGCTTGTCAGTCAGTGGACTGTGTGCTAGGTTGGGGGATATCGAAACTCACCATACAACATAGTGTCGACGCCAAACTGCGCAACACAAAACGCCCAAACCTTCCAGTCCTTAAAGGCGCACATCATGTCCTTCTTGCTAAACTCACGACTGGAAGCCGTGTTCCCGTACTCACGGGCGTGTCTCGAACGCATAAGCGCCCTTTCATTCTCGTCGAGGAAGTATGCTGTCTCTGCATCGTTTGGCAGAGAAAAGTATGTGACAACGCCAAGCAAGAAGCTCGGGATTCCTTCAATGATCATGATCCATCGCCAACCGCTCATACCATGGAGGCCATCCATATGTCCAATGCCATATGCCAACAAACCACCCAGAGCTCCAGCGACTGCAGCGCTAACGAACAGATAACCCACGCGAAGGGCGAGTTCTCTCTTGGTGTAGAAGAAAGTGAGATAGACCGTCAAGCCAGGAAACAGGCCTGCTTCAACAGCACCAAGAAGCAACCGACAAGCGATTAAAGCACCATATGAGTTGACAAGGCCGGTGAGGGTGGCGATGATTCCCCATGCAGCAGCAATGAATGCGATCCATCGACGAGGCGTGAAGAGCTTAAGGACAAGGTTGGATGGAACCTCGAAGAGCAAGTATGTGACGAACAGAATGGACACAGCAACTTGGAACTGGTTCGATGAGAGGCTCAGATCCTCTTCGAGTCCGTAAAGTCGGGCATTACCAATGTTGACTCTAATCGTTTTGAATTAGTCAGTCATAGGGACTCGGTGAGTGAGTGAGTTGTGTAACTTACCTGTCTAGGAAACTGAAGAGGTAAAGTACCATTACTAGAGGAATGATGTAGAAGTCCAGCTTCGCAACGAGTCTCTTCTCATCAGCAGCTGAGTTGGAGTCAGACTCATCGCTGAGACTGTGACGCCTGGGCGTACTATCTTGGCCGTCTTTCGAAGCCATACTAATTATCTCTGAAGGAGTCATGAGTAACAGTCTTTGATAAGGATTTTCAAGAACAACTCACAATCGAAACAGGGTCCTCCCAGTCTCTTTGCTTTATAGCAAGAAAAACGAGCCCCTGCTCAATGCAACCGAGCAAGGGAAGCAGATATCCTCAGATGATAGCGAGAATGGGGGAAAATACCTCCCACTCACGACAATCTTTTAAAAGATTAGGCGTGTGCTTGGCAATTCTTGGCGCATGAGGACTTGTAAAGTGGAGGATAAAGCAAAAGATAGACAGAAAGAAAGAAGGACAGCGGAAGAAATAGAAAAGGCAAAAAGACCAGAAGCAGAATATAGTACGACACTATTCAGAATTTTTTCGTAATAGCTCCGCTTTCAGATCAGGTCAGGTCATCCGAAACTTGTCCGGTTGTGCAAGAGTGAATTGAGCCGAGCAGACGCCTTTTAATTCCCTCGTAATGTACGGAGTACGTAGTAACGTTATAGAATAAAGGATAGGATGTGACTCTGGGTGTTTCGATGATTACCAGGAAGAGTGGGTTCGACCTTTTTTTGTTCCAGAACTGGGGGTTGTGGTCACTTGAGTCAACATGAGGTCGTGATGATTAGAGAGAGAAAGAGTTTGATGCATATACTATAAAATTAAGCTTGATGATCGAATTCCTCATTAGAATCCCGTTGCTTGGTTGAACTATTTGTCTTTCTTGCACGCACATGTCTTGTTCTGAATGCACGACATCAAGTGGCGTCGCCGATAACGGACATAATTATCTGCGGACTGAGTCGATCTATCGAGCGGATAAATCCACTAGAGTTGAGTTTCTTGAAGCTTAATTAATCAGCGGGAGTAATATCACGTTAAGAGCAATGCCGGATACCAACGGTGCAATGTTGGACCATAAACAAACAAACAAACAAACAAACAAACAAACAAATAGAAGCTAAAATGGTGTCTCACATCAAATGCCCAGAGAGTAGTTAATTTCGAGATGTGGACGATCGGAGATAGTTAACATAGATCCTAGACTGTCAGATTTTAATTCTTTTTTATTGCATCGACGTATCTAATCCACCTCAACACCTCAAATCATCCACACCTCTGTTGAACCCAAAATGGTAGCAATGGAAGATATACAAGTCATGCAATGGGAGACATCATCTCCCGCTCTTGTTCGCTTTACCGATGTGTGATCTCGTCATACGCAAGGAAAGAAAAAGTAAGGGTTTACAATATGTACAGTATCTGACATTAATTATTTCCCCTCCCTCTAGCTACAAGGGGGAGTCTCATCGAATCTTGAATTTTTCCTCATCCATCCATTCCATTACCAGTGACCACTGTACTGGCCAACTGGCAACCTCATCGTTTACCTGTAGGGTTGTGCGGGCATCTCGTAAACGTTCTCAGGGGGTGCTGTTCCACGAGCGCTTGAAACCTGGTTGCCATCGATCTCAGCAGCATCATTTTGATGCCACTTGGTAGCAGCGCTGTCACTGGCCAGCTCAGCTGTATTGGCAGGGCTGTACATCTCAGCAGCGTTGTGGTTGGGAGAGCCGCCCACAGGGTGTGCGTAGTTGTTCTCGGGAGTGGTAGCTGAATAGGCCTGGTCGCTACCAGCAGTGCGAGAGTAGTTGGTCTCGGGGCTAACGGGCATGTAGCTGCGACCGAACTGCTGGGGCTTGGCGAAACCGGCACGTCCATCGCCCAGAGCAGTACCGCGGTAGCCCTCGGACTTGGTGGTGTTGCGGCTGGGAGCCAGAGTAGAGGCGGCGGCGGTTGTCTGGGACATGTGGGGGCTAGTACCGGCAGCAGCAGCGCCGCCACCACCACCACGGCCACCAACAGGAACCTCGGAGGCGCCAAAGACATCGTCGTACTCGGCCTTGTTCTTAGCATTGCGGCGCTTGCGAAGACAGAACCAAACGAGACCAGCAATGACGGCAAGGCCAGCAACACCAACACCAGCACCAATTCCAGCCTTGGCACCTGTAGAGAGACCCCCGTCGTTACTGCTGCTGCTGCTGTTGTTATCAGAGCTGGCGCCGCCAGTACCGGAAGGACCATACTCTCCAGAAGGAGCAACGGTCGCTGTGCGCACAACACCAGTGGTCACTCTAGTAGATGTGACAACAAGGGTGCTGGTGACAGTGACAGTAGTACTAGCACCTGCCTGCTCGGTCTCGGTGATGGTCTTGGTCACCTTGGTCTGGCTGCTAACGGTAGAAATAACGGTTCGAGAAATAGTATTGAAGACAGTGGTATCGGAGTCGCCGCCGCCCTCTGTCACAGTAACAGTAGTGGTGGAGGTGGCACGCTTGTGAAGACCTCGTCGGAAGGCTCGGAGACCGTAGTGCTCACCTTCGATTTGAGCGTTGAAGTGAGGAGGAGCACTGGTGGTAGTAGTATAGGTAGGCAAAGCAGGGGCAACGAGTTCAACACCACCAATGGTTCGAGGAGCCAAATTAAGGGCACGCTTCTCGTTAGCCCACTTTGTAGAGGTAACGTAGGTCGTAGTCGTTGCGGTCTCAGCGTCGCTGCTAGTAACAGTCTTGGTATCGAACGCAGTCGACGTAACGATGACAGTGGATGTAATTGTCTTCATGACAGTAGTCTGACGGCTTACGGTCTTGGCATCGGCATCAGTGACAGTCACCGTCTTGGTAATGATGACATCCTCAGCTGTGGTTGAGCCTCCATCGGAAGATCCATCAGTAGTAGATCCGTCAGCGGTACTAGAATCGTCGGTAGGTTGGGCGGCGGTAGTTTCTGCTGCAGTAGTGGCAGCAGAGTCGCTCGTGGGATTGGCTTCAGCAGTACTCGCGGGAGAAGAATCGGTTGAGGGAGCGGCAGCAGAGTCGGAGTTGGAATTCTGACGGGCAACGAGTTGAGTGGCCTCGGCTCCGAGGAGCATACCCAGAAGCAAGAATCGTCGAAGCTGCATCTTGAACGGTCGGTGTTGTCGTCAATTCAATCAAGCCGTCGATATGAGGTGATGGGTGACGGCGTGTAAGGAGACGAAGGAGTACCCGGGAGGGTTCGGCACAAGGAACGACAAATCCAATGGGGAAAAGCAGCGACCGTCTCAAATAAAGAAGAGGTCTCTAGTGTCTCGTGTCTGAGAGGGGAGAGGGCGCAAGCGGTGGTCAAGTCGAGCAAAATGTCGCTGGATTGTCTCGGCTTGTGCGATGTGGATAAGGAGTACGAAAGGCACGCGCGGCAGCAAACAGCGAAGGCGCGTAAAGCAAAGGACAAAAAAGGGAAAAAAGAACTGAGGAGGAAGAAAAAAGGGAGATAGTAACGAGTGTTAGAAAACAGTAGGAGCAGGACCAAGCAGTATTCTAGTGAATAACTACTCGACTCGTATTGTGTTAGTTTGGGTGAGACGAGAAGGAAAACGAAGGATGAAAGAAGAGGCGTAGTGGTAGCAGTGCGTGCTAGTTGCTGGTGCAAATACTACAGGGCAGTGAGTGAATGACCAAAACGAGGGACGGGGGGCCCAGGCTCGTGATGAAGGGGACTGGGAATGAATGGCGCGGGAAGAGCGGATTTGCGCGACGCCGGCCACACTAAAAATTTGCTTGCTGCAGCGAGCGAGTTGCGTGTACAGGGAACGGGCTCTAAAATGTAGAGGGTACTTAGTGGCGAAGTACTGAATCCTTGCACTTTGACAGCGAACTCCATGCATTGATGACTGTTGATTGGGGGAGACACGATTTCAGTTGACGAATGATAATGTTTGGATTGTTACAGTGAAACGGTCAACGGTTTACCGATGGTGAGCAATTATACATACAATATTAGACGTCAAGACGAGAGAGACGATATCAACAGTGAAAAGCCCTTCTACAGCCTCATTTAGAGGCTACCTACCTATAGTACCTACCTTAGACTGTGCAATACATTCGTGGCATGCTGGGATTGACCTAGCAATTTGTACAGCAGACAAAATGGGCATTATAGCCCCTGGCCAGACACCCCTTACGGTCTAGCTCGTTTGTCATGGCGCTGCACCCCAACTCCTTTGAGATTGTTAGTGCTTTATTTACGAGGTATACGCGATGCGCAAGTAACGTGGACCTGTCGTCAATGCATCTCCTGCTGATCTTTACAGAGCGAGGCAAAAACGTGACAGATGCCCAGAAATGATAATCACCTGTAGTTTCGAACAACCAAGCACCAAGACTGACGAAGAGGGATTGATGGAGGGAGTTTTGCACGATTGAGACTTTTTTCTCTTCGTTTTGGTTGCTGCAGACTAACGATAGCTACCATCCAACAGGGAAGTGGCGCGAGAAGCTAAGAAAGAGGCGTTGAACCGTTTATGCTTGTGTGTTGCTGAGTGTTGCTGAGTGTTGCTGAGTGTGCATTGATTGGATTGGATCAGTTTAATGGCTGCTACCTCGGCCCCTCAAATGTATACTGTAGATAAGGGAGAGAGATGTAGCTGTAACTGCCAAACTGAGAGCACAAATTGAATAATCATTCTAGTCCATAATTCCAATTACACGGTACTCGATCGCCCTGACACTTTGGATGACATCAATCTCCCGAGTGGTCATGAGTAACAAAGTCCCGGTTCGTATTTTGACAGGCTAACGAGGTTCCAGCGGACTTTCTGGTTGAAGTGACCTGTGCTAGCGGCGCGCGGCGGGGCGGGGCCTCCACTGAAGAAATGACGGGCCCGGGTCCAATGAACGAGGCTCAGCGACTCGAGCACCTCAGGGTCTGACCTCAAAAATGGAACCCTTCTGCCATCCAATTTGTTTCGATTTCCGTTGGGTCTACGGAGTACCGTGGAATTGGATGCTACCTACCTAGTCACTGTCATTGAGCTGAGATGGAATCGACAAGGGCTTCGAGTCTTAGCGAGGCCTCTTGATTAACTTCCCGTACCCGATATTGACACGACACGATCACTGTTAATTAGACTTTCAGCATCAGATCTTCAGGGTCCTGTCTTTATCAACTAAACTCTCACCCAGACTCAAATGGATTGGATGGTTGCATCGGCCTGACCGTCAGCCCCAAATGCATATGGACACATGCATACGATACAACATCCATAATGAAATACAACCATGCATCTTAAAAGCCTTTCCCGTCTCTATATCCTATCTCCAGCCACTGATGCCGGTCTTGTTATTCGGACACGTTGCTGGGTGGTGAGACATGCACATATCAGTTGTTGTCTAAAAATGTTATTTTCGACTCTGTATCTCACGTCTAGACCCTGCATGGAATTCTTGGTCATGGCATGTTGTCTTTGCCTCTCTAATTACTGACGCTTTCAAATCTTCGGTGAATCAGACATTGTCCGAGATGATCAAGATCGAGCGGGAGCATCACTCTCATCTGCCGTTATACCCGCGATCCTTAGTAAGAATCATCTTTGGGATTCTATATTCAAAACAGTAAGCTGTGGCTATAGGATACTTTCCAGGCTTCTGAAACGTTTCAGACGAGATCTGGGTCAGATGTGGCATGGATGGAATGGATAGTCCAACGTCACCACTCCAAGTGGTCAGTTCTTCAGCTGCGCCTCGATTCAATCACGAGCTTTACACTGCTCTCCCCATAGCAGACAGCCCTTAATCAATAGTGAACTGGAAATATGTGGCTGCTCTTGTCAACAAAAAGGTTGTATTGGTTGGTGAGATGCAACATCTGTTTCTACGGTATTAAAATGATAACTCAACGAGAACATAGACCAGGTATGGATGGTCTTGCAGTAAGTCTACCCCATGTGTCGTGTTCCTTTTACTATTACAAACATGATTATCCGCCTGCCAAGACTTGAATGAAACTGGTAGAGACAAAGTTTAGAAGTTCTCCTTGCCCCAAACAAAAGAGAATCTGCATCAAGTTAGCTGAGGTTCACACATCCATATCAATAATAGCATAGAGACTTACCCAGGCTCGGTGTACTTGTTACAATACGTATGCAGCGAACTTCCCAATCCCTTGGGTCCACAGAAGAACACACCCGCCTCAGCAGGACTGTGCAGCTTCCTGATACCTCTAAAGATCATATCCCAGTTGGGTCTGCCAAAGTTTGTCGGGCTGCGCAGACCAGTGATGGTGTCCTTATCGGCGTTGGCATCGTTGATCATGATGTTTGTCGCGTCGTCGGCCTTGATCTTGGCTGTGAGGTACGTGTGAATCTCAATACGGTGGTCCAGATCCTGCGCCTCAACTGCCAGAAGCAGTGAGCGGAACCACTCGAAGGAGTCAAAGTCACGGCAAATCCAGAAGAAGTAGACCTTGGCTAGGCGGGTCTTCTTCTGGGGATAGTTCATTCGGTACCAGATGGACTTGAGGATGGAGGCGAACGGTGTAACACCGATACCTGCACCAACAAGCACCGAGACTTCGTACTTGAAGACATCTTCAGAGGCAGAACCAAAAGGACCGTCGACGTAGACTCTGGGGAGAACACGGCGGATAGCTGGATCGATCTCGGAGTCGCGTCCAGTCAAACCAACGACTTTGCTGGAATCGTTGCCACCGGGTTCCCTCTTCTTACTCCAATCACAACCCAAAGCCTTGGAAAGCTCCTTAGTAAAGTCACCCACGCAACGAATGTGAACCGAGATGTAGTCCTCCTCGGGGGCACTGGTCAAAGTGAAAGGATGGTACTGCCATAGCGAGACGGCAGGGCAGCACAAGAATATGTACTGCCCAGCTCGTGTCTTTGTGTGCTCCTTCTTCATCTGGATCTCGCAAACATTGCTGGGATGTTGAATGACCTTTGTGATGTATGTCCTGTGACGACCTCGCACCTCGCGTGCGATACGCTCGGCCAGGTAAATGAAACCGCTGTACATCCAGTATTGCCAGAAGACTCCAACAGCCGATGCGCCAACGCTGGTGCAGAACGGTGCAACATCTGGTTGAATCATGCAGAAAGCTCCGTGGATGGACCAGAAGAAGAAGAAAACGATGAACATGTGGTGAGTATACCAGAAGCGCTCAAAGTTTGCTCGTCGAGGCTTCTCGGTCGACGTGAGAACCATACCCATCAGCGCAATAAGCATGACATAGCCAGTCCAACCAGGTCCAGACACAAAATTGGCAACCAACCAGCCGTAGATACCAAGCTTGTACTTGATGGCGACCTGGGCAAAGTTATTCCAGTGAGCAATGGTATGGACCCAAGACCAGAAAACGATGGACCAGGCGGTGACGATGTGGAAGGTGATGTTCTTGTCGAACTGGAGGATGCCATTGAGAGGTGTCTGTCGAAGGAGCGAGATGAGGGTTCGAGAGACGGGAAAGAGAATGATGGCGACGTCGACATGGAGGACCAGAGCGGCTGAACGAGCTATGACGAAGGTGAAGCCGAAGAGTTCATTGGAGGTTTTGAGACTCTCTTTTTGAGAGTAGTGGACGCATGCGAAGGAGAAGATGAGTGCGTGAAGAAGCATGAAGACGAAGACGAAGCTGCAGCATGTTAGTCTGGATCACTCACTATAACGTACCAGCGAACTCACAATCTTCGATAACCTTCGTTGATCATCCAGCGATCAAACTTTTCTCTTGACGATAGTTCCTGTTGCTTCTCTTGGGTCATCTCACCCGATAGCAGCATTCGCGTTAGGGGAGTCCATCGTGATCGCTCCGAGGGCTTCTCTCCCCAATCCTGCATTTGATAGCTCATCTTGAGCGAGGGCGAGTTAAGTCGGTTAAGTCAACCGACTAGAATTATTCGACTTTGCTTCGATAGGTGTTGGTCGTATTTTCGCTCCTCGGTCCTCTAAACCCAATCAATAACCACCTTCAACGACAGTGTCGATTATTCAGAACCAGCTGAACAGTTGAATTTCCGTAGCCAATGAAACAGTTCAAATAGTATAATATAAACAAGAAGAATAAGAATAAGAATAAATGCTGTCTAGAGCCTCAAGATTAAAAGAAACACAACTTCTCATCGAACCATGACTTGTCGACAGAAAAAAAAACAAGAGAGCGAACAATGGAGAGAAGGAGGGAAGAGGCGGAAAGCAAGGCAAGGCAGGGCAAGGGTCTAAAGAACCAGAAAAGAAAAAGGGAAATCCAAGCCGTCGAAACTCAAGGGGCCCTAGAACATGAATGAGATGATTTTATTTGCGTGATCTCTCTTGTAGAGAAATAAAAACGGAGTTTGGCGACCGGACTTGATACCAGGCACAGACGGCGAGTGTCCGGGGTTAGCGCTTGGCATGCACCTAAAGATTCTAGCGAGAGGCTGTAGATACATGCTGACTCGAGTCGAGATGTGGGAGAGCGAGACGTGGGTTTGGAGAACACGCCATTTAAGGAGTTGTTATGTATCAGGCATGGTTCAACCGAACAGACTCTGCCTCACCTCAGGGGCTGCAGTCATGAACTTTTACAGCTGGCTCTATCTGAGTAAAGTAGTTATCCTTTGAGTTTTTACTGGTTGTTGGGAACTTTGAGAGCCTCTAGAAGTGATATACTATTCAATAGCTAACTCTTCGTCTGCATCTCTAGCAGAAGCCAGCACGAGTCGTTCACTGTCAACTCAGCAATGGTAGTCTGTGATTGGCCATCGTCAACGCTTGTTCTCGTCTGAAACCCCGGTGTTACAGGTTTGACAAGACTTGGCCCTCCCTGGCATGTCGCACCGAGAGTGGGGCAAAAGACTCTAAATCTCGACCCATGAATGGCACGACCATTGACACACCTCAACTATTCCCACGACACAGAGCAACAGCTTCATTGTTCAACTGACGATTGTGATGCTATCGAGATGTGATTTGGGAAATCTCTTTATCCCTACGAGTCTCTCAGAAATATCGGCGCTTCGCAGTCCTATCATTCCCCCGCAAGTTTATCACTATCTCTCCCACATAATGAATTACCCCTGAATGGACAAGCAACTTGGCATTATATCTCTCCCTTCTCATAACATGACATACAATAGAGCATACATCCGTAGTGATATAAGAGCAACTCTTTAACATTCCTCCAAACTCGATCCCAAACACTGCTCCATATCGGCCAAGAGCCGCTCCTAAACAAGCCCCCACTCATATCTCAGAAACAATGGAATATATCAAATCTCTGCCCTATATCACATCGTTCCAGCTTTGTCTCTGCCGTGTTTCACTTCTCTTCCAAGACATGTACCATCTCCAAACACATTCGTCATCGCCACGGTCTATGTGGACAGCTCAGCTCGTATTTCTCATACAAACTGCAACTATCTGGCGAACCAATCTCATTCGACTTCAGTTTGGCATTTCCTGCACAACTTCCATTAGATTTCATCACATCACCTGTAGAAACACTGGACCGACTGTAAACTTCCTCATGATCTCCACCCCTACATATGCTGGATGAACCCAAATTCCTGACCACTAGCGCCCGTCATATTACCAGTCTTGTCAACCAGCCGCAACCCTGTCGGCGCCTAATCACGCTCATCTCAGCATAGCCGCCAGCCTTCACCATGACGTATCCTTCAAGTGCGAATCACCATATGCTGGCGCTTCATAAACACCCATTTGGTCATTAATTTAGACTCTTCAAAACAAACTTCAATGTCACCAAGATTCAGCATCAACACAACAAAAGCACCGGAGTTATAGCAGATAGAGACACAAATTGTATACGCTGCTTGTTTCTGGATGCCAAAAACACATCGTCAATGCAAACCCAACATCCAGCCGCATGATATCCCTTACTAGACTAGTCTGTTTGTCTGGAGTTGTTCCTCCCCTCTTCGCTTCGTATCGTTGCTCATTGCCTCATAATCGCAACCAAAGCCCCGGTTCAGGCAAAGCACCCATATAGGTATCGCCGACTAATAGGCATTTCGCAACAGCATGCGAAGCTTTCACTCGTTCGTTTCACGTCGCTTCATGATAGGGGAGATGAAACCACCCCAAGTCTAACCGCACCGGCCCTGGTATTCGCTTTAGATTGCATACTTTCGAGTCCACTCCCGAGCTGTGGCCTCATATCGGGGTCGGTCAGTCTTGTAGACATGGGCGATCTCGGGCACAAGAGGATCGTCAGGGTTGGGGTCTGTCAGCATCGAACAGATGGACAGAAGGACTGGTATATATGTAAGCAATGGGCCTAGGCCAAAAGGGTTCTCACATCAGACGTACCTTTAGAGATGGTCAACGCAGGGCTCCACTGGTCACGCAGAATATCCAAGCAGATGCTACCATTGGAGTTGATGTTAGGATGGTAGATGCGGGTAGTGAAGTTGACCTTGGGAGGCTTGAAAGGGTAGTCGGTAGGGAAGTGAATGGCCAGGAAGAAGACACCACCGGAGTATGGAGAGTCACTCTGTGGGATCTGGTCAGCCACTTTGTTCTTGTGATTGTTCGTTGAATGCAGATGCGGCTGCACCGGCGTGCGGCTGAGGGCTTCGCCACGCCCAAAAGCCATCTGAGCAGGCAGCGCATCCAGAAGCACAGTAGAGGTGAACTTACAGGGCCCATAATCGTAGCTTGCCAGTGGAACTATTCAGATTCGTTAGCCGTACTCTCAAAAATGATATCTCGTTCGTCCTGGGAAGAGGCTTGCGGCAGTCATGACGCCTTTGACAGCCACGTGCTTCTCAATGTGGGGGAGGGTTGATGCCTACCAAATCCTCGCCGACGGGGCCGGCAGAGCAAGAAGAGGGTGGATCTCTGCACGAGAAAAGTCAGCAAAAGTTCGTCAAGAGAAGAGAGCCATGAGGCTTTGAAGGCATCGAGGGCTTTGGCATCGTCGGTCGTCACTGAGGACCCCGCTTACCAAGTGCCCCCACCTGACGTCTTTGGGCATTCTGGTTGACCCCTCAGACCTGTGAAGAGAGTGAACTTACCGGCCGAGATCAGTGAGCTCCTTGTTAATGCGCTTAAGAGCCATTTTGTGATGTGTAGAGGGGGTATCTAAAGGATTTGTTGCAAGGTATCGCGGTCGTTCTAGGTTGGACAAAGATGTTAGTCGAAGGGTTGCAGGACGAGCGGTCGGGAAGGAAGAAGGATTCGAAGGAAAGGACGCACAATAACGATCGATGGGAAAGATCGTCCGGGATAGAAAACAGTGCACAAAGACTGTTTTATGATGGATATTTGTGGTAGAAAGTTGTTTGGGTAGTCGGAGTATGTAAGCGTAAAAGAAATTCAGTCGAGGCTGAAGAAAGTAGAAGAGAGAGGCGGGATTTGGAGGAAGATGGTTCGTTCAAATGGGGGTAGGGAAGAAGGGGAAGGAGGGTCAACAAAGAGACAGACCCAGAAGCGGAGCAAGAGGGAAGGCGTGGGTGAATGCGTGCGTGCGGTGCGGTGCTGTGCTGTGCTGTACTGTGCTGGTACGTGCCCGGGCGGGTGAGTGACTGGACTAGACTGGCTTGGAGTGGCTGCGCTGGCACCTCCCGTCCAGACGAGACGGGAGTGGCAGCCCGAAAAGTCAGGTTTTTTTAGGCCCTCCATCGCCTGTGACTGGGCCACAGCTGGGCGGCGCTCCAGAAGGGGGGACACCGCCACTGCTGAGGGCGAATCAGTGTTCAGCGGTACCCGAGCACTAACAGCTGGCTACAGATTTTTACGTTGGGCCCTGATACAGTGGAGGGCACCCGTAGTGGACTTGGCTTTCATGAACCGTAGATTAGTAGGTAGTCACTAACTGTTCTTCGCCGGGTTTCGATGCTTATTTACTCATGACAATAAGATTATACAGCATTCACGAAGCCGTACTACCTTCAGATTCAGGCAGTCAACCTCAGGTTCAGGGCAAGATGTGGCAGCGGTGAGTAATAATACTCAGGTGGCGGTCGAGGCCAGCAGGGTATAGTTTGAGAGAGTACCTATCGACTTTTTGCCTTTGCCATAACTTCCAGATGCTTCCTCATGGTACTTGACCACTCGTTGACTCATGATTCGTGTACTATGATATATACAAGCGTGGGCTAGCCTCTCTCTTCGCGATTGCCACGGGAATGGCGGCAGGAATTCAGATGCATACATTACCTGAATTAACACTGCCGAGTCCGGCCCCGAGACCGGAAGCGGACGCGGAACTTGACGGCATCACTGGCTGGTGGTCGACAGTCAGTCATACACAGTCTGTAGAGACTAACGACGTCACTGATTCTAAGGTGAGGTTTCATTTTGATGATAATCCAGGCTGAGTGAGTGCTAAACACCAAACATCAACTTCACGACTTCCAAGCAAGAACACACCAAGCAAATGCTGTTCTGGTAAATCGTCTTTTGTTGTTCGTCAAAGTCATGCTACTGTACTGTTTTTAAGGCCATATAAACCAGATTAAACGATTGGCTAAATGCCTTGCACTGGAAACTGTATGTTTGCTTTCCAAGCATCTATAACACGGGTATACACCTCAATGGTTCTTTTATATCACCTCCTGACCAATCACTCCTCGTTTACACGAATGCCTGAATACCAGTAATAGCACGTCCCAGAATAAGACCTGTAATATCTGTTAGCAACAATCACTCCCGTCATGCAGGTAAACTCACTGTGAATATCACTCTGGCCCTCGTAAGTCTGTGTCACATAGAGATTCGCCACATGTCGGCCAATCATGTACTCATCACTCGCAGCGTTGCCTCCAAAGATCTCCTGGAGGACTCGTGCGTTTTTAAGAGCGGTATCGCAGTTCTGTCGCTTCACCATGCTGATCATCTCGGGCGTGGCCTTACCCTCGTCCTTGAGACGCCCAACCTGGATGGCGGCGAGTGTGCCGTAGGCGGCATCTGTTGTTGCGTCGGCAAGCTTCTTTTGAACGAGCTGGTACTTGGCTAGGGGGTTGCCTTTGAACTGCTTGCGCTCAAGGGCGTATGTTCGGGCACGGGCGATGCAGTCCTCAAGAGCACCCATGACGCCCAAGGCGATACCGTATCGAGCGTTGTTGAGGCAGCTGAAGGGGCCTCGTAGGCCTTCAACGTCGGGGAACATGTTGACATCTGGCACAGGGCAGTTGTCAAGGTGGATCATGCCAGTGATCGAGGCTCGAAGACCGTTCTTGTCCTTGATAGCTGGTGTCTCGAGAGTACCTGGTGGGCAGTCCTTGCGCTCCAACAAGAAACCTCGAATTTTGCCTGTGTCTTGCAACTTTGCCCATACCAATAAGACATCGGCGATGGGGCTGTTTGTGATCCATGTCTTTGAACCACTTAGAGAATAGTAACCCTTCTTGGTAGGGTGAGGCTTTGCCACTGTCTCCATGCTTCCAGGATCACTGCCGTGGTTGGGTTCTGTCAAGCCAAAGGCACCGAGGAGCTTACCCTTGGCCATCTGAGGGAGGAACTTCTCCTTCTGCTCGGCAGTACCGTGCTCAAAGATACCCCCCATCACCAATGAGGACTGAACGGACATTCCAGATCGGTAGCCGCTGTCGACCCTCTCCACGGCTCGTGTGATCAAACCACCAGCAACAGAGGATACACCAGCGCAATCATATCCCTCTATCGTAGCGCCCAATAGACCAAGCTCGCCCATCTCCTCGAGAATCTTGGGATCGTAGGACTCGTCGCGATAGGCCTCTATAAGATATGAAAGTCAGTGGGCGTTCCTCGATATCGAGTTTGAGACAACTTACGTAGAACGCGGGGTAGCAATTGTTCTTGGCAGTATCTCTCTGCAGTCTCTCCAATTGCACGCTCCTCTTCAGTCAGGAGGTTATTCGAAGCCAAAGGATCCTCCCAGTTGAAGGTAGGTCCAGATGCCGAGGCAAAGGTCCTTGCGGCGCATGGTCGCAGAGGAATAGCAGCTCTTCGAGCGCATTGTCTGAGGATAGGGCGGAACATGGTGAGGAAGGTGATTTGGATGGGCAGATGTGTTATGAATCAGATCAAGATCTCGAGGCGAAGCTGAGTAGTTAAAAGATACAGCATCGCAGGCTTGAGTTGACAGGCAAAAGGGCGCCGGCAATTGAAGCCCACCAGATGAAGTCATCCGACGCGAGCCGGAGCCGTGAGTGTTGCTAACCCCAGCTTTTGGACCCCGGAACCGAGGAAGACAACGAAAACTACAGCCAATTGGAGGAGGCGATACTTGAAACATGAGAATCATTATCCCAATTTAGGTTGTTTCGGGTCCAAGATGATCTTGCCGATAAATGAATCGGTGTCTTTTGATTGAATACCGATACAGTCAAGCACAGCTAAAGCTTGCTACGTACCCAATGATTCAATAATCCATGCTCACATCCAATGATCGACAAGAGTTGCAGGCCAGCTGCCTCGGATAGGAAATCTCCCCTGGCGCCTAGTTTTCTGAAGATTACAGTGACATTGGCATTATGCCTCTTTAGTCTTTCCTCTGGTCTCGTCGTTTCTCGCCATGAGACTCAAGCGGTCGAGGTCTAATGTCCCCAAGGCTACCCCCGCAACCGCCAACTGGCGAGTCCCTTCTTCGCCTTCCACCGGAGCCGAGATGACCGGCACCGAATCTTCGGCGGATGAGTTACGGTGATTGACTTCAGAGTCGCGTGCCCTTCGTCTACGTTCCTTGCCAGCTTGATATGTTGAACCGTCTGCTGATTCAACTAATGAAGTTGATGATATTGATCGACTCGATCCAAACGGAGATTCCTAGGGTTGTGCTCTTCGAAATCGATTCTCAAGACGGTGCAGGAGACCTGTTGGTGTTGCTGGTTGGGAGAGTGGACTCGGTTGGTGAGGGCTATTTCGAGAGCTTCTTGAGCCCGGCGCAGAACGCTGTATTATATTATGTTAATGGAAACGTTACACCCGCCAGACAACAGTGAATCATTGCCCATGGATGATCGTCTCGGCATCCCAGTTCCGGACAAGAATGCATCGCCTGTTCCTGGCTCATCAAATTGAGCGACGGCCCATGTAATGCAGCGTCTATATCTTCGGATCCGCATTCGAACTTTCGCTGAAGCATTTTCGTGGTATTTCCATGCCTTGACGCGTGATTGTGATTCCGTGCTCGGCTTGCTCCGAAGCCAGGTTTAAGATGGCCACACACGATGCTTGTATCGTCCTTTGTTGGCTGAATTATCTCTTCAGGCAGAGAGGAACCCATCTCTGATAACATCGGACCGACTTGAGCATCACGTCACATAACTAATTCACAAAAGGCCAGCGAGGGGAGATATGATGGGATAATGGGGTGATGAATAAGGTCGGTATCTTATATCGTGATATCAGGGAGATGTAGGGATCCAATATCACATCCACAGAGACGTTTCCGCGGCTAAAAAGTGAGCAGCCGCAATCTTCTGCTTCTAGAGCCTCCCGTCGATCTGAAAACCGTTCCTGCTTCTCGGTGCTTTATCTCCCGAGGAAGTGCATCGTCAGTTCCTTTCAATGAGCCCCATCGCATCCATGACACGGTAGTTGAAGTCCGTCACTCACATTTTATCATGACTTCTCGGCTAATCGGGCTGATGCATACGAGACAGGGCAGTAAATAAAAGGAGATTTCATTCTGGCTCTCACAGGTATGAATCTCTTTTGACTGAACCATTTGATGTTGTCCTATCTTTAGCTCATACAACCTACCCTCAGGAAGCAAGAAAACACCGGACCTTGATGTAGGGTGTCAAAACAGCAAAAGATACCCTCAACTTAATAAAGGTAGGTATCCTCAATTTGTGGAAATTTACCTAAGCTCTTTTTAATCATCTAGGATCAAGGTCCTGAGTTTTCTTTCGCCCCGTAGCCTACCTACCTATGGATGGGTTGCCCGGGCTAACGCACATGACCAGCGTCCTCCGGGATTCGGTGCTTGGTCAACTAACTTCAATCGCTCCCTCGATACAATATCATGATCCTTATCAAAGTACAGAGAGTAAAATGGCTGCAGATACCAGTGACCTTTTGCAATTGATGCAAGCCATCAAATTGGTGAGCCAATCACTCATCAGAAGAACCCTTGACTTGACTAACACAATGCAGGCTGCTAACAAGAACAGCTCCAAGCTCGTCCGTGCTTGGTTCTATGTGCCACTCGGTATTACAATAATACTCGCTGTCAACTTTGGAGTTGATTCAATATTCTACAAGTTCAATGTTTCGTTTCCTGCTTCTGTTACCTGCATGATGTTACTCTTCTTTGCTCTTATCGCAAGTGAGTCATTATTGGGTACTCACAAGACAAGAAAGCTGGTCAATATCATTGACGTGCCTGTAAGTCATGGCTACCCTTTTCAATAACAAGTTTATCATGTCTTATCTTTCTAGGCTGGCTGGTCGCTTCGGTGGATGGGCATCTTCTTTACGCCGTCTTTCGTCCTGTTACCTCTCAGCCCTCCTATTGGCACCGTTGAAGTCATGGTCATTATTGCAATCTTTGGTATGTCACCGTTCGAGTCCACATATAGGCCATTCCCTAAAGATTCTAGTCATTGGCTTCTTTATCATGATGGCTATGGCAGCTTGGATTACCCGCAGCCTCCAACTTGCTCTTGGTGTCTCGAGGCGTTCAAGGTCCCAACGAGCTGAAGAACTCGGCCGTCAAACGCCAGATCTCTCGACCGGAGGTGTCAACTCTCCTGGCATATCACGTCGCACGAGCGTATCTCGAGCTGGCTCTCAAATACCGCTTATGTCTGTATCCGCGCCGAACTCGGAGCCAACGTCAGCGGCGCCTTCACGACCACAGACTCCACCGCAATTGCGGCTTCAAGAACATCACTATGCAAATGGTCAAGCCCCAGTGAATGCCGTTGAAGCTCTCAATCCCACGACTGTTCTCACACAGATTCCTCTGCCGCCGCCAAAGGCTGAGTTGTGGGCGACCCGTATATCTGCAAATCTCGATGTGGCGATCTTCGTAGGACTGTTTGCCTTTATTGGCATTCCTCTCTATTACTCGACCGGTTATGCTATGCCGCTTCACCTTGCCGTGAATGTTCTCGCCTGGTTCGGGGCATTGTCAGTTGCACCCAAATGGAAAGAATATCTTCATCCAGTCTTGGTGTCGTCTCTTGGAACAGTCCTTATCATATGGGCACTTGCTGCAATTCGTGGCGATAGCTTGACCACCACACTTCACGCTTACCGTACAGGCGCAAAGTATATACAGTTATGGCGCAACGCAACTTCGAAGAAAGATCTTCTCCCCGGCGCCGGTGACGTCTTCGGCACCCTTCTCGATGCTAGTATTGTAGCTCTCGCATTGCCCATGTTTCAGTACCGACGAGAGCTTCGCACTCATTTCATTTCCATCGTCATACCCAACGTTGCGATCAGTGTTGGTTCGCTGCTCGCATACCCGCCCTTGTGCTACGCCTGCGGCATCTCAGCAGCCCGCAGCCTCGCTTTTGCATCGCGCAGCCTGACGCTGGCGCTCGCTGTCCCCGCGACTGACAACCTAGGAGGAGATGTAAATACTGCTGCTGCATTGGCCATCATCAGTGGCATTTTGGGCGCTGTGCTCGGGGCGCGCATATTGCGCTGGCTGCGAGTCCCCGAGGACGACTACGTGACCCGCGGAGTGACACTAGGTGTTAACTCGAGCGCCATCGCGACTTCAGTCTTGTTGCGAACAGACCCTCGAGCTGCAGCCTTGTCGAGCTTGTCGATGAGTCTTTTTGGGACTATCACTGTCTTATTTACTTCAATACCGCCTGCGGCGGCCTTTGTACGAGGGCTTGTAGGCCTGTGATCGGTCGACAGGAACGAGATCTGTCGAGGCATTCTGCCAATCTAGTCAGCATTTAGAGGAGAATCCAAACACTCGGGCCATATAGAATAATAAGCAACATTTATTTGAGAGAGTTTGGTGCCGAGTGTCACAGATAGTATCTAGAATTATATCAAGAAGGATAAGCACAAATGCCGTTCAATCTTAATCCAGGGGGTACAATAGTACGTACGACCTTAGGGAGCAAGAAAACATCAGGCCTTAATCTAGGGTGTCAAAATAAACTCAGCAAAAGATATCTTAAACTTAGTAAAGGTATCCTAAATTTATGTAAATTTACCCCAAGTCTTTTATCACTTAGGACCAAGGGCCTGAGTTTTCTTTCCTCCCCTAGTACTACGTATGTACGGTTCGAAACCTCGGTAATGCAGTTACATGCACTACCGTGCTGGTCGCATTAGTTCGTTCGTGTACACCGTTATTTTACATAAGGTCTCATGACAACGATAACTCCACACGACGCCCTGTCGCGTGGCACATGCAGCGGCATGTCGTTATCGTGAATTTATTGAATAGTAGTAATCATGGGTATAGTAGTAGTGAGAATACAAGGACAGCCAAGAAATGAAAGACTGCTGCTGTCGTCAAACACAGAAAGTAACTCTGATGCTCCATCCAATTCGTGTACCAGACTGAAACTGAGCATTATGCCGTGAACGCCGCCGTAAATCGTAAGGCCATGAGTCGTAAAGCGTGGAAATGTTATCGAACAGAAATAAACTAGTGGGCGGTATGGCCTCATTGTATGAGTTCCGGCTTTCGTACGGGTATAACCATCCCGTAAGAGCCGAGTTGCAGGCAATGCTATTTTGCCCTTGATAGAGCCTGAATGCCTCTTGACAAGTATGTCAGTACAGGGTTGTCTTTTGTCCTTTTTCCCAGATAGTGTAAGCAGAGCTTACCATCCCATCTCACAGCTGGTAGGGTACCTTACAGATGACTTGGAGGGTTGAATAATGCCGCATTGGAGCTCTGGGTGCGGTGCGTCACTTGCTGAAAGCCCGGTTTAGCCTCACGGTCATTTGGCTCCTCTGCTCTTTTGCATCGCTGCATACACCGCACTCGCCGCTGACTACGGTGCCAGTTACGCGTGAGACGTATTTGCCGCAGACGGTGAGGCAGGGTGATGTTCCTACGGGTTGTTCGCCGACGCGGCGGCCGCAGGCTTGACAGATGAGAGTCCCGAGGTTGGCGTAGCACATTGTGAGATTGGGTGATGAGTGGAAGTGAGACTGATCGAGTATCTTATGAGAGAGTCAAAGTGAAGAGTGTCGAGACAGCACGGGTGAGACGGTAGAAGAGACAAAGAGGCATGTAAATGTAGATGAATCTTAAATACAGAGATGGGTCCAACAAGAGAAGGAAGAGATGACAAGAGAAGAGAGATGCTGATTAAAGAGGATTGTTGTCAAGGAGAATGTCGAGATCTATGGGGAGGGATGAGTTTAAGTATTTGCAGAGAAGAAGGGAAGTTGATGTCGTTATAATAGCGAGGGAAATAATGTAAGAGAAGAGGAAGAGGAAGAGGAAGAAGAGGAGTAGGAGTAAGGTAAGATAAGGCGAGTGCTACCTTGCTGGGTTATTTAAGAGGTACTATACCTACCTCAGATAGATTGGTAGATGCACTGAGAGTGCATTGCATTACCGTAGGAGACGGAGAGGGAGAGCGTGCGTGACACAAGCTGAGCTGTTATGATGGGGGCGTCTCCATCCATACAAGGTCCCTCACTCACTTACAGCTCGTTAGCTCTAAGTTACTTGTACCTCGACCCATTTGACCGTTTGAAGAAGAGGGGTCGCCGTCGCTGTCGCTGTCTGGGTCCAAGTGGGATCTCTGTTGCGTCAACTTGCTAGTATATACCGCCTGTTCCATTATGGTATGGCATATGAACCAGGTACATGGTATTAGTCACCAGCTCACAACAAGGGACTGTATGTACCGTTAGCTTAGTACTGTAGTATCACAATATCTTTAAGCTGTATAAGGCGACAGATAGGTAAGTATGTATGTCGTGCTTTAACCCTTCCCCTCACCGACTCGCCTCGTCGAGTGGACGTCCAGGTTACTAACGATACATTACTTGGTCTTTGTTGGAGGTACCGTCTATACCTTTACAGTAGCAGTGAAGATCCTTGTCCCTGGCAGACCTTCTCGAAAAAAAGAACCATCCATCCCGTGCGCCCTCTGGCAAAATTCCCCTAGTCGCAGTGAAGATCATTGCCCCCAATCACAAGCCACAGAGAGGCCCCCTCCCCCCCTTCTCACCACGTTGATCATGTCGCCCAATACGACATGATGGAGTGAGCAGACAACAAATATACATATGTGTGTACATGGAAAGGAACAGAATAGAACAGATAGATGTAAGCCTGTCAACAAAGGCTCACAAATACTCACAATAGTATTGTTATGCTCTCGTGCTCGCCCACTAGAAACAATTACACTTTTCATGGTCATATGTTTCAACTGTCACGGATCCTTCGGGGTTCAGACGCCAAACTGCTAAACAGCTAGCTCATGACAAGGGTCTCCCTGACGACTCATATCTAAGTCCACCGGTAGTGTGTGTGCGTGTGTGTGTGTACTGAACTGTACTGTACTGTATGTGTCCTGGTGGCTGAGTAGAGGCGAGCACTACACCAATACGGTCATCCAAGAGTACGACAGAGTGTATGCAATCCTCAATCCTCATCATGATCGTCAAACATCACTTCCATTATGCTAACTTCTGTCTCTGACAACTCAATCAACTCGCCATGCCTGACATCATGATATTCATCTACAACACCTTTTCCCATACAGATAAAGTAGAACAAAGACCAACCAGACAACTCTATCATGCCAGAGTCCTGTCCATCAAAACGCCCGCATAATGTCACATCCATAGATATTATGTTCTTTCTTGCTCTCTTTCTTTCGTTCGTCCGTTCCTTCGTCCTCAGCTCCCACTCCACTAAGACTAAAGCTTCGACTGCATGTCGCCACGCTCCTCTTTTGTACAACCATCAACACATTCCAACATGCTTCTACTCGCTTTCATGCATGCATCTCCGTCGTATGTATGCGTGCACCTCGTCATCCCAGTTTCCCCCGCAGGGCGTCCACCTCTCGTTGTAGGGCGTCCAGGTCAGCCAAGATGTCAACACTCTTCCCTGGCTCGTTTGCCGATTGCGGAGATGTGGGACCCGAGCCGACTGTCGCTGCGACATTGTCAGGCTCCTCCTCGGCCACTTGACTCGATACAGCCTTCCCTACACCATCAAGACTCGTCCTCCGAGGTCCATCGACGCTGCCACGGCTGCTGCCTCGTTGCCTTCGAGGTGGTGGAGGGGGTGCCATCTGATTATGGGGTTTTGCTTCGAACGAGATCCGCCGGCTACTGCTGTCAACACTTCTGATACTCGCAGGCCGTCGAACAGATGTGTTTCGCGCAGGTGGTGGTGGTGGAGCCCATGATTTTGTTGTCGTCACAGGCTGATGTGTTCCTGATTGCGTATCTCTTGGAGGCGTTAACTCAACTGTGGAAGATTGACGCAGCTGTGATGGCGTGGAGGTGTTGCTCATATCGACATCCAGGGATGGGGCAGGAGATGATGACGATTGGCTCAGGTCCGTGAGGCTTGAGGCCACCCCCAATGGTATCTGCGTCGACTGTCTCGAGGTGTGATGAGATCTTGGTGGCGGTGGTGGAGGTGGAGGTGCTGCTGCATGTGAGTCACGTCGGTTGTGCTCAGGTCGGGATCTCATAGACGATGACCGTGATAAGTTCTCTTCATTGTGCACAAATTGCTGCTGTGTCAAGCCTAGACCAGCCGTATAGGCCTTGCTCTCTCCTCTCGCGTGACCTCGTCGAGGTGGTGGTGCAGGAACTGCTTTACGGCTGCCGCCTGATGGTTCTGGCGATGCTGATCCCATATCACCTTCAGCGTCTGGAACTTTACCAGCTGCTTCACGGTCAAACGGTGAGTCGCCTCCTTCTTCCATACTTCTTCTCACCGGCGCGGGCGGAAGCGGTTTGTTCATATCTGATGACAGTGTTGCAAGAGGTTCTCGAGATGCCTGACCAACCAGATCCAGCTTGATGGACTTGCCATGTCGCGAGCTAGGTGGCGGCGGCGGTCTCTTGCTGTTCTTTGTGCTTAGCTGGGCAGAAGTGCTTGAGTCAGAAACGTTCTCTTGATCAATATCATCTTCCGGGGTATCCGAGGCTTCTTCAGATATGAGAGATGCCTCTTGGAGTGCATTCTCGGGGGCCGATATATCTTTGGAATCATCATGTGAGATTCTTCGGAAAACAGACGGTCGGTCTTTTGTGTTTTTGGCTGGTGGCGGCATCGACTGTCGGATTTTCGGCGGCGAAGACTTGTCCGACTCCGTATTACCCGTCATCAGTAATCGTTTGAAAGAATTGACGTCCAGAGACCTTCTGGCTGTATTGGCGGCTTTAAGCGCCTGTCCTTCTTCTTTGCGCTCATGCTCAAGCTTTTGTTCAGCGACGGGGGAATCGACGCTGCGTAATGTCTTGCTGAATGGGTTTCCTATGCCCTGACCGTCATTCGGAGCATAGTTATGGACAGCCGCAGCTACCATTTCGCGGTCGCTATCGTCGGTAGACGTTGCATCGAACGGATCGTCCTCATTCTGTTGGTTCGCGGCCTGTTGCGCGATAGAAGGTGCCGCAAATGCCCATTCGGGAGAGTCGGGAGACAGCGGCGGGGGTGATAGTACGCGGACTTTTTTGGTAATCTTAGATTTCGAGTCAATGGTTGAAGAGCCAACTTGCTGGAAGCTGGTCGGAGGCGGAGGAGTAGATGCTGTTTCAATTTGGTCGAGAGCAGGGAAACGAGCGGCGGCGGAGGATGTTGAGTTAAGAAAAGAAGTTGAGTCTACCGTTATGGCAGCACTCTTGCGAAACGGATTGGACGATGCCATAGCGACTAGATTTTCTGCGCGATCGTCTCAGGTGATCTTTTTAGGCGTGTCTCGTCTCGTTCTGCTATGGTTCGAGCTTATCGTCTGCGTCACAGGGGAGATGGAGAGGTGATTCTGATGCGATAATAGGTCAAGGCGCATGCAAACAGAGACTGCCCGCCATCTTCGGCACAGCCGGGCAAGAGCTTGGGTAGGCGGCCAAAGGTGAGGAAAACCGAGTGGAGGAGATTAGGCGGCGATGGAAGCGATAATAACAGCGCAGCGCAGATAAGACGGAAACGAGGCAGAACAAGACAATAGTAGATTTTTTGAGGTCAACAAAGCACAGGTCTTGCAGGCAAGGTACCGTAGATAGGTAGGTACGGAGTAGGTAGCCTTGTGAGGAAATGAGTTCAGGCGTAACACAGCGCAGCAAGTGGCCCCCGGAATGATCGGTCAGGAGCTGGAGGGGGACGTCGCAGCAAGAATGCTAAGGTACACACAACCTGAGCTGTTGTTTGTACCAAACGAGGTCTTGAGTCACTGGGGAAAGGAAAAGAAATCTGGCGATGCCACCCAAGAGGCGTCCAAAGTGGGTTGAAGTCGTCAGCGCCTTCAGACCCCAGGGTCAATATCTTATCGCTAACGGTGCCTGGACCCAGCACAGAATCGAGTCACTTTCAGGGAGATGAACCGTCCGTGGCACGAAACAGAAGCCTAAAATAGGCTGGACTGGACAGACTGGACTGGACAGACTGGACAGGATGGGACAGGGGAGAGAGACAACGAACAGAGTCGACTCAAGAGAACGAAACAGAACGAAACAGGCGATAATCATTGACGGGCATGAAGAAGCATGGGCCAGCCCGGAGCTTACGAGGGGCAGAAATACCGCTGACGTTTGGGCATTGTGGTCCCTACAAGCAGGATACGTACTGTCATAGCTCTTCGCTCGGTAATCTGTGCTGCAAGGAAGTACAGGTACAAGCGTTTGGTTAAGCTTCACGTTGGGACCTGAGGCACGTGAGTTGTGACGACAGGTCGATATCTGTAGCTGAAATGTCTCATCTCACGCCCCGGACGATACGGTTTCGAAATAGACGCTGAGATCCAATGTCTGTCTTGCTGACTACCTGTGTGCGAAGAGTCTGTAGACTCTGTGTCTTGGCCATATAGGCCGCCAAATGAGTCATCATGTCATCTGTGAAAGGCACTCTTTGACAAGACTCTTCTAAGTAGTCCCTGAGTGTCCTCCTACCTGCTCACATACTTAGCAAGCCTTGAAGAGTGAGTTGTCTAGGTAGGTAGTTATCTAGGGAGACACCACGGGTGCCAAGCCAAAAGTTTCATGGTTCCACTTTTCTCGACTACAATCCTCACCAGCAGGTCAGCGACACACTCAACCATGATATGGCGGCGAGTGCCAATACCTCAGCCAAGGCAAGATGACAACTATGATAAATGACTAGAAAGCTCTTGTCTCGAAGCAACAATTCTATTGTGGCGAACAAGGCTTGGGATTTGCACTCGCGCTCCAGAAACCGCGAATACGAATATACCCGGACTCACTTACACCCAGAACAAGGCTGACGCGTAAATGCTCTACAGGTTCAGACCACCAACAGGCAATTATCGTATTAGATTGCGCTCTTTTCATACCCGTCTAAAGCGTTAGACGCCCAAGACCGCCTTTTCCTCCACGTCACGTACCTAGTCTATTGTTTCGTTCGTCAGTCAGAGCATGTTGGCGACCCACGTGAAACACCCCTGGCAAAGAGTCGAGACACGCTTCACCTCAACCCACGTAAACAAGCCCTAAAGACAGCGCGTCACATAATCGTGCTCGCTCATACCTCACGGAATATCCGAAAATCATGAATTATCATGGAATGAAGAGGAATCTTGAAAAATGTTCATTGCGTAGTTCAAATCGAATAACTCAAAACAGCGACAGTGGTATAATCGCAAACAACCCTTCCTCACCCACAACCGAGACTTTTGCCCTCTCCAAAAACACGCCGACCGTCCCCTCCAGCACTGTTTGAAACCATGACACGCCGTAAGAAGACTCTGTCATGTCATATAAGATAAGAATACAGGGGACAAAATCGCATAGAAATGACCCTCACTTCTAGTGTACCACCTCCAACATAATGAGATGGCTGAGGGTAGAATCATACAGACGCGAGTCTCCGCGTGCACGTGTAAACAAACAGCCGATAATACCGCGCTCCGAACCAAACCATCAAAATACCAGTAGCCGTACTTTCCGTACCCTTGCCGTGAACAGATCCTTTAACGCCGTGGCCGTCATTAATTTAAGTTCAATACTGCTCAGCGTCATTTACGCCTTGGCAGCGGCCTTCTTGGGTGCTGCCTTCTTAGGTGCAGCAGTCTTCTTTACGGGTGCTGCCTTGGTGGTCTTGGTGACGCGACCTGTCTTTGTCTTTGTAAGAGCGGTCTCGGGCTTCTCAGCCTTGTCGGCCTGGATAGAATGTTAGAGGATGTGATGGGAGGGTAGCTGAGTCAACACATACCTTCTTGGTAGCAGCAGCCTTCTTGGGAGCGGCGGGCTTCTTGGCAGGAGCAGGCTTCTCAGCCTTCTCGGCCTTGTCGGCCTTCTTCTCGGTCGTCTTCTTCTCAGCGGCGGCCTTCTTGGGGGCAGCAGCCTTCTTCTCGGTAGCAGCCTTCTTGGGGGCGGCGGCCTTCTTAGTAGCAGGCTTCTTGGCAGCAGGCTTCTCAGCGGCCTCCTTCTTCTCAGCAGCAGGCTTCTTAGGAGCAGCGGGCTTCTTCGCCTCAGGCTGCTTCTTGGCGAGCTTGGTACCACCGGAGGGACCCTTGGGCTGCTCAAAGACACCCTTGTCGACACCAGCCTTCAAGGCCTTGTTGAAGAGAGAGTCGAACATGTTGTCGGTGACATTGAGAGTGTTGTTGGCCTTGACATACTTCTTCAAGGATTGACGGCTGTGCGGCGAGTCAGTAGCTGGTGGGAAAGAGGGGAAAGAAAGGCGACAACGTGAGTGAGTTGCGCGACGAGGATAAATGAGAAATGAAGCTTACCTAGAGCCCTTTCGGTCCTTGAGCTGTTGAATGCAAAAACACGTTAGTGAGTGAAAACGAATGAAGAGAATGAGTGAGGTGAAATCGTCGGTCGGGCGTGTGGCGATAGCCTCATCCGCGACCGAAGACTGAGTGCGCGATGATGGACGCGACATGAATGGGGGGCTATCAGAATTCACATACGTTGACAATGGCATCAGTGATCATGTCCTGAAATTTAATTGTTAGCGACCAATCCAGAAGAAATATCTCGAGAATGAATGAACTCACCTGATAACTGGCGTGGCCAGACTTCTTGGGAGCGGCGGCAGCGGCTTTGGGAGGCATTGTGGTGGGTTGTGTGGGTTGAGATGCTTTGAATAAAGACGGGTAGTTGGGATGGTAATTGAGACGCGACAAAGACGTTTGAAGACGAGTGAAGGCTTTGGAAGACGATTAAGAGACTAGAGAGCAAACGACGAGTAGAACTATCTTGGTCGGGCGCGTGGAGGGGATGGGCCATGTTTATATATTCGGCGGGGGCAGAGCGCAATCACTCTCCTCCCCAAGCTCCTGCTCCTGCGCTGCTCTCCTCTTACATCTTCGCGACTCTCCCGTCTTGCTCACCTGCCATAGGCCCACTTGCCCCGATTGGGAGGAGGGGCATTTAAAGCGCCACACTAAAAATGCGCATGCACACTTAGCACCCGCTGGCATGCCATTGCACAAAACAGCGCACAAGAGCGACAAGACCTTCATAGAGCACGTGAACTTTCTTATCGCGCTTCTGGATTGGCCGAGGCTCGCTGCATAACTCACAATCTCTTGCACTATTTCGGTCCAGCCACATCCAGCTCATCAAAGTTAGAGAGATGCCAAGCCTGGACCCTCCAAGATATGGCACTTGGGAAAATGGGGCACCAAAAATGCCAAAATAATCCTGGGCAAGTGACCATTTTTCTGATTGGCCAGCCCAGACATCACCTTGGGTGAGGTGTATCTCTGTGTGATCTAGAGTCTGGCAAAATGCGAGCGCAACTCATGCCCCCGAGCATCCATTTCCCTCGATTCTCTCGCTTCTTCGACGACCATTGTCCAAGAGATGAATGACTCGATTTCTTTGTCTTCTTGCGAGTCTCGGGCAATCTTTTCCGTTCCAAATTAGGTGGAGGATTCGCTGACTTATTGCGACTGATATATAAGCCTCCCTTCGCGCTCGAGAACCGTTGAGCGGCGATTGAATGAGCCATGCTCGTTGTCGCATTCCGATTTACGGCTGATACAGTGATAAATATGCTCCTGCGAAGCTTTTTAATGCCTTTTTAAGAAACAGCGACCACGATAGTGTAGTTTCTACATTGTCCTGGCTCGATTCGATAAATATATGATCCATATTGCTCAAAGTCACTAACAAGTCCATTTCTCAACATCGCGCGTCGTTTCTGAAGCTATCCGCATCCCACCACTGTCTAATCGGTAAACCACCACACACCACATCACAAGCCAACTTTGCATCGTTTACTAGTCGGAAAGTATTCAGGTGCAACTTAAGTGCATTTTTACTTTTTTTCGTTGAATAAAATATCACCATCGGCTCTTGAGAGGGCGAAGATGTTGCATCACGACTTACACGGTGGGAGGCGTCAAAGAAGCAACACCGAATGGTGAATAGTCTACGGTTCGCATCCACACATCTCATGGACTCTCTTTAAGGTGCTTCATTATTTCTCTTCTTCTTCGTTTTTGTCCGTATGATACTTATTGCTATTTCACATTGGATTTACCGACACTTATGGCAACCTACTCATTGTACGTATGCCGTTCATACGTGGCCAACCCGAGACAGATCTAACTTAGGGCATTTGCAATTCTTTGTCATTACATATTGGTCTTTAACTTATTTACAACGCTTGAGGGTGGAGAATGTCAACATCCTGTAACCTCAACATAATAACATTTCCAGCCACTTCGAAGCTTCACCTCTGGCTTCATCGTCGCAATTGACGCGTTACGTCAAGTGAGGGGCGGGACGTGGCATCATGAGAGCTTGCGCCCAATTCAACAGCCTTATCGTCTTGGCGCTAAATCATATGGAACACACGCCCGCTTTTTAAAATATCTAGCAATCTTAAGATGCGAGTTACTGACCTTGATTTGAGATCTGTACACTATTTTTTGCTCGCCGTTATATTCGTGATGAGGATGTGATAATTCACCCCACCCGATCGCGGGCTTCTCAGGCACGGCTTGGCTTGTCTCCAAACGGTAACACTTTGATTCGTCTATAGGCCTATTTTTATCAAGAGTCAGTGTTTGCTTCGTCTGGGTTTGTAGAAGTTTATTGGCTGCCGCGTTGTCAGATGTAGTATTGTCATATCAAGATTCGCCGATGAGTTGTAGCGTTAGAAACAAAGATAAGACTCATCCCAGAATAAGAATAAGAACATCCCTCTGCCACAAAGATAACCGTCACAGTAAAAAAGCAACCAGAGGTACATGAAACATAACAGAAAGCGGAACTATATCCGCTGCTTCCACGAGCTTACAGGAAGACGATATTGTTACAGAAAAGCCGTTGGTTTTGCAGGTCTAGGTTAGCATCAACACATGGGTTGAGTTCCCTCTCAAGTTGAGCATGGCAAATGGCTTTGCTACTCTCCATATTACTTTGGAAGCCTCTGGTCTGTATTCACACACAAAATCATTTACCCAGTTGTTGAGCGAGACCTATGGCATCATGTCGTTGGCTATGCGCATCATTACTTACACTTATCAAATGCTATGCTGAAGCATCACATGACCGTCTTATAGATCACAGTCCACCTGTACAGTGCACATTCCATTTTATACTTCAAGCCTTACCAATCAGAGTAAGGTGGGACACGGAACACGATCGCCCAGAATGTCCAACCGGAAGGTGCACCAGAAAAGGCCAGCGAGGCAGGCAGGACACCTATCATCAACGATAGCATCTCGATTCTGCTCCTGAAATCTTCGGTGAAGAAAAAAGAAGGTCTTCAGCTTGGGTGCGGACTTGAGAGACCATGTTCGTGATTTTCTGCATATAATTTCTTTGTCGAATTCTCTTGTCCCATGTTATTGAAGCTTTAGCTACCGCCATCCATCATCCTACGGTATATTTCATTGCCCCACGTCTCCTTTACTGGGCACACGCTCATCCGATAGATCGATACTTGCCCTCGATACTTTCGTCCCTTTCGCTTCTCGAGCCTCAACGTCGCAATGGCCGACTACGCTCAGTACCATGCTCTTGGACATGGCGAGGTCATTGACCCCAATGATCCCGACCGAACATCTCAACCCTCTGCGCAACAGTTCCAACCGCCAATCGCTCCCTCACCTTACCAACAACAAGCATCACCATATGGAGCACCCCAATATCTCGGAGGCCAGCAAGCGCCTCCTCCTATGACTGGCTCACCTGCACCAGCTCCCGGATATGGTTATGCGCCTCCTCAGGCTCAGGCTCCTCCAGGTCAAGCTCCTCCGTCACAAGATGCTACACTGGCTGCTCAGCTTGGTGGAATGAACTTGGGAGATGGACACGGCACAGCGAGAAGGAAAAAGAAGGATCGTCATGCATACCATACCGTTGAACCCACCGGCTCCTCACAAGCCTTCAATGGCATGCCCCCCCAGGGGACCTCGGCTACACAGTTCCTCGACAGCGTCCCTGGCGGTCCCGGTTTTGGAGGTCAATTTGGAAGCCCCCAGGGAACTCCTCAGATGCAAAGTCAGAGTCAATTTAGTGCGCCAGTTAACCCGGCTTTTGGTTCTGGTCCTGTTGCTGGAACACCCGGTGTCGGCGAGGGCCTCGGTACAGCCTCAGTGTCTACCAGCGGACCCAAGGGAGTGTCACCCGACGACATGCCCAGCGTACCGGCCTCGCGAGACGCTATCCAGCAGTACTACCTCAAGAACGTGTATCCCACCTTCGAACGACATGTTCCTCCCCCCTCGACCGTTTCGTTTGTTGCCTACGACCAGGGCAACTCGTCACCGAAGTACACTCGACTCACACTCAACAACATCCCAACTACTCAGGACGCTCTCCAGGCTACAGGCCTTTCTCTGGGACTCTTGCTGCAGCCGCTAGCTCCGCTACAGGCTGGAGAAGCCGAAATTCCCATCCTCGACTTTGGTGAAGCTGGACCCCCACGATGCAGACGATGCCGAGCTTATATGAACCCCTTTATGATGTTCCGCTCGGGTGGAAACAAGTTTGTCTGCAACCTCTGCGCATACCCCAATGACACTCCTCCCGAGTATTTCTCTGCAACCAACCCACAAGGTGTCCGAGTTGATCGTGACACTCGACCCGAGCTTCACCGAGGAACTGTAGAGTTTGTTGTGCCTAAAGAGTACTGGACCAGGGAGCCCGTAGGATTGCGATGGTTGTTCCTCATCGACGTAACCCAAGAATCTTACAACAAGGGTTATGTCGAGGCTTTCTGTGAGGGTATCCGTGTTGCTCTATATGGTGGTGAAGATCAAGAGTTGGATGAGAATGGAGAGCCAAAACGTAGGATACCAGAAGGTGCCAAGGTTGGATTCGTCACGTACGACAAAGACATTCACTTTTACAATGTCAACGTGAGTTGAGAATGATGCTTATACTGCCGCTTTCACTAACGGTCTACAGCCTGCCCTGGATCAAGCTCAGATGATGATCATGCCTGACCTTGAGGATCCCTTCGTACCCCTGAGTGAGGGACTCTTTGTCGACCCATATGAATCCAAGGATGTGATCACATCCCTGCTTACTAGGCTTCCGGATATGTTCTCTACCATCAAAAACCCCGAGCCCGCCCTTCTCGCCGCCCTGAACTCAGCGCTTGCCGCCCTCGAGGCGACGGGAGGCAAGATTGTGGCATCTTGCTCTGCGCTGCCAACTTGGGGTCCTGGTCGTCTCTTCATGCGTGACAATGGTAATCACCCTGGAGGTGAAATCGATAAGAAGCTCTACACAACTGAGCACCCGGCCTGGAAGAAGGTTGCCGAGAAGATGGCTGCTTCCGGTGTCGGTGCTGATTTCTTCCTTGCTGCTCCGTCTGGTGGTTATCTTGACATTGCGACTATTGGTAGGCCCAGCCCCTGAAAGTGTCATAAACTGATGCTAATCTCATGTTTTCTTTAGGTCATGTTTCCTCAACCACTGGTGGAGAGACCTTTTATTACCCTAACTTCATCGCTGCGAGGGATAGCCGAAAGTTATCACTTGAGATCTCACATGCCGTGACTAGAGAGACTGGTTTCCAAGCTCTCATGAAGGTCCGATGCTCCAACGGTCTCCAAGTCTCGGGCTACCATGGCAACTTTATCCAACACACCTTTGGTGCAGACCTGGAAATTGGCGTCATTGATGCTGATAAGGCAATGGGTGTCAGCTTTAGTTACGATGGCAAGCTGGATCCCAAGCTTGATGCTCACTTCCAGTCTGCCCTCCTCTATACAACGGCTTCAGGCGAACGACGCGTGCGATGTTCAAATGTTATTGCTAGCGTTACGGAAACCTCCAAGGAATCAGGTGCCCGTGAACAGGGTATTCGTGAGTGCCTCAAGTTTGTTGATCAGGACGCTGTCATTGGTATGCTGGCCAAGGAAGCCAGCACGAAGTTGGCGACTACATCTAGTAATCTCAAGGATATCCGCCACTGGCTAAGTGAGAAGGCTATTGACGTTCTTGCTTGCTATCGAAAGCATGCCGCCCAACAGCATCCTCCAGGACAGCTTGTCATGCCTGAGCGATTAAAGGAGTACTGCATGTACCTTCTTGGTCTCCTCAAGTGCCGAGCACTCAAGGGAGGTGTCGAGAACTCAGACCGCAGAGTCCATGAGATGCGAATGCTTCGTTCTATGGGTGCTCTCGAGCTGAGCCTGTATCTGTACCCGCGAATGATTCCTATTCACAATCTCGCACCCGAAGAGGGCTTCGCCGACCCCGAGACAGGCCATTTGAAGATGCCACCTGCGATCCGCACATCATTCTCACGAGTTGAGCCTGGTGGCGTGTATTTGGTTGACAATGGCCAACAGTGCCTCCTTTGGTTCCACTCACAGACTTCTCCTAACCTCATTTCTGATCTGTTTGGAGAAGATAGGGACTCTCTCAAGAGTCTTGACCCCTACACATCAGCTCTACCACTGCTTGAGACTCACCTCAACGCTCAAGTCCGCAACATTATCGAGTTCCTCCGAACGATGCGTGGTTCAAAGGGTCTCACTATTCAGCTCGCTCGACAAGGCATTGACGGCGCCGAGTTTGACTTTGCCCGTATGCTCGTGGAAGATCGCAACAACGAGGCTCAGAGTTACGTGGATTGGCTGGTACACATTCACAAAGGTGTTCAGCTGGAGGTAAGTTTCATCTAATCATGACTTGTCAACAGGAAGGTCTAACATGCATTGTAGCTGAGCGGACAACGTAAGAAGGAGGGCGAGGAGCACACGGCGGCAAGCTTGTCAAACTTTGCAGGTTTAAGACCGTCTTATTGGTAGTTGAAAAGTCCAGCAGCTTAATAGAATCGGGTCTCGATAACAGCGGTCGTTTATCTTATGGAGTAATGTAACAGAAACAAACTAAAGACTTTGGTGGGAGAGACAGGATGAGAGGACAGGTGATGATTTGGTTAACAGGTAGCGGGTAGCACGAACACACCGACACATTATCGTCGAGCCCATCTCAGTCTTGTCATGGACACCGTCCTCACTGTCCATTGTTGCACGATACATGTGTCCATCCGTAACATGGCAGACACTCAAGTATACAGCTTTCACCGCAAAAGTGTATTCATACTTGCCTTTAATCTTGCAATGGAAGGCAATAAAACAAAGCTGGCTGTGTTTCTCCCTTGCAGGAAGAGACACTCTGTTGTCACCTCGCCAATCTCTTTTTCAGGCGGTCAGTCAGACTTTTGTGTTACTGCATCTCGCCTCTTTGCATGACTCTCCTTTGCATGACTCCTCTGAAACAAAAGCCCTTCCCCACTTTGCAGTTTCTCTCTCTCTTTGTTATTATCACAGTCTATCCTCGACTTTCTGTGTACGCCCCCTTCACCGTTCTTTGCGCCTCGTGGAAAAGGGTCTGCGATGTAACGAGATGCTGATGTCGTGTAATGGTGTCGCAATCGAGATTTGTGCAACAGTCCGAGAGAGGGAGCAATGTTTATTTGACAAAGTTTTGGATACAAGATTTGAAGAGGCGGTGGAGAGGAGAACACAGAGATTGCGGTGCATACAGCTGGAGACAACATGTTACAAGCCCATGGGGAAGCATAAGCCACTCACTCACCCACCCACCCACCCACTCACTTGCTCACTCACTCACTCACTATACAGTACGTACGTGTTGTATGTAACTCGAAACCCTTGCTTGCAATGTCTCGTCTTATTCATCAGATAGGTTCTCTGCGGGACATGATTTGCCGTCAGTGACGTACCTATGATCGTCGACGTGCATTTGCGTCTGCATCTGCTGCAGTTGTCCAAGTTGAGTGTAGTCTTCTTCTCCCCTGCGGCCATCCGCGGCTAAAGACCCGCCTTTCGTTACACGTGAGGCTGAACTTCAAGCGCTTTATTATATACGTATATATCTTTGATTGATGAGATGTCAGGGCTTGACTCAGGGGCGTGCGTTATCTTGCATTGGTAGTTTGATGGTCGAGTTGAAGGTCACTGCTGAATCCTTGATGACCCCTTCCAAAGATACCTTCCTGACATCGGTAGTCAGCCTCATATGATTCATGATTAGGTACCTAGTTATGACCTATCAAGTTGATTCGTATCTTTGAAAGTCATCAAACATCCAAAGAACTTAGGAGAAGCAAGTCAGAGCAAGTCTAAACTTAATACTCAGCCCTGGCATTTGTTTCGTTTAGAAAAGTACGGTACGTATCGATCATCCGGCTGCTTCGGGGGTACCCGCATGCACGTTGTGACTACAGTGCAAGCCGGGGTTTAACTACGTTCAAAGAGAGCTGATAGGTGGGCCATATGAGACGAATAGTCTTGCGTATATCACCTTGTTTAATTGAAACAGAAGGGATTCAGCAAGGGAATGTTTCTTCCAATGAACCCTAGTATCCAGATATCGTGCCTCGGAATTGCTGTCCTGCCTTACAAGTTCTCAGTGTTTGATGACCGATAGGGTGCTCACATCTCAACCTGACTGGGGTCTTGGCCGACTTCATCCCACATCAAACCCTCGAGCGACATTGTAGATCGAGGCTGTGGAAGGGCATTCAGTGTTTCCGTGTGCGACATGAGATAACAACAAGATTCCCTAAACAGCTGAGCTAAATATATATGTGACACACCCAACGCCGATACCATCATTTATTCGTCGTGATACAGGAGCCCGACAGGGCCACTTGTAGATCGGGAATCAATAAGGCGCCAAACACAAACCCCAAACACCAAGAAAAAGAAATTCCTTGTCAAATGACCACAACCAACAACAGCAAAGAACCAACATGACTCCCGTAACACTGCGCCTGTCCTAACGTCTGGTCCCTGTCCCGTAGATTCCTCATCCATTGCATTGCCTCATAATTGGCCTTGGACGGTTGGTCGAGTTTGGAATCATAGTTGTCCAAAGCGCTCGTTGGCTTTTTGTCATTCCTCGGTTGACCGCCAGAATGCGGGAAGGTACAGTTGAAATAAAATAAAAAAGAAACGTTTCGCAAGGGTCCCGCCAAGTCGGTCGGCCTCAAAAAAATGTCTAACTCTCAGAGTCATCACAGGCTCGTCTTCCTGAGACAAGTTTTTCTTTGTCGACAAACCCGACTCAAAATTTCCGCTGGTACGGCTGTCGGGTTGGCAAGCCGTGTTCTGGAATCTGTCTCAGATTGATGCAAACTAAATCATGTTGTAATCATGTTAAGTCCGTATCGTGGGTCAGGCTGTCGCAGAACTCGGTCGACCTCACTCGCACTAAAGACGTGCTCGAAAATTTCACGATCAGTGGGAGCGCTACTGTGGCTTTTGTTTGATCCAGACGAGCTAGAGGATCCAGACCTAGATTTGCCCTTGTTCTCCTTCTTGGTAATCTCGTCCATAATGTGACGCATTGTGCTTTGTAGGGGATCCTCAAAGACAAAGACAACGTATGTAAACTGTCCTCGAAGGTCGGGGTCGAAAAGCAATACATCCCGCCAGAGCTCTGCCAGCTCTTGAGGAGGATTGCGGTAACCATTGCCCAAGCCAAAATCCCCAATGACAACACGGTCATATCCGTTGTAAAGACAGATACGGAGAGCTCCGCGAAGCTTATCACGAGTCATCTCACGTTCCTCTGCAAAAGAGTACTTGAGTCCGTTGTCTTTGAGTTTGGGCCATCGGGTTGGTGGTACCGACACGACGGGTAGGTCAAACCAGCTCTCCAGTCTGTCGTAGCGGTCATGTGGTCCACGGCAAACCACAACAGCATCAGATAAGATGCCACCCTGTGATGGGATCGGGTAGTTGTTGGGTTCCGGTGAGTTCGGCCATGGCGTGTTCAATGTGGCTGAGAGGTTACTTCGCCGGCATAGCTTCTCCTCATATCCGACGCATCCAGTTTCCCAGTCACCTCCAGGCCTCCGTTCATTTGCAGCACATATGAACGGAATTCGCACTCGAGGACCTCCCATAGCCTCGTTTTGTTGTGTATCCATGGCTGCATATGTCAATGCCTTCATGACTGGGTCTCCCACTTCGATTCTAAAGGAGGGTGGCCGAGTCGTAGGCTTCTGACGCTGGATGGCGAGTTGCATGATGGGCTGTCTATAGAGGTAGGAGTATGGTGGGAAAACTTCTCCGTAGTTCTTTTTAACAAGTGGAATGAAATTTCTCTTAGTATCAGCTGCGACCTCTGAAGGCCGCACCCGGCTGGATCTTGGAGGAGCCATGAAGAAGGTGTTGGATGTGTGAGCAAACAGTACGGACTTGTATTGCTTTCAAACAAGCTTGTAGTCAGGGCGCTATCAAACCAATGACGCCAATAGTGAGAGAATAAGTGCCAAGTTTGAGATGCCTAGCTTGATGAGGAAGAGTAGTGAAAGTGAGTGGCAGTGGGTTGGAGAGGTCTGAAGGGCTGGGAATAAGGACTACGATGGAGGGCGGGAAGGTCTTATATGGACACTCGGCCGTGAGTCTGAAGAAACAACACGGCGGAGGAATCTGTCACCGGACGTGATCCAAGGACTCACATTCTGGTTGACTGGCTTCTCCGGGACAAGCGAGTGAGGGAGGGATGGGCACTGGGCTGTGTGACCCAACATGTGCAAGATCTGAACCACTTGTTTAGAACAGACTCGGCCTGAGGCGAGGCAACAAGCCAAAGAATGAGCAGAAGAAAAACAGACCAGCATCACTTTATGGGTACGGCAAGACTTGGTTGCCAAAAACGGGGACGTTTCGCTTGACGACATGTCCTAGCAGGCATATAGGTCTTGTACAGACGAGTTTAGGATGTACGAGCTGCAAATGGTACAGGGCAGCTCGAAAAAGCAAATGCAGGGCCAGACGAATCAAGACAAGCCATAAGAAGGGACAAGAAAAGGGCCCATCAGAAGGCTCAGGGACTGGGAACCACGTATCGTAGTCGACCGGGGATCTGTGCCGTACCAGATCGCAGCCCACCATCACAGGCGTACAGTGCTGTAGGGGCACCGACATCCAAGTTGACGGAACCAGGGTGGGCTACACTGAGCCTCCAATATCGGGACCGTGGAGCATCTGCAAGATCTCACGGGGACACAGGCGGCGCCGCCATCTCAAGACGGAGGTAGCAACCACGCTGGTTGGCTGTTTGACGACAAGGACCATAGAGGAGGATGATCTTTATCGGCGAGCCTGAGACAGAACTGGCCGGGACATTGTTGCGAATCAAGATCTGTGGCACCCTTTCATCTCGCCTGGTGGAAGCTTGTGTCCAAGCGGATACCCAGGGCGGCGGACCAAAACCAACTTGTGAGAGAAAGAGACAAGAAAGGAGAGTGAAGTGTGGATGTGATTGTGATTGTGGGGTGATTTGTGACGACGAGGCTCAGCTAAGCTATGGGGGCCCGAGAAAATGGAAAAGTGAAGAAAAGGGTACGGGGTAGTAGTCTGGGATTGGCATGGGTATCAGAAAAGTGACTGACGGCATCGACAAGGTCGATTCATGCATTCATTGATCGTGTGCGGGCGGGTATCCCAGCTAGCCTCATCAAGTACATACTATACCTAGATACAGTATCCGTACATACAGCCAGTTCTGTACAATAGGGATTCCCACATGCTGGGGCTGGCTGGGGCGGAAGCTGTGCAGAGTGCGCAATCGATCGGTTCAAGATGTGAGACATGGAAAACCGCATAAAACCCAGTCACGATGCCTGGGCTGAGACAGGGTTGGTACCGGGGCAAGATGCTACTGTATGCTACCTAGAGTGCGGGAGGTTGCGGTGTGGGCTTCTTGCTTTTTCTTGGACCGAATGATGTCGGGATCTGTCTCTTGTTTTGGTGCGAGGAAATCGGTGAGTTCGCATTTTGGCTTCGAACTAGTCGAGAGAAACACGCTTGTTTCGATTGGGTGGGCTGGTGTCTTGCTGTGTCTCGTCAGAAGCGTGGTTGTAGAGGGTGAGTGGACGCAATATCTGATTGGAGTATTGACGAGAATATGGTCACTGATGTTTGTTTGATACGATTTTCTGTTAGGTATGTACAGGCGGTGATAGACCACGGCCTGAGTGAGATCTCAAAGTGGGTGCATGGTGCATTCTGATCGAGGTTGTTGAGGTGAAAGAGAACTTAGAGAAGAGTATATGTCTTGAACTGGAGATGAAACTGTAGTAAGGTGTCCCTGAAACCGATGTGGAAAGGAAGGGGCACTGTCTGATATCTGATATCCATCCCTTCCCAGACTTCATGTATTCCCTTGTCCCTTCCTTTTCCATTCCAGCTGAGAATCTATTTTTGCATTCCCCAGTTGGCAGTTGCTTTGTCGATGTGACGAAATGAGGTAGCTCTAGCTTGATTAGCTTCAAGCAAGGAAAGCGTGTCCCGGTAGACTGGCTCGGGTCGTGCACCTGCACCTGCACCTGCCTGAACAACGATACGCACACCAGGGACTAAGTTACCTTAGCCTATGTACCTACCAGGTAAGGTAGCGACCCAGTAATTTGGTGAGTGTGCGGTGCGTGAGGTACCATCTCGCTGGTAAGGCAAGGTACCGTAAGGCAAGGTACCGCAAATTGAATAGACGATAAGGTGAAAACCACATCAAACAAACAAACAAACAACTCTAACCTAAACCGTTCCAAGAACCTCGATACACGCACCAATACCTACCTACCTACCTAGTTAGAGCTACAGAGCTCCTAGAAGATGTACCTCCTCCTCCTACGTAAGGTCCCTTAGTACCTAAGGCGCCTCGGCTGCTGTAGCCAGCCACTCTGAGTTGGTCAGCATGACATCGACACCTCTACAGGCCATCCCCCGATCTCAGCTCGAGCTCGTCCCAGCAAAATGGAGATCCGATGAGGTACATCTCTTTTAAGGGCCCGCCGCTTGACCAGAACGGGAGCCCAAATTCGAGCCCGCCATTCCCATTGGACTCTGCTTTCGTATTCAATCGACAGTACCTGACGGCAAGGCGATTAGGTTACCCTAGACCAGCCCGTGATATTTCCAAAATTTCTCCACAGCCACCATTCTTCCATCGAAACTTGGTATCCCTTGCGTTAGACTCCACGACACTACTTCAGCCCATCTCACTCACCGACAAAAGGCGCAATTATTTCTCCATCATTACGCGCATGTTTCCGATTTGAGGCGGATTTGATTCCCAACATAGCAAATTTGAGCTCCATGATTGGGTGTTGAGGAAAGGCACTTCCCAGAGTTAGCCTCTGCTGCTTATACCTTAGAACAACCAACTGACTCGTCATCTCTCACAATGATATCGTTTCGTGCATCGAGAGTGCCAAGATTCGGAAGACCAAGGCCCCAAATAAGACCATATGCGGTCAAGGTTCCTCCTGGCGAGTGCCAGAAAGATATCAAAACTGTGGCTGAGCTTAAAGCTTGGGGCCCATCGTCCCATGTGCCTGATGTCGAGGTTTGTGGATGGGTCAGATCAGTGCGGAAGAGCTCAGGGGTACGCTTCATCGACATCACCGATGGGTCGTCCATGCGACCCGTTCAGGTGGTCGTGGACAAAAATCTAGCCACGGAGTATGTAGGTCTTGAGTCACACATATTGACATCGGACTGACTTGTCCACAGTATGCGTCCAGGCGCAGCTGTCCGCCTAAAAGGAACATGGGTTGATGAGAGCAGAAAACAATCTGTCATTAATGGGACATCTCAGGCGTCGAGCAAGGGCGAAACGTCAACAGGCTCAGAACAGCCGGAGCTCAAGGTCTCAGAGGTAGAGGTTCTCGGAGGCTCTGACCCTATGGTACGTCCATCAAGAGCATCCGGACATCACGGATTAGACCTATTCTTACACATATCTAGACCTATCCGATCCAGAACAAATATCAGACCCCTGAAAGTCTTCGCACTATCTCACATCTGCGGCCAAGAACGCCTCTGAACTCAACGATGCTACGATTCCGATCAGATGCCACCACCATGCTCACACAGTTCTTCTTCCGTGAGCGATTTCAGCAAACGCACCCTCCTATCATCACTTCCTCTGATTGCGAGGGTGCTGGAGAAGCATTTTCCGTCAAAGCATCTTCTGCTGACGAGTTCTTCCGTGATCCCAAGTATCTGACTGTCTCTTCTCAGCTCCATCTTGAGGCTCTCGCTCAAGCGCTCGGCAACGTCTGGACCTTGTCCCCAACATTTCGTGCCGAGCAGAGTGATACGTCGAGACATCTCAGCGAGTTTTACATGCTCGAGGCTGAGATGAGCTTCGTTGGTGACATGGAGGAAGTCATGAACCTAACACAGCGCATGCTGAACTCAATGGCCAGCGGGTTGAAGGAGCTCAATGCTGCAAAGGAGCTTGAGCAGAACCGAGTTGACTCGAAGGAACCTTCCGAGCGCCTTGCATTCAACGACCTAGTTGACCAGGAACAACTGGATCGTCGATGGCGAGGTATGCTCACCACCAAGAAATGGCCTCGAATCACGTACAGTGAGGCTCTCGAGATTCTCAAGCCTATTGCCGAGCAATTTGAGCACAAGCCTACATGGGGTTCTGGTCTGCAATCGGAACATGAGAAGTACCTTGCTGAGAAGATAGGTTACGACGAGGCCACAGATGCATATGTTCCAATCTTCATAACACAGTATCCGCGGGATATCAAGGCATTCTACATGCGCCAGTCATCCTCGTCTCCGACTTCGGGTCTGACAGTGGACTGTTTTGACCTCCTGGTTCCTCACCTGGGTGAACTGGCTGGCGGCTCTATGCGTGAGCACCGTCTGCCTCAACTCGAGGAGAACATGCGGGCCCTTGGTTTGGAAGTTCCCAGCAAGCGATCCGACAAGGGCAAGGAGCTGGCCTGGTATCTCGACCTGCGTCGCTGGGGCTGCCCCCCTCACGGTGGCTTCGGACTTGGTTTCGACCGACTTCTAAGCTACCTCACTGGCGTGCCCAACGTCCGTGATGTTGTCCCCTTTCCACGCCACTACCATCGATGCGACTGCTAAGCGCTGATTCGGACTTGCACATCTCCTCTCATTTTCATTGCATCGGCCGCCCAAAATGTTCTTCACCGTCTTTCCACGCCCAACAGAACATTCTCGTTAATGCCTGCCTACCTTGGATAGCCCTCCGCCCTGAGGGATGCGTCCATTTCAGCGAGCAATCTGATACTATGTCTTTTTGCCGTGACACGTCGCGCACACCAAAGCAAGCGACACTTGTGTATCCTACAAGGACAAACGGTCACGAGATATGCACCGTCTCCTCTTTCCCGTGGGAACATGCATGGGCCGCGGAGTACTGTGTGACACAGCGATGGGCTCTCAGGGCATCTCGGTGGCTTGGGCTGGATGCGGTGAAGAGGAGCTCCTGAGTTGACTCGGATGAGTGCATGCAGTTTTTGCACGATCTAGGTTTGCTGCGCGTGGCCGACGGGGAGAGCGCTGGATCTTCCGATGGCGAGGACGAGGACGAGGGTGGGATCTACTAGAGATCGAGACAAGGTGCTGGGGTTTGTCAGATCTCTGATTCATGTTTATATCGTCGTATCTGGGGACGGTGTATTACATCTGTACATTATAGACCACCACTTTGATGGATTGGGCACGACATGATAAGCCAAAACTTAGAAAAAACGCACGTGGTTTTGTTGCTTCTGCTTGAGCTAAACTTGTCACGAATGCTGGCGATGGAGCATGCTGGTGTATACTAGATACTCTCTCGTTGTTGTCTTTCGGGTTCTCTGTGCTTGTGGAACTATTGACGGGAGTGATGTGACCAATGCTACGTTAATCGTACCTCCTTGTAACGTCTGATAGTATTCGTAGCTTGTAGTGGCTTATTCTACGTCGTTGGAGGAACTTCCCTGGTGTGGCTCTGGGCAGGTCTGAATACAGTTGTTGCCGACTTGTATACGCCGCGGCATAATGCTCAAAGGACTCGTTGTTCCAAGAGACCATCTTCAACTCGTTAATACGGTAGGTTCGTAACGAAGCTTGGCTTCTGTTAATAATAGCCAATACCTAAGGTAGTGTCGCATAAGGTACACACTACTACTAGCTCAATGGTGGTCACGATACCTTCCGGGGCAAGGACCGACTTGGGTTCCAGAAGACCTGACTGGTAAATAACATGCTTCCTGGATGTACAAGTACAAATGTTACATAGTTCCTATGACGATCAGATATTCCCTCCCGAGTTTAGTCTTGTGGTAATGGAGATAAATCAGAAGACTCTCCTCGTCATGAACAACATCGGAGGAGCACGAACATCAAGAGACATTACCCGTGATTATTTAGGCATCTTCTACGGGTATACCCCAAGAGCGAGACAGATCTACTTGGATACAGTCAATTCAGGATGACCAGATACACAGATACAATACCAACGATCGAGTTACCCTGTTACGACCTCTTGTTTGCCATAAGCCACCTACCCTAAAGGCATCATGAGAGCCACGACTACCTGGTCCAGTTCAACACAAGGAAAGACATGAATAAATTTCCCCGCCAAATGTCTGTAACGGCAATTCCCACATGTTTCTGGTATTGGTTTCAAGCTCGTAGCATTGCAAGAGACCACGTATCGTAACTCGAGCAGTCCATCAATTAGAAGGCACTCGTCCGGAAGTACGGCCACCATCAACCAGGGGTTTGAGAGGGAATCTGGATAAACGGCAACAGAGGCAGTGATAGCGCCAAACAGAAATCTGATAGCCCGAAACTCCGCCACCACGAAATCCAAGTGGTGAAATACAGGCCTACAATAGTGAGAGAGCGAGCCAACGGCTGAGGTGCCATGCACCAGTCGTATCGCCTGTTTGCAAACCCGCGTTTCATGGGACGGCTTTGACGGCACGGAGCAGGGCATACCACCAAATGGGGAGAGGGAGAGGGAGTGGGAGTGGGTGGCTAGCGGTGGAAATAAGGTAGAGGGCTTTTTACCAACATTGGCAGTTGGTGATAAGCATATCTGTCCATCTTGCGGCGCATGCCATCATCCCGCGGCACAGCGACCCAGAGATCGTGCCGACGCAGCCGTTATTGGGGGGTGTCTAATAAGAAGTGGTTTGGTTTACTTTAGTCAAGCGGTCGGGTTATTTCCGCAGCTTCACCACTTTGTATGTATCTTGCAGTACTGTACGAATACCGAAGATGGATAAAACGGCAACGCTCGGTGCTATAACAATAATTTTACCTATCACCGTTGATATCGATGGGACTTGCAGAGAGAAAAATGGAAGGAAATAACGGGTCTTGGAACAACAGGACTCGGCCGTGCCAAGCACCGAAACTTTCGGCCCTTTGCATTATTACCGTTGGTCGTATTCAGTGAGTGAGTGACGGAGCTGCAACTTTGTTTCCAGAAAGCAAGCCCTGATCAGTCACTGACTATAATTAATGTAATGCCCTAGAATGCCCTAGAATGCCCTAGAATGCCAACCGTGAACTCGAGACGGACAGTAAAACTGGTTCTCCAAATGCCTCTTTGTACGCATACTATACGCATAAATCGGTTATAACGGCGTCGCTGGTGCGGCGTCTCTTTATTGACTATCTCCGGTTTTGCCGGGTCCCGCGTAATCTTTTCTCTTTTCGACGTCTCATGTCAAATTCCATGGCACGTTAAGTTCAGTCGAGTTAGTCAACTCAACCGCAAAAGTGCCCTGCCTGTCCTCCACTCACTCGATGCCTGCGAAACACGAGACACCTAAAGAGGCCGGGGTCTCGTCTTTGTCACTTACTGCTTTGAGCAACCCCCCTCTTCAGAGTTGGGAAATAAGCTTAAGATGGATCACGGTATGGGACAGGGTTGTTTGAGGAACTCTGTTTTTCGGCAGTCAATGACCTTTTCGAATATATTAGTTCGGGTAATTTAGTGATCTGTTCTTTGTGTGATCTATGTATGCAATCATTTGCTAGGTACTCTATGGACTTTTCATCTTTTTTCCTCGTATTTCGTTGGCATCAAAATGAGACAACAGCAAACATCAAGAAACCAAAACCACGCAAAATGGATGATCGATGCCGACTTATCCATGAGACCCCTTGTTCGGGAAATGGGCACACATTCCGTTAGATAATACAGTATCCGCTAGTGGAACCTCTGACGATAGAGGTAGGTCCAAGGTGTAAGTATGTATGTATCGGTAACGCTTTGATCTCTCTCTGGTGATCCATCATCATGGATTTTTTTTTTAATCTTCGTCCTTCTTTTTTCTCTCCTGGTCTCCTCTTTTTTTCTCTCTGGATCCACGAATTTGTTCCATTTTCCTTCTTTCGCCCCATCATCGTGTAAACAATTTCGTCATGCGTGACAAATAGCTTCACCTTGACCATGTCACCTGTTTTGCTTTATTTTTATTTTATTTTACTATTCTTCGATACGAGACCCATCTCATCATTCTAAAGACAACCTTGCCTATCAAGGGCAATAATTGGACTGTCGTAATTCGTTTCGTCGTAACATAACCCGTCCAATCAGGTCGCATTGATGACCCCCCTTTTCAGCCTCATCTGACAGAAGGTCTGGACCCTCCAAGGGCAGATTTCAGTGGTTATGCTTACCTCTATTGCTTGTTGATTACGGGCTAGCCTGAGCTTAAAAGACACCGTGAGTCCTGTCTGCCTGCCTGTCTGAGTAAAAGGCAAGGTACCATACCATGAACTATTTAGCCAAAACTGAACAAACCTGGTGCTGTCAGTACCACGCGCCAAACGCCCGCCGCCGCTTCTCGGCGTTATATCACATTCACCAAAGATCCTGGCGGTGTTTTTGAGTTATATAAAGTAAAATAAAAAAGACGCCAGGGGATCGGGGTTTAAACCTTTCTCTTTCATCCCAGCGCAATAATGCATGGCGCCCAGTCCAGACTCTGACGATAGGTGAGTCTCGGCGAACCTTGGCGGGGGCCAAGATGGACGGACTTTTGGCTCAAGATGCGAAGCAAATGGCGCTCGCTCTAAGCGAGGCCACTGGCTCTTGTTCTAATAAAGTCTTATCGTGGCGGTGATGGCTTGGTTTGCAGTGTAGCTTTCCTTTGGTCCTTGTGTTGATTGAGGCTTGTCACGATGCAGAGTAACGTGTGATGACTTTGGGCCTGCCAAGTTGCACTAATCACTCAAACTGGTGGATTTCTGTGGTCCATTCTTTGGATCAACAGGTCACGGAACTTTATCTGTCAGAGTTTTAACCTCGTGGTTTCGGTGACAATTAAGCTTAGCATCAGGGTTTGCCGTAGTACGAGTAAGTCGACTGTGCAGTTGGTGATTGGGTTCTCACCGTATCATGATGTATGGTGTCATAATTAAGAACACCAGGCAGCATAGCAATAATATCAATGCCAACGAATGAATGAACTTGAATATTGATTATCTTTTGCTGAGCCACCACATTTGACGATATACATACATAGGGTAACGTGTTAACAACCCCTTTATCTGCCTCAACCTTGTCGGCTGGACGGGTAGATCGGCGACACTTGGGTTATACCATGATCCGATTACTGGGGTTGGCCAAAGGTCAGAGTCACAATGGCACAGACTCGACAGAATAACCAACCCATCGACGCCTTCATGGATACGTCTCGACGATATTGCTATGTAGCGACCTGGGAGTGGGAGACCTGTCGAGCCAATCATGGCGGTTCAACGGTTTATGATGCGATGGTTAAAACAAATAAGCATGCAGCCACCGAGCGCCAAGCTTTTTATCGGGCTGCACGGTAAAAATTTAAAAACAGAGATAGAAAGCTTCGCCCGCTGAGGGAGGGAGGGTCAGAGTTCACCAAGTGAGCCTGTGGCGTCAGCCGAGTCATTATGGACAGGGATCTGAACGGACAGATCGGCACGCGAGAATTAGAAATATGGAGAGGCCTTGTCTAGCGCGACACCTTAAGTCCTTAACAGCACATGGGCGAGCTTCGAGATGCCGATATATCCAGATGGTGACATTGGATAGACTCCGCCATGACGATTGCGGCCTATTTCATACCGCTGTTGCTTCGGACGCCTTGCGCGTGATTTAGAACGCAACTTATACGACTCAAAGTGACAACTACACAGCAGCAAATCGCACTATTATCATCACCTCTCCCTCTTGGCAACAGAGCCTCGCTTCTCCTGTCCGCGGTTAGCGGCCTCTTAGCAGAAAGCCAAGACAAATCTTTGATCCACCCGGCACCGCGAACACGCCCGGGAATAAGACTCTCAGTGAGGTGTGCCCCAGATAATGCCATACAATCGTAATCAGAATCAGAAACGCCCATTCTTGTTTCCGCTACGTACCACTAGACCACCCCTGCAAAGCCGAAAAGCCAAGACGGTTGCGACGGCATCTCGCAACATACCAAGACCACATCTCGCAAGCCACGGGCTCCAATTGACGGCCAACCATGTGTCCACTTTCCTCCTTTGCGGGCTCAGGCAGGGTCTACCTGGACGCTGAGCACATTATCTCCTCCTGATGAGCGTCGCTGCGTCCTTGGGATTGGAAGACGCGGCTACTTTCTCGTCACTTGTGCTTGTAGAGACACGCCCCAATGCGGAATGACACCCGTGCCAAGCAAGTGGCTGACAACGCTTAAATTCATGCTTAAACCAGGGCGTTTGCTTTTGCTCGAATGAGAGGCCGCCTGACCCAAGGTACCACCTGCGCCGAGCCCTGTCCGATCCGTCTTGGCAGTTTTGAAGGAATCAGTATTTTATTAATTGGGCGACTCGTAAAGTGAGAAAACGCCATTGTCTTTTCCGCGGCCAGGAAGAAATTCCATGGCATCAGTGACAGTATTCTTGGCGGCATCAGCTGCGTAGGTAGGTAGAACAAGGCAGTTTTGCTCAACCACAAGCATTGGCACTCTACACAAAACGCTTCACAAAAAACAACAGTGCTGACTGACAAGGCTTCCCGCCGAGCCTTGGTAATCCTCACAATCCATCGTTGTTTCATCAACATGGCAATGTAATTGGAGCGTCTCGCCTGTCGTATTCCATCCTTGGTACATACTTGACTGGGTTGCGCGTTAGTGTGCACCGTCCAGAGCCGATTTTCCGAGCTCAGCCCTCAGACGACAAGCAGCTCAAATGGCCTTCCTCTCGCGTCAATTTCAAACAAACATGGGTCGCATACAGTACATTGCATCTTGGCTCTGTGACACAGCAGAGTAGTATTCATAGGCCAAGCTTTAGACAAGTCTGAAAAAGCAGGGAGTTGGAGGCTTGAGCACTGGCACAAGAGGCATGGCATGGCATGGCATGGCTAGGCATATGATGTCGATCCTGATGCGTGAAGTCTCAGCATTCAAAACAGTCAACTCCCGTTCCAGCCGAGGGCGGTGACAATCAACAACTTACAGTACACTACTCACAGATCCAGTGGTTCACAGGGAGAGATAATGATTCTTACAGCACATGCAAAAGGGCCGTGGCTCTAAAAAAGCACCGAGACAGAGACGAGACATTAACAAACGCCCAGCTCGGCACCACGGCACAGTCGACGTCATGTCCTGGGGACGTGGGGAATGGGGACTTTGTCTCCAGGGGGGGCAAAACCGCCGATTTTCCCGAGTTGACCTCATCTCAGGCCTTCCTGTCCACTGTAACTGCTCCATCGAGAGCAGTACAGAACCCGCTAATGGTCAAGATCTTGATCACTGGAACCCGTGTTACGTGTCCTGGACAATCATGAGCTTTCGTGAGAAGAACAAGCATTGGGCTAGAGGCGGGCGCTGTCGATCTCTCTGAAACCCTTCATCTGAATGGCCAAAATAAGAAAACTTCGTAGGAGAATTAAAAAAGAAGACACACGGATCAGGGTCTGGCGCTTGTTGGAAACAAGCAGTCAACGAGGTTATGCCTGATACACGCATTGATGCACAGTCGAATACCTTCCTTTCTGCTACAAGTCTAAGCTCGGCGGTAAAAGCGAGAACAACAAGAAGAACTTCTCCCGAGCACTCCCCATTTTTTTTTATTAAATCCCCATAAGTCAGTCAGTCAGTCAGTCACGGCGGTCAACGTTACCTGTGGTTGCATTATTTCAGTGTACGATACGACACCGGCGGAAGTGCGTGTATCACGGCAAAGGGATTTTGAGTGGGAATGCATGACAAAAGCCGCTCTAGGACCGTTACCTGACATGGACATGATCGACAAGCCTCGCGCTGGGAGAGGCAGAGGCAGACAAAGGGCCCCCAAATGAGGCAACTTCGTGGGTCCTTCGGAGATTCTCAAAGGCTTAAGCTTACCTTGAAGATCTCCATCAGTTGGACCCTAAACTTGAACATGTTGTGGTGCCTGGCAGACGTCATCTCGTCATCAACTGCTGAGGAAAACTTTATTTACAGGCGGCAGACGCCCATCACTTGAGCCGTGCGTGCCGACGGGTGGTGATAATCTTGCTTGTTTTGTTGGTTGTTGTAGTCCTATCAGAAGAGGAAGTTGTTTAGAAATGCTCGTTTCTGTTTGTTTCGAATGGGTTTCCATAACTGAGCAACGGCTATGACGATGTTGCTGACTACCTATAATTACCTAGGTACCTATTATTGGGGTGGCTGTGGAGGCTGAATGCGTGGGATTGAGTGCTTACGAGCGTTGTTTCGAATGAGCCAACATCAACTGGCATGATAGGGTCTCCTGGTAAATACCGTACATATGCGAGCGCAATGACACTCTACCATCCCGCTCAGGGAATTATGTATGTACCGTATTGCACGGGCGTAGATCATCACATCGTCAAGTTTACGTGAAACACAACCAGCAGAGTTACATCGAGGTTACAGGAAACGGCTCTTGAGCGACAGCAAACAATTCGAGATTGTCTCAGCTGGGTAGGCAATCAACCTGCGAGGAACTTTTATTATTATTTTTTTTACTAGCACCAATATCCCTGATAGTTGATCAGAGGAGACCAAGTGGGCTATAAGACGACAAAGTACATGACTCTCTCATTCTCTGACACCGGGAACTTTTGAGGAATAACTGATCGATCTTGGCACTTGTACAGGGAAATGAAGTCTTGTCTGGTCCACCAGGACTTGAGTCTGTGCAATGCCATGGAGTATCAAAACCTGAATGTCTCGTGCGAGCCGAGGCGCTTTGAAGCTCGGCTTCTTGGACAATCGTAATTTGTGCTGTAACCCAACCCAACCCAACTCCTTTAGAGGCGGGAAAAACCCCAGATGATCAAAGAGCACGACAAGTCCGAGGCTGTTCCCGACAACCCCTAGACTCGGGCCACGGCACTTGGTGCCAAGCCTGAAATTTGGAGTGTTCTAAAGCCGCATCATCCGCCAAGGGCTGACGAAACCCAAATAAGGCTCAAAAGACGCAACAATAACACTGCAACATAGAACGGGAAATACCTTTTTATCTTTTTTTGGTCTTGTGTCATTTACGAAATGTTTTTTTTTTCTTTCTTTCTTTTTTTTTTTTTTGAGGAGGCATATTCCGTGAGCAACAAAAATGTCTTGCCAATTTCATCGCGAGCCAAGAACCGCTCATCATAATCCTGATAAGCACTGAGGCCTCGCTTAGGAGCATGGCCTCCTCTCCTGAACTATTTCTAGACGAGACCCATCCGGCCATATCCTGCGCTTTGTGCGGTAGAAGGACGTACGTTGGACGATGTTGCTGCTTCTCCCACAAGCCGAGAATTCCGTGTCGTGGCCGACTGTCTTTTATTTTATACCACATGATGGGCTTGTTTTTGATAGCCAAGGAAATCTGATAGAGCGGTGAAAATGGAAGTAGGTAGGTATGCATCTGATACACACACACACACGACGACCGCTCGTAGAAAATTCACCCATTCACGTCCTGGCAGCCAAGAGGATCAACAGCCGAGCTTCAGTGGCTTTACAATCCCTGCACGGGGCTTTCCAGGAGCGGCCTAATTCAGCCTTCCGATGGGTTCTAGCCCCCGTCACCTGCTGAGGTAATGGGGCCAAGAGAAGCCTCGCATTGGGGATCTCAGCCAGACAGAGCCAAGCACAGCTCGAAATAAGCTCGGGAGGGATAATTGGCTTCCTGATATGCTTACTGTTTGCCGCATTGCCGCATGCAAATAAGGGTACTTATGTGGCTTTGAGAGGATCCGCGGTGTTGGGAGCCGGAACCGTCACGTCTGTCTGTGACTGCTGTATTTTATTTGGCTTAGACGGTTAACAAAGAGTGCCACTGACCGAGCATTGCATTGCATTGCAGCATTGGCATTGCGATATTTGCATTCTGGTCGAGTTATTGTTGGTTGACGCAAGGAATGATTATAGTAGTATTTATGGTTATTCTTAGTGGTGCTTGGCATTGGCCTCTATGAGACTTTTTTTCTTCTTCTTCTTCTTTTTTTTTTTTTTTTTTTTTTTTTTTTTTTTTTTTTTTTAAATTACATTCATAACTACAAGCCAGCACCAAGACAGGCCTATTCATTCATTGTAACCTTACCTTGCTTGACTCAACATCTTCGGCATTGATCTCATGAGACTTTATCTTTCCAATGGGTTTAATTTAAATGCTCAACAAAGTTTCCGCCTCGACTCTATCATTCGCTAGACGCTTTAAAGCAAGCTGCTCTTCTCCCCTCCTACCAACGAAGGACCCCTCAATCTTGCCAGCGTAGATTGTTCACGCATAGGTAGTATACGGAGTAATAGGAGTACATAATTCCTCATCTCGAGCCGTCTATCCGAGTGATTGCGTTTCCCTTGCACCTTCCCTCGACTCGCTTCTCGATAGTTTGAAACCCTAACGCTCCGTCTCGTATCGATAACGGAAAGACCTCACCTGCGCCAACTCGGATATATGGCAAAGGGTTCAGCTCTAATTATACTCCGTACCTTACCTACCTATGTATGTCCCCGCCCGTATCACGATACCTTGGACAGTCAGAAACAGCGAAACAATCAAGCCGGTCAGACGGGCGCACCGAAACGTCGCCGACGCACATTAGAATCGCCTGGGAACGCCTCCCCCACGACTATATCTCCCGCTACTGGTAGATTCAGCTAGTCTTTCGAGGTTCCAGACTCTTTGCTATCCTGAGCGCTATCAACGCCAGCGTGTGACGGACTGTATCATACGGGTAAGCTTCTGAATTCTACGCAGAACAAGCACTGCATTCCATTTTTGTATGATGAACCTGCAAATAACACAGTGGCTGCAAGTTCCTCCATGAATACATACATACCTCATTCCTTATCCCCACCTCATGCTACAACCTCCCACTACTGATCCGATAGCCGTGATCTGTCATGCATTTCGCTCCTTCTTACGCCTATCATGCCCTTTCTGGACCCGACCCTGCCCTGGCCCTGCATCGTCATCTTTCCCTAAAGCCCCCTTGATGGTGGGTCAGCTTCAAAAGCTTGTCCTGACCAACCTAAGCTTAGACGAGTCTTAGACGCTCTCAATCTCAGTCTCACCCCTAGGCAGTGCATCTCTCTCTATCTGCACACCCTCCTTCTTTGCCGTCCTCCGTGCTTCTCCACACTCCCGGCCATGTCGTCGCCGAGTTATCCACCACCGACTTTACGCCTCCAGGCCTCTGATTCCCTTTTCTGACTTGCCTTTGCAACCTTATCTTGCTCTTGGCCCCTCCCTGTCTTCCCGTCTTGTCCGAGGACACGGTTCATTAAACCCTGCTGACCTGTTTCTGAACAAGAGGAATAACATCTGTCTCTAATCTTGACTTGACATTCCACTCCAACATTACATGCTCGCTCGCTTCTTGTAGCAAATCATCGGTTTCACCAACTCGACGACAAACGCAGCAAGCCGTGGCTCTCGAGCAACTACAGACTCCTTGATAGGTATGTTTGCCTCCGTCTCAGATCCTGTGTCTTTTTCCTAAGCCTCTGTCTGGTACTCGGTTCATCCGGCGCAATACCTCCTAGGTGAGGCGGTTTGGTGCATGGATCAAGTGTCCTGGAAGCATTCGTGGGACCGTTGTGTTCACTAAACCGGGTTTCTCTGGGGCGCCTGAGAGCCGCAATCGACTTTTGTGCGTGTGTACTTGCTTCGCAAGCTGGGTCTTGGCTCGAGTTGAGTCAAGTCAAGCAGCTGTGAGATTGCTTGGTCCATCTTACTACATCCGACGAGTTCATGATGCACATCGCCAAGCGGCAAATACTCAATCTAAGGGAAATTTTAGTCGAGTGGATCATCCACTTAATCGGCTCCGACGGCACTCCCGTCAGGGAGTCGAGCCTCAAACCCCTGGGATGTGGGCTTGGAGTGTGTCATTGTACCGTTGTGTTGTGGTTTCCCCTACGACCTTGTCTTGGGGATTATATATGATCACCGGTGTGCAACTCATATCTTGATTCTCTCCCCTTGCACCTTTCCTCTCTTCACATACGCTCTACTACTATACCAAGATATTTCAAACCTGCACTCAGACATCATCTATTTACTGCTTCACGCATATATACATTACAGGCACAAGACTAACAAATCTACTTAGCCTTGTAACCTTACCAAGATCAAACAAACACTTTCATAAGCCCCGACGGTCTCAGGAACGCCAAGAGAGCGAAGGACGAGCCCACTTCCACAGGTGGATACGTGGACAAAATTCCGCTCAACCCTCAGCCCTTGTGGAGTCACCTTCGCACATTCGGCTTTCACACGCCCACGCCCTGGTTCGATCTGATCTAGTGGGGTGCCGCGTACAAACAAAGCCAGAGCTTGGTTCTCACAAGGTCCTTATTTATAAAGTCGCTGAGAACCTACCCAAAACACTGGCTCCGGATCCATTACCCTCAAAAACTCCTTTCAGCCTCCCGCCCTTGTGCGGAATATCTCTTTCACATAACATCACATCACATTACACACCTTCACAATGGAAACGTACCACGGATATGTGCGGACACCCGCCGATGCTATCAGATTATTCGAGGCTTGCCGATTAGGCATTCTGCCCCGTGTGCAACGACGACTTTCAGAGAAGGAGAGACAGTCAATTCGATCTGGTTCGGTTTTTGTTTGGGATGAGCGGGAAGCTGGTATGAGGAGATGGACTGATGGAAAGTCCTGGAGCGCCAGTCGAGTGTCGGGAAGCTTCCTGACATACCGTGAGATGGAGGGCAAGCGAGGTGGTGGCTTCAACACTACCCGACGAGGTGGTGGAAAAACCCCAGACTCTGGACGCGGTAGCGACGAGGACCTAGATGACGGGGAGCCCGAGGGATACCGATACAAGGCGGACGGCCTGATGAAGCAATCTTTCAGCATCACTACTTCAACCGGCCAGCATCTTCACCTGATCTCATACTATTCTCGCCCTCAACCTGGCCAGCCTGAGCTTCAACAACCAACAAATGATCCTAACTTGCGCGGCATAGTCCCTGTTAAGGGCATGTATCCTGAGTCCAGCATGGGAGAGGCCAACACTACACCAGCTCTAACACGGGCGCCGATGCAGCAGCCTCCCTACATGGTTCCTCAGCCCGGTCAACAACCATATGCTCCCTATGGCCAGCCTGGCTATGGATGGCCTCCTTCTCCCGTCGCTACTCCTCCTTATAGCCATTACGCCGCTCCCTACCCCCACGGTGTTCCTCAGCAACTTCCACCTCACCCCGGCCACCCAGGTCTTCCTCACCCACATTACCATCAGGCACCTGTTTATGAGCATCGTGCTCCTCTCCCTCCTCTCCCCGCCAAGCCCACCTACCAATCAACATCTCCTCACTACTCACACCCTACTCTCCCTAGAGCCCACGACTCGCCTCGAGAGCATCATCTGCAGGCAGCTGCTCCAGCCGCCATGGTGAATGGATCTTCTCGTACTCATCAGGTTGCGCTCCCAGGTCTTGGTGCTGTTACCAATGGCCCCCCAGGATCGTCTCTTGCTGCCATCAGCACTCCCCCTAGCCGCACTATGAGCGTCAGCCCTCCACGCAGCTCTCATTCCGAAGCTCCTGCCACCACATCTAACAAGGCCAGCCTCTCAGCGCTTCTGCACCCTACTCCTGCACCTAGTGAAAGCGGTAGCGTCAAGCCTGGCAGCGCCAGCAGCAGTCCTAGATCGGCTGGTGCCTGTGGTCTGGAGAAGGGCGGTGTCAGTGAGGACGCAAGAGCCTTGAGAATGCTGGACCGCAAATTTTGCATTTAGAAACGCGAGGAAGCCGTTTTCAGGGACGTTGGAGAGGATTGGAGGCCAAAATCAGCCTAGTTAGAGGCTATCACGCTAAGGGGTTGTGTTTATCCATCATATGCATTGTCACGGCGTCTTCATTTTCTACGGGGTAGCAACCAAAGGAGGTTGACTGCGATCATTCAGCGTGCTTTTTTACGACAAGGAAGGGAAGAGGTATGAACGGAATGGTGTTTAAGGGGTCATACAAGGCAGAACCATGGTTCAGTGGTGTTTAGGTGCCATTGCAATACCAAATCATGTACATAGTTACTGAACAATATCAGGAGCATATTGGCCAAACTTGACCATCATCACCATTCCACCTAATTCATCGTGTCTCTGTATGTTTGAGTGACGTTTCGTCCCAGGGTGTAATATCAGGCCGGCTGACGAAGCGGGTTGTACGTATGTGTTTAGTGTAAGTCAGGGGCGGCACAACGGCACGATGAGGTAAAATTTACAGTAGATTTAAGGTTGTTGTCAGTTGGAGGATAGTGTCTGCATTCCCGTTTATCCGTGTCTTTAGCTATTTGGCGGCGCGTAGTGCAGGGCCGCGTCATCCTGACGATGCCGAGATGCCGGACAGGGTGTGGTACAGATCGTAAAGAACGCGTAAGGGAGAAACTGGGGAAAAGAGGGAAATGATGCTGCTAAATAACAGAGGGTCTCGGATGGTTCCAGGTAATCCTTAATTTTATCTCGAAGCCTAGAATTGGGGTTTGCGTATAATCGCTGTAGGGGTGCGATGGAGATAGGCGGCAACTTAGAGGCCTGGAGGGGTGGCGAGAGGATGAAGCTATTGACGATAGTTGGCAGTGCTATTTCTGGACGAGGGAGATGTCTTTAAATTGGCTCGAATTGGTCTCGTGAGATTGGTCTGCTCGTATTGAGCCTTTCGTTGTAATGTTGATTGTGAAGCTATTCGTATTGGCTGGCTTGTCACTGCAAGACAGTTCCTAATATCGTGCATGGTCTGTCTTGACATGCTCACATGCTTGACTGTTTAACAAAGACCTGGAGATTCATTGTTGTCGCATTTGAGTTAATCCAAGCAGCCATTGTATTATACCTTAAAATAGTTTATTTCATCAGTGGATAGATTGGATGCACGTAATCAGTAGCATGTCGCGTGTAAGTCGGACTATAGTTTAACCGACCCGAGTCCCCATTTGACAGCTGCTACAAGTGCTACGCTGCGCTACCTTACGCGCATCAATGGGCAGAATAATCAAGCTTCGCGACGACTGATTGATTGTCTTTGTCCGCATCAATAGAGGACAATGAAATGACAATTCAATAGCTGCAAAACTCCCATCTCGACTCCAAGATTGATTTCGCAATAACCATGCTGTTACAATCCATATAGCAACTCTACTCCAAACTTCGATTCATCTCGATTTGACTTGATCCTTTCTTTGATCACGGTTGCGCCGATACCATCATGTTCACCTTTTGCCCGCTCCAGGGCGCCCTTTCAGACTCGCCTGCTTCACAATCGCTCCTCGAGCTCGATGGAGGAGTCAAGGTGCTGGTAGATCTAGGATGGGACGAGACCTTTGACGTTGAAAAGCTCAAAGAGATAGAGAAGTATGCCATGCCCCCCCTGCGCATCTGATCTGATAGTGACGATGATGACTGACAATCATGCGCTATAGACAAGTAACAACTCTCTCGCTCATCCTCGTTACACATGCGACGGCTTCGCATCTTGCTGCCTACGCCCATTGCTGCAAGAACATTCCACAGTTCACGCGCATCCCCGTGTATGCGACACGACCAGTCATTGACCTTGGCCGCACGCTCATCCAAGACCTCTACACATCGAGTCCAGCCGCGGCGACGACGATCCCTCAGAGTTCGCTTACCGAGAGCGCATATTCGCTCACACAGACTGCGACGACTGCGCAGAACTTACTACTACAATCTCCCACCAACGAGGAGATTGCACGATACTTCTCCCTGATCCAACCGCTGAAATACTCACAACCACATCAACCCCTCCCCTCCCCATTCTCGCCGCCTCTCAATGGCTTGACTATCACCGCCTACAACTCTGGACATACCCTCGGAGGTACGATATGGCACATTCAGCATGGCCTGGAATCGATTGTGTATGCTGTGGACTGGAACCAGGCACGTGAGAATGTCTTTGCTGGAGCAGCTTGGCTGGGAGGTGCTGGAGGTGGTGGCGCTGAGGTCATTGAGCAACTGCGGAAACCAACTGCACTAATCTGCAGTAGTCGTGGTGCAGACCGAACTGCCCAGACTGGAGGTCGCGCAAAGCGAGACGAGCAGCTGGTCGACACTATCAAGGCTTGCGTGGCACGAGGAGGAACTGTTCTTATCCCCGTGGATTCAAGTGCTCGAGTCCTAGAACTCTCGTATCTCCTGGAACATGCCTGGAGGACCGATGCTGCTTCCGATGAAGGCGTCCTCAAGACAGCCAAGCTATACTTGGCTGGACGCAATATGTCAAGCACAATGCGATACGCCCGAAGTATGCTCGAGTGGATGGATGATAGCATCGTTCAAGAGTTTGAGGCCTTTGCCGAGGGCCAACGAAAGGTCAACGGCGCGAACGACAAGAAGGAAGGTGGACCATTCGACTTTAAATATCTACGGCTCCTCGAGCGCAAGGCCCAGATCGCACGACTTCTAAGTCAGAACCCCGACAACGTATCGACAGAAGGCCGTGTTATTCTGGCCAGTGACAGCAGTATCGAGTGGGGTTTCTCAAAGGATTTGATCAAGGGGTTGGCACGAGACTCGCGAAACTTGGTCATCCTAACAGATAAGCCGGGTCTATCAAAGACAGACAAGCCATCTATTGCACGAACACTATGGGATTGGTGGAAGGAGCGCAAGGATGGTGTCTCGGTGGAACAAAACGCAAATGGAGAGAATCTCGAGTTTGTTTATGCTGGTGGACGGGAGTTGGAGATCCGCGAGGCCCAACGCCATGCGCTAGAAGGCGACGAATTGACATTGTATCAACAATGGCTTGCGACTCAAAGACAGCTTCAGGCTACACAGCAGAGTGGAGGCGCTGCTGGACTTGAGGCTACAGCAGATGTCGTCGACGATGCTTCATCTGAATCCTCTTCTGACTCAGAAGATGAAGATGGAGAACAACAAGGCAAAGCACTCAACGTCTCAACTGCTATCGCCCAAGCTGGCCGGAAGAATGTTGTCCTCAAGGACGAGGATCTCGGTATCAACGTGCTCATCAAGAAGAAGGACGTGTACGATTTCGACTCGAGAGGGAAGAAGGGCCGAGAGAGGACGTTCCCTATCGCTATACGAAGGAAGCGCCAGGACGACTTTGGAGAGCTCATTCGACCCGAAGATTACCTCCGTGCCGAGGAAAAAGAGGAAGAAGGACAGGACAACACCAGCATGGAGGCTGCAGACGACAAGCTCGGCAAGAAGAGAAGATGGGACGACTTTGCAAAGGCTGGAGCCGGTTTCAAGCGGCAACAGAATATGCGGCCTGGTTCCGCCGACGGAGAAGAGGCTGCAGCTGGTGACCATGATGGTTTCGTGCCTGATGAGCTCGATAGTGTCGAGGATCTCGAGACCGAGGAGCCTACGGGGCCATGCAAACTCACATACCAGACCGAAACTGTCCAGACCAACATGCGCATTGCATTCGTTGACTTTAGCGGTCTACATGATAAGCGGAGTCTTAACATGCTGATTCCCCTAATCCAACCACGAAAGCTCATTCTTGTTGGTGGTGGACGGGATGAGACACTTTCTCTGGCTGAAGACTGTCGTCGAGCATTAGGCGGGGATAGTGGCAACGCGAATGCAGGCAATGAGCGTTCCGTTGACGTATATACTCCCGAGGTTGGAGTTGTCGTCGATGCCAGTGTCGACACCAACGCATGGGTTGTCAAGCTCGCTGATCCTCTTGTCAGGAAGATCAAGTGGCAGAATGTGCGTGGTCTGGGTATTGTCACTATTACCGGGCAGCTCCTTGCCACACATCTCAACGAAGCTGCCGCAGCAGATGAAGATGCTGCCAACAAGCGCCAGAAGACGGATGAAGCCTCATCAACAACACTCACCAACATGGCCGCGGATATCCCCTCGGCCACACCAGTTCTCGACGTCTTACCGGCGAACCTCATCTCCGCCGTCCGCTCAGCAGCCCAGCCACTGCACGTTGGCGATCTACGTCTTGCTGACCTCCGTCGTGCCATGCAATCTGCAGGCCATGCAGCTGAGTTTCGTGGCGAGGGTACACTAGTTGTCGACGGCACCGTGGCTGTCCGCAAGACCTCGGCAGGACGCGTTGAGGTAGAGAGCGTCGGTATGCCGACTGCACGAAGAAGCACTTTCTACGAGGTTCGTAAGATGATATACGATAACTTGGCGGTTGTGGCTGGTGCATAGAACGTCCATGGATGGCCACAGAAGAAATTGGAGGCGAAGAAAAGGAATGGGCGTAATCGATGGGATGCGCTGGTTTTTGTACTCTACTGAAGGAAGAAAGAAAGAAAGAAAGAAGGAAAGACAAGTAAGATAAGACAAAGGTGTATTCTCTTTGGGGAATGATTTGGTTACAACGAGCCACGACGGGGTTGGAGATTGCAGAAAATGGAGGTTGAGATAGATTTATCAAAGGCATCAAAGCCACTTCTCCGTTTTTCCCTTGGTGTTTCTTGCTTTGACTGTAATCTTGATGAACAAGTAAAGGACTGAAGCATGTCACGATAAGCCACAAGTGTCGATTCTAGGCACATGCATCTATGAAGCTTTATGAGATCTGGTCGTCATGCTGATGTTCGTCTCTTGACAGACAGATCTATCCTCGAGTCGTCTCACTCGGTCTGAACAAACCCCTGATTAAAGCTCTCCCAAATCAACGTACATAAACTGTGTAAAGAGCGCCCAAACGCCTAGCAATGCAAGTCTATTCAACCATATCCAAGGACCCCAACCCCAATTTTCATCTTACAGGCTGCATAGGCGCCATTTCATACTCTCCTCCACCATCTGGCCCCCTTCCTCTCACAGCAATACCCATCTCCTCATCAACAGAAGGAGGTTGCGGCGCGGCGCCTTCAGCTCCCGTAGCTGGGAGAATGGGACGACCGCCGAAGAAGACAGGCTGCAGCTCGCGATACTGACAGCCCCAAGTCCCGAGACCGATACATAGCCCGGATGAGACAAGCATGGTGAACCACCAGGCGCCGTGGCGGGGGATGTGGCCGCTGTAAAGGGATGCGATGACGAGGTTGAGAAAGTGGACGGTCAATGCGAAATCGGGTACGAGTTTGGAGCGAGCGATGAGGGCGACTATTGCGATAGGACTATAAAGTGTTAGTAACGAACGGTATTCGAACAAGGGGAGCTTCTGCGCGTGCTTCGAGCAGTTGAACTCACATAATCAACCCGCCATCCAACAAGAACACAAATGCCATGAGCCACCCATGCGTGGTATCTCCTCTCAGTCCCTCCCATCCAAACACAAGCTTCCAGCTAAACCCAGAGCCAGAGACAAGCGCCGTAAATACGATCAGGACCAGTGCAGCGAAGTAGTATATCGCCTGTAGTGTCGCGATCTGGCCTGCGATTTTTAGGGGCGCAAGTTCCGCGAGGGCGCCTGCGCGCGGAGGCTTACGACGTCGCGGCATCTTTTGTTTTTTGTGTCAAGTTGTTGTAGGAGGCCAAGTGTAGAGGGTGCAGGAGTCGTCGTCGGTCATCGAAGGGGCATGTCTCGTGAGGTCTTGTGATGTCTTCTTTGAGCTTTCGGCTTTAGCGCATGAACCTTGTATTCCTAGCTTTTCCTCGTCTCTTGAAGCTTGGTTATTGAAAGTAGAACTCAACAGGAGCTGAGAATCAGCGTAGACAAAGAAGAAGTAAAGGAGAGAAGAAAGTTGAATGCAGGGAATAAGTCGAGTTGCTTAACGCAAGGGAAGTAAGTACGTAAAGGACAATCAAAGGACAGATTAAAGTGCATCAGCCACACAAAGCAGAACATGAGGTACCTAGCTACCCTGAAACGTGGCTTGTGCTCCATCCACTAAGCCACTTCGATCTCACCGCCCTCTTTTTCTGCCGGTTCTGCTCGTCATAGTGTACCCTCCCTCAGCGTTCGAGATACACGGCTCATGAGATTTTGCACGCCCTCATCGCCATCACCAATTAACTCTCTTGCATAAAAACCACAAAAATTACAAATACGCAATGGGTTTCTGGCCTTTCTCAAGTGAATCCCGCGCTGACGCTATTCGCTCCGGCGACGCGATACCAAACCGTCAAGAGCGCAAGATCTGCTGGGCCGCCCGCGATGCCTACTTCAACTGTCTAGACGCCCACAACATCGTCGACGCCACCAAGGATCCATCAGCGACAAAGAAGGCTTGCCCAGTCGAGACGGCGGATTTTGAGAGGGATTGTGCAGCTGCTTGGGTCAAATACTTCAAGCAGTGGAGGGTTGCCGACATTCAGAAGAAGCGACGCCTGGATGAGTTGAGAGCACAGGGAGCACAGGAGATGACGGTTACGACGAGCTTTGCGCCAGAGGGTGGTGCTGGGGAGAAGGGCAAGGGCGTAGGCGATATTCAGGCCATGCTGGACCAAAAGAAGTAAAAGGGGTTGGAGGAATAAGATGATAGATGAATGGGACAACGGACGGGCACGGAAAAGACCTCACAAGAGGCCATTGCTTGTTTTACATATTTGTATTATATCACTGTAAACTACCACAATATCACCACCTCACACCCCAGAAGTTACAATCACACCCGCAATTGCACTCACTGTACCACCTTCACATCACACCACACCACACCCATTCCTCCCAATGGGCTAACTCGAGTCTTTATCCTACCAAATCTATCTATTCCTACTACCTAAGCCGCTGCCTGTGCAAGCCCTGCCAGCTGATGAAAAACCAAGAGAGGACAATAAGTATATGACAAAAACGAAGTATCATATGAAAAGGAGGTCACTCAACAAAGAGTTGATTAACGACCAGAAGAAAAGTGAATAATAAAAAAACAGACTGTAGCGTGCTAAGCGTGGTGGTATCATCCATGTCTTCTTCTTTTTTGATAAAAGGAACCATATCTGCACTCGCTCCAGAGACACCGACCGCCCTTGAACCTGGCGATACGGCTCGCCCACCACCTTTCCGAGTGCTTCTCTGCTTCGTCGCTGACAAAGGAAAATGTGACTGAAATAGAAACTTGCTTTCATAGGCCGAGGCCGAGTCCAGTATGCCAAAGACGTCGATTGACAGAATAACAATAAGGAAATAGTGCACGGCTGGTCAAGGAATGGTCCAGCATAAGAATGTGATAAGAATATGAATAAGGGGGTGTCGCCAGGTGTCTCGCTTTTCTAATGCATCATTGGTGGTTGGCGATGGTTCCGTCGCTCGTCAACCTTGTGTATGTATCTGCGTCGTTCGCTTTCTTAATCGTGAATCCATCTTTGTCTCCCTTGACAAACTTGGAAGTGATTCCTCGGTTTGACCTTGGTCGCAACCTAAGCTACCAGTCGTACTCCATTATCGTCTGTCCCATCCTTCCTTGGCAATGGCGGCAGCTCCTTATTGAGACTGTCAATGCTGACTCTCTGTCCTTGATTGACGGGACCTGTGCCATTGCTGAGACCTGCATACCCACTGTCTGCGCTTCCGGGTCCGGCATATCCTGACTTGGGAGGAGTTGGAGGTGGTGCTCTCGTCGGAGGTAGGCTCTTGTTGAGGTCTTTAGAGGATCTCGGGAGCTTGGCCTCTGTGTCGTCGCGGCCATTTTCACCTGCCTCCTGCACCACGGGCAAGATAGGCTCGTGCTGCAAAGAATCGCGGTTGTCCCTAGAAGTGCCGGTAGTCAAGACTCGGTCCGGAACCTGGTTCTCAATATGTCCATGCCTCTCGGAGCGCTCGGCCTCCTTATTAGCCCGTTCGAGCGTTTCCTGAGCTTCCGGAGACCGTGGGCCAGGTGGTGGAGGTGGTACATGGGTTGGCATCGGTGGAACGGCCTGAGACGACCTGCGGCGAGAATTCCAGCTTGACACCCTGTTTTCTGAACGTTGAGCTTCAATCATTTCCTGGTGTCTCCGTTCAGCCTCCCTGTGAGCCTCTTCGGTGGACATGGTGACACCTTCGATGAAATGGTAGAACCGGTCACCATACTGGTCAGGTGGTAGTGCTGAGATTTGAGTCTTGTCACTAGATAAGCCCTTCCAGAAGTGCTCAATCTTTTTGATGATTCCATACTAAATCATGTCAGTTGTCGTCGGGTTCAGCCTTGGTGCAATACTTACGTGAGTGAGACAGTCGATGACTCCGAGATAGTAAATTTCATCCCCTGGAGTGTTATCTTCATGGGTTGCCCTGAAACCGCCGTCATCCTGTCCAAAGACCCATCCAGGTCGATGTTGGCCTTCTTGCAACTCATCAGGCATCTTGTTTGCTGACTGGCCCATGGGTACTGGTCGCTCCTGGCGAATCATCTGTCTCAGTTCCCTAGCCTTACGTTGGTTTTCTAATTTGGATGGTGTGCGAAGGAGGACCGAGTTGGGCTCGTCGTCGGGAGACTTCTCACCACCAGGGTTGAAAACTTGTAGTGTCTTGTCACGAAGGTTCTCTTCATTCCCTCGAGAGACATCATGTATGCCAACCAGTAGTGAGTAGTCCATGATCTTAAGTCTCTTCAGGAGGGCAACATCCCGTTGTAGTTGCTCAAGGAACATGCGCTTCTTCTGGATACCCAACTCGAGGCTCCGCTGTCGCCTCAGCCAGTTGAGATCCTTCAGGGTCGCCCTGGGATTTTTCTCCAAATCCTCTTCCCTATAGTCTCGACCAATGGTAGAGCCCTTCAAATCGAAAGTGGTGTGGATATCTCGGTGTGGGGGGAAGAGGTTGTTCATCACAACAAAGTGTATCTTCTTTCCATATGGCATCTTAACTCGGTGAAGGCCGTAGAACTGCGAAAGAAGCATATTGGGGTTGTCTTTAACATGCTGGTAGTATTCCTTAAGAATCTTGCGAAGAAACTTATGTTCAGCATGGTGGATGGTCTTGATGATGTACTTGTAATCCCGTGAGAAGTAAAAGAAACTTCCGCTCTTGCCAGGCGATCCCAGCTCAGAAAGAATATACTTGCCCGTAAGCGACATCAGATAATCTGCAGGGTCCAAGCGGAAGAGAGCTCGGAGGCGACGAAAGACCCAGGGAGCGTAGTCCTTGAATTTGAAATCGTACTTGGCAGACGGCACCAGCTCATTACCGGCGATGTCAAATGTCGACTTCTGCTTAGTCTCAAAATCGGCATCTGTCAACTCTCGGTCGAGCTTGGCATTCGTCCTCGAAACCGAAACACGAATACCTGTAAGCATGTTGTAGGCCGTCTCCCAGTTGGCGTGATTCTCGTCAACCTTGGTGCCGACAAGAACGCGATCGTCATCCTCCTCCTCCTTTCTCCTCCTCTTGCTAGCTCTCTTTTGTCGCAATGCCTCTGCCCAGCGAAGAGCATCCTCATCTGGTACAATCTCATCCCGTGGTCCATCTGATTGCATTGATCGAGTTGGCCTTCTGCCCATACTCAACGAGGGTCGTCGGCCACTTGAACTTCCAGCATTAGTAGGGGAGAAGCGGCCACTAGCTTGGGCTGTATCCATTCCGTCTTTTGAGCCGCGCCCAGGCACGTATTTTGGTACATCGAGGGTATGTCGTTGCTTGAGACCAGGGGGTGCTTGTAAGTGTCCTGTTGATGAGGCTGCTGCGCTTGACGGGTTATAGATTGGTGGTGATGACAATCGATGTGTACCATTTGTGCGAGGGTGCAGTGTCGGCGTCGCATCGGTGTTCGTATTATTATTCGCTGAGAGAGCAGTTTGTGACTGAGAACCGCGCGGCTCTACAGGGAATGGGGAGAGTGAGAGTGTGTGGTTTCCTTCAAAACTCCTGCTTGGGGGCTTCTCAGAGGTTCCCTCTATCGTTTGGGGTTCCGAAGGTAAGGGCTTTGATAGTATGTTGTTTTGTTGATGATTATTGGTAGAGGCTGTGTTGGAATTGATGCCATTGGTATCGGATGAGTGTTGGCGTGTACGATCGACTAGGTTCGCTGTGCCATTAGGCATGGGTTGCTGCCCAAACTTGCCGACTCCGTTTACATCGTCTTGTTGGATGTGAGTAGCTGTAGCGGGCATGCCGTTGGAATTGGAGCTCATGCTCGTGGGCCGCGTGCTGTTACTGTTGCCATTCATAGGCGCCGGTGTTGAGTCGGAGACGTCGGACGCGTGCGTAGAGGAAATTGAGCTCTCGTCAAAGCTCTCATTGATTGTATCGGATCGGGTGTGGCGGATAGAACCCCCATTCACCCTATCCTTGTTTACGAAACCGAACTGGTTCGTAGGATCAAGGTTGAGGATATCGGGGTTATTGCTAAAGATGGTGGAATTGTCCTGGTCGGAGAGAAACGATGGCATTTCGAGCGGGAGTATGAAGAACTCGCTGGAGGCCAAGACCAGCGAGTGCTGACGCGGTAGATGCTACTAGGTGAAGTGATGCTATTTCGAGCGTAAATCGGGGGTTGTGGATGTGATAATATCGTCGAGACGTCGTCGGGCTCTGGAGTCACTTGGCTTCCTGTCGCAGTGGTTCGCTCTCACTAACTCTGGGATGAGTATTAACGTTGCTGGTGGACAATGGGCGGTAGAGACGAGAGAGGGAAATTGGTTCGAGGGCCTTGCTGGCTGGGCGCACGGGGGGATGCTTGGCGGGTCGGCCAATGGGCAGGGTAGGGACACCACGCTGGGGTGAAAAGTCGAGGGAAGCGAAAGCCCAGGCAAAGTTGAAGCTGTAGATTAAATGGGCTACGGAAGTTGTATGAAGATGATTGCGATGGGAAGCGGTTTCGTCTATCGAATTCCCAATTAATGTGCTGTCGAATTAGATCGATTTCTGGGCGTGAGGTGAGGTGAGCGACGGAGACGGAGAAGAGAGACGGAGGATGGATGGTGTAGTGTAGAGTTGGTTGGTGGTGGTGAGGCTGGGAGAAATCCGGGTGGGAAAAAGTGACGGGGGCCTGGGCTTCGTTCTGTCAGCAGTAGCGGTTGCAGTTGCAGCAGCTCCTTCCTGCCTTGCCTGGCCTGTACCTAAAACTGGAAATGAGGCGTCTCTCTGTGTGTCCTGTAAGAAAGAAGGGGGAAGGAAATGGTACCCAATGGGATAAAGGATGGGGGGCCACCCGGGATCCCGGCTGATATGGATGTGAGGATTGGTGGACGGTGTGACAGGCTCTGTTTTACTGGGCACAGCGTATTCAGGGCTATCTTTCAGTGCACTCCACCCACTGAAGCAATGCAACCGGGCTGTGTGGACCACTGAAAGGGGAGGATTTGCGTGGCATACTGGTAGGTCCCAGCGCCAGATGGGCTTGGCTTGGGGCTTGGCAGGCGGCCCTGGAAACCCGTCTCCCGTCCGTCTGATGCCGCTGCTACATTTATCGGTGGCTTGCAATATTGGCGTCTAGCTCTTGTATTTTAGGGGTTATGGGTCAGAGAAAAGATACACGCCATTGACACAGTTTAAGATGCCATTAGAAGTGCCGGTCGGTTGTGGTGTTGTCAGATTTGACGATCTGTGGCCATAATCATCCTTCTTATCTCGCCAAGGGGTTAACATGAGAGAACAGCCAACTAACTTGACAGTACCTACAGCACAGCATAGCATGATATAACCCAGGCTTCTCCATGATTCAATACGATCTCCCTATTTAATGTCACCCTTGTCATGAAGCATCAATCAGTGCCCGTCTCATTCTAAGTTTGCCTCAGAAGTCGAACAGTGGGTAACGAGTTATATCTCGACTCATGTCTGTTCAACATGAAACTTATGGTTCCAAGCATTGACTCTCCGACTGCACGTATGTATTACATATGTAGAAACCTGCTTCAGTAACTTGATGTTCATTCAGCTGATCCGATTTCGATATTGTTCGGATGCTTTAAAGGCTCCGAGTGCTTGTTACTGGCTATTAAAGAACCTTGTCAGTCGTCTACTGCCATTGGATCCCGTCAACATCAATCAATCACCCCAGGCACCGTTAACACAGCCACGGGGGGTCAAGATCCACTCTCCCCCGTCTCTTTCAATCTCGTTGTCGTGGATATGAAGACCAAGCTAAATCTCCAGACTACCCAAGGTCCATACTAATCTATTTACTCTTCATCTCAACTTGAATATGAAATACTGAGAATGATTTCTAAGTGGCAACAGATTTTTGGTGGTGTTTCTTCAAACTAAACCCAGTGCACTATTCGACTAATGACAACTGATCATCGTTTTGGCTGATATGTCGATTTGCAAGATCGGTGCCATTCTCTCATGTTCCAGGTTCTTTTTTTGGTCCCAAGACATTTGTTCCTGTCCCTTGTTTTTTGTCTTCACCGCTAGCCAGCACATTCCGTCATGGCTGCGACCCTTACATTGTATGACACCAGCGGTGTTTATGCGGCTGATCTACCTTCCAACATGCAGCGTCCAACATCCATCCATACTGGTACATACTGTGATAATCCCGCGGCTTTAACATCCGATATGTTTCCGTATCTGGTATGGAAAGCAATATTCCATAGTCTTTAGTCTTATACGTGTTCATTGGGATTATGGTGGCTTTGAAGGAGTCTCGCTCCAAAGAACGTGTGAATACCCTAAGCTGTCACTCAAAGCTCGTATCACGGGCATGTGCGTTTCCTATAACACATGGAGCATCATTATACATCATACATGACTTGTCATACTGCACTCACAACTGATTCTCATCTCTATGTGGTATCAACCTCCTTACGACAAAGCCAAGCCCATCATCTTACAACATATCAGCCCCCAATATCTAAACAAGCTCTTCATTCTCCACAGCATCTCATATACTCTTGGCTGCCTCTTCCTCTTCAATAACAAATATCTTCCTACCCCTGGCAAGCCACCCACAGAGCACGGTCCTTCTCGGGGTTGGCGAAGAATGCGAGCAACCGTAACAGATGTAAAGGATCCACTGTCTACGCAATCCTTGATGAATCCTTTCAAGCACAGCTAACTCAACTTTCTTGGCCCTCTCTCTGGAAATAAAAAGGAGGGCTGTGATTTTCAGGAACATGTGTAGTCTAGTGCTAACTAACGCGCCTTTGCTGATCAGATACGTGAAAGCCCTGTAGACCCTGTCCCTGGGTTTTGTCAGATCGCATTCCAGTGCTGACTCATTCGTTTCTTGCTTCACGAGCCTCTTCCAGACGGTTCACGACAACTTCCTAACTTGACTCTTACAACACACCCCAATTACTACATCCAGATGTCCTCTCAAACTTAAACGTGAACCTTAAGTAGGGGTTTGGCGTACCGATGGTTTCTGATCTGTTAAAATCGAACTGCACCTGAATCATTTCGACCTTCTATGATCGAGAACGCTAATACTCTCAATAAGTTCGCCATCACAAGTTATCACACAACTCAAGAGTCATCTGTATGAGAGGAAAGTGGGAAATCCCACAGTTTTGCTCAAATAAACTATCTGTCTCACCAGCTCCAGCCACGTCGTTGCAGAACGCAAAATCTCGTCCATACAACGGCACGCGCCGAGCCGGTACGAAAGTCATCCGGTCCATTCAGTTTCCCCTCCCAAAAGTTATTTTTTCTTGTTTTTCTACTTTCATGGTTTTCATTGGTGCTGCTCAATAGCAGTCATCTCACTGTCTCAACCCTCAGTCTTGTCGCGAGAAGCCGTGTTCGAGCAAAGACTGCATCTTGTCCATGATAGGAGAGGGAGAGAGAGCAATATCAATGTAGTGATGTTACCCGTGGGCCTCATAAAGCCCTTTCGAATCCACCAATACGTGTCTAGCAGAGTCTGCCTCAGCTCATGAGATCCGCTCATCCAACGTAGATTTGTCGTAAGGGTATCATATCCCCCGTGCGCTCGCTCCGCCGAGGTGCTGTTCAAATTGCAAGTCAGCTACAGAAATTGCAGCCCTCAAATACAAACCGAGGGCAACGCCATCCGCGTGAAGAGCCTCGAACGCCTCGAACCTCAGAAACACCCCTTCCTTTCCTTTCTCCCGCACCATTTGACTGTGTCCAGCCCCAAAGCGGGTATGTCTACCGTGGTCGATGTCCAAAGAACACCTTTTCCCTGGAAGTTCCATTTCTCGCTCTTTTTCATCATCCGTAGATATCATGAACCAAATCCAACAGAATGCCAAAGCCGATGGTGATGATACGACTGACAGATCCGTGCAAAAAGGAAGCCAACAAGGCCTCCATGCCAAGAATGCGTGAGCCAAATGAGTCGGGGCTCGCTAATGTGTTGGGTTTTTGCATAGAAACCCTTTTGGGAAGTGTCGAAGGAGTCGTAATCCATCGGCAGTGCAGGCCGTTCGCCGTCCCATCCATTCGCGGAAAAATATGCGAATAATGTACAATCCAACATTGAAATCACAACCCAGTACAAAAAAAAATCATCTGAAAAGTCATCCTTAAACCCCTGTCTCGCCTGCCTAACGCCATGCAAGAGATATATGATATTAGGATTGGGCATCGCGGGGCGGGCCGCGACCTCGACCGCCTGCGCCTTGGCCACCACGGCCACGATACCCGCGGCCTCGTCCACGACCTCGTCCGCCGTTGTTATAGTGCGGGTTGCCGTGCTGAGGGTTTTGGCTCTGCCAATTACCTTGGCCTTGTTGAGGCAGACCAGCCTGCTGCATCTGCTGAGGCTGTTGGTATTGCTGAGGTTGTTGAGTTTGGGGCTGCTGCTGACCCTGTGCAGCAGGTAGTTGTCCCCTTTGCATGTTGGAGATGGGTCGGGGGATCGACTCAGGGTTCTCGTAGACGTAGAGACTCTTGTCGATGCTGGCGGGGATAGGCTGGATCTCAGTACCAAGATCCCGCTCAATGTTGTAGAGGTTGAAGCGGTCGTCCCAGTTGATCAGGTTAATAGCCAGACCAAGGTGGCCATAACGACCAGATCGACCAATGCGATGAAGATAGGTCTCGGCATTCTTGGGGAAATCAAAGTTGATGACAACGTTGACAGCCTGGATGTCGATACCACGGGTGAGAAGATCGGAACAGACCAAGTTTCGGCACACACCGTTACGGAAGTCGTGGAAAACACGGTTTCGTGCATGTTGCTGCATCTTAGCATGACTGTAGAAGCAGGAATATCCAAGTTCGGTAATTTTCTTAGCCAGAAGTTCGACTCGGTTGGTGGAATTGCAGAAGATAATCGACTGGTTGATTTGGAGCTTGGAGAAGAGGGTGTTCAAGCAGTGGACCTTCTGCTTCTCTTCAACAAAGGCGTAGTATTGAGTGATACCCCTCAGAGTGAGCTCATCCATCAGGTTGATCTCATAGGGGCTGACCATGTTCTTATCGGAAAAGTCCTTGACGGACAGAGGGAATGTGGCTGAGAAAAGCATGACTTGTCGGTCCTTGGGGTGAAATTGCAGAAGCTGTTCAATAACGGGAGTAAACTCAATGGATAGAAGCTTATCGGCTTCATCCATGATGAACATGGGGCATTCGCTAAGGTCGGCAACATTTTTGCCAGCGAGATCGAGAATTCGACCTGGGGTACCAACCACAATATGGACGGGATCCTGCAGACGAATAATGTCATCTCGAAGACCGGTACCACCAGTCGTAACCATAACATTAATGCCGAGGTGCTTGCCGAGGGTCTTGCAGACTTGCGAGGTCTGCATGGCAAGCTCACGTGTGGGGACAAGGATAAGACATTGAATCTTGGAAACCTTGGGGTTGATGCGTTCCAAGGTAGGGATGACAAAGGCAGCTGTCTTGCCAGTGCCATTCTTTGCTCGCGCAAGAATATCTCGGCCAGTTAATGCGACGGGTATAGCTTCCTCTTGAATTGGTGAGGGTTTCTCAAATCCTGCTTCAAAAATTCCCATAAGTAGATCTCGCTTGAGGGCAAAGTTCTCAAACTCGAGGCCCTTTGTGTTTGTAACATCCTGGGGACAAAGGTCAGCCTCTAGGCGTGCGCCAAGAAAATCATGATTGCAGCATGTACCTCTGTTTGTTGTCGGTTATCCTTTGCGGGGAGGTTCAGGTTCTTCTTCCACTCGTCACCCGCGGCGGGAGCACCGTCACTGCTCGAGTTAGTCCAAGCTCACAAGGGCCGCTAGGGCGGCGCAGCGGACCTGAGTTGGGTGGATTTCAGCTTGTCTGCTAGCTGATCCGCCATTGCGTGTATAGGATCCGTCTACGGATCGAAAGAAAATAGAGGGGTGAGGTATTATATGCAAAACAGCACAGAGGTTGGCCTCTCGTGAGTTCGGGGCGCGGGAGGGGGGCAGCAGGTGAGGAGCTGCAAGGCGTTGTTGGTTTGTGTGGAGAGAGGTCGGAAGAAAATCGGTGCGCGAACTACCTGAGAAAGAAGACTCAGGGATGAAAGTGCTTTAGTTAGTTGAAAGCGCGAGGTCGACGTCGTGTGGAGAGGTTTCTTGTCGTCGTGGAATGTTTAAAAGTGTGGTTGGGTTCTTGGTAGAGGGAAGAAATAAAGTAGAAGTAGGCTCAGTCTTGGAGTTTGAAGGTGAAGGTGACGATGGTGTGTGCCTCATTGCGGCGGAAGGCCCTGCAGTTTTTGGTCACGTGTAGGCGGGGCAGCCCGGTTTTTATCGTTTGCTGAGATGGACGAGAATGAGCTTTTGCTAAAATGATCTAGTCTATTGTATTCTAGAATTGGCCGAGTGTTTGCTTGGAGGTGAGCGACTCTCGGTGGAAGATTCCGAGGCTTTTGTTGTGAGGAACATGACACGAGAGATGAAAAATTAACAGAGTTTCAATGAGGACGCATGATACCTCCGGCTCTAAGCAGGGGCCAGCTCTAACGATTCAACAAGCGAGGTACACCTTGTACTGCAGCCTGGGGTTAAGCTGTTCAAATGGCAAAAGACAGCTCATCTATGCGTATCTTTTGAGGGGATATGCACCTCTGAAGGTTAAGTTCTTATCGTTCATCTATCAATTCACATTCTAGGTCAAGAAAGGTGGCGTTACTAGGTACACATTACTCGATACTAGGCACACTCACGATCTCACAATCACATAAAAACATTGCCTTGACCAATAACCGCTGCAGGAATTGCCAATTCACGCAAGCCATTCGTTCATCCTCCATCATGGAATCTGTAGAAACTGGTATTCATTCTTCGCTCTACTCGGCCTGACATCTAGACCAAGGCCATCGTCAAATAAGTAACTCCAAGGTGGTGCAACACACACACACACACACATATATATATATATACAAATGACCTCTACTCCGGGTTTTACAGCTTCATACCCACAGCCTTTGCAACTCTCAGACTCTGCCTCATGCTAAGATCAAGCATAATCTCTTCACTGCCACCGGGGATGGCATATGCTCGCACATCACGGTACAGTCGCTCTACCTTGGCACCCTGGCCTCCTCGAGAGTAACTCAAGCCACCGAAAATCTGACTAGCTTCTCGGGCACAGAACTCAAATGTGAGGGTAGACTGGGCCTTGAGACCAGCAATAGGACCGCCGAGCCGAAGCATAGCCTCTGTCTCACCCATGCGTTCGCACTGGTAGATGAGGTTCTCGAGCCAGTTGTATGAGGCCTCGATTTGACGAGCCATGTGAGCGAGCTTCATGCGAATAACGGGGTGGTCAATAAGCTTTTTGCCGAATGTGCGTCGCTTGCTACCGTACTTGACGGACTCCTCGTAGCAGACACGAGAGAATCGGAGGGACTGGATAATAATACCCATACGCTCGTGGTTGAAGTTGGTCATGATGACCTTGAAACCCTGGTTCTGCTTGCCGAGCAAGTTCTCAACGGGAACCTTGACATCTTCGAAGGTGATATATGTTGTTCCTGAAGACAGAACACCTTGGCAAGGCATGCGTCGGGTGGAAACACCCTCACCACGCTCAATGAGGAGCAGAGACACACCGTTCATGCCAGCCTCTCCAGTTCGCACAGCGACGGTGAAATAGTCGGCCCAAATACCGTTGGTAATCCACTTCTTCTCACCGTTGACGATGTAGTGCTTGCCGTCCTCGCTCAGCTTGGCCTCGCAGGTCAGGTTGGCGACATCACTACCAGCATCAGGCTCAGTGATGGCCAAGCAGATACGCTTCTCGCCACTGAGGATGCCAGGCATGATACGGTCCTTGAGCTCCTTCTTACCGAATTTCATAAGAGGAGGGCAGCCAATACCGAAACCACCAATGATGTTCCAGACGAAACCACCAGAGCCAGTGCGGGACAGCTCGTCGGTGATGATCATCTCGTGGAAGAGATCCCACTGCTCAGGAGGGACAGACTTGATACCTTGAGGAACATATTGGGTTGGGTACTTGACACCGAGCAGACCAGCGAGATAACCGCGGCGACCCATCTCCTTGTAGATCTCCTCGGGGACCTCCTTGGCCTCGTCCCAGTCGGTGACATAAGGCTCGATATCCTTCTCAACCCATTCGCGGATCTCGGCGCGGAGAGCAGCATGAGATTCGTTGAAGTATGGTGAATGGTACTAACACATGTAAGCAAGGAGCTGACAGAAGGCGACAGGGGTAAGCCTACGCTTTGGTACCAGGCAGGGTCAGCAAAGGGAATCTGGTCACCGAAAGGCTCGAGAGCCTCGGCGTCTTCCTCCTTGGCAGCAACCTCCTTCTGTGTAGTCTTGACGGCCTTGGGTGTAGGGGCCGCGGGCACCGGAGCAGCATTGGCCTCAGGCTTAGGCTCGGGGGCCGCGGGTTTGGAGTCAAGGGATCCGACCAGAAGCTGCTTCTTGTACTTCTTGAGAATACCCTCGTTGTGGTACTTCCAGAATTGCTTGGAAGCGTCCTTGCCGCCGACGCGCTGGAGAATCTTCTTACCTCCTGTTACGCGTCAGATGTGAGTTTCGAGGACCGTGTTGTGGTTGACCTACCTGGGTGGTCGTCTTGGAATTTTGTCACATCGTAAACATCGCCATCGACAATGATGTACAAGTCGTCGGGCTTCTTATGCGACGCAACGTCGCTTGTGGTAAAGACCTTAGACATGTTGACTTTGTATTGGTGATGATGTGAGATGGAGAAAGGATAATCAAAACTGCAAAGGGTATATATCACAGGGTCAAAAAGAAAAGGCCAGCACAACAATATGGGAGAAGAAGAAGGAAGAGAAAGGGATCACAGAACCTTTCATAGAACCTTTTTTTAAAACATGCTTCGGCAAAAGCACAGGTAGCATTACAATCACATGTTGGTGCTTCAGCTCCACCCCCATATTCTATCATCTTATTTTCTGGGGAAAAACTTATCGCTTCAGGTCATGAGTCGTCTCATTCACGGCATTACTCGATGCAGTCACGGTATGTAGAGAGACAAAGGTCATGTGAATACGCCTCGCTATCTTCATTTCACATGTGAAAGAGCCGCAGTAAACGACAATTGCTCTGCTGCTAAACTCTAGCGCATGCGTTGATGTCATGATGGAGGATGCCGAGGCTTCTGTGCGCTGCCCAATCGGAGGTCCAGCATTGCCAAATATGGCGTCCGAGGTAAATGCAAATGCTCACGACTCGCCAACCTTACAAGGGGACAAACCCCCACGGGGAACGGACAATCAATCTGAAAAGAGCATGCGGAGAAGACCCTTTGGTGCATTTTACTTACATACATGTGTTGGAAATTCCTCTAATTTGGCTGGCTGGGCTCAAAGTCCGAATATGACCCCAGTAGCATCTTGGTTCGGTGATATATCTACATCAGATCACCATCTGCCGCCTGAGAATGCAACGAGTCTCCGAACTCGACGAACCATCCGAACAACTGAGCTTCTTCACTGAGACTCTTGAGACCCTCTATTCATGTTTATGTAAGCCACTGAATATGCACAACGATACATGTATGCAACGAACTCTGTCCATGTTCCTTGTAAACCTTTTGTAGGAGAGGTGAGAGAAGATGTCAATCTTGAGTAACAGAAATGCTCAAGTCAATTTAGCATAACCTAAGGAGTCCTTTAACTTCCCTGCTTCAGGGCTTTCCCCTTGAGGCCGTTCGTTGATGTGGACTCTAGATTATTTCTATCAAAATCGTCGTAGTGCTTTCAATGCCCACCTGATAAAGCCTCCAGGTGGTATATACCACTCCACAACACCAAAAACTCCGTTCCCGATCCCAGCATGTAGCTAGCCCTTTTCCATATCCGATCCTTGTCTCACTGCAATGCCATGTATCCTCACTTGGTACCTCGAGGCTTGGCTTTAGAAGCTGCCTTGTCCTTTTTCTCCTGCTTGGCCTTCTTTCGCTTCTCTTCATTCTTCTCATCCAGCTTTCGCTTGTGTGCTGCCTTCTCAGCATCAGTCTTGGGAACTGGTTTAAAGAAACCCTCAAGTCGAGCTTGTTGAGAGCTCTTGAGATTCTTCTCCAGTCGGGCACCTCCACTGCGGACGCGATCCTCCGAGAAACCCTTCTCCGTGACGAGAAACTGAACAAGGCCTTCCATGTCGGGCTTCTCCCATTTGAAATCGCAGTCAGGGTGGTCGGCTTGTCGCACATCAGGCTCGAAAAATAGATCCCGAGCATCCTTATAGGGCCAGTCCTCAGGAATGGTATACTTCTTCTTGGGATCTTTCTCAATCGCCTCAACAACTTTCTCCAATGAACCATGCTCACGAATCAGCTTCAGGGCAGTGCTGGGGCCGACCTTGGGAATTGGGTCGAGGTAATCGCAGCCGAGCAGGATACAAAGATCCACAAACTATACGATGTTAGTCCAATGTATCAACCAATCTGGGTGTCGCAGCATACCTGCTTCCTCTCCATGTTAAGGCCCTCGAGGACCTTCTCCAGGTGAATCTCCTGAATAGGCTCTTTGCGCTGTTCGCTGAAGGTAAGATGGCGCAGCAAAATGGGTGCGTTGAAGCAAAGAGTGTCCATATCTTCACTGGCGGCCGCATACACCTTGCCAGCCTGGGCCAAGACAGCACACTGGGCCTCAGCCTCAGTAGGTGCAATGATGTAAGGAATGCCCATGAGCTTCAATAGTCGCTGGCATTCTGCATTGTGCTCTCGGGTGACACGAACAGTTCGCCGCGAGAATTTCTCGATGTCTTCAGCTGTACCAGTCTCCTTAGCCTCCTCAAGGCCTTCGGTAGCTTCCTGCTTGCGTTGGAAACGCTTGGCCAACTCGCCAGACTTGAGTTTGGGCGGTGCACCATCGAAAACGTAGAGGGGCTTGATTCCGTTATCTACCATGCGCAGAGTACGGTAGAACATGCCCATGAGATGCGATGTTGTCTCGCCGCTCTCGTTCATGAGCTGTTGGCCTTCGGATCGTACGGCGATGAGGAAACTGTAGATACTCATTGAAGCATCCTAATATCATAAGTAATTACTCTTCGTATTGAATGGCGTAGTGAGCTTACAATAGCGACCTTCCGGCCGAACTGGTTCTTGATCTCACCCTCCTTGATCGAATCTGGAGCTTCCTCCTTGATGATCGAAAAGAGTTGTTTAATACCCATTTTTGCACTTGTCCTCTGGTACTCTAGGGTTAAGTTGTAGAAGTAAGATTTGAAATGAAGCCAAATCCAAGTGACAAGAAGGAAAGCGAGAATACTTGATCAATGAGAAAGAAAAAAAAGAGATGGAGGCGCAAACGAAACGTGAAAGAAGAAGGGACTTTACGCGTGTGGGACGTCATGACGCGCCTGTCGCGACGGAAACTACAGGGATCTTAATTGACCCCACAACGCGATTGGACTAATACATAAAGCTTCAGAGCTGCTTGAAGCTTCACTGTAACATTATGTAATGGATGGACAAAGAGACTTTGTAATTAATGTGACTATCATCACGTTGGATGTGGAAAAGGCCATTGTTTCAGATGCTGTTGGTATTCTGTTCTTCCAATGTTCCTAGTTAATTCAATATATTCTCTAGGTGTCCATAACTACAGCCAGCCCTGCTTGGGACTACCACTTTGTCACAATAGATGATGCATCGGGGGCAGAGACAAATGTATCGACGTTCAAATCTCCAGCTTAGGTTACCACATTCCCCACTGTCCTCAGAAGTTCTACACTGTCCTCAAGGCAAGCCTCAAGTACTCCGAAGAACCCATCAGGCAGCAGATAGCAGGATGCATCCTGGAAGCTAGAATAATGCTCAAGGCACTGAACCTCTTCCAGCCCTCCTCTGAATCGTCGGCCAAGCACAAAAGTACTTTATCTTAATATACCGCTCGGAATACAGAGCAGTCAAGGATGGGTCTCTCCTTGCGCTCCACCTGGCCGTGCGGAACATGTCACGTAGAAAAGGATCTGGTTTCACATCTTGTCAAGCGTTTGTCATATAAGATGAGCAAAGGGGCACCTCGCATGTCGTGGGGGTATCGTACAAATCGTCCCCGGCATCTACATTGTATCGTTCTCGACATCTACTCGCAAAGGTCAGTCCCTCGATCTCAACTATACATCCATGAGACAGCCTCATGTCCTCCTTTGGCCATCCATGTTGTCCAGTGTCTTGTCGATCTCCATGATATCCAACATCTCAAACTCCACGTTCCGTCTCGTAAAGTCTTGCGTATCGTCTGCTGCTGCTTCGAGTGTGTCCATAAAGTCAAAGCCAACGGTTCGGCGCGGTGGCTGCAGAGTAGTGTCTGCGTCTTCATCGTAGTTTCCAGAGGCAGATCGAAGTCGTAAGGTACCCGGCTTGACAGTGCTCAGGTTGAACAAAGACTTGGCTGGTCGGTTTTCCCTGCCGTGCACGATGATAGCGTCTGACTTGTCTCCCTTTGAAAACAGGCGTCGTTTTCTTGAGTTTGCCACGGCACCCACAATCTTGCCGGGTCCGCCCTCTCCTTCTCGAACAACAACAATCCTAGACTCGCCGAGAACAATAACATCGGCAGGGAGACCACCATCTTGTGCGATAATACTGTGATCAGGCTCTATCAATAGACCAACTCCGCAACATCTCTCACCCAGCAGGCCAGTTGCCAAATCCATGAGCTTGATCATCTTGACCGGTTGGGCTCCACTGAAAATATCTCCACCTGTTCCAGCAGCCCTTCGGAGTTGAGAATCCCAGAAGCGTGTGACTCCAGGGATGACGCATACATGCTCGAGACCACCGATCCACAGAACCACGGTCTCATCTTGAATGGCACTACCACTTGATGGCAGAGACATCACTTTGATGCCACCTCGGATAGTAGCCAGGCGGTCAAGTGTGATAGCAGAGCTCAGGGATGCAGTAGCCTGTCGTCGAGTGTGCGGTGTCATAGGGGCGAAGTCTCCAGTGCTGTGCTCCTTGTTCTGGGTTGTCACACTCCTAAGTGAGCTTGTCCCCTCCACGTAACCAGAAACGCTGAAGGTCGTCAAGGCGGCTCCCTTGACTCCAGGCTGCAGTTTATTTGAGAAAACAGCGCCTGGTGCAGTAGGACTGGCGCCATCAACGTCCCAGATACCCCACACGCCATCGGCAAGAAGGACTAATATGGCGCGACCGTGTGCTATCCAAGCAGCGTCGATAATTGGTTTCCTTGTCGATGAAGGGCGAGAAAAGGGCTGATACATGGAGAGAAGCCACGAGCCCTGGAGAGGGAAAGGCCCTGTGGCATCTGTGGCGGTGAAAGAGGGTCGCGCAAAGTCGTAGACCCGAACACCCTGCAGGGCTGAGACAGCAAGCAGCTGTGTCGTATGTGTAGAGTTGAATGATATGCTTGTCAGGGGGTTGGGCAAATACTCGGTCTGGAAAGACTCGACAGGACTGGCAGGTTTATCACTAGCATCTAGCGGTACATCCCATAACCGGAGTACACCAGAAGCCTCTCTGCAGTGCGAGGCAACAACGGCCCTGGGTTTTGTACCAGGCCGCTCTGTGACAATGGGCATGATGAGGTTGATGGCAATGCCCTCGCTGTGTCTGTTCTGGCCACCAAGCAGGATGAGCGACTCTCCCCAGGCTCCGGATCCAGCCTCGCCTGCCAGCAGATCGCTCCTGAGCTCTGATCTTGCCTTGCTCTCTGGTGATGGGGGAGTAAGAGGAAGTGTAATGACGTAGATGTCGTTGGTTACGCAAGACACAGCGAATACCATCTTTTCCGTCAGGACTTTAGCACCTCCCCATGCAGCATCATGTGCTGGTGTTGGGGTCATAGGCATGACCGCAACTTTCAAGACCGCTGTTCCAAGTGCCAGGTCCAGTGTCTGGACGATCTCTGGAAAGGGAGTATCCTCAAGCTCATCTTCAAACTGCGGTTTGTCTTCGTAATGAGATGGTGTTTTGGACTTGGTTGGTGGTTCGTCGTCGTCCGAGTCGATGATCATAATGGAGTCGTCTGTGTTTCCATTCTGCTTTTCGAGTTTAGGCGGGGCTTTCTTCGCAGCCTTGAATCGCTTGCCTCCTCGCCATGCGATCGTCACACCGTTTTCGTGTCCGTATATGAGGATGGTCGCTCCTTGTGGAGAGTAAACTGGATAGGTTTGAACATCGTTTACCCGTCGCGAAAGGTTATATCTATAAAAATGAGAAGGCGTTCTTTGAGCCGAATATCGGTCGAAAACGAGGTTCACCTACGTGAATTGTGTGTTTTGCGCCGTGCGACGAATTCGAGGAGCTGGGATGGAGCTCATGTTGAGTTTGAGCTCGGGCAGTAAGCCCTGTAGGGACTGATATTTGTTCTTGTCTGTAGGTTTATGGGTGGATATTCGGGAATTTGGGTCGGTTCTCGTTGTGTATGCAGTGTGCGAATTGTTTTGTTTGTTCGCCGTTGGTTGATGTTTGCAGGCTGGGAACTTTTCCAACGCGGCAAGCATCGCGCCAAGCTCGAGCTTCCATGGTCACGTGGTATCCCCTAAGCTCACTCGCCCGAGACCTAGCTACCTACCCTAAGTAGACTTTGATGGTCTTCAAGTTTGACTCTCATATTGTCACTTTCGGTCAGCTCTTTTGGTTGTCCTTTTTACCGTGGCAGAGGCTATTTGTTTTAAAGCGAGAGTAATTTCCGGCTGTTTCATAGAGGTCATGCTGTCGTCTCATACCTCTCATTCACTTATGTGAGCCTCAATGAGTGGAACGTATCAATTAGTTATCACAGATAACAACCTAGGATGCTCAACGCGGCATTGCAACATTAATTGTAACACAAATAAAGACTTTTGGGGTATTATAAGAGTCTGTAGCACCTTACCCGAATACCTGCAAAATTCCAGATCGGGCATCGGGACTGAACCCAACTGAACGGGTATCCCTTCGAGTATATGCATCGTGAAGACGAAGTGTCCTACAAGTGAGGCAATCGGGGAGGATTAACTATCTTCCTAGCTACATTGCCCGTCGAGAGCCAGTACCAATACAAAACCACATCCACTATCACACAATGCAGACAAATGGCGTCCAACAGTTTGCCCAGGGTATATGTATAAACCTAAAACAATAGCTTACCTCAACAGTGATATCAAGGGAAAGACTCAGTCAATGAACCAGCATCTCAAGTCCTACGTAGTGGTATATGACTATGCCCAACCCTACATACAGGCGACACCATGACCACCACGATCATCGGTCAATGACAGGGAAAAGATAACGGTCAAGTAAAAAAGTAAATAAAGCGACGATAGGATATCCCGCACTATCCGCCAACCTCCCAATCGTGATATCTCCCCCACGAGGTTGGCACATCTCCCGCGTTCCATTGTATCTACGTGACAACTCGCTCCATCGCACCCTGACCAATATCCCAAGAGGACTTCTCGCCCCCTTATTTTTTAGATCTGACCCTGCCCTACTCAACAAATAGAGGGAGAATTTGTACACAGGAGACATAGGACTCCCAGTCATGAAGAAAAGAAAACAGACGTGCAGATTACACGCGGGTATGATTGCCGCTTGAAATACCCTTACACGAAGACGACATCCATAGTGAAACGGATCCAGGGAAAGATGGCATCTAAAAAGGGCACTTGCGGTATTATTCCCATCTTCTCCAGTCGTTTCGTTAAAGGCTTAGTTGTGAAAAAGGAGGCAATGAGTGGATGGCGCAGGTGAAGCCGGTGTGCCGTGGAGCGTGATTGATCAAATCCAGTCGTAATTCCGCAGACGCAAATAGTAGAAGAAATGTCTAGTCCTACGCCCAGAAAAGAGTCAAACGCCGCCAGATCGTCGGGAGTGATCGATTGGCAAATACACATGAGCTATCATCCCGAAAACGCCGTAAATGCCGATTGTGAAATAATGATTGAGAAGTAATTGGCTTTGAAGATCCCAGACCGGACACTCGTTCATGCGTTGGTGACCTAAATATGTATTAGCAAACAGACGTTTTACAGCAATTTTCATCCTGTCAACTTACCCGTAGAATTCTTCGAGAGTAATCTTGGTTATCGGCGATGCTGCCGTCACTGAGTCGTCGGTGAGCCATGACTGGGTCAAGGCGCGAATCAGTCATAGAGATGCTACCGCTGCTGCCGGGGGGCTTGGAGCCGTTGATGAAAGCATTTACAGCCGCGTTCCGACGGTGCTCCTCCTCTATCTCAGCATTGCGTCGGCGACGAACGAAGAAAATAGCACCACCCCCGATAGCAGCAATGACTACCACGCCGACAACCACGCCCGCGGCAATAGCGGCCACGTTGGGGCCATCTTTCTTATCATCTGAAGCGGCTTCTGAAGTAGCAGCGGCGTCCTGAGTTCCTGTTGCAGGAGAAGACTCCTCTGCGGCAGTAGTCTCCGCAGCCTTGGTGGAAGAAGGGGCAGCACTTGTCGTGGTTTCTTCTGGCACATAATTGTCGGGCGCAAGGTCTTCGCCTGAGTTGTAGACTGACCAGTAATTCTTCAGAGCACCACAAGCCGCTTTGCCGTAGCCAGGGCATGGCCAGTTGCATTTGTCATCGTCAACTTGATCACCTTCCTTGGGATAAACGTCGCCACAGTAGCACTTGGATGCTTGGACACTGAAAACCTTGGAGCTCTTCTTCTTGCAAATATCCCAGCACCAACCACTTGTTGTCTTCACTCCTTCGTAACCAACTGTCAAGTTGCCATTCGACTTCCAGCAACCTTGAGAGGTCATCTGGTTGAGGACAGGTTCCACGACAGGATCATTGCTCACTGTTGCGGCATGGACCATGAAGTTAGTGGCAGCCGCAAGGACCATTGTCATGAGTGTTGAGGTTTTCATGATGATCGTTTGTATATCGAAATTTTGAGCGAAAGTGTAGAAAGAGAATATGAATATGATATGCCGATCGTCGATGCAAACCTCGAATCAGATCAACTGGAGTCGAGTTGAGTCAGATCGTATGGTCACTCCTTCAAGCAATAGATCAAATCGAGTCGTCCTTGTCGTCGTGGGCAGAGGCGGCAACACGATGAACCCTTTATTCAAAGTGAACAAGGCCACTGAGGGTGGATGGCTTGGTCCAGCAGTGCCGTCGAGTTGTCAAGAGTTGACGGTGATGAAGGGAGTCCTGGGTATCAATCGCGTACGTGGCCGTGGAAGAACTGCTGTGAGGCGGTCGAACAAAGGAAGATCAAGATTGGATGGCCGCGAGTAAAGGAAAAAAGACTCGACGATGAAAAGGAGACGCTGGTCGTGATGGTGATGACCACGATAAACGCTTCACAGATGAGAGAAGAACAAACGCTTTGAAAGTGTGGGGGGAGATGAAAGAGGGACTGGAACGAGCGAGCGGCCGGAGGTAGTGGCTTGTTTTGTTGAAAGACGAGATGGAAGTGAGATGAGCAGGAGAGGAAAGGTAGTGAAGCGAAGCGAGTCAGAAGGCACGGGAAAAGGAAAGGGACCAGACGCTCAGCGAAGGGAAGATCCAGAGCCAAAAGCCAAGCAAGACCGGGACCCTCAGCGCACCAGCCAGTAACTGCACGAGCTGGCGAGACAAAGGACCAGGGGGTGCAGGGGCACTTGCCATTTAGTGGAGACACTGTCAGGGATTTAGCAGGGAACCGGCCACCATTTTGGGATCGTCTTTTGGTAGCAGGTGAATAAACTGGGAAGGCCTGGCTTCTCCTTTTGCACAAAATCATGCATAGCATAAGCTCAAATCTTGACAGACAGCCCGCTATCAACCGCTAAACCACCCGATGTTGTTCACCCGAACTCTTTTCCTCAAGGCAGAAGTCTGAAGGCCCACAGTTCTCATTGAATACGGCCGTTAGTCCAACAACTAACGGCGCAATTTTTGCCCGTTTTGTGCAGTCTCGGTCAGTTGCACAAACCTTGAATAATATAGTGCATATCGTCGCCACACTAACCGCATTTGGATTATACACACGGACCCATCCCTTCCTTTGAGACCTGAGTTACACGACAAAAACTCGAAACCACACCATCACGGAAACATCTTCCAACTTCGACGGAAGATGCACAGATTCAGATAAAACCGCAGTGAGACCAGAGGATGACAACTATGGTTATTTTGTGACCTGGCGCGAAGATGCTGTGTGTCAACCACGGAGTATCGAGTTGCAAGATTCGGAGGAACAGAGGTCATCAGCCACCATCAACACACTCGATCGTGAGCATGAGTGACTTTATCAAGCTCGGCCCCTTCGAAGAAGAAAAGTCTTTGATTTCATTCATGCCTCGTTCCTGAGCACCATCTCGGTACCTTATTGCTCGCACGAAAGTCCAGTTTCTCAAACCCACCACTCCTTCCAACCTTCTCCTGGATTTCATCAAATTCAACCCCCTGAACAATTACACGCCCCTGCGACGTTGCACTCCGGGCATACACCAGGGGACCACCAGAGGCGCTGCGACCGCTACGACCGCTGAACCCGCCCGTGGGCAAGCCACCTCATCCAATCCAATGCCTGGGTTTTAACCTGAGATATGGAATGTGCTACCACCATTGGAACACGCGTTTTATGATAATTTCTATTTCATTTTCAAAAGAGAGCTTGACACCGGCTCCGAATCCATGAGGGACCTATCGCTCTCGATCCTGGACCGCACCGTCAGTGAACATCGACGGCTTAAACATCCATGGCCGCGAACTTTTGGCGTTTGATTTGCATTATCGGCTTTTCAAACAGGTGCAAACCCTACTCCCGCATGGTTCACGCAATTTGTGGATGATATTCAGGAACGGCATAGTCCAGTACGTATCTCACCCTCCATCTTCCTAAAATGGACTTTATACCGCAGATCTTGGCCATGCTCGGCCTGCTTTTGAGGCACCATGGCTGTTCAAGAATTTACCCATTTTAACCACGGCACTTATTACTCACACATTTTCCTTTGAAATGGTAACGCCAACTGTTTGTTGAGGACGCCATCTCGAAGCCCATGAACAACACCATGAGGGACTTGTTCATTCTACCTGTCCTGCCAAGAAATAGACTACGCTCATCGATGCTAGACAGGCTTCTAGCGATTGAGTTGATCGAAGCTGACAACAATCCACCTCTAAGTGGGGGGCTTCCAACATTCATTTGCATGTCAATGCACCCCCGCGGCAACACGCAGCTTGGTATTTGGTGGAAGCTTTCATAAGTCTCATCACATTTTGTGCAAAATCTGTCCAAGTATTGTGCGCTTCCTGAGTGGGTTAACTCACTGTCCACAGGAGGTGCGCGTCAGCTAATTACCTGTGGTCACCACCGTATCGGTCCACGTGTCTCGTGAGGCTTGTTGCTGAACTTTGACGGTCCAGTCAGAATACGACCTGCAAGTTATTCCTGGAAGGCGCTTAATAGACCTACTCCGTATACTACGGTGCGATCGAGCGATGGGAGCTCCAACTCAGGGAATAGCTTCTCTCAAAATAACAGATCACAGATAAGTCAGCGGTCATTTCGGTGCATCAAAGTCCCCACCATAACAGTCAGAGTCGAGAGCAAGGCATGATGGCTTCAAGGCAGTTGATATGCTTGACTTGAGTCAATGGATATCGCATACAGCGACTATCTTCTTTCGACTAGCGGACTTGTGCCATTGGACCTGCATTAATACGATCGTGACTTGCCTCGCCCAACCAACAATAACCAGTGTCTCGGTATCTGGTCCTGCACAGTCTAATGGAATACCTACAAGGATGAATCCAAGCCGTCACATCTAAGTATATTCGTTGCGGTTTTTGAACCATTGAGAAACGGAACGAATATGATTCTCACTGCAAGCATTGCGACAGGAGAAATCAGCGGCTACCGATTGAAACAGCAAATGGAGACGGCGTCTGCTACCACTCGATATAGCCAAGCCGTCGAAGCGAAACCGAAGATTTGTTGACTAGCTTCTGTAAGCCGAAACCAAGAATAGGTACTATTGTGTGGAAAGAATGAACCAGACGCTGCCACAGAAGAGAAAATTTGCAACCTCGGAGTCTCGAATGTAAATCGAACTTGTTCAAAAAGACACTTTCAGCTGAATCGATCACAACTCCACCGATTTTGAGTTGTTTGTTCGGCCCACGGACCATGCAAGCTTGGATTATGCCAACTTAGAAAAATGCACAATTCCTGTTTTGTGCAGCCTTCCGATAAGGTTATCCTCGCATTTCTGGGTTGGTTCCTACATCACATACTACGGTTATGGACTTGCCCCTTTTGTCGACGTTCATATCAAAAGCCTCTCTCTTCCATCTGGTCTGCCCTTGGCCAAATGTCACCTGTGGGTCATATCAACCTCCTTCATAAAAGGGCCGCGAAGCAATTCGCAACACGATTTGCTCCTAGAGTTCCGAGATTGATACGTCCTAGAACACCAATGCACGAGATCGACGACGAAAGTCTGAAACTCATCGAGGCAGCGAATGGAGTAGCCAAGTCGCAAGAATGGCGGCATTCGACCCTGCTCCGGCTATGAAAAGAAAGCACAACAATTAACGCGATTAATAAAGCATGGAACATGGCAGCGGGTCGATTCGCCAAGCAGCCCCTAACTTACTGTATCATACGTAGCTCCAAACAGGCTTCAGGGCTCTTCTGGCAAGGCAGATTCTGGCTTTGCCAGCAAGAGGCGTTCAAGCCCCTCTCTGATCTCGGCATGCATCTCTGATGAACAGGCTTGTCCCTAACCCGTCATCCATCTCCATGGCGGCCAAGAGATGTGTCGACCGCCCGTTGCATCGAGGATACTCGATGCTAAAACCCAGTGGAGATTGTTCTAAATCAAGGGACCCGTGGATAATCATCTTGGATAATCGCTGGCATGGCATCCTTGACGATGCAACTTCAACGCTTGGTGTTCTGCTTTGATGCTCCACGCTCAATATTCCGAGCCGGAATATAGGATTGTTCCAGCCGGTCGGGACTGTCGGCTTTTGCAGGCGACATTGAGCGTAATAAGTCCGTCCTGTCTCGAGCAAAACGAAATGCAGTCGCATTGACGACTAGATTGACCGTTTGATACAGTGAAGCTTATGTCATGGTCACAAACGTTATGGCCTCTTTATATGGGAATGCTAAATCTCAAGTGATTGGGCTGCAGTCTCTTTAGACATTGAGGCGTTAACTGTTCCGAACCATCCGCCAAGACCGTTTTTGTGCCTCGTCGGATGTTTTTTGGTCTTTTATTTGGAAGAGAAGACATACAAAGTCACATTCATTGCCGCCGATGTTTCGTCTGCTAGTTTCGAATAGAGAACACAGGCACAAACGCGGACATATGACTTCGGAGTATCTGTATAAATCGATATGTATATGTTTGAGAACTACGAAGTATCTGATACGGAAACGACCTGCGCTAGGGTTAGTGAGGCCAACGCAAATTGTCCCTTTCCGCCACCAGCATACCCATATATGCATCTTTACATGCGGCTTGCATTATTACACGACATGAAAGATATAACCTCACAATAACCCCCCCTTTTCCTGCATAAGTCTTTGTATCAATAATCAAGCTGCGTATTTGTCACCGTTTGCTGGTATGCGGCCCGTTGATCCCCAGTCTTATATCCAGCCTGGAGAATGGGAGATTGTCTGATAAGTCTTGGGGGGCTATTTTTGGAAGATTCAATCTTAAAAACTCATCAGCTATTGGTGGCCGCTTTCACCTCCCTCAATCGATTTCCAATTTCGTGTCTCTGCCTGCACGCGATTGTGATAATGGAGATTGAGTTGACAACTGCGCCGCGACCATGACCAAGAATCAGAAATATTCTTCCAAGTCCATCCATTTCCAGCCTCTCGTAGCATCATGGTTTGTTCTTGGGAAGAAGGGATATCTCTGGGCTTTGCCAGCAATGCAACGCAATACAAGGACACCCTCAGCCCGTTCTATCTCCCTGCCCTGCATTATTTGTCTGTGGCGGTGGAAACACGAGCTCCGTCATACCAGTCGGTGACAAGTGTCAGAGACACTGTGTCTCATTGCCCTGTGGAGTCTTGGCACGATTTCGTGATATCGAGATGATACATACTCCGTACAAGACTATCGATTCTGTGGATTTCAATTTTCTACAGCCAATTCTCCCTAATCGTCATATTCACTTCACATTCACTTCATTTAGTCTCATGCTTTCCTCTGCTCCTGTGTATATCAACCAACCCGATGCTCATTCTGGCATAACGCTATGTCATTTCAGCTTCCCTCTCAATAAGGAGGCCATTGCCAACCGGTCCTTGTTTCAAGGGAGCTGAGCTGACTTCCGCTTGAGCATCTTTCTGTAGCATGGGTTTCGAATCGGCCTGTGGCCTCAGACTCTTCCTTTTGCGTTGTCTGCAGCACCCAAAGATTCTAGACAAGCGTCAGACTCGTGCGTGTTTCCGGTCAGTCATAGGAAACAATGGCTTAAACACTCACGCAAAAAATATCAACATAAGCCCACCAGCAAGCCCCGAGCCTACCCCGGCGCCTATCCTTTGTCGCGAGCTCAAGTCTGCTTTGCGGTTAACAAGAATACCGAGAGAGTCTCTATCAAGTGATGCACTGACCAGACTCGGTCCCGAGGTTTGGTCCACCGGCGTCCGTTGGTTGAGAACCTCCTCCGTCTGTTCTTGAGGGCTCAATTGTTGGTTCCGCCGTAAAGGTTAACGGATTGCTAGAAGTTGCGTCTCTAGTCTCTGTAACGACCGTCACTGTCGTCCTTGCCGTGGCACAGAAATATGCTTCTGCTGAGAGTTGTGGCCATGTGTAGGTTGCACATGCAGAAAGCGAGCCATCGGTGCTGTACCTGCTTTAATATAGCCTTCCGAATCCAACATAAGTGAGCCTACCATTGAATGGTATTACTGTTTAGTGCTGTGCCTGACTCAATACATGTCGTGGCGATTGCACATCTCTCATAACCGCAGCATCCAGCATAGGCATTGTCGTGGCTCCATATGAACAAGAATCCGCATGATCTAGATGTGCATTCGATTGCACGATCGAAATCTGGACAAGGTCCCCCATTAGTTGATGGCTTGCACGCAGTGATGACAACCCTACCTCCATCGATGTACCCGCAAGTTTCTGAAGACACAATACTGCTAATTTGTGAAGTGACCAGTGCAGCAAGACTGAAGCCAACGGTGAATAGAACAATGGATCTCGACATACTCAGGGCACTAGTATCGTTAGAATGAGCTTCTGTACACTTGGTACGGTTTCCGGCTCTGTTGATGGGTAAGAATGTCTCGAGGCTTGAGCCTTATATGAGACCCGACACTGTACAACGAGGCTCGGCATTCGGTCTGTCCATTTCAAGCCAGTGGCATGAACTATCGAGACTACCTGCGCTGATGATCCTTTCATTTGTTGCTATTGGACCTTGGCTGCGCCCAGAATACGCCGCCGTCAGCCGCAGCTGAGTATTATTGGGGGGCGAGTCTTGGTAAGATTTGAGACAAAATCGGGCTGAAGTCAGTGAGCGACATTGCTCAGCATTTCGAGATTGAACATCCCAGCGGCATGTTCGTCGTAATCATCAGCGAGCCTCAGTCAAAATGTCCAGTCTCAGCATCGATTGCTCGCAATGGACAGAACTAAACGATTTCAGCGAATACATTCAGGATCTCGACTCTAAAACACAGTTTAATAAGAGCTTACTAGAGTATTGTAAGAGCGAGATATGTAACGCCATCTACGGCACAGGAAATCCTGACATATCTGGAATTGGGGTCTGTCTCAATGATCCCCCATACATCATGTATTGTAACTGACATTCCGCAACAGGTTGCTGTTGGTTATGTTCTCGAGATCATACTGAGCATACTACTATCTCTTGCAGTCATAATGTCCAAGCGAAGTGGCAAGAATAGCCATGGGCGTGAAGTTGCAAAAGCCGGCCTTGAAGCATTTGTCGACTGTGCTGCATATTTTGCACTGGCGCTACAGCTGGCTACGATCGCTGTACTTGCTCGCAAAGACTATGGTATCAGCACTGCGGACTTGGGCGCTATAGAAGCTCGAATATCCCAATCTGTCGCCGTCGTTAGCATGATGCCGCTTCTGTACCCGGTTGCTCTGTTGGAGCCAGCAGCGAAAAGCAGCGCGAGAGCCAGTATTAAACACAACGCCAGATTACTTCTCCTCAGTGTAACTGTTGCACTGTCGTTCTATCCCTTCTTATCGAGGTGCATTCATGCCTTTAACATAAGCCCCATCGGTGAGGGTAAGGGCTCAGAGGTATCGCCTACAGACTGGAGTGTCGTTGAGGATATGTGCTTTCCCGCAGAGTACAGAAATATTGGGCGATCGACAACTTTCAAATCTCTAAATGGCTTAGAATTGACTGCCTCCCTGATTACATACATCTTCACATTCTGGCTCCTTGCTGGTCTACCTGGCACATGCTACGACCATGACGAGAAGGCAAAGGTTACCAAAGGAGCAGAAGACAAGGCCTCTTGGCGTGAGAGTGTCAACAAGTGGTTCAGTGACAGGCCACTTGCTGCCGTCCTTCCTCTTCTTGTGTTGGTTGGACTGACCATACCACTGCTGGTGGTGATCTTCACACTTAGAAACGTCCAGGAGCAAATGTCGGAGAACATGGGTGAAAAATACGATGGAAATTACTGGGGATTTGGACAGATTGTATCTATCATACTGTTTATCCCTGTTGGAGTCGAAATGGCATATCGGTTGAGATTCAGTTCAGTACACGCATACAAACTAGATGTATAAGATAGGGGTGAGTCATAAGGTCTATTTCTTTAATCCAAGCTTATACCAAGTTGTTGCATTCCATTCTTTATAGTTGACTGCATGAAACTAATCCCAGAACTCCTTTACTACCCGACATGCATCACAGTATTCCATCCAAGGAACGAATATCTTCCTTCATGGCGTCGGGACTCAGCGGTGCCAGGCGGTTTGAGATTAGTTGAATTGGCAGTAAGCATACTTGGCGCCGGTAAGACAATGGTTAGGGACATTTGTACCCTTGGCGTAGCTGGTAACTTTCATGCAGGATTCACTACTCGAAGTGTTAGCTACCAGGTGAAGGGCGTTTACTGTTGCGTGATACATACACCTCCTTTCCAATGGTGCAGAAGCATCTGTTCTCAGTCTTGGCTGAAGAGACTGAAGACGTGAGTCCACTCAAGTTGAGTTTGGCCATCTTCCTGATGGGATAGCAACCGTGCTTGCAGTTGCCCCCAAGGTTCATCTTATCGCAGACCTTCATTTGGCAACACTCAGCAGCGGTAGCCATCTCGGCACCGAAGCCGAGGGCAAAGATGGCGGTGGCAAGAGCGGTGAACTTCATACTCGTTGTTGGAAGTGAAGAGTCTGGGATGGGGAGTTGAGTTGGGGAGTTTGAAGCGAGAATGAAGATGGATGAGTGATGTGGCCAACTAGTATAGCGAGAGGACCTCTATTTATACTACACAGATTACCATTTAGCCCCTGATCCTGTGTCTTCACGAGACATTTATCGCTGACCGAACTTTCATGTCAGTTCAAGCGTCCTAGCTTCGTCAATGAATACGAGGAGCATGCTTCCCTGGGCATTGACACAACAGGTCTTGGCCAAGAAACGAGCGTAGCAGAGCGGATATGATTAGGTAGTGGGCCATGTTCACACCACGCACGACGTATGTATGTTCGAGATAATGTTTTCGTGCTAAGAATAAGCTTAAGCATACTCACTCTAAGGAAATAATGAGGCTGCGTCGTAACATTTGCCAAGTCAACGTATTGGGAACTCAGACAAGACTCTTCAAGTCCATGAAGCTTTTTGGACATCATCTTGATCACAATGAAAGAACCCAAAGTACTCGGATGCATAGGGGTGATACCTCTTTGCCAAAAGCTGACTCCATACCCATGCAAATGTGTTGGTTAAAGGTCTGTTGGTTGAAGTCGTGAAGAATCAGCAGGGGTTGTCTGGTGTCGGTACCTGTACCGAGCGCCCAGGTTACTCATTTGTCTCTAGCTCAAGCTGTGATTGGCGGAGCATGGTTAAGCTTGTAATGATTTTCCCTAGCTCCGGAGTTCAGATGCTGTGCTGGCAGCTGTGCACGCCGGAAGTCGGCATTCTCTGTACCTAATAGAAACAAGGAATAGCATGCCACATGTAGTGAACTGAACTGTGAACGTAACCGATTTTAAGTAAGTATTTGACAGGTTGGTGTCTACGAGAAGTTTTATAGGTACGCACAGTTCTGTGAAGTCGGAAGACTATTTATTGGACATTAACAAGATAGATTTGAGCCAACGACAAACAGTTCTTTGAGCAGGCCGACACTCAACACCTCAAATCCACATTTCACTTTAGATGGCCTGAGAGTGGTCCATGTGGAGACCTATGTTAGGTGAGCATATGCATACGCAGGGGCCAGAAAGTCAAAGCACGGTGATTTTGAGGTGCTGTTGGTTAAAAGTTCCAGAGAAGGACAACACGTTGATAGCAACTGAGACAACTACGAACTGCGATGGTTTCATCAAACCAGAAAGATATGTTACAAAACTACGAAACAGAGACAGAGTCAAAGACTTGAGTGGACTTCTACCTTGATATAGTTATGCTTGTGGGTCTGGTTATTCAGTGTCAGAGTGAAGAAGAGAATTTACTAGTTGCCATCCTTAAATCAGGCCACCTGCATATAGGCGAAAGGTGCGGCGGAGTATTTTTACTCCAGCACTATGAGTTATTTCTAACAACGGTTGACAGCACTCGTTTCCATCGTCATATAACCAGGTCAAAGTGTTGCAGTTGCATCACCCCCGAGTGTCCCGGAGCCAACCACGTCCGACCGTTCCGAGATCTATAACATCACACATGTGATGATCCTCTAGCCTTCTCTTAATCAAGCAGGCCGAATAATTGCTCTTCACAAGCTAAGAGACTTCGTATTCAGAATGTATCAAAAGGGTTGAGGGCTGGGATTCGTCTCCCCAACACGTAAGCCCTCGGACTTAAGATGTGCGGGATACATATGCTCTCGGAGTGACACTTATTACCAGCTCTCATGAGTTATGTAATCTTTATGGTTGAACTCACAGCACGGTAGCATAGTCGGCCATGCAATCGCTGGCAGTTGAGATCGTCTCGACTTGAATGTGTGGTTTCCTCTTGTCTCGTTCCCTGTAGGTTGTAAGTGAAATGATTGGAGTGCCCTCGGGGGAGCAAGAAAACATCAGACCTTGATCTAGACTCATGTTGAGTTACCTCAGCCTTTTTGCCATTTTGGATCAAGGCCCCGAGTTTTCTTTTCTCCCCTACCTTAGAGTACAACGTAATCAGAAGTGTGTCAATGACTGACGCCGATAACATATTGCGGACCATGAGATCACGCATTGAGAGATAGAGTATACGAAGCAGTCACTTCGAGTAGGAATGTCGTCATATAACTTTAGATGTAGTATTAGCTAGTCACAATCTATGGCTTAAGGTCACCCTCCCCGGGGGGCTACACTGTACTCCGTAAGTATTTTGTATCCAAGTTCGCGAAACGAATCGGCGCAAAGTCAACGTTACCACTTGCAAAGGGTTCAGTAATCTTGGCAGTGAACTCTGTACAGAGCTGGCTTGGAGTCATTTGTGCTGCCGCTTTGGAGTGTTTGCAACAAGTTTCTAGCACCTTGAATATTAGAGGTTCTAATCGAGGGTAAAAAGCCTACAGCCCGAGTCTAATTCGGCGGTATATAACCACACTGGTATCTCAAAACTACCTGCATTGACGACGTTGAAAGTCCCAGAAGCTCACATCCTATACCATCCAACGCAGTGACTTGGAGACCAACAGGAGCTTAGACTGAAGGCTCCCTAGGTCATATAACATTTGATTAGATCGAAAGTAAAGTATGAGGAGTTTGTATTTGAGGCAATCATTCCACTCAACATTTCATATAAATATCAATGTGAAAGAATTATCGTAGAGATTGCACGGACCTGCTAGGTACCTACTACACAGAGTAACTATCAGAACATCCAACACGTTTAACCCCCTTCAATTCCTAGTTCAGTACGTAGAAGCAGATAACTAATTGGCGATTTAATTTCTGACAACGGTTGGAATTGCGACAAGTGAGTGGCCATTAACACAACAGCGCCGAGACATCGAGGCCTCTCTTTCACGCGTCTTCATTATCTTGATTGGCTGGGATAAAATGTTTGCAGAAGCTTGGACAGCCCGAGGATGATATGCATAACCTCGATGTGAAATTAATAGGCTGGGGTCATGACTAAAGTAGATGGGAACTGAGGGAGAGGCGATAAAACACTGACAATATGATGTGAATATTATGCGTAAATACGGAGTACTGTCACAGAATATTCATTGGGGTTTTCCTTTTTCTATAAACCTTAAGTTAACGTCATTGTAGATTCTTGGTCGCCTCTGCATGGGTCAAGTCTACAACCCTGAAAAAATGACATTGGGCCTGGACCATCTTGGCGCTGGCGTATACACCAGCCTTCCTATTTTTCCCCTTTAGAAATTCCTCAACGAGGGGAAGCCCCCGACCGATATGAACGGTTTATTGTTAATTTAGTTTAGCTCCCCTAATCAATCAATGCCAACCCTTTTTTCTTTGTCTTAATCAAATTCCCCCTAAAGGAGATATTGCCACAGTATTCCAGACGATCTCGAATACGATAGATATTCCTCCTTTACCGTATCTTTGCTCTCATCTTCTTGTCATAAGACTTTCACTTCGCTTGCACTAATGACAGACGGTAAAAGGTACCACCCCTCCTCTGTCGACGCATGCATCACGCCAGGACATTGAAGCCGCCGTTGGGATTGATACACCGACTATTGCATTGCATGGAAGTCAGGCTAAGAACCGCGTTTGCAACTTGATCTTCGCAATATCACATTAAATCAGAGCGAACGAACAATGGGCTTCTCAAGAGCGAAAGACGACTCCCCGCGATCTTCGAGGTCGCGGTTCTCTGCCTCTGATGAAGGACCTCTATCGCCGGATAGCTTCTTAGGACACTATCCGTGGCCGAGCACAAGCACTGTAGCTCATAAGCGCTATGAAACGCGTCACGTTCCAAGTAAGACGCCACATCTCTTGACAAGAGTCTAAATATACTGACTTGATAGATGATGCGGACAAGGAAAAGCAGATTGAAGCTTTCTACAACGATCTCATCTGGTTGGATCCCTCATATGCAAAGGATGCGCTCAGAACACAGCAGGGTCCAAGGGCGCCCAAGACCTGTGAATGGATTATGAATGTGCCAGAAGTTAAGAGCTGGCTTCAACCAGAGTCAGAAAACCAGCAAGTTTTATGGCTTTCTGGGACTCAGGGAAGAGGAAAGTCGACATTGGGTGTCTTTCTCGCCGAAAGGCTCACAAGTAACTTCGCGACTGATCCCACAAAAACCTGTGCGTACTTCTTCTGCGACCCGAATGATTCGCAGAGGAACACGGCCCAGGGTATTCTACGAGGTCTCCTCACTCAGCTCTTTCAGAACCATCCCCACTCCCTCAGCGACAGAATCCGCAGGAGACATGCGCATCGCGGCTCTCGAGTCTTTGAGAAACCTCAAGCACTGTGGAACTTACTGGTCGAGGTTGCTTTCAGATCTGACCGTCAAATCTTCTGCGTCATCGATGGGTTAGATGAGTGCGACGCGGCCTCTCGAACGATCCTGCTGGAGTTGATGGAGCAGACGTTCCATGGCCCGAAACCAGCTGTGAATCTCAACATTCTCATTTTGAGTCGACCAAGTTCAAAGATTTATGAGTACCTGGGCGAGTTCGTCCACCGAGATCTGGACTCATTCTCCCAGTCGAAGCATGATGTTGAGATCTTCATCAACCAGCGCGTGCGACACATCGCGATCAAGCGAGGATGGTCAGGGACAAGTACCACCCAGGTCAAGCGAGTATTCCAAGCAAAGTCGGAGTACAACTTCCACTGGGTGCGATTGGCCAGCGAGAGCATCTGCAAGCTTCGTTGTGCCGAGGATGCAATCAAGTTCCTCAAAGGATTACCCAATGGCTCGGAATTGCCCGCCCCCAGCGCATCCGCAAACCACAAACGCGATAACCTTGAGTACTTGGGATTTGGTAACACAGATGAAGATAGAGAAAAGCACCATGCGAGACTCAAGTCGCCGTTTGTTAGTGCGATACTCACCGGAAGAGTTGAGATGCTGGCGTTTCTTCTCAAAAAGGGCGAGCCTTTGACGCCTTACACCATTCGAGCAGCAGCAAGATGGGGATGTCCTGGGATGCTAGAAAAGATGATGACACTCCGAAGAGATGAAATTTCACGCGATCAAGATCTTTCCTGCTCCACGGCAGAATGTGCTAGCGCTGAGATGATGGATATTATTTTCGATCATCCCGATTTCAAATGGAGCGACGCAGCAATGATCGGAGCGATAAGGAATCAACGGCATGGACTCCAAATACTGACGTTACTATTTGAACTCCACGGGGATGACATCGAACTGGACGAGTGGATGTTGGAGAGTATTGCGAGCACATGCCACCCCAGGACCATGGATTATTTGCTCACACAGCATGGAACACGAATTGCAATCACACCGGCCGTTGCCGAGAAGGCTATCGAGAACCGTCAGGGTCCAGCCATGCTTAGAGTTCTTCTTAAACACCGGGCACATGAGGGCTTTGTCGATGAGAAGCTCATGACACTGGCTCTTGCCAACACCCGATGCCGACCTGACTTTATGGCCATCTTTCTCGAAATGCCAGCAGCCCAAGTTCGATTCACGAAACAAGTCGTCCTAGCAGCGATAGCTTCACCACAGAAAGACACCGACGACTGGGCCCCTGAAGTTCTCGAGATGCTTCTTGCCAATCGTGCTGCCGACGTTGACGTCGACGAGGAGATTGCCATTGAGACATTACGGGAGCTTGGATTCCCTGGCTTGCAAGTTCTCTTCGAGCACAAAGATGAGAGCGTACGGATCACACAGCCACTCTTGGACGCTGCAGTGGGCGTTTGCTCAGCAAGGGAGTTTGTTGTATTGGCGGAGAGAGCTGAGGATGAGTTCAAGATCACACAGGATATGCTTATCAACACGACATCCAACGCGCGACATGGCGATAGATTGCTGCCAGTGATGTTGAGATATCTCAAGGATTCTCTTACCATCGGACAAGATGCTATTGAAGCATTCTTGAAGGCTGGGCAGATTGGCTTCAAGGGCTTGCTTATCCTCTTACTAAGAGACCGTGGCTGCAGTGTCAACCTTACAAGAGGCGCACTCCGTTCTTGGATCCGAGATGACCAAGTCTGCCGTGGGAGCTTAGCATTCCTTTTTGTTGCACTTCATTCTGGATGGTGCAAGTTGTCGGATGAGATGACGGGCTCCAGGCTGGAGAGACTGGAGGAACTGATCAAGCATTATGCCGAGTTGGATGATGTGCGGCAAGTATTTGCTGAGGCGATGGAACGTTCCAAGAAGGAGATGCGAGGAGCTTGAGTATTATGGGTTCATGTTACTAACGAAGTTATGATGACGACTTTTATGATGGGTCAAGGCTCAACCGGGTGGTTGTAGCTATATATAATAAAGGTTAGGGACAAGGGCATTTATCATAGGGACATTATTTATTTATATTTAATAAGGGGGAGACAGTTTCTGGTTACAAATTGGTGCAATTCCGCTTACATTTCGTTCTTGTGACTGCCTAGACGGTGAGAATGTATTCGTCTGACGATCAGGCACAAGGCATGATAGAGGATCCGAGCTAAGTTAGAGCTGTGTAGCCCCGGAGTGCTAAGGTAGTGTTAGTTTCAATGGTGCTACGCTGTAAGTTAAGCTATCAGGAACACTAACATAAATATCTCACCGCAAACGCGTGAGCAGGCCAGGGGCATCATACGAATACTACGTGCATGCCACACTCATCATAGATCATCAACCTCTGACGAATCTTTCACGACAACGGCATAAGAGGAAGTGTTCCAGGCCCCGGTAAAGAGTAACAGCATGTTTTGTTGTTTGTTCCTGATACGCTTGAACTTGGTGCTGATAAGATGAGACAGGCATGATGCCTAAGGCGGAAAGGCTTGGAGCTGGTTGCCGAGCAGGGAAAGTGGATACAAATGGTGCGTCATTGCCAGACAAGCAAGACCAAGTCACAAGGTCATGAGCAGGGTAGTTCTTCACCAAAAGACTAAAGTCCGGAGGCGTAACTTACGAATCCAGGCAGGTGCGAGGTGCGAGGCCCAGGCCACACCCACCGCTAGACTTACCTTAACCGCCGAAACAGGCCGCAAGCACGCGCAATAAGCTTCCCCCAGCCAAGCACAGCTCGGACGGTGCTTTCCTCCGCCTCGCTTGCCTTCTTACCTTTCCCGTCGTTATTAACCAACCATCTTATCTCCTCCAACTCCATCTTGCATCTTGCATCTCAACTCACCCATCTGCATCTTCATCTCCATCCCATCGCAGCTCGTAACATTCTTGTCTAGCTCTTCCATCATTCCATTTACTTGGTCGCATTATCGACCCGATTGTCCATCATGAAGGGCGCTCTTCTCACTGCTGCCGCGCTCCTGGGCTCTGCCCAGGCCGGTGTTCACAAGATGAAGCTCAACAAGGTTCCTCTTGCCGACCAGCTCGTATGTTTGATTCCCATGATGATTGCGCGTTCCATCAAAGCTCTCTAACACCATTCCCAGGCTACCAACTCCGTTGAGGACCACCTCCAGAGCCTCGGCCAGAAGTACCTCGGTGCCTCCCGCCCCAAGAATGCTGCCGATTACGCTTTCGCTACCAACACCGTCAACGTCGAGGGTGGCCATCCCGTCCCCGTCTCCAACTTCATGAACGCTCAGTGTAAGTACCAATTAAATCGCCAATCCTACCATCGCTAATCGCCCCAGACTTCTCCGAGATCACCATCGGTACTCCTCCCCAGAGCTTCAAGGTTGTCCTCGACACTGGTAGCTCTAACCTCTGGGTTCCTTCCCAGCAGTGCGGCAGCATCGCCTGCTACCTCCACTCCAAGTACGACTCGTCCGCTTCCTCAACTTACAAGGAGAATGGCACCGAGTTCGAGATCCACTACGGATCTGGCAGCTTGTCTGGTTTCGTCTCCAATGATGTTGTCTCCATCGGCGACCTCGAGATCAAGGACCAGGACTTCGCTGAGGCTACTAAGGAGCCCGGCCTGGCTTTCGCCTTCGGCCGCTTCGACGGTATCCTTGGACTCGGCTATGACCGCATTGCCGTAAATGGCATGGTCCCTCCTTTCTACCAGATGGTCAACCAGAAGCTTCTGGATGAGCCCGTCTTTGCTTTCTACCTTGACAACCAGGACGGCGAGAGCGAGGCGACCTTTGGAGGTATCGACAAGTCCAAGTTCACTGGAGATATCGAGTACATTCCCCTCCGCCGCAAGGCTTATTGGGAGGTTGACCTCGAAGCTATTGCTTTCGGCGATGAGGTTGCTGAGCAGGAGAACACTGGTGCCATCCTTGACACCGGTACCTCCCTGAACGTTCTCCCCAGCGCTCTCGCTGAGCTTCTGAACAAGGAGATTGGCGCTAAGAAGGGCTACAACGGCCAGTATACCATTGAGTGCGACAAGCGCGCTTCTCTTCCTGACATCACCTTCAACCTTGCTGGATCCAACTACAGTCTCCCTGCCACCGACTACATCCTCGAGGTTCAGGGCAGCTGTATCTCTACCTTCCAGGGCATGGACTTCCCCGAGCCTGTGGGACCTCTTGTTATTCTCGGTGACGCTTTCCTGCGACGATACTACTCTGTCTACGACCTCGGCAAGAACGCCGTTGGTCTGGCTCGTGCCAAGTAAGATACTTGCCTATGAAACATTTATGTATGAATTACAGATAGCGAATGGAACACGCAGTATGGACATGGCTTTGGATACTGGCATGGGACTAGTTTGAATTGTATGACAGATCATGAGCTTGAGGAAACGAGAAGATGGCTTCTCGTACTTGTTGCTCAGTAATATGAATCCTTATTGACTTTTTGGCTATATGCTCTGATGGTGATTTGATGGTGCTTATGATATGATGAGATCATAGTTTAGCTTACGGACTGGGGTAATGGATACTTTGATCATGGCCATGATTACGCTAGGCCTGCAGCCACTCTGTGGATGTTAATGAGCTGGCTGTTGAGTAACGAAAGATCTCGAGGTGGATGGCACTTTTCTTCATAAGAATGCTGCTGTCCTGTTTGGAGAGAAATCACCCCAAAGCTAGGCATTGTAGGTATTTCATCCACTTTAGAATAAAGAAATATCGTAACTTTCGGGTGATCCAAGATGATCATGTTCTGCAACACTGTATACACCTTGAACCGTTGAACTTCCAGCTGAGTCACGTGCATGAGATGACTCCTGAGGCTTCACCTTCCGCAAAAAGGGACAGAGTGGGTACGAGAATTGGCAAGCGACAAGTAAGGGACGAGGTACAAGGTACTTGGTGATCAAGGAGACACATTCTTCCCCCCCCAGGCTCAGGCTGAGCGCAAAGCAAGCAAAGGACAGCCAAAGCTGAGAGAGCCAAAGGCAATCAATCATCCTCTCCCCATTTTTCGACTTGAACTATTGCTTTGAGACGTGTTTGTCGCGTAATTTACGACTCGATTACTTCCTGTTACATCGATTGACTGTACGATTGTGTCGTGGGTTTACTCGATGGAATCGAATCGTTTGCGCTTCTCCAACCGCTGTTGAATCGATACCTACTAAAGCTACGGAGTATTGACTTATTATTTACCTGGAGTTGCACCAGCGACTGAGCAGTACCTGGGCCCCCATACCCATAACCCATTTCTGCCATCCACTACCGCTGTCATTCCAGCTCCAACTGCTGCTAACAGGAACCACTGACTGCCACTGCAACTACCGCGTATCGCGACGAGGCGCGGCCAACGCCCCGACGACGGAACCAAAACCATCCAAGGCTCTTTTTTGAAGCCATCATGACCACGCCGACCATGGCCCAGCCCACGGCCATCCACGCCAACGGCACCCCAGAATCTCCCAGCCTCGACAAAGCGCAACCTGTCGCTCCGGGAAAGCGAAAACGCGAGACGGAAGAAATGGAAGACCGCGATGAAGACAATGCCTCCGAGGAGCAAAAACCTGCCATTACCAATGGACAGCCCAAAAAGGACCAACGCGACGTGATAAAATCTTTCGTTGAAGTTCTGAGCAGGTATGCCTGCTTTTTTTTGTTACCACTTCTTTTTCATCGCATCGCAACTCTGTCGCGAATGACTTCTCCCTCAGATCCACTAACCCATCACCAATAGCTACGACATCGGTCCCTCCATCCTCAAGCGCCCCTTGCCCGAGTCCTCTGATGATGAGCAAGATGAACACCGAGCCAAGCGTCAAAAGTCGACCGATCTAACTACCATCTCCGAGAAGGCTGCCGCGAATGCTTACGAGGATCTTGACCAAGTGGCTAATGACCTGGTCTCTGTACTTCAAGCCGCTCTCAAGGATATCAAGACAAAGCCAGCCGATGATGAAAAGCAAGCGACCAACGAGGAATTGAGAACGCAAATCTCGGACTTTAAGGAAAAGGCCATGCAACTTCTTCGACGAGAAAAAGTTTACCCGAAAACTTCTGCTGACCCTCTTGCAATCGAGGCAAAACTTCCACCATCTCCTCAGAAGGGAGAGTTGGTACTGTCCCTTGTTGCATATGCACCTCAGGAAAGAAGGCTGTTCTCGAGTCTCCCAATTTCCGATGAAGCCAAACTGCGTGATGTGCCCTTACCCCACGGAATGTCATTAACTCATGTTATGCCGACAACGCCTCATGAGCGAACACAGACTCTTGGAGATTTGTTTTCGTCGCCAAAGAACCTGCCGCCTCTGCAGCCACCCAAGCAGCCTAAGACGCAAGCTAAGGGCAACGTGCTGGATTTTTATCGACCAGAACTGACAGATACTTCCAAGTTCCGAAATGCGTCTTACTTCACAACCCAATTGACTGCTGGATGTTACCTCGACTACAGCAACGCGACTCCTTCGTCGCAAACCATCACCAAGCAACGAGAACGTGCGCAAAGTCTAGCGGGAAAGCGACCCTCAACCACTGAACTTGAACTGCACGAGATGGAATCGCTTTTCCGAGGCGCCTTTTCTAGCTTCGCACCGTGCAAGGATGATTCAGGAGCGGTTGTGCCGTCGAGTGTTGCGGGTCGTATGTGGTGGCAGCAATCGGGCCACCGATCTTTCCAGAACATGATTGAGGTCGAATATTATGGTGGTGCCGACAGTGACGAAAAGGCGGAGAAGGATGAAGCTATGGACATCGACGAGAAGGCTATCCAAGAAGCGATTGATAATTGGGATGAATCCGTTGTTGATCCGTCACTCGAAGAGGCTCTGGGCACAAAACGGGCGGATGAGGAGAAGGAAGTCGATGAGATTTTGGAAGAAGTCAGCGACATGATTGAGACTCTGTCTTCTTACCAACGCATCCGAAACCTCAACCTTCCCAACTCGCAAAACCGCTCGTCAAGTGACCCGGTTAATGGCGATATGCTGGCTACTCCCGGACCTACTCCTTCAGAAGGCGAGCAAGCCACATATGAGATGCTCAAGGCACAGCTTGCTCTGATCATCAAGACACTACCGCCATATGCTGTCGCCAAGTTGAATGGAGACCAATTGGAGGACCTTCTCATCAGCACCAAGGTTCAAATCCAAACTGACAAGTACAAGGGAGTTATGGAGGAGGATGAGGCGGGCGTTCAGGCTCGGTTGAGAGCTCAGCAACAAGCTGCTCAGGCTAATGCCCGGCCGCCGCCTCAACGTACACCCAGTGTATCGGGAGTTTCTTATGGGCATCATACTCCCCAGACCCAGTACGCAACCCCCCAACGAACCCCCTCTATGCAACAACAGCAATACTACCGACCTGGGCCTACGCCCGGTTTCACACCTGCACCACGACCTATGCCCGCCCAACCCAGACCTCCTCAACCTAATCAGTATTCTCGACCCAACGGTTATCCTGCTCAATATGCCACACAAGTTGCTAAAGCTCAAACTCCTTATGGCCACCAAAACATGCCTCAGTATGCTTCTCAGCCAAGACCTCAGTTTGGACAGATGCAGGCTCAGCAAGGAACTCCTAATGCGCGGTTCGCTTTCCAACCAGGCTATCCACAGCAACAAGCCGCTACACCCTCGCAGCCCAACTTTGGGGCTTACACTAACGGTCAAGCTGTGCCGCAGCGCACGATGTCTCCTCAGGTTAATAGACAGGCCTACAGTGCCTCGCCTAATGTGCAGCAGCCTCCACGATACGGTACGCCGAACCAGGCTGTGGGCAATCAAATGAACAGGTACCCGAGCAACCCCCCTCAACACGGAACGCCTGCTCAGAACCCTGGACTTACAGGATATCACACCGTTATCCCTGAAGCGCAACAGCAGCGGATTCTCGAACAAGCCAAAGCCAGAGTCGCGGCTCAAGAGCGATCTACTATGTTCGCTGACAAGATCATTCAACCTGTCACTCCTGGTTTTGGCCAAGGGGGAACTATGGATCCCAGCCGACTTGCAGCTGCGCGAGCGAGTATTGCTTCTCAGCAAAAGCCTCCGACTCCCAATTCTCAGCGATCGAGTATGAGTGGGACGCCAGGACCACCACCTCCCCACAAGGTGACTCCTGTTCCTGTCCCACCGATCCCAGGCATGCAGCAGAAGCCATTGTAATAATCGACACCATGTGTATCTTTTGGAAACGAGAGACGCGAAGCGGAAGGGGTCAGATATGATATCATCAAGGCAGACTTAGGGCACCAGAGGAGCGAGAAAGGGGTTCAGGGGAGGCGTTTAGAGGGTGGATTCGCGATTGTTTTTATTAACTAAGTTTTTCTGAGGAGTTGGTTTTTTGACTCAGTCAGGGGAAAAAGGGACGAGAGAAATATTTTTTTAGTCATTACAGGGAAGAACTAGGAATTGGTGGACTTTTCCATCGATTTGTTGACCTGGGGGTGGAAACTCCTGGTTGTGTAATCCAAGACGCCGAATTGGCGCGTGTATGCAGACGAAGACAAGGTACACTATTGCATTGATATGTTTGCGTTATGGACTTTCTTTTGTGCCAGTAAAACATGTCAAGGGTTCTGGGTTGAGTGAGTATGTTTATGTCATCTATGATATGGAGAAAGATGACAACGACAGGGGCAAAAGGAACGTATAGAGTTGATTGTCAATTCTACTGAGCTGAGGGGTATCTATCAAGCCAGTCCTGGAGGCACATGTCGTATCCTCGACCTATTCCCAAACAAAAGAAGTTATACATGTTTATTCATTCGGTCGTACAAAAAGTTCTAGAGATCTACATCCAGGCTGGTGATCTATGCTGGTGGTGGCACCGTAGGCTTTGCCAGTTCAGCCGCAAGCTTCCGTTCTTGTCGTTCCTGGAGCATCTCAAGGACAATGCGACGTAACTCAAAGATCACCTCGACGGCAATGAGCACGATGATGATCCATTCTAGGCGAGTGCCATGTTGCTCACTGGACATCTCGCGCAGAACACTCGCAATTTCGGCGGCGTAGTCCATCTTCTGGTTTAGTGCGCGGATACGCACGTTTACATCGAGTGCACGACCAACTTGTTCGTAGTAACCTTCTAGACCAAGATCGGAGCTGGTGTCCCAGAAGATATCTGGCAATGAGTCGGTGAGTTCAGAGTAATGGTTGAGACGAGCACGCAGACTGAGGAGTTCGCCTGTTTTTTGTAGGATGAACTTTCGACCGAGAGGTACACCAGCACCTTGTGAAAGTAGTGCGGGGATGTTGCGTGTGCTTTCAAAGTACGACGTCAAAGCCGTTTCGAGAACAGCAAGTTTTGTGCTTCGAGCCAGACCCGACGAGAAAGCCACCTTTGCTAGAGTAGTGTCTAGCTTGTCAGCCTCCTTGTGCTCCTTGCGAGTACCAAGAACGATAACATCGCCCTTAAGCACACTTGCTTCTCGGTTTGTATCGGTTGTGAATTCGAGATCCTCAAACTCCCGACTTTCAATGGAGTGCGCCTCTTCGGCAGCACGCATGATCTGTCTGGTAACGACATCTGGAGGCAGCGACCATGTTACGATTGTGCCAGACGGAAAGACAAAGATGTCTCCACCATTTACACCTCTTGCATGGACCACCTCGTTTGCGTCGAATCCCGTGCCATCCGGGTCAATGTCAAAACCATGCGATGAGAGAATCTCGAGAACTACAGGCATCTTGAATGATTCTGCGACGCAGGTCGCGCTGACCACATTGGAGGGTTCATCGCTGGGACTTCCTGGTGCTGTTGCGCCTCGTTTGGGCTGCTGGGCAATGATGGCAACTCGACGTAATGAATTCTTGGCCGTATTCGATCGAGTTGGCTTCCTCTTTGAAGAAGCAGGACCTTTCTCTTCCTTGGAGATCTCGGAAGCGGAACGGGAACCGTCGTCGACTTGAGACAGGTAGGGATTCGAGGTGAAGAAGCTTCGCTTTCGAGGGAAGCTAGCCAAAGAGGTGAGATGGAATTGTCGATGAGGCCTCAACCGTGGCCCGGCGACTGAGGTGTGAAAGAGGCGGGCGACATTGAGGGTGATTCGCTGGGAGGAATTCCTCATGATGTGACGACAATTATGCCATTAAAGGTGAATTTATGGTGGGTTGACTCTTTCAAAGTACTGAGAATGAACCAATGTCGAATCAAAAGAAGTTCTACTAACAAAGACATTGACATCGGGAGCGGGTCCGATGATAAGATAAGATAAGATAACGGACTGACTCAGTGATAAGATAGCCCACTTGGATCATCGAATTATCTGCATGTGAGAGACCACGTGATACTCCTCAACGGAATGTGGGTATGCTAGACCGCTTCGGGAGGCATCTTGGAGTGGACTTGGACACCCATGACGAAGTCCCACTAGCCACCGTAGCTTAGGGAGGGAGATCCATCTCTAGGGGAGACCAGACAAGCCCAGAAACGGTTAATTACGCTACGCTACGCTTCTCATCTCAACACCGACAGGACAGGACGACTTTAAATTCAGAGGAGGCCCCCTTGACCTGAACTCTTCATCAACCTCTTGGCGTCATTCTTGGCCTATTTTAATTCATAACCTCCGCTGTCCTCTATCCCCGCGGACTCTTTTTCTTCTTCTTCTTTCTCCCCTCTTTCTCTACCCCACCATACAACATCTATCACCATGGATCTGAACCCCAAGTACGACAACTATGATTTCCCCATCAAGGGCCCTGAGAAGCAGGATGGCCACGCCGGCTACCTCACAGAGGACCAGATCGCCAAGCTTCACCAGTTCCGCATGATGCTCGAGTCCGAAGGTTGCACTGATCGATTGGACACCTTGACGCTGGTACGAGATATACCTTAACCTAGCTACCCAAGCTTGCTGGACCCCGGACAAAAAGGGCCATGTAACGCGACACAGCAAATACTGACAACGCCCTTGTCTACAGCTTCGATTCCTCCGAGCGCGCAAGTTCGATGTCGAGGCCGCCAAAGCCATGTAAGACTTTTCTACCCTTCCTTCCCATCTGATGGCGGTGGAACGAGAAATTGTGCTGGTAGCGACAGGGGGGGCTGACCGCCACTATAGGTTCTTGGATACTGAGAAATGGCGAAAGGAGGTTAAGCTTGACGAGACTGTGCCCATCTGGGACTACCCCGAGAAGGCTGAGATCGGAAAGTACTACACTCAGTTCTACCACAAGACCGACAAGGTATGGCAAGCCGGTGATGACGAGCGAGAGCTATCATGAGAACATATGTTGACTAATGTTTTTTTCTCCTCATACAGGATGGACGACCCATCTACATCGAGACGCTTGGAGGCATTGATCTGACCGCCATGTACAAGATCACCAGCGCTGATCGCATGCTCCTGAACCTCGCTGTCGAGTACGAGCGCGTCGCCGATCCGCGTCTTCCTGCCTGCTCCCGCAAGGCCGGCCACCTCCTCGAGACATGCTGCACCATCATGGACCTCAAGGGCGTTTCCATCACCAAGGTGCCCCAGGTCTACTCCTACGTCCGACAGGCCTCTGTCATCTCCCAGAACTACTACCCCGAGCGCCTCGGCAAGCTGTACATGATTAACGCCCCCTGGGGTTTCTCCACCGTCTGGAGTGTTGTCAAGGGCTGGCTCGACCCCGTCACCGTCTCCAAGATCAACATTCTCGGCTCTGGATACAAGAGTGAGCTCCTCAAGCAGATCCCCGCCGAGAACCTCCCCAAGCAGTTCGGTGGCGAGTGTGTGTGCGAAGCTGGCTGTGAGAACAGCGATGCTGGTCCTTGGCACGACCCTGAGTGGGCTCGTCCCGCCTGGTGGGAGAAGAAGCAGGATGCCAACGTCATCGAGAACAAGGGATCTGAGATTGAGGAGCCCGCAAAGGCTCCCGAGGCTGCTCCAGCTGCCGAGGGTGCTGATGCTACCCAGACTGCTCCTGCCCCTGCCCCTGCTGCCGCTTAAAGAAGAGTATATGTACCAAGGTGAAGGATATGGAAGAAAGATAGACGGGCGGGTTTGCTACGTCTTAATATAGACCACATATTTTCTCTCGTTTACCATGCTTTTTTCCCCCAACAAATGGGGTTTGAGGGGATATCTGAGCAAAGATATACATATATGGTAAAAACACGTTGGAGGTGTGTATGGAGGAGCGTGACGTTTGTAGGGAGCACAAAAAGAATTCTTCCAACCCCCTTCTTGTTCTGCTCGGTGTATGAACATGCTCATGTGGACGTTTTATTTCGTGTGCGCCTAAAATTATGTTAGATGCCGGCTGGCCGAGGCTCCTGACTATGGTTGCAATAATTCTCAACAATAGACGCGGTCTCGAGATTTGTGTTGTAGCATATGAAGTGATATTGCCGATTAATCCAGTCCAACCCAATGCGCCCCAACTCCTTGTTCGTAATACACTGATCGCCGCCCTGGGTATATATGCAATAAAGACAAGAGATGTCTTTTATCGTCCCTGCGTAACGACATACTCGCCCGCCACGCGCGCTCTCTCCATCTTGGCTACCACGGCAGGCATATCGCGCTTCAATCTTCCCAGACCTTCGACAGCTCTTCGGAATCCTTTCTCCACGCCATCTTGTCTCTCCAGTGGTTGGACATTTAGATCCACTTCAGCGGCCTCTGCTATGATCTGCTGTTTTCGCGCTTCGAGCATATCGTCGTCGCGCTTTAAGATATCGCGTAATTGCTCTGCTTGCGCTTCGGCCGTTGTAGCGGGTACTGAGCGTTTCAACGCTGCAACATCCTCGAGAAGTTTTTCTTCTTGTGTGATTAAATCTGCGACACGCCGACGTTTGCGCGTGTCAAAGGGTTCGTAAATGGTATCGGGCTCGACGTTTGATTCGGAGAGGAAGGAGTCTGGAGATACGGGGAGGCCGTTTATTGAAAGATTTGGAGAGGCTAGGGAGAATGTCTTGTCGATGTACTGGTTGTTTGTTAGCCTTGTGTCATAAAATACACTGGACAAGGGATAGTACCTCGTTTACGAGCTTTTCTATCTGATTTCGCAATTCATCCTCTCCGTCATTACCCTCCACCACGGGAAATGCTTCGTTGAGACGTTCTGCGGCTGCGCGACGGACATTGGCGATGAGATATGAGAGATCCTCGGGTGTTTGCAGCTCGATCTTGCGCTGGACTTGGGCGACGACAGATTCAGAGTCCATGACTATCACTCTCCAAGAGGAGAAGAAAAATCAAGGTAAGGAATAGCTGGAAGAGAGGGGGTAGTAGAGGAAGGGTTGTGCTATCAAGGTGCTTGACGGTGAGTGCCTGCCCCGCGGCCGCGTTTAGTCAATTGTTTACTTTGAAACTCCGGGCGCCGACTCGGAAACGGAAACGGAAACGGAGACGGGGCTTATCTTATCACTTAATATTCGATGTCACCTCCACCTCGACCAAGCAGAACATGAACTTGTAAATAGGCAATTTATTGTTGATTTAACTTGCTAATCGCGTTGATATCTTCATTCAACAAGCTCATTATTCCATCAATCGTCCTCATATGTCGCTCCAAGCTTGTTCGCTCACGTTGTACTCTGAAATGAGAGTCCTTCTGTTGACTCCCTCTTGCTCCCGCTTACAGTAAAGCAAGATTTTGTCCATGGGGGCACCCGAGAGCTTGGCCTCAACTTCACTCATTCTGCGGGACTCTGGTAATAATGGTACCTGATAATCCAGATCACGCATTGGGGTATTCAGCTGAAAGTCATCCCCCAGGTCAACGCCGCCGTAAAAGTCCCCTTCTTCCAACTCGACCACCTTTTTGGCGACACATGCTGCGATATGCGCATCCCAGATGCCTTCCCGGTGAGGACTTGTCCTGAGAAGCTTGATTGCTTCAGCTCGGATGCGATGAACGCGACATTTGACTGCTGTGAAGTAAAGTGGCGGTATCCAGCCCATGTCGATGATGGACCTGGGCATGCAAGTCGTCATGATGTAGAGGGGCATCTCGTCCTCCAGTTCATAATGAAGCGACAGTTCCCATAACTTTGTAAGTTCTTTGATGAGTAGGATGAACTTGTCGGTACAAGTGTCGTATATGGTCTCGTTATTGCATATGCAAGTCTCAGACATAACGTTTGTCATGGCGTAGTGTATCCTCAAAATCTGGTATGCCTTTTGCAAGGATATATTTGAGCCACCAGGTAGCGCTTTCATAAAATCTTGAAACATGCCATGCCATTGGGCGAGCCTTGTCTTGACGAGTTGCTGGGCTATATGCTCTGTTGCTGCTATTGTCTGTTGACGAGCTCGGTGAGTAAGGTGGAATATCTGGTTGTAAACAAGCTCTAGCCCTTTCCAAGCATCGTTGAGATTAGCGAAAGATTCAAGGAAACTCTTCTCGGGGCTGTGAGCTGGCTGTAGAATAACACATGAATGGTGGTACAACAGTCTGAAGAGCTCAACCTGCATATGGAGCCTGGACAGGGCCTCCACTATCCAAGCATCGGTTGATTCGTGACAGGGTTTCAATGCCAAGATACCCGAATTAGCCTCGGGAAGACCCTGCATCTGCCAAAGAATGTCAAGCCCATTCTTCAGATGAAGCTGCGCCGTGGCGAAGTGGCCCCGGAAGAACTCCAAGCAGACAAAGACAACACAAGTGATGAGCGCCACACGACACGATTCCTTATCTTTGGCGTTGAAGTGTGGCTGCAGATGTGCAATGGCCTTGACGTACTGCTGCAGCGTAAACTGCTCTTGTTGGCTCATCTGCGAGGTGGGCGAGTTTCTATGTATGTCCAATGTCACAACACCCTTCTTGTGCGCCGAGCTGAGCGCAAGGAGGGCATGTAGCACGGCGGGTTCTCTAGACCCAGCCTGGAAGACGAGGGTGTTCCAGAAGCCAGAAGAGAAGGTGGCCGAGATCTTTGTAGAAGTGCGGCACTTGAACCAGTCAAAGTAGAGCTTCTCGTTTGCGTTTAGAGAGAAGACGAGGGTTGTCTCGAGGGGAGGGCCAAGGGTGAACTTGGGGCGTGACTGGGACTGGGAATATTGTGTAAGAGCGTGTGATCCCCCGCCCCAGATTCCGTATCCGTCGCATGCTCGACCTGTTGATAGGCATCTCTGACAGGCTGGACGGCCTTCGTCACATTTGACTTTTCTCAATCTAAGTTATTAACCTCTGTTCCTCTGTTCCTCTCTCTCTCCTGTCAAGCACTCACTTGCATGTTTTACAGCCTGATTTGACCTTGGATTTTCCCTTTCGAGCCATTCTATGAAACAATTTAACAAGGAAGAAAGGAATAGACGGAGTTGATTTGTCTGCTCGGAAACTTTTGGATCTGCTTGGTTGTCAATTTAAGCGGAGATGGCATTTTGACGTCCTCGAACGTGCCCCTGGAGCTTATAAGTCGGGAATATTCTTGCTTGGGCCCGCGGGTTGGGGGCGCTACTAGAGGGACTACGTACTGAATGTGCCCTGCCACCCCGCGGACTACTCCGCTGACGAGATCGTCATCCCTATCTGCACTTCCCATTCGCTTGCTCGGAAACCGCGAGGTCTGATTGGCCCAAATACCAAGTGTGAGAACCTCGGGTGTAAGAGTGCCAAGATAGTACTTATATGCAAGTTTGTCCGCTTCGGAAACCTTTGAGAGTCTCTTGTATGATGTAGTTGAGCCAGAGATAAGAGCTTAGAGGCTTTTACTATTTCATGTGTTCATTGTCAAGTCCAATTTCCGTGAAGATGCACGAAAATACCGTGATACTGGATCGTACAACAGTCGATTTTGAAGCCAGCAACTATGAATTTCATGCCGGATAACCAGTTCAACAGAATAAACAAATCCAATCTTTAGGCTACCCAAATTCTTATCATCACGTCAGCTAGAACAGCCCCTCGATCCCCCCTTGGCAAGAATGGCCCTCTCGTCTCTCACACGGGCTTGGGCACCATAGGCTTAACGCGTCCAACACATAGAGCTATCCCTAGTTGAGATGAAATATTTGCGTTCCTTGACCATTCTTACGGGGCATGTGTGACGTTCTGGGATAGTGCTGAGTAAGTTCAAAAGTCTGACGGCATCCGAATATCAGCTAACCACATAAAAACTACTCTAACGATTGCGAGGAAATCATTGGCAAGTGGTTCAGACGAACTGCCAAACGACGTGGGGTTTTTCTTGCAACTATGTTTGGATATGATATATACATCAAGAAAGCATGTGCTAAGAGGCTACGGTTTCTGGATATTGTGCTTTATCTATCTCTGTAAGTACAGAACATCAGCAGAAGCTCTAACCATAACTGATATAGACTAGGGAACGGCATCTGGGCAGAAAGATAGTGATGGCATTATTTCAGCTCAAGGAACACAGAGGGCTCAATATTTCTACGAGGATTGGGCTGCTCTTGATATAGTTCTTAGTAATGAAGAGACCGCTGAAATCAGGAGCTTTGTGGAGAAAGATTACCAGTATGTCACTACCCCCTACTCTTATGGTTGGCTACTCAGAGATCTAAAGGAGGAGTCTGAATGAGTTACCGAATCTAGTACCTATTTATATCGAAGAAGAATAACTCACAAGACCATATACATCAAACACCGAAAGGCCCGATATATCGGCTCAGCCTCCTCTTCACTCCGACGATTCTCGTCTCGTCAATAACATCGTGTGCCTTTAGGATATCTAAAATCCCATATACGAAATTCTTACTATCATTACGCATCTCACCCTCTGCCAGGCTCCAGAACGGCGAGACACAAGTCATGTTCACGAGACTCTCAAACCACTCTGGGTTTACTGTACAAAGTTTTCCCCAGGCAACATAGGACGGAAGCATACGTGGGTTATTTGAATGCCGATATATCCTGCAAAAGTTGCCGCGGTGAGCTCGAATAACTTCGAAGTTTTGCCAGAGATGAGTAACTGTATCGTAAGCGGAGAGTGTCCATTGAAAGTCTCTATCTAGATCGGGGGTCGAGACTGTGATGAAAACTTGGATGGTACACGGCGAGCACCAGGCTGGGCGGGTACTGTAGAGATGATATTCGTTAGACATAGTGACTAGTAGATTGGTGTATGTAGGAGAAAATGAGTATAGATATGCTTGAGGGACTCCTGGCATGAGAAATTTGCTTCATCTTATAGGATGAGATTCGCTGTGACCAAAGGACAAATGGATAACATGGGTTCTTTAATTAAAAGACTTTCTTTGTAGTGGTTCACGATTCAGTGTTGCATCACTGGATTGCCCCTCACTTATTATTATTCGAGTCCATGGCCGATATAATCTGATTAAGAGGATGCATTAAGGGCAGGTGAAATCTGAATCAGGCTTACTTCTAGTCTGTTTGTCACAAGTTGAATGATCTCAAACATCCTGATAAGTCACTCAGTGGACGCTTTATGCTCTTTACAAACGGCAACGCCCTTTCAGGCTCAATACTACCTGTATCAACGAAAATATTCAACGTCCCTATAATATACTCATGGCTACACCAAACGTCTCGAGAACTCAAAACCTGGATCCGTATTGGCAAATTCTGCGTCACTGGAAGAATTTGGAGACTTATAAAAAATCGATTCATACTAGCAATGCTGAACCAAGCATAATTCCCCTAGATCAAACGCCAGAATCGTCTTGGAATATACCAACAGGGTTCCAGTGATTATTCCGGTCGCCATACCAATCTTTCCACTTCTTACACCCATCGTTGACCTGCTTCAGCTTCTCCGAAGTCATCATCTTCCTCAGATCCTCTTCACGTTCCATGATCTGTAGTGCCAAACCACTTGAAGCGTGCCAGGCAATATGGCAGTGGAACAGCCAAGAGCCAGGGTTGTCAGCCTTGAAGGCAACTATAAGGTAACCTCCGGCCGGTATCAGTGCAACGTCACGTCGGGGTGGATTGTCGAATTTGAGAGTGACGGGGTTGTTTGGGTCATTTATCTGCGAAGAATTTGTGCCTTGGGCAAGCAGGGCAAAGTCGTGCCCGTGTAGATGTAGCTATTGAATATCAGTACAATTCCAGTTGTGCAGTGGTACAAACTTACCGGATGTGCAAGAGACCTGAAGGTCTTGTTGGTGCCAATACGATCAAGCGATGGAGCCGTGATGACGAGATAGACCCAACCGTCCCTGTTCTCTGCGGGAACAATCACATAATCGTCAGGCCATTCTTTTCTTTCCTCTAGTAGGGTGATGGTTGGATTCGAGAAGTCCAGCCAAAGAGGTCGCTCGCCGAAAGCCCACCAGCTAAATCTGTCTCCAGCGTGTGGTCTATCCTTCACTTTTTCTATCCCAAGTTCAAGATCCTTACTCCTATCTCCTACATCTTGTTAGCAAAGGAACTCCATTCGGTTTACGTTGGTGTTGACTGACTCTCGTCAAGTTTGACAGTAGGAATTGACCATGGAAGGATGGGTTTCAAGTTCTCATACTTCTCGTCGGTGCAGTCTTTGGTCCAGTTGTCTCTCCAGGTCTGGGGTACCTCTGTGCTCACAGGCTGATATCTAAGGATACCTTGCCGCTCATCAGGCTCGTTACCATCTTCAAACCCTTTGCAGCCATCTGCCGCAACGGTACGAATCCAGTAGTTTCCGTTATTTGATGCAGGGAATTTGGTGTCGTTTCTAGGTTTGGCATGAAGAACAACGTGGTATCTTTGGCCTTCAGGCTGTTAGTTTTACATGCTACAATGATATTATATGACTTACCAATCCCGACGAGGATATGGTCTACTGTATAAGGGTGAATGGGGACAAAGTCGGAGCTCATGACCTCAAAATAATGATTATCGATACCGAACAGGAACGTAGTATCAACAGATGTGTTGATGATACGAAGGAGGTATTTCTTGCCCTATAGAGGAGTAAGCATCACATAGTAATCCTTCAATCCTAGTTTTACCTTTGTTACGGTTATGTTGTAGCGTTCCCGTGGAAAGCTGCCAGCAAAGTTTCCTAAAAGTGCTCCGTAAGCATTGAACGAGATATTTAGGCCGGTATGCCTCACCAATTCCATTCATTAATATGCTATTCATCTCAGGGCGAGTAGGAACACCCGTTAGTTCTCTCTCCCACTCCTGAAAAGCACTTCGATGGTTCCAATCCGTAATAAGAATAGGATCCTTCGCTTCATCATAGTGAGCCGACGAAGGCCCAAAGATAGTTATGGGTCCTGCGAGACCGTCGGCGTATTGTAGAGAGTAGTGACTATGATACCAAGAAGAGCCATACTGAAGGGCACGAAACTCATATGTGAAGGTATCTTCGGGGGCAATGGGGCATTGGGTGACGCCATTGACACCATCCATCTCCATGGTTCCGTTCTGCCTAATGCCATGCCAATGAACCGTGGTGCCGTTATATCGCAATTTATTTGTGACGTGGACTCTGATAAGATCACCCCAACAGGCTTTGATCCACGGGCCGGGGTAGGTTTGGTTGAAGACCTTTCCATACGGATTATCGATGCCGTCGCCGTTGATGGTCTTGTTATCAACTACAAGCCAATACTGCAGATATGGATCAGTAAAAAGGGGTGAATAATGTGAGTGGTTGTGTACCTCTCGAAGCACTCCAGGCGGATACATAGTCTCATAGTCAGTATGAATACTGAAATTGTGTCCATCTGAGCTCTTCAGCCAGCAGTGACGGTTCTCTGGAGTAGAACATGACTTCCAGTCATTTCCAAGCTCGGGATACTTGCAAATAAAGTCTTCGTCTGGTGAATCGGGGCCATTTGGTGCTGGGAACTTTGGATAATTTTGCGAGATCTGGTCATTTTCGAAAGATAGAACAGGCTGCTCAGAGTCACCTCCGGTATGCTCGTGAAGTGGAAGTGAGAAGAAGGTGGCGGTGTAGGCGATTAACGACTTGCACACGTTGTAGAAACCCATCTGGGGCAAACGTTGACTAATACCTCAGCGAAGTTTGGGGATATGAAATTTACGACCTACTATGAACTCTAGAGGTTGATTGAGATGGTGAATTAGAAGAATTAAATGTTCTCAGAAGGAGAGCTCCCTCCATATCAACTTTCAGAATTGGGTTTCTTGTTTCTCGCGGCGGTTTTCCTCCGGGCTTCGAGTATGTGATAAGCCATTTCACAACTTACACGATATAGAATCATCCGTTTGTAGTCTCATCACATCTCTTTTACTCACTCTGACCGAATCCCATGGCCATATTTCAGCCATGACTTGAACCTAGTTCTGTCTCAGCTGTTGAAGCTGTCCAGATCTGGTCATCAGCCGCACTCTAGCTTGAGCCACCACTGCTTTCCCCTCATTGACTGGAATGTCACACAAGAGCGTTACCATAGAGAAACAGAAGATATCCCCGCTTCTGTAGAAACCCGTTCAAAGCCAGACTAGCTTGAGTTTGTCGTCCCGTCCCATTCCGTATAAGTTAGTGAGTTATCGTTGAGGTAACGCATTCCTTTGTCTGTGAACCAGCCTCAATCGCCAGATTCATGAAGGAGTACCCAAGTGACATAGACTGAGGTCTAGACTCTGAATTGTATTTTTTTGTCGTTCTACAGTTTTTGGTGGCCAGCCAGTCTCTGTTTATTTTGACGGTTGAACGAACAAGCAGTCTGATAACGTGCTATCCCCGTGCCTGATTTGTCAGAGAAGACTACCAGCTCGTCTGATTCTCGTGCCCTGCAACGTTGTCACATTAGGTGCATTTTCTGGCCTCTAAAACACCCTTAACGTTGAGAACTCGCCACTTCATGAGTGGATATTCGTCATTATCTCGCATAGTTGGTATGATTTCAGGCACAAGACCAGCACGGAAGAGTGACGCGGCCTGAAGAAGTTGCTCTTCTGTGTGAAAAGATGTCTGTTCCAGCTACTAAAATCAAAGATTTGTGATTCTTGTCTCAATATTGACCTTGCAGTCGAACATAGTATCACAAGGAGTATTGTAACCGCGGAGACCTCGGCAATTCATCGTCACTGGTGCCATCCTATCCATTAGAGCTCTTTCATTGATGATCTTCAAGGCCGTGATGGAGATGCAGGAATAGTTGGGTGCAATTTATATGCACTTCTCGATTCATGGCAAACAAGCCGATCAGATTATGTGATTTATCACGTGCTGATATGAGCAAATTGTAGTTGATGGCCAGCGTGAGGTCTGTACTAGTGTACTCAGCATGCTCACATCACAATTACACAATGGTCATATAAAGATTCGTCAAGTCATGAATTCGGATTGATAGAGCTATCTTTGAGCATCTCTTCCTTTCATATCATTCGTAGGCGCACATTCCTCGTGTCATCCTATTCAACTGCACACCCAACTCCGTTCATGTCGTTCTGTCCCAGAGACTACCTATACATTCTTATTGAAACAACAACCACCGGACCTCAACACCCCGCTAACCATTTCTCAAAACTTTTGTAACGTGGGCCCCAAGTGTTGGGGCATATATGAAATTGAAGTCCTTAGATCTTGGACTTGGCGGCGGTCCAAGAGGCGATGGCGTCCATCAGAGGGGGAGACAGAGCATCATAGGACTCGAGGCCAAGATCCTTGAACTGCTGTCGAACCTCGTTGGCCTTATCGGCAGGGAAGCCCTGCTCGATGATGGAAGAGACAAAGGCGGCGAACTGAGGCTCTTGCCAGCCCTTTTCATCAGAGAGCTCAACGTGGACAAAGTCGAGACCCTTGAAGGGGTGATCGTTCTCAATGCGACCAAACAGGTGGACACCGCAGTCACGGCAGGCGTTTCGCTGAATAGCAGCGCTCTTGTCAACAATAGTGAGCTTGTCACCGTTGGCAGTGACCTGGAGCTGGTCGCGGGGGATGACAGCGACGACGGAGAAGAGAGCACCCTCGGGCTTCCAGCACTTGGAGCATCCGCAGGCGTGGTTGTGAGCGACCTGGCCGCTGAGGGTGACCTCGACAGGGTTGGAGGAGCACTTGCAGCGAAGCTTGCCACCAGAGAAGTTGGGAGAACCCTTGGTGATGCCGTTCTTGAGGCTGGGGTGGAGGTTGTGAGACATCTTGGAGGTTACTGAACGGTAGATGGAAGTGATTACTGCAGCAGCTGATACTAGGGCGGCGGCGACGGCGATGGGAGTTTTGTTCTTGGAGATGATGTTTCGATTAGAGGATGAAGCCATTGCAAAGGGGAAAAAAGAAGAGCTGGGAGGAAAGGGATGGACAAAGACTTTATATACAACAAGATTTACGATAGACAGCCACAGGCGCCTGTGTCCAGTTATGTACTCTGATCCCCCGCAAAGCAGCATGTATCAGACGGTAATTTTGACTGTATGCAGCCATAATCGGCGTAAGCGTAAGCGTCGAGACCGAGATGCCGAGTTATCACCATTGTCCTTCACTGTGTGTCTAACTGTCGCGATGGCGTTTTGCGGGGAATGGGCCACGGTTCAGGCCTCTTCAGAGACAATCGGGGCCTGGTCCAGGGTCCGGCCGACGGTCATCGGAAGCCGATTCCGTGGCCGTGCCCACTGATAACTCACCGATAAGATGGATAATGCCTGAATCTGGAAAGACAAGTGAGAGCTGAAGACGATAGATAATTGCTCTTGGAGCAGAGGCTTCTGGAAATGTCTGATACTGTGTAGCCCAACGTCGGCTCAACGTCCGCAATGCAACTTATATCGAGGGGTAAGCAAAACATAAAATGATAGGACAACTTGGTCTAGACGATCGACGACCCCTCTCAGACGTCGTAATTTCAAATCTGGGCAGTGTTACTGTTACCCCATCTTCTTCTTCTTCTTCTTCTTCTTCTTCTTCCTCTTACTCATCATCTGATCGGGATAAATATATGCGGTCCCGGTAAATACTGATGATCCCCCCGGGTCCCATCCCGAAGGCGTCTCGTCTCGTCTAGCACAGCAGGGCAATTGATACCTGGAGATAAGATGCCTTGAGATGCCCCTGGATTTAAAAACCCCCTCTAGAATTGCGTGATGGGGATGTTCGGAATTTTGGAGGCCCCGTTGTCGGAAAAGTAGTGGGATGTAGAGTTCCGAGATGCGCCGTGGCGTGGCGGCCGCGGTTAAGCTGCCAAGAGGAGGGGAATGGGTCAGTGCTGAAGAAGGAGATATACTTTTTGATGCACCGTTTTCGCAATATTTCGTAGGATGGCATCGTGTGGTTATGGCGATGATGCTAGATGCCGATGTTAGAAGCCGATGCTGATATCTCAGTCAGACAAGATGACAAGGGACGGACGTTGTTCGCAATCTAGCAAATGAAGCATGGTAGGCTCAATGTCACTTTCTATGAAGAAGAACCTAGATAATACGCGTTTGAGGGATCGTATCGGAAACATGGAGAGTCCAAAAAATGCGTAATCGTCTACAGGGCGTGATTCCAAACCAGGGCAACCTATCAAATGGCGATTTCCAAAAGTAACCCCGACCACCCCCTCATCATCAAACCTTCGCCCATCTACAGCGAAACAAAAGCCACGACGAATCCTTGCTAGAGCTGAACTTGGAGCATGTCGTGTCCAGCGCGTAAATATGCCCTCCGCAAACCCCAAGGCCACAAGCTTCCGATCCCACGATGGCACCTCGCCCTCCCAGATGATGTCACCCATGTCTGCACCGCGTATATCGGGGTACAGGTACAATCTGATACTGAAGACGCTGATATCGCTCGAAACAAAGCTACTGATACTATTCAAGCATGGCTGAATAGCGATGCTGGGCCAGAGGCATATGAGACATTCGCGGTCATTGATGGATGTGATGTCCAAGAATCGACCATATGGGTGCTTTACTGGTCAGACAAGACCGAATATGAGAAAAGGCTCGATGACATCTCACTGAACTCCATCCACGCTCAACTACCGGAAACAGGCCGTGCCTCAGTGGGCATCTGGCGAGAGGCCTTCATCACAGAGCTTTCCCGTCTCGAGACCAATTACTCGGGCCTCGACTATCTCCCTGGTCTCGCAAAACTCCCCGGCGCAAGCTTTCCAGAACATGAGCTCTCAGCGTACTGGGGCGCAGCAAGAGACAGAATCCCCTCGTCTGCCTTCGATCTCTTCCCTCCATCAAAGCCGAACCTGCCAGTCACCATTCCTTCGGGTGTTGGCCAATACCTCATCGGAACAAATGACGAGAACGTAGCTCATATCCGATCAGGACAGTTTTGGGAGAACTGCGGGCAACAGGAAGCAGACTCTTACAACAAAAGGCTTGAACCCACTCTCCACTCTGGCCTGCGATATCTTTGGGATAATTCACCCGATACAGGTGCTTTGGGACTACGATATCTCAGAAATCAAGACCCTTCAGTTGAGGAACCTCGGCCTCGAAAAGAATCATGCGGTGCTGGCTTCTTCACGAACCTCGAAGCCCTTGAAGTTTGGGCAAAGAGCCACAGGTCTCATCTGGCTATATACCGCGGTGCACTAACTCACTACAAGACCTTTGGGGATGACAGAAAATTCCGAACGTGGCATGAAGTCTCTATTCTGAGAGCAGGAGATGCCCGATTTGAGTATCTGAATTGTGTGCCTAAAACAGGTGTGATTCAAGGCGTTACTCTCAAGGCAGAGAGTATCCAGCAGAAAGTTTGACGGTTCATAAGCGTAATTACTCAGATTTCTAGCCGTGGCACACTGTTATATATGAATTCAACTCTGTATACCAGTACCGAAGAGTGGTGCAGTGGTATACGTCCTAGAACCTATAAACCTTCTCTGAATCCGAACCTAAAATCCTAAAAATCTCACCCACTATACCACTCTTCGTTTTTTGCAGGTTGCAAGTTCGAATTTTCAGAAACCATTCTCTTTGTGTGAGCTATCTTGGATGTCTCAAGCTTTGGTGTTGTCGCGTCCTGGGACGTCGGTCTTGACCCATTGTTCAAACGTAGTAGGCTCCAACTGAGTCTTTAACCATGCAAGATCCGCACCATAAGGTCTCTCACCGATGAAACCAAACATTGTGTTGAGATCCTTGATCATCCAGATGATGAATCGGGTTAGAAGGCCGTAAGAAACAGGTACGCCATTGCCGGTATGTTTGATGAAGATGCCATCAATGTCCTTGAAGCTCAGTTCCTCACTAGCAATCGAAAGGGCTTGATTTCGGATTTTGGTCCTATCAGGACGGACAAGACCCTCTACAGCCCATCTCCCAATGTCTTTTGTCACAGTGACTTGCATCTTCTTTCCCGCCATGTTGTCTCTCCAGCCCGTCATGCAAAGTTGGCCTGGGAAACCCCACCAAGCATTATCAGCGAACCAAGTCGGGCGAAGGATAGTGTAGTCCATCTTGGAGTTTGACCAGGTATCGATGAGGTGCTTCTCGATGAGGAATTTGTCGGAGAATGTCTTGCAGTACGAAGGGTCCTTATCACTGAGTTCTCGGCCGCCACGATCAACAGAAGAATACACAAAGTAGAGAATACCATTCCTCGCAGCAGAATCGATAAGCCCTTTTGCGTCGCTGACTTCAGTCGGTCCATGGGCTTGAGCGAGAAAGATGCCAGTTTTGGGAAGGATGGTCTTGTCCAGTTGTTGGAGAATTGCTTCAGGGTTGTTCAAGTCGCCAGCAACAATATTGATGTCGCCGTACTTCTCACGGAGTTTGACGGCTCCTGACCCAGAAGCTTGGCGAGTCAGTGCGTAGACTTGCTTTGGTTTTATTTTGATGTCGGGGTGAGTGAGGAGGGCATCGACAGTTGCGCCGCCTTGACGACCCGTTGCGCCAGCGATGAGAAAGTATTCAATGGCGGCCATGGTGATAAGTTGCAGTGGGTTTGTGTGTGCTTGTGGGGGAATGAATCTACTGACCTCTCATCTTATTTATACTCTATCTAATGCACTCTTATTTGATATCGTATTCTTGGAAATCCTAGATTTGATGTAAGTCATCGATAACGTTAACACCACAAGCCTCTTCTTGCGCTGGGTGCTATCCGAGAATTAAATTACTAATATTGGCTTATTCTAAGACCTATCATGATCTGCATAAGCCTACGGCCGAAAAAGGTTTCCGCGCGGTAAGAATAAGCTCACGATGAGGCTCGATCAGAAAGTGGAGTTACCCGCGCGGGTTGAGCCATCAAGGTCGTTTAGTCTCAACAAATGACCTCAATCTTAACAATTCCCCTCGAAGAAACAGGCAGATCTTGATGACAGGAAAGTAACAGATCTTGGCTGCAACTTAATCGACGTTTCCCACGATCAACGGGCATGAAGTGGACGATGAGCTACACCAATCGTCTTACACCGTGCAGGAGATCTAACGCGCGTTAGAGATAGATAGTGCGGGAACTTGGATGTGGCATGGTTGGTTTTTAAGCACAGCGCGCGGCAGCCACAGCAAATTGGGGGCGGGCGATACAGTCTATTTTGTTACTTGCTGTCGACTCCAAAATGGTTGTGTTCTGTGTACTCTCAATAGCCCAGCCAGACACAAGAGTCTGTCGAATAGTATAGGCGTGTCTGTGATTCCATACGTGCTTGAATAGTTGTCAAAAACCCCATCAGCAGCCACATTCCCTCTGTCCAGTCCACATCACCCCAACTCAAACTCCATCGATGCCATTAGAAGTTCATCTCCTTGGTGAGTTCCTTCGCAGTCTCCTCCAGAAGTGACTCCAGAGCACCTTCGACGGTCGTACGCTCAATACTCTTCAACAAGACACTCCCATGCCCGCAAGTATGGGGAGTGGCCACGCCGGCAACATACAGCTCGCCGCGCTTACAAACGAAAAGCTTAGTCACTGGCATGCTAGCGTAGAGGGCGGCGACGTTCACTGGCAGGTCAGCTATGCATGAACTTACAGGTCATGAGGTTGAACTTACTCTGGATGAGCTCCTTCAAGCGTACAGCTCGCTCGACTTGGCCGGTAGTTACCATTTTGAATGTCGAAAAGTGAAGTTTGTTGTATCAGGAGACGTGATGTGACTTGATATGTCAGAATGGTCAAGGACTAGGGAATAATCTAGCAATGCTGGTGAATATCCGAGAAAGTTGACTTTGGAGAAGCTATCTCAGACGGGAATTTCACAGCTTTATATGTGTTTCTCGGATATGCTAGTCCTCTAATCCTGCTGCATGTTTGCCAGTGGCTTTCTTTGAGCTTCCATCTACGGGTAGCCTAGCCAATTATCTACTCTACACTATGGGACACGATTCTTTACTCAAGCCAAGCGATTTTCTACAAAATCACAGGCAAACGCAACATTTTGTTAGTTGCCTAATGGCAGATGCTTCTTCTATGGCCTTCTCTCGGTAACCTGCATGCATAATCCGGAATGCTGTATGCAGCATCCCAGATAGGTACTCACAAGTAACCTGAAGAGGGTGAAATATGTGTTGTTTGCCTTATGCGTCTCATAACTGATGGGCTCTAAGGTAAGCAAACGCATTGGTTTGTTCTGAAAACATTACCCTCTCAAATACAGGAAACCGTTGGTGTTGCTTCCGCCTAAGCCCAACACTCTTGGCCAGCAATCACCGAACTCATGCATTCCGCCTGATTATACAACAAACAAAAAGGGATCATGGCGTCACAACATGCGAAAATTATTTGTTGCAGTTTGGAAAAGAGTCGAGTCAAGAGGTGGCTGTATTTAGGTTCTATTTCACGCCCAGTGATGTTCAAAGTAATACATCCAAATCCAATCGCTCGATCATTCTCTTCTGCGAACTACGTAGCTTGCCCGTCACATACAACCATCATTTGCGGACTACAAACAAAATCAAGGTTAGCTCTTTATCTGTGATCTGTGTTTTCGTAATTATGTAGTGAATACCCATAGATTTTTTGATACGCCATTCGGGGAATTCCACATCCTCACTGAGCTCCGCCATCGTCTGGTCGAGGATATCCTCCAGCGCGCTTTCGACTGTGAGTCTTCTGCCGCTGCTTCGCAGGAAGACATTAGTGTCCTCAGTGTTCGAAAACATAGCAACGCCAGCTCCGTAAAGAACCTGACCTGAACGCTTCTCGACACGCTTAACCAGGAACAGCCTGATCTTGTTGGAGGAATAGAGAGCCCTGATGTTCACTGTTCTGTTAGTGACTGTATGGTGCTCTTGTTATGGGGACATACTCTCGATCAATTCTTTCAATTCGCCTACTGTCAGTTGACTCTGTTCGACTTCGGATGATTCGGATGATTCGGATGATGACATGTTGAGTTTTGGTTGAGATGGAGTTGTGAAGCTGCTGTCGAGATCCAAGATGGCGTTAAGCGTTGATCTGGGTTGGCAATACTGCCCTTCATATAGTTCTTCAACAAGGTTGTGCAATGTGAGGTCAAACTACTTTATAGCAAATTTTGCATTATTTAACAACAGATTGCTAAGTGTTGTTGACAAGCATCTTCCACGCAAATGTTGGATTTCCAAGTTTTCGCTTCTTTTCGGTAGTACATACCTAATTCTATCACAAAAAGTAGTAAATTAGCATATTTTGCTATCATCGCTTTTCAAACGTGGAAAACTCTTTGCCTCGCCTTCCTGAAGCCTGTGAATACTCCAATACCACGCCTCAGTGGATTTTAACAATAGGTATCTGTTGCAACCTGAGCAATTCAGTGGTAATTGGTGGCTAACAGTCCTTAACAGGCACACGAGTCTGTAAATGCAGGGTCTGTTAGCCTTTGTTAGTGGGTAGAAATGGGTCCACTGTAGCAAAATGCCACCGCCCGCCGACATTTCGGCGGAGCAGAGTCCGGCGATGACTTACAAAGCCTCAACATGACATGCTTTGCAATAAACGAACAAATTTGTAATGAAACCACGGAGGAGGCTCTTCTCGTCCTCCTTCAAGATGAAATATATATAGCATCAAGACCCGACTGAAGTTTTAATCATCACTCTCCCATCTCACTTCAATCACAACAATCAATACAATTAACTACTCTACGATCCATATCCATCATGAACGTTACAATTGTCGGCGCAAATGGCGAGGCCGGTTTGTCCATCATCGATGCTCTCTCACCTTCTCCAAATGAGTTTGTCAGTTGCAATCCCCAACTATCAAAGTTTCTTATACTCATCTTGACAGAAATTGACCGCAATTGTGCGACCTGCTTCCATCAACAAACCCGAGATCCAACAGATCAAGAACAAGGGCGTTTCCGTGGTCCCTATCAATCTCGAAAACAACCACGACGAACTCGTCAAGGCACTTGCCGGTCAAGACGTAGTCATCAGTTGTCTTGTGCCTTTCACTACCGGCCCTGAAATTGCTTTGGCAGATGCTTCCAAAGAAGCTGGAGTCAAACGATTCATCCCCAGTGCCTTTGGCCCGCCCTGCCCTCCTGAGGGTGTTATGCTTCTTAGGGAGCTTGTAAGTTTCAAAGCAAGTTAACAGTCAGTGTCACTGACGAGTTTGTAGAAAGAGACCATCATCAACCACGTCAAGAAAATCTATCTTCCCTACACAGTCGTTGACGTTGGCATGTGGTATCAGGTCTCTCTCCCATCTCTTCCTTCTGGAAAAATTGACTATGCTCTCAAATTCCCCGCCGCCGTCGTCGCCGAGGATGGCTCTCACGCCACAAGCTTGACAGACCTGAGAGACATTGGAAAATACGTTGCCAAGATCATTACTGATGAGCGAACCCTGAACAAATACGTCTTTGCTTACAACGAAGTCTGGACTCAGGAGGGAATTCACACTCACTTGGAAAACGTCAGCGGTGAAAAGATTCCTCGCAACTCAGTAAGTCTCTCTTCCATTCGTAGAACTGAAACTTGGTGATTAACAGGAGTAGATGCCAACCAAGGATATCGAGGCCACCATCGCAGACGCCCAGGTCAAGTACGATGCGAGTGACAAGAGCCTTCCCTTCATCTTTGGACTCGCTGCTCCTCAGTATCTCTACTGCGAGTGGTTCCGTCAGGATAATCTCCCCGAGCCTGCCAAGTATTTGGGCTATCTCAGCACCAAGGACCTCTACCCTGACTTTGAGCCAATCCAGTACGTGGACTATGTTGATGAAGTCATGCAGGGCAAGGGCAAGAGCATCTATGCGAACCGTTGAATATGTTAAAAGGGTTGGAGGTGATTACAACGGGCAACAATGGAGAAGATGTGTGATTATAGTGCAGTAATCTAACATTTCGCTCCTATAAACCTATCTTTTCCTAGTCGAGAGCTGCTGTGCACTCAATCTCAACATCAGTTCCCAATGGCAGCTGGAAGACCGCTACACAAGTTCTAGCCTGAGAGACATTAGTGATTGAGTTGGACTATGCTTGGAACTTGACATACCGGCTTTGGCTCCCAAGTGAAGAACTCATCGTATGCCTCATTCACAAGAGCAAAGTTTTGCATATCAGTGATGTAGATGTTCATCTTGACGATATTTCTCAGGCTACTGCCGGACTCTTTGAGGATAGCCTCAAGATTCTTGATAGCTTGTCGCTGTAGTCGTATGGTCAGCCAATACACATTGCAGGGTCTGAATCTCTCAAAGACCTACCGCTCTATCTTTAACAGTTCCCTCTACTAGCTCAAAATTTGTCCCGGGAATGGCTCCGATGTTTCCGGAGCAGTAAACCATGCCATTGTGCTTAACGGCCTGTGAGAACTGCGGCAGCGGAGCCGGAGCAGATTTGGTAGAAACAGCTTCGATCTGAGGGGCCATGACTGGTTTTGTGGTTGAAAAGAGGTTTCTGTCCGGTTGCTTGGTGAGATTCTGGTTTTTTTTTGTGTATTAGAAATCAAAGCTTTGAGGATGCGGGGAGACTATCATCTCACAAGGTTGACCGCGCCCTACGGAGTACATACAGTTCATGATATGGGCCGGAGCTTAGATTTGTCCCCCGACACAAAGAAAAAGCTCTCGTTAATGAGATCAGACTAATAAGCAATTGTAGGTCAAACCTCATGAACTTTACGTAACTTTCAGTATCTAACAAGCTGGCAAAGTACGCTCTTCTCTTCTCTTCTCTTCTCTTCTCACATATGACTGGATCGATCATACACCTAGCTTTTTTTTTTTTTTTTTTTTTTTGTCTTAATTCTGTCATTGTATCTTCAACTACTTATCTGTCCGAAGCTTTTGGGGGATATCCTAGTCATTGCCATCCTAACGGTGACAATAGTCAACCAGATTTCAGTCTATGGTTGTCACAAGTATCTAGGTGCTCAAGCACCAGGGGGGGGCATAAAATGTATCAAACTGGGGTATTGTGTATGGTGTGCTCCGTGTGTGTTGGGTTCCAAGGGGTATTTCATTTCTTCGACGATGGTGCTGGGGAGTTGTGTGTGTTTCTTTTTCTCTTCGGTGTCTTTTTCTTCTCGCCTGCTTCATTCTTTTCTCTTCTCATTCCAACGTCTTCGAGAGTTAGACGTCGGTCAGGTTGTGAATCCGTTAAAGACATCGTACTCAAGCGATAACCAAGCCATATCTCTAGCCCGAGCGTCATCGTCATAATTACCATCATGCAGTTCCCCCTTGTTAAAGGCATCGTTCAAATACAACAGTGCCATTTTCTCCCATCAACGTTCAGACCCTGTCGCACAGCCAGAATCGTCGCACCAGAGTATGTGTTTCATTTCCTCGTCCAGGAGAGGGTTTCGTTTGAGTCGTGAGTTGCACTCCTTATCCTGGTTATAGTTGAGATTGAAAAGCCACGAGGGGTGGAGGAAGGTTTTCATGGCAATGTCTCTTTTGATCTTGAGATCTATAATTGTTTTTCCGCGAGGCTTTGTTTTCGCTGATCCTCTTGCTGCCGATGTGGGGATTAGAGGCGGTCGTCCGACTTGCCTCAGACTTAGGTGATACTCTGCGCCGCAAATCTTGCAGATTGCGTTGGTAACAGGGCTCAATAACGTGCATTTTTGGAGCCCTGTCTCTGATCGGGGGAAGCATGAACACTTGGATGGATCGGAGGCCATACAATCTTCGAGGATCTCGCTAGAGAAATGCGCGCAGAGGGCTTTTGGGTCGCTCACGGTGTATAACCCTTTTTTTAGCTGCCTAATGGCTTCTTCCATATGTTTGTCTGAGCTTCCATCAAGAACGACAAGGTGAATAGTTGCTGTGAGAATGAAATACATGTGGCGCTTCATGGGGCCATGGTTCCAAGCTGAAGCTGATGAGATATCGAGAAAACCATGGGGGACATAGCTTATCTCGGAGAGGGAACCTGAAGGGAATGATTTGTGACTCAAATCCTCGCACGTTACCGATCTTTGCTTTCCACCGACATTGGACAGAGTGACCATATCAGGGCCTATAAAAGTCTCATGCGAGCAGAGCGGGAAATTTCCCATTCGACCCAAGCACTGCGTATACTGTTTCCCTTTCTCCTCGGGAGAAAAGAACAGTGCAGGATGTCTGGCTTTACATCCATGACAGTACTGCAGCTCGTAGAGCTTCTGCATCACTCCTTGCAACTTGCCCGAATCGCGGTGGGAGTTACATTCTTGACAGAGAGTCCTGCGAGCAAGAATGTCCCGAATGACCTTTCGTTGTTGGTAGCCATTCTCGCTGATACAATAGCTCTCTGGTCCGCCTCGAAACTCGAGGTTGAATGTCTTGAATGTATCTCGCTTTGAGATCTGGCGAAACTTTTGGCATGTCTGTTGGAGAAGATACAGGCTGCTGTGTGGAAGAAGTAGCATGATCTCGATTATCAATTCTGGCGAGAGCTTTTGTAGGGTCAGGCGAGCGTCATGCTGCTGCTGTTGGTCGAGCCCCGTATCGGTTTTGGTCATCTGCAGGCAATTAGTAGGTGGAAGATGCCGTGGCCGATAGTGCACTTTACGTCTTTTTTCTCTTCACTGCCAAGGATGTTGACTTGATGGTGTTGAGTGTTCATGTTGCTCGTGGGTTCGGTTTCATCATCACGAACCGCAACCTCGTGATCGCTAGGGTCGAGAATGATTTCCTGAGCATCGAAATAAGTCTCGGATCCGGAAAATCTATCAGATTCTTGATCAGACAGCGACGTGCTAGAGGCATAATCACTGCTGGCAGGCGAGGTTTGTTCTTGGAACTGAATGGCTGTCTTTTTACCGGCACCTTGCTCCTCGGAGTCCTCAGGAACATCATCTTGGACATGTTGGTCTACCACAGGAGTTGTAGCAGGCTCATATTTGGCGCGATCGGCCTTCCTGAATGGACTTTTGATGGACCGGAAGATCTTTTGACCTTTGTTCGCGAGAGTGAGAGCGAAAGCTTCTTCTTGAAAGAAGGCATCGTGGATGAGCGGTGGTCGATGATCCCACTCAACAGTCAAAAGAAGTATGGAAGAGGAAGAATCTCTCTGTGGGTACAGAGGCTGACAAAACATTTTATCTTAACTTTGTGAATTTAAATTCCTTTGTGGTTTAGGCAGAAGGTGCCTTGTGAAACTCTGTTGAAGGCTTCCTGCAGTGTCGACCAGTGTCGACCAGTGTCAGTTCCAAGATCTCAGGCGATTTCTGCCATAACACTCAAAGACAAACGGGACCTTGCTTTGGAGCCTAGTGTCAGCTCAAACTCACGTAGATAATGGTGCATATACGCATGTCACCATGGCTCTGTCTCCCAGTAACCATATCATTTCAGAAGCTGCGTAATTCTCGATGCTGCTATCAGGTTTAAACAATACATTGTATGTATTGGTTTCTTCACTCTATGTTAAATGTGATTGCGTCAAACGATCTAGCTACTACGCACGTAGTATGTCTATATTTTGAGTTTGATAGAGATCATAGACCGAGGCAGCCCATGGTTGGAATAAGTTTGTTTGGAGCCAAATGTGACATGACTACAACTGGGTGAGTGAACAGTTAACTGTAAGCCACGGGATACTTCTAGGCTACCTCGAGATAGAAATCATTGTGAGTAATACTATATGAGACATGATGAGACTACCCTACAAGAGCCTGGCTAGGTGCTGCTACAAGGAATACAAAAGCATAAATACATCACATGACAAGATGGTTTTCATTTGATGGAAGAGCTAGAGCAATGTAGCTTTACGCTGGTCACGATGATCATTCCAATAGACTTCCAAGAGGGCAAGTAGCGTCTTCTAGCCGATTAAGCATGTTTTAGACAAACCTCCTTCAAGAGCGGCTGCGGCTAGATAACCGCATTCCTTTGCATTGAAACGATTGGTAGCTCACAAAGCAGTTCAACGAGGTGTAATGTTGAGAGAGACATATGGGGAACATTATGTTGGACAATGAGCTACCTAGGGGATGTCACTTGTGATTTATGCAGTTGCATCCAATATTCATATTTCATCCAATATCAAGATGAGAAGAAGCAATGAATCATCTCACAGTCTCGAACAGCCCGTGCAAAGTGCTCAGATTAGCAGGACACGGCCTAGACTAGACCAAACAATGGTTTCTACCTTTGGCGGCGCCACCCGCTTCGCTATTGATTGGACCACCCAATAGATCAGAAGTCGAGTGGGACAGGTGATTTGAGGCTGGAACAAGTGGCAAACCAGACAATAGGAGTCCAGGACCTGCTCACCCGTTGTTTCAGCCAAATATTAGTGCCTATTAGACAGGTCTCAGCCACTTCTGTGAAATGTCGCCATGAAACCCGCCATGAAACTCTGGATCTTTAGAAAGACGGTATTATTGCTCGCTCTAACAGAGACTCAGGGAGGCTGACGAGCCAAGATGAGGGTGGCTTGATGGTAATTTCGCGTATGGGGGATATTTTTGGGGACTTTGGCACGAGTCAAGCGATGCTGACTTTTTGGCCGACGTCTTCGATGGAGTACGGATAAACTGGAGCCGATTGCAAGCGAGCGAGGGGATTTACAACCAGGATGATCTGATCCTTTTCCCTCCTTCACATTGTTTGTGATAAGGAATGTAGGGGTGCAAATCCTATGGCAGCCTTGCAGAGACGGCAGAGAGTGAGGGCGAGAGTATCGGGTCAGCTTTAATTAGATCGGATGTGTTTAGATTTCCTCGGCTTCCGCGACAAGCCACAGCGCGATCTCTTTTAATTAAAGCTGACGAGCTGTGCTTAGGAGATTACCAGTAAGTGTCTTATGATGTCTAAGACAAGCTCACAATGCCATTGATCCAGAGACCGGATTATCGACGCAAGGGGAAACGGAACCGCCGCCGTGGCCGTGGCCGTAGCCGTAGCCGTGCCGTACGAAAACTGTCAAGGAAGCATTGCGTGCAATTTCCTCTTACGAACGGCACAACCAACAACGGATGAACTGATTTTGCTGACTCTGGGATCATGATTTGCTCTGGTAAAATGCAAAATGCAGCCCGCAGAATGCAAGGGGCAAGGTGTTCGACTTGTCACTAGACAGGGGGTATTCTATTTTGGTGTCTTAATTGGTTGAAGCTTAAAAATCTTGATGAGATAAGACATTTTCCGCTCTGAAGACTAAAAACCAAGGAACAGCAAAGAGGGACAAATCAACGCACGCTAAAAGATGACGACCTTTTGTGATTGGGGCACTTGGGTCAGAGTGTGATAGAGGCTGCAGGACGCCGCATTAGCCTGATGCTGACTGCAGGGGCCGTTGCTAGTGATTGGAGATGAAAAACGTGAGAGAGGAAAACCGGCTTATTTTTTTTCGTTGGAGGAGGAGGGAGAAAAAAGAGGAGATTTGAGTGACTAAAAGGTGAGTAAACAAAGTTCCCCGGACTACGGAGCTAGGTGCTATGTGGGTACTAGCGCAGGTACCCAGCTCACCCAAGACTGCTAACCACTCCGGCTAACTCGGCCCCTCTAAATCGGATCATCCACTGAACAGACAACAATTGATAGCTGCTGAGGTGTGCTGTGCTGTTGCAACTGCCACCGTTGCAACCGATGAGTATGTAATAGAGTTTGCCCTACCGATAGATACATAGAGTCGCTGCAACTGTGACAACTGGCCATCATCATATCACAACAAAGAGACCCTGCATTGCAACAGCACACACACACATACACACAGACTCACAACTCACAACTCACAACTCACAGCCAGGCCAATCACTTCTGCCTACCCCGGACATTTCCTTATCATGAGGTTTCTCACAAGATCCGAATCTGACATAAAATCCCTCCTTGACCTCGTATTCCTAGACAAGGGCCCCTGTACCCTGCAACCACCTCAGCCCAACGAGTCTGGCTAGTGCAAGGTACAGTACATATGAGTAAGAAGTGAGATTGCTTCAATGATATCATGATTGGACGAGCTACGCCCTGGAGCGGTAAAAAGAGGGTAAAGAGAGGTAAAAAAAAATTGCCTCGTCTAGCGTGAGGCCGTGAGCGTGGGCCCATGATCCATCTCGATGTGTGTACAAGGTTAAATGGACTTTCAGAATGTGGTTAGGCTAGACTAGACTAGACTAAACTAGACGCCTTTTGAGTTTGTGTGTGTCTCTGGGACCTGGGTTTCCGTATCTATCAGCCCAGTTCAGCTCAGCTTTGCCTTGGTGTTGAACTCAAACATAAATACCCTCACTCTCTTCCCACCTTTTCCCTCACTTCCTTCTCTCAACAACTACACTCGCTTCAGTCGTTACACTCTCGCTCAAAGCTCAAGCTCAATCTTGCTTTTCTGCACTTCACTCGTTTTAATAAGTCAGAACTTAATCAAAACCTCCCCAAATCCTTCAAAATGGTTGCTATCAAGGTTGCTGCTGCTGGCCTCCTCATCGGAGCTGCCACTGCTTCTCCCTACTACGCCCCTCCCTCCAACGGCACTCACTACACCACCGAGGTTGTCACCGCCATCACAACCTACTGCCCTGGTGCTACCACTCTCACCTACGGTGACAAGACCTACACCGTCACCTCTGAGACCACCTTGACCATCACCGACTGCCCTTGCACAGTCAGCTACCCCGTCAAGCCCACCAAGCCCGTTGTCCCTCACCCCGTCTACACCACTGAGGTCATCACCGCCGTGACTACCTACTGCCCTGAGCCCACCACTCTGACCTACGGCAACAAGACCGTCACTGTCACCGCTCCCGGCACCGTCACCGTCACCGACTGCCACTTCACCACCACCCACCCTGCTTCCGAGCACCCTTACCCTCAGCCCACTCCCGGCAAGCCCGGCAAGCCCGGCTACACTGCTCCCGTTGTCCCCGGCAAGCCTACCACCGCTGCCCCCGTCCCCGTCCCTACTGGTACCGCTACCTACCCCGTCCCCGAGGGCACCAACCCTGCCGTTGTCACCGCTGCTGCCGGTCGCATTGCCCCCGCCGGCGTCCTCGCCGTCCTCGGTGCTATTGCTCTCTTCTAAGCAACTCAGAACCTCTGCTCTACATGTCATGGATATATCTCGTGATGAGTTTGGACGACAAGGGAAAAGCATTGGTCTTTAATGATTAATTTCACACATGATGAACTAAGGATGGAAGCGTTGGGTATATAATTCATTTCTACGACTTGCACATAGATCTCTTGATAGAGGTGCATAGACCTTAATACTATACAGTTCATCTGAGCTACACTCTTTGTCTTCCATTGTATCGTGATAACCTCTTGTAATACTCGATCCAAACGAGCAATGTCGCAGCCTGGCCCAAACCTGACCAATTACCGCCGAGTTTGTCTCGACTGCAGGTCACTTACTCCTCCGCCATGTCTCGGCACAGCTCACTCGAGCAACGACGATTGATCAACGATCACACGACACAGTCTGCTCCTACCTGTCCGTCAACGCCATCACACCGTCCTATAAACTCCCAAGCAGCTCAAGTTTCCCAACAACCAACGCACTGCTCTCTCAGTTGCTTCAATGCGTCTATTAAATGTCTCAACTCTTCAGCTGAAAGATTTCATCGGGCATGTCCCTCCATACGCAATTCTCAGTCACACCTGGACCGAAGAAGAGGTTCTATACAGTGATATTGGCACCTTTACTGCTCAATCAAAAAAAGGCTACCCCAAACTCGTTGGTTGTTGTAGTAAGGCAGCTCAGGATGGCTTCGACTGGGTGTGGATTGACACGTGCTGTATCGACAAGTCCAGCAGCGCAGAGCTTTCCGAGGCGATCAATTCCATGTATAAGTGGTACCAAAAGGCGACCTCCTGTTATGCTTATTTGCAAGATGTCACCACAGAAGCTTGTACCCTGGCGGACGTCTTTCATATCACAGAGTTCGGCAGAAGCAGGTGGTTCACCAGAGGTTGGACACTTCAGGAACTGATCGCGCCTCAAATCGTCGAGCTCTGTTCCAAAGAGTGGATCGTAATCGGTACCAAGAAGAGTCTCGCTTCAAGTATAGAAAGTGTTACTGGCATCCCAATCACCGTGTTACGTGGTTCCCATCCTTCGACATACAATGTCGCCGAGCGAATGTCGTGGGCATCGGCTCGAACTACAACCAGAGAGGAAGACCTGGCCTACTGTTTACTAGGTCTATTCGACGTCAACATGCCACTCCTCTATGGCGAAGGAGCCAAGTCGTTCATCCGACTTCAGGAGCAGATTCTCCGACAAGAAGAGGACTATAGCATGTTTGCATGGACTCTCCAGCAAGATAACCCAATTGCCGATTCCGAAACCTCTTCTACCGGGTTTCTGGCCTGGTCGCCCGCGCAATTCTCCAAGAATGATATACATGCTCAAGCTCCAAAGCACACGCAGGACCAGAAGATGGTCGATCATGGTCATGCCTTTCCTCCTCCTTCTGAACCCGAACTTGACGTGGAGAAGCAGAGCATCGAATATCGAGTCCTGCACGAGAAGGACTACGGCCGCATGTTTCGCGGCCAACGTAGCATCGTTGCAATGCAGTCGGTCCTCTCGAATCCTCTCGAGTTCACAAGTCGCGGTCTACGTATCAATCTGCATGTTCTATTCCCTACAGATCTTGACCTGGCCCGCATTGCATGGCTATCGTACGAGACAGAGGACAGTCTTGTATGCGTCCTGATAGAACGTGACTATGAGTCGGCGCGACGGCGGGTCTATTGCAGAGTTAAATCGTCTTCTCTTATCGGTTTGCCCAAGACACTGCTCCCGTACTTTAGGCCTATGGAACTCTTCATTCGGCACAGTGGCTATTTCACAGGCTCGAATAACTTTGGCATGGTTCCACCGTCTTCAATGTTTTCGTCAAAGCAATTGCAGATCTTGACGCAAGTCTCGTCGACAACTACACGCTCCCTTGATATTGTCTTGACATATCCAAGTGACGACTGGATGAAACGACAGACTCCGATACATGAGTCCCCATTCAAGGCCCTCTGGGTTGTCTGTTCACATGGCTCTCAATCTTCACTATTTCGTATCGACATCATGATATCAACCGAAGATGCTTCATGTACTATCCGAGAGCTTTCGCAGTCTGGCAGCGACATCGACGAGTCTCGTAAGAACGCTTTCTTCCGTGCTTGTGTCCAGTACAAGAAATCTTTTGTTGCACACACAGACCGTGCTGTCAAACGATCTGCTAGAGTTTCAGAGACTGTGTTCTCAGCTGTTCTCCGGAAAATGCCAAGTTCCCATGAGGACCTTGTGACTTATGAACTTCGTGTCGATGCTTGGGATGTGGGTGGCTGCCCCAGTTGGGTTCAATTGAGTTTGTTGCAAGAACATAAAGAAGTTGACGAGGTGAAGACTCCGTGATATACTATGACGATTCAAAGGCGAATTGGTGAGGTCAGGGGGTTATCATAGGTTGGGCTTTGAACTTTGATAACCACACACCTATACTTCTGCTCAAACAATAAATACAGCGTTTATGTGCATTAGCATAAACACTTCCCGACGCCTTTGGCGTACGGATCGTGGCAGCAAAGTTCGAAGGGGTTCATCTACAACTTAAGCCCATCACAAGCTACGTTGAAAGCCTGTTACTACATTAGACTTGCGTGCGTGTCTCTTCATGGGTCTTGTGACTCGAATCGCAGCTATCAGGTAATATTTGGAACTATTGTGGATCTTGAAGCTGAGGGCTGTGAAGACGAGGACACAGGGATGTTCTTGTCAATGGACCCTTGGCAAGAATATTTATCCCCTCCCATGTCATTCTTAATTAACAAACCAACGACCGAAGTACCAAAGTTTTGCCTCATCATCTACTGTCCAGCAAAAAGAAGAAGAAAAAGAGAAGAAAAATTATGGACCGCCTGGAACTTCGACAGGATCAGGAAAAGGCCATACGCGGTGATGGAGTGCCGAGGCTCCTTGAAGACCGTGATAGTCGCGCAGCTCTTATCCGGGGCATTCGCCTGCATTACCATTTGGCCATGAGTGAACCCGTCAAACGCCTCAGCTCCTCAATGCCTCAGGTCGCTCGAGCCCGCAACGCTCGCCGCATCATGAGCAACGACATACCGGAACGAATGACGGCGGAGGAGCAGCCATACTGTATATGGCATCCCGAGATGGCCACCGAGGATACCTACCGCTCATTGGCCTCTAAATTCCCCGACATGCGCTATCAAGTCGGCCGTGCCTGTGCTGCAGCAGGTTACGGCGCCCTTTATCGTGAGCTTGATCTCCTGCCTGAAGTGTCCATCGCTGAAGAGACGCGAGAAAGCGAGACAGATGGCGGGAAACTCATCTATGACGAGATCATGAGTTTCAAGTATCGCTATGCCGTCATGGACGATTGCAAACGCACCATCAAACTGATGGACTATGAATGCCCGGCGTATCTGAACGGCAACACCGAAGTGCGATGGCGCTTGACAGCTCGACGAGGCATTACACGCCGGTTCAACGACGACTTCCTTCCATGCATCGAAGAGGACGCATCTGGGCCTCGAGGATCAGCAAGTAGATGAAAGGCATGGAAAGCTGACCGACGACGAGGCGAAGCTGCTCTATAGTCCTCTGCCTGGGGATCTGCCGACGGTAAAGAAGACTTTGTTGACACAGATGGCCGCCCACGACGGCAACATCGAACGCTATGCCCAGCTCGCCAACTCTGGAAGAACTTTGACTCAACTAGACCAAGACTGTGTCATCCGTGGTGTCTTGCATCACACTATGTATGCTCGTTGGTGGGCTGACCAGATCAAGAACGACACCATCTATGCAAGGTCTTCCCCATACGTGTGGGATATTCAGCGAGCCATAATGGCACGCCGGATCATGCTCAACGACGCCTCCGCGTTTGAAGACGGCTGGCCACCCGGAGTCCCGATGCCCTACATCATCTGGTGGCCCCTGCAGCCGCAGTCAGATATGCTTAGCCTTCTTGCCATGAAGGTACCTGAGATGAAGAGGCAATGCGCGGCGGCAGCAATCATCTGCGATTACGAGAATGTCTATAAGGGCCTTGATCCGGAGCCGAGCTGGCACCTATGGAAGGTCGCCAGTGAGTTCGCTGCCAACTCGTTTTACCGTGAGGATCAGGAGAGGCGAGGGAGGGAGAAGGATATTGATGTGGAGGATGACGCTTTTATGGAATCATACTACAGTGAATTAATGCAGACGAGGGAGATTACGGTACTTGAAGAAGGCGGCGAAAAGATTACAGACAGTGTCGAGAAACACAAGTTACCAACTAACATGTATGGCTCCGTGGAAGTACTGTGTACGAGCGCCGGCCAGCTCAGGATCTGGGAAGGCATTGGAAAAGTACCGCCGGTATCTTGACGCCTCGGCAATTAAAGCAATCAAGCAAGCATCCAAAGGTTGATATTTGGCCGATTACATTTGAGTATGTATTACAATGAGCCTCTCTTGGAACCGAGTGCGTCTCACTAGATGCCCAGGGGAACCCGTTCATCTTCGGCGCCCCAGTGGGTGGCTAGGGGAGGAAAGAAAACACAGGACCTTGATCCTAATGACAAAAACATTCAGGTACTTTACTATAAATCTAGCCTAATTTTAGGATACCTTTTTCTAACTTTATTTTAACATCACTTGTCAAGGCCTGATGTTTTCTTGCTCCCTGGCGGGTGGATCACGAAAACGGTACCGGAGCCCCACCGTCGGCACTGACTCCGTAAAACGGTTCCGACCGGAATCAGAATTGGGCACATAGACAGTTCAAGAAGCAAGAGTACCTATTTGACGACGCCTTATAGTGAATTTTCATAAGCCCGTATTACTCTGCAGTTACGAGCTCTATACCATCACATCTACCTCTCTATCCCTCTTGAAAAGACAGGAATCAGTCCCTGACAAGCATCAAAAACACCAAAAAGACATACAACACCGGGGATTCGCTGGTCGTCACCGACCCAACTACTGATCCAGCGCTTCGCATCTTGACTATGGGAGAGCAGACGGGATCCCGTATTTTCTACGAGCTATGGTCGTATGTGCTTGACAGGCTCTCAAACTGTGCTCATCATGATACCCAGATGTGTTCTCAGGCATCATTGTCGAGATCTCACCGACTGTGGTGTAAAAGGTGGACCCTATAGAACGAGGCCACCCGGAATTGCAGGCCTCATTATCAATTGAGACATAAAATCGCTGCCCAAGATGCGAAAGTGCTGTGATGATAATGTTTGCACCATAGCGTTCTTGGCGATGGATGTTGGTTGAGTCAGATACCGGGGACTGGCCGGTATGGAAACAAAGTTAATCGTTGTTGGGAATCGGTAATAGACTCGTGGCCGTGCCCTCAACCCGTTTTTATAAAGATCCATAGCGTACTCCGTGATGCATTCCAGCATAATCCGTGCGACAATGAGGCTTGATCTCTGTCAACCTGACGTCGACCACCAATAGTCTACCCAAGACGGAACTTGCTTCTTGGGCCGGGCTTCCATGACATCAAGGTTCCCCGACCAGCCCCAGTTAGCTCCGGTCCGGGAGGGTTCTCGGTAGGCGGCCGGCTCATATCGGCCGTCGGTGATTGGCGCCAGTGGGGAAGCGATCAACATCGCAGGTGTCATTTGAGCGATGATCAAGTTAAGTCATGTGAATTGAGGAGAGTTACAAACAAAGAAACACCGCCGTCCTACCTCAACGCCACCATCCCCTCAAGAACAAAACAGTCCAGCCGTAGAATTAGTGAGGAAAATGAACGAAACAGTTTGGTCTCAGGTCCCTAAGAAGTGAAAATAACCTCTTCCTTTTGGCCCGCGAATCCAGGCGTTCCCTCCAATCCAATTCCCAAGATCGATACCGAATGTGCCGGACGCTGAGGTGATGGATGCTTTGCCATGTCATGTCTACTCCGCCAAAGCCAAAACCTAAAAGTGAGGCTGTCAAGCCGATTGACCAGGGACCCTGTGTCCCGAAATCATACTCCACCAAACAATGCCCATGCGTCGACAGGCCTAAAACAAGTATCATGTCTTGCCTGACTGGAAGGAAAGGCAAGGCAAGGGAAGTAAAGAAAAAGCCGCGGGAATCGTAACGCCGTAAAAACAATAACTGAATAATAGCAGGCCTGTCGTTGAATCGGGAATCTCGTGAGAAGGAAATGTCTATCATGGCCTGGTCTGTGTATATGATATAATGTCAGGCGGTTTAGTGAGGTAGCAGGTTCTTGGACTCGTCATCGGTCAAAATGATCTCGTGGACCGGGTCCCGGCGGTTTTCGAGGGGAACATAGTCGCAATCGATATAAGACGGGAGAAAGATTTCTATCAGTTGTTAGTCGTGACTCGTGGAGAGGCTGTTCATGATACAAGTGAAACATACCGGGATTCCAGGCGAAACCCTGGCTGGAGGAAAGGTAGGAGATCTATGGAAAGTCAATACACCTGAAACCAAGTACAATATTGTCGAGACACTTACCAGTCGGGGAGTGCCTTCCGGATCGCCGACGTTAATGACGGTGCATTCCTGCTTGGAGAGTGAAGAGCCTACAAAGACAAGTCAGTAAACGGCGTTCGGTGCATCATAAGACGATAGTATCATTGTCGCTGCCATCGTCGGAGGCGGGGATGATCCAGCTTCACTTACTCAGGAGGCTCGGACGGCGGTTGTGCAGGGCCTTGTCCTTTCCGGCTGACGGAGGAGAAGACGAAGGAGTGCCAAACGGGCTGTTTGTAGAGGAGCCGGTGCCCTTATGGAATGGGCGGGTAGCCGAGGGGCCAGCGGGAATGGCGATAGAGGACGACATTGTATGTGCGATGTTGAGGTTGCTTAGAGTATCGAGACAGAGACAAACAAGCAACCCAAGATGAAACGAGGGGTATTGTGTGTGTGTGTGTGTGTGACGAGCGGTTGGCCGAGTCGAAAACGGCAGCGGAGGGAGGGAAGATGGCGGCGTTTGGGGAGGAGATGGCAGCAGTATCAGTAGAATGACGCAACAAAGACACGCCGAGCAGTAAGTGATAGATTAAGGTGATAAAGTGACGTGAGGTTGGCTTGGGCGTGAAAGGCGATGAAAAGAGAGCTAAAAAAAGACCAAAGAGGTCGAGCTGGTTGGAGGTTGAACAAGTCAGAAGGTAGAAGGTGGTTTCAAAGAGGTAGAGTGAGTGAGTGAGTGAGGTGACTTGTCGATTACCTTACCTTGCTCCTCGGCCGCCGACCAGGGAACTACCGCCGCATCATCCCGTGAACAGGCGAGTGATTCGACGCTGATAAGCCACAATCCAACCGGGTACTTGAGCTTACATGTGATGGTCCATCAAGATACACGTACTGTATAAACAAGCGAGAAGCTCCTCACTAACAATTACCAATAATAACATTCTATACTGTAAATAGTACTGTATGAACGATTTCACGGTTCACCTAACTAACATCCTCTCACCGAACATCGCGGGGCAGGCTTATCGACAGGGTCATGAGTCTATTCTCACCGCAAAACCCGCCATCTTTCAACATTAGACTGAATCAGTTCAACGCCACTAATAGGACATTCGACATCCCCCCAACTTGTACAGCCTCAGGAGGGCCAAGTGCCAAAAGCACAGAGGCCCTCAATCCGCTGTAGCTCTCATGTACCAGGCTAGAAACGTCCCCCTTCAGGGTCCCCACGTCCTTGGTCTTGTGTGGAGGCAGATCCCCCCGATAATCGGCCAATCTGATTCACTGAAGCTCGCACTGGGGTCGTTGGAGCCTTGGAGCCTTGCAGCTGCTGCACGCTTGCAACCCCACTTCGCCCTGCCTGGGAGAGACGATCATGAGCCAATCAAAGCCATCGAGTCTGGACCCCAACTGCTCTCGCTCTTTGACGTAGACTGGTCACGTGAATTGAGCTCCAATTTAGATGACTAAGATTTCCAGCCACGCTAGCTCACCTTAGCTTCCAGTGTCGTCGTCGTCGTTACTGGCGCCTGGTATCGTCTTGAAGCAGCTCCATCACTCCCTCAACGACCGAAACAACAACGAAGCGCTGTATCTCCCGACGACAATCGCTTTCCGGACCCCACGCGGATTTCTACTTGCATCGCATTCTCACGATCATTTCACCTATCTTACTCACCCAGCAGAAGCGCAAAAATGGGTGACGTCGCTGTCGAAAACCCAGCAAACCAAGTGGCACCTCACAAGAGGGCCGCGCACTCAGCCATTCCCACCATTGATAACTTCGAGGGTGTATCAACCGATGGAGGAGATGACTACGCCAACCTCAAGAAGCTCCAGCGGCAACTAGAGTACGATACTCCAGTCTCAGATATTGCAAAGTGGTAGGAGACTGATAGCTTTCGAATAGGTACATCCAGCTGCAAGAAGAGTATATCAAGGATGAGCAAAGGTAAGTCATTAATCTCGTTTGAATTCAAGTCATGGTTTGCTAATTCTCCACAGGAGTTTGAAGCGTGAGCTTGTACGAGCTCAAGAAGAGATCAAGCGGATTCAGAGCGTGCCATTAGTTATAGGACAGTTTATGGAGGCCATTGACCAAAAGTATGTGCTCACCTACAACCGACAATTCTACACGAGCTAACCAGCATCCCAAGTACTGGCATTGTTCAGTCTAGCACCGGATCCAACTATGTCGTCAGAATTCTCTCCACCCTCGACCGGGAGAAGCTCAAGGCTTCCTCCTCGGTCGCCCTCCATCGACACTCCAACGCCCTTGTCGATATTCTCCCTCCCGAGGCCGACTCCTCCATTGCTATGCTTGGCGCCGACGAGAAGCCCGATGTGACATATGCCGATGTCGGTGGTCTGGACATGCAGAAGCAGGAGATTCGCGAAGCTGTCGAGCTCCCCTTGACACACTTTGATCTCTACAAGCAAATCGGTATCGACCCCCCTCGAGGTGTTCTACTCTACGGCCCTCCCGGTACCGGCAAAACTATGCTGGTCAAGGCCGTTGCCAACTCAACCACCGCCAACTTCATCCGAGTTGTTGGTTCCGAGTTCGTTCAGAAGTATCTTGGTGAGGGTCCCCGAATGGTCCGTGATGTTTTCCGCATGGCTCGCGAGAACTCTCCCGCCATTATCTTCATCGATGAAATCGACGCCATTGCCACCAAGCGATTCGACGCCCAGACCGGTGCCGATCGAGAAGTCCAGCGTATTCTTCTCGAACTTCTCAACCAGATGGATGGTTTCGATCAGACCGCTAACGTCAAGGTCATCATGGCCACCAACCGAGCCGATACTCTTGACCCTGCTCTTCTGCGACCTGGACGTCTCGACCGAAAGATCGAATTCCCCTCTCTGCGAGATCGCCGTGAACGACGTCTCATCTTCTCCACCATCGCCGGCAAGATGAGTCTGGCTCCTGAAGTCGACCTCGACTCCCTCATTGTCCGAAACGATCCTCTGTCTGGTGCTGTCATCGCTGCGATCATGCAGGAGGCTGGTCTCCGTGCTGTCCGTAAGAACCGTTACAACATCATTCAGAGTGATCTCGAGGACGCCTACTCAAGCCAGGTCAAGGGTACAGGCGAAGAGAACAAATTCGATTTCTACAAATAGATTCACCTCGTGTCTATTTATCATGTCACGCACTCTTGTGTGTCATCTATCCTGTATTACATACGTCAACTATCAGGCCAAGGGGGATATGGAAGGAAAAGTCCACATGAAGGGAGGCGGATTACAGCGAAAGGTAGATTAGGGTTAATCAACGTGCCGATTGACGGCGCAAGCGATATGAGTTTGTCTCTACAGTCCAGGTCCACACCGGTGAAGTGATTGATTTACGCGATGTGTGCTTCGAGTTACATCTCAAAATTCTTACCATTCTGTAGGCATGTCAGACTGTCACATGTTTCTGAGCAAAATGCCCGGACACAGAATGATACTGCTGCAGCCAACAAAGTGGGATACGACTTCAGAGGTGACATTGGTGATACTCTGCTTGCATGCATCAATGTGGCCTTTTGAGAGTCAGCGGCGATAAACCGTGAATGGTATGTGTAATCGAGATTGGGGGTCCAAGTTCCCAACAATTCAAGTCCAAGGCGAATTATTCATCCTCAATGCCTGATAACTCCGAGTTCTCAATATTAGGGATTCGGAACTTCAGACAACCACGCACAATAGCACACAGTAACGGGGTATGTTCAAGTTCAAAGTCATCGTAAGTTACCGTAGTTTTTTCCATTCATAATAATTCCCTGTCTATGTTCCGTACAAGTCTATCAATAAAACCGTGCCAACTCCCAGCTGTTCGTCTCGCTCTGACAAGTGATAACAGGTAAAGAATTGTAAAATACAGTTACTTCGCCACAGACTCCATTATTCCACCATCTTCTCGGTTTTATTTCCCCCAACTCGCTATCCGTCTATTTTGGTTCGCCCGCTTCCTTGGAGTTCCCGTCCTGACGAGTTCTCTGCGCACAAAAGTAGATAACAAACACGCTACAAAAACCAAATGGGAATCAATTGTCCGTGCAAAATATGCCGGATGACAACGCCGTAAAGCCCTTCCGAAGGCGATACATGTAAGAATACAGTTACACGAGGCTCTTGGCAAGTCGGCTGCTGTGTATATCTCCCCGGTCTTGCGGAAAGGTGTAAGCAGCATTGCCAAGAATCTTCGAGCATTGTGAAAAGGAAACATATAAAAGACCAGTAGGTCTTGAGTGACTGCAGCTGTCGATCGAGATCGTTGCTTCATTGAGGTATTAACCATTAGCCATTACCATTACTCTCGGATAAGTATGCTTGTATGTAAAATCATACATCGCTTATTGCTCCAAAAGGACAAAAGAGCGCCGAGCCAACAAGGACGAATCGGATTTTGACCGGTTCAGTATCATTGGGTTGGGCGTGGACAGTAGCATTGGTAAGGCTGGGGTACATCTGCGGCCACCAAATCATCCCGGTGGGACAAGGTAGAAGAAGTCATCCTGATCCTGAGGGATTACCTTGGGTATGCCGAAGCAGAAAACGTATAAAGCATGCCAATAGGCATAAACAGCTCATTACGAGCTCAATGTGACACCAACTTCAAAGAGAAGGTGAACGAAACGCCGGTGCAGCTCGATAAAGATATCAGGCTGTCCAACAATCTCCGCTAGACCACGGGCTTTTGGGGCTGAGGCACCAGGGCCACCACCCATCCGTCGGGTGAACCCGCTACCGCCCGTGAGAAAGCTGCTTCCATTGCGATCAGGGCCTCCAGAGGATTCGACGGTTGGTGGTGGTGGTGCATAGCCACCCCCGTAGATGCTGCTACCAATAGGAGAGTTCTCGGCCGCTCGCTCGGCCTCGGCTTCAGCCAGTTGCTGGATCCATGTAGCGAGCTCGCGAAAAGCGGTCGAGACCACGGCAAACGTCTTCATGGCCAGTCGCTCTCGGTGAGTACTAAGCGCCAAGAAGGCATACACTCGCTTATGGCCCCGTGCGTGTACATCAGGAATACGGAAGATATAAGCCGTTGTGTAACCGGCGAGGGCGTCGCCGAAAAAGATGGGGCCGCCTGTGACGGCCGAGCCGGCGCTTTGCGTAGTAACAAAGGCCGGAGAAGAGGTCGCAACGGGTGAAGTGGGGTTTGCCGTAGATGGAGCCCGGGGTAACGTCTCGAAGGATAGAGTGCGCAAGCAAGACGCTCGAATAAGAGAGAAAGAGTCGGGTAGGACCGGATCGTGTGTAGATGTATAATCCACGTAGTGAACATGGAAGGGGGTCCGTTCTGCTGCGGTCGAATTGCCTGTACCACCACTCTTGCTTGATCGCGAGGTATTGCGCGAGCTGACCGAGGGTGTTATTCTTTGCCGAGCCCGAGGGTCCTCGTCCCGCTCTCCATCGGTATCACTCGAGGTCTGGGAGTTGGGAGGCGATGCCTGACCTCCTGCGCCGAAAACCCGTTCTGCTGGCGCACGGGTGCGCAATGTTGGTCCACGAGTATTGTTTGCGAAATGAAGACTATTTGATCCCGCTTGTTGTCGCGGCAAGGTCATTGCGCAGTTATCACAAGGGCCTTGTTTCTTTGTCACAGTCTCATCATAGGTTCTTCGGAAACTCGAATCGCGCCGAGGATGAGGAGGAGCCGGTCGTGGGCTTTCGGGAGGAGTATCAATAGCAGTGGGTGTTGCGCCAGAATTGCTAGAGTTTCGCAATAACGCTGCACGTTGCGCCTGAGCCTCTTGTTCGGAAGCTGGCATTGAAGCGCTCCGAGATAGGTCGAGGTTCTTTAATGCGTCGTTGAGAGCAGTCGACGATGCGTGCGCGCTGGATCGTGGTCTATTATCGGCAGGATCTTCACCATCTTCAAAGCAGACAGTACATGAGGCCGGTAGACCCTCAGTGACCATCAAAGGGGTCGGGCCATGGAGGTCGCAGTAGTGAGCAAGACATAGCTGGAAAGACGGCATTAGTGATTGATTCTTGCGCATTGCGAGCAGATGGCCGGTTGGCGCGAGAGCAACAGTGGATCAAAGGGGTAGGTAATACACGAGCTGCTGGGAGAATTGATCATAGTAACAAAGGAAGGTTCTGGGGAAGTATATCATGTCAAAAAGCTCATGACGTTATGGTACAGGGATAGATCATGTATGGATAAATAGGCCTCAGAACAGGAGGGTTGCAAGAGGTAGTGATGGGAGACATGGTATTATAGGAACAAAGCAAGTGGTGATATATCTCGGTGTACGGAGACAGCTTGTTTTGGTCGCCCTGGCTCCTCCCCTACCGGCAACGGGCCGTTCTTGAGGTCATGGGGCTGAGGTAGGGAAGTGATGTGGCACCGGTGAGTTGGGATTCCAGTAGGAAGCATCATGATTGCCCCGGGACTACCAACGCTGAATCGAGGGCAGGGCAATCATAGTCAAGCGGTGAAGCGGTGTGGATGTAAGTGCATGTCTGTGTGCGCCTGTATATTGTTCGTGCCTACCTAGTCAGGGTGTGCAGGCAGACAAGACAAGACAAGAAAAGACTTGGGCTGGGTGCGTGCGTGCGTGCGTGGGATGTGGGATGCGATGCGATGGGGATAAAGAAAGGACAGGACAGACCAGGACAGGGTGTGCGTGTGAGAGGGTGAAAGTGAAAGTGCATGTCAGACAGCGGGCGGCTCGGGGGCCATTAGGAGGTACGGCAGACGGGCCGTCGACGGACTGGCAGCTAGGAAACGAGAGCGAGGGTGTGAAAAGGGAAGGGATGTGAGGATGAAGCCAAGGGGGATAAAAGCAAGGGAAGGTCGAAAGCGACGTCGAGAAGCAACGTCGATGAGAGCCAAGACATGGTTGCTGAGTATGGGTGGATGGACGAGAATAGGAATGGGATCATGATATATGATAGAAGTGTGTGTGAGAGAGATCTCTGGTAAAGAAAGGTACCAGAAATGCCTGGACCCAACAGGGCGGGCGAGACTGCTCGACCTAGGGACGTGCAGAGAGTCAAAGGCTCAAGGAGGAAAGCTTTCATTCATGGCTGACAGGGATCTGCTGAGACAAGCTATCGACCATGTGAAGTGAATGCATGGCGTGTGATGCCTTCATTGACCAGGGCGTAGGTTGAACAGGAACGTGGAGGGCGGAGGAAGCAGCTCGGAGCGTGGAGGGTGCGACGTCGGACGTGGCAGGAATTGGCATGTGGTTGTACAAGAGAGCCAGGTCAAGCAAAGACAAGCAAAGCAAAGCGAGACATGTCAAGTCGAGAGAGACAGGGAGGTTTGACCTTGGAGGAGGGAGTTTGTGTTGTACACTTACAATGTATGTCATGACGTATCGTCGTCTCGGAGTCGAATCGCGGCAGAGGAAAAAACCTAAGTATCGAAGTATTATCGACGATTGGACGATGCTGCGAGACAGGGATGGGGTCTCCCTTTTGGCAGCACGAGACTGCACAAGGGGCGTCGGGGGAGAGCTGCGCTGTACTGAGTTGTAGGTTTGATTTAAAGCTGGAGCTGGTTTTCGGGGCGTCGCGGTCGTAAACAAGTTTATAGGAGGAGAGAGTCGATAGGTATCGAGGCGAGACCTGGAGGCGCGAGCAGGGGCCGGATCGACGAGGGCGTGCGTAGGTACAAGTAATTAGGCGTGGGCGTGGTAGTACGAATAGCTCGTGCAGTGCTTGCAGTTGCAGTTGCAGACGGAGTGCAGTAGGGCTACAGGACAGACAGAACAGGACCGTAGTAGCTGTTGTTGAAGATTCGATTAGATTTTCGGTGGACCCAACAGGCCAGGGACTGCCTTTGTTCGGATGAATCGAATTGAATTGGATGGAGGGATGCTTGCTTTCGGAGCTCTCTGCTTGGTTCGATGTCCGATTCGACCAGGGTGTGCTGAGGTATGGTATGGTATGGTACGGTACGGTATGGATAAAAGGTGGCAGCACCCAAGATGTGCAATTGCTCCGGGCAAGATTGTCGAACAAAGAAATCGATTCGTTAAATAAAGGTATCAGGTTAACCGAGAAGGCAAGAATGGCCTTTAACTCGCTCGCAGAGTTACGCTGCGCGGGGAAATATGTCGACAAGGACAAGGAGCTGCAGCAACCCAGTTCAGGTTGACGAGGCGTAAGAGAGACAGCGAGAGAGAGGGAGGGGCAATTAATGTAGAGAGCTCCAGGTAAACGGACGGAATATCGGCGGCGGAAAGTCGCGGCTGCAACCCCAAAAGCCAGATCCAGAGGATGGGCAAACCCAAATAATCGTATCGACAAAGAAAGTAGAGGGAGAGATGATGGAAGAGGAGGATGGCAATTGGAAGGGATTCGACGGAAACGACGGGATCGGATGGACAAGGTTTAGTTTGAGTTTGTGAGTGAATGAAGCCGAGCTTAAGGATGACGATGCCTGTATTTAAGGGCAAAAGTAGAATGGAAAGACACCGAGAAAGTAGCTGGTGGTGATCTTCTAATGCATCACCATCATCATTGTCATTGTCATTCAGTCCGTAGAGTCGAGCCGAGTCGAATCGAGTCGAGGTTTCTTTGCTTTGGTTTCGATAGTACAAGCAGATGTCAACTCTCGTGGCTAGGTGTGGGGTGGGCGTTTTTTAGAGACATCCATGGCCCCTCGCGAACCTGAGAAACCGTTTGACCAAAGAAAAAAAGGGCCTAACTAAGATAATTCACATCAATCAATGAATGGGATCCAATAGGATATGACGGGGAAACTTGTCTCCATTGCTTCCATTCGGTGGGTACCGTACTACAGACAAGCTAGACAGGCTAGAAAGGACAAGGATCGTGTGTGGGTGATTGATATCCATGCCAATGCCGATTCATCCAATCCTACGGAGTACCTGGCTCTTTTTTCCCCTTCTCTAGCTCGATAATTTAGCTGAGATGCAGTACATATTCTCTCTCTTGTCTAGGGTATGGCATGGCTGGAATTGGCGGCAACCGGCACGTCAGTCAGTCAGTCAGTCAACTGAGGTACCTTAGAATCAAAACACCCTGGTGCTAAACGTGTGTGGGCGTGCGATGCGTCCTGTGCGAAGATGAATTGTTTGGGCGTCATTATATATCAAGGATTGGCTGTTAGAGGTGAGTTTCGTATCTAATATTAATCTGAGAGAAACAGTCAGTCACATGAATATTTCCAACAAGCAATTTGTGATTAACTTTACCCGTAAGAAACCACATTTCTCGGACACGCTAAAAGCCATCTTCTCGTTCCTAAGCATCCACATCCAAACCACATCCACACACCAAGTTTTTTTTTTTAATCTTCATCTATGACGATGAATCCGCAATGGAACAGCGGCAGGAGAATTCTCACCGCAAGATATTCAGGGATACGACGACCTCAAGTATCAAGCATCACGATGGCCATGGTCGTGAACATGAACAAGGCCTCGTACCTGACTTGAGTTGCTTCACATCATGACATGACCCACCAACAAATGCTAAAAGGAACGACGGTAACAAGCAGGAATAACCAGTCGTAATAAGGGTCCTCCGGTTGGACAGCCGATCCGCCGATACCTTTCCTCCAGTGAGAGGCTATCCCAATACCTTATTAACCTTTTCAAGGATCGGATCTTTACGACAACGATAACTTCCTAGGCTTGCTGACATATTAGTTGAGTACCTTGGTCGCTGGGATGCCAAAATAAGCGGCCCAAAGATCTGTCAAGTCTGGTACAAATCTACCCAAGTATTTTTAGTCACTTAGAACAGAGGTCTCAAGTTTCTTGTATCCCCTTGCTCAGGTTCCAAGCCGCCTCCGAGCGCCGGCCCCAGGGGAAATTCTGGTGCAAGTGGGACCTGTTCCGCTTGCCCAGCCACCAAGTCAATGGATGAATTCTCGGCTTGTTTTCTTAGCTGCTACGCCAAGCCTGGCTGTATGTAAGCCATCCCGATGAGCAATACGGAACTTCCTAGAGACACTTCTTCCTCTGATCTAGCGGCTGTTATGATAAATTAGATGACCAATCCTGGCTGCTGTGTCTAGGTCAAGACTACTGTACGGAGTACTAGTCGGGGGCAAAGAGAAGGGAATCGAACTTGTTTGCCAGGATTGCTTCTAGAGCGAGCCTAGACGACGGACGGGGTCAACAAAAAAGTCTGGAGGGGAATCCCGATGCTGAGGCACTTATGGGGACGGATCCGATGGAATACTCCACTCATCGCGTGCGTGCGTGCGTTGGAATCGAAGCAATGGGGCAAGCAAAAACAAGACAAGGGGTCCTCTTCTTTCGGAGGAAATGGTCGGACGTAACGGTACTTGAACGTTGCACTTCTCTCACGTCCCCGTCATGTTGGTCCAACAGAGCACGCACGGGCACGGCTCTCTACTCGGAGCGACTCAGCAAACAATGAAACCAACTTGTCGTAATACTCAGCTCACCCTGCGTTTAACAGATGTCCAAGGGTATATTATAGCCAAGAAACATACGGTAACATCGCAATCTTCAGCAACGAAACACAGAGCCAAGAGAACCTATCAAGCAACGGCCTCTAGCCCGAATAGGGTCTGGGCAGCAGTTGGCCATGGTCATTATGACAGCAGTTTTCACTACGACGACACGAGGGGGCTGTTCGCACAGGCACAGTTCGATTCTGCTTATTTGCTAGGTAATAAGGTAGTCTGTGCAACGTGAAGGAGAGAAAAGAGAAGGAAAGTTGACCCGTTCACGCGGGGAACTCTAAAAGTTCTCTTGTCTTGGAGTGGCATTGACTGCGAGCTATGGTAGCTGATGCCCTGGACATAATCTCCACCCTTCGAGAGAAGGAGATGAGACAAAGTTGTCGCTTCGGCGTGTGATGGAATAACCAAAGTCTGACTATCACCTACAGCATCTCCTCGGTATGTTTTGGAGGCTCTCCCTGCTGTCGCGTGCCCGTCAACTCTATCCGTACATACATGTGCAGGCATACCTCGTCTTGCACATGTCGAAGCTGTCTCGTCTTCCTTCTCGCTTCCAAAGCAGTGGATTACAATACCTTGCCTTGCCTTGCTAACCATCCACTGCTGTACCGAGAGCGGATACGATACGATGTGCGATGGTACCTCGTCTTTTTAGCCTAAGGAAACCTGGTTAGGCTTAGGTTACCTTTGGGCCGCCATCGTCCTTGTCTCCTCTTCTCCTCTGGTCCTTTTTTTTTCCCTTCCCGCACGAGATGGAGCCCGCCACAAAAGGACTCAGAACGGAGACCCCAGGAGCAATGACCAAGGGGGAGCAGGGGGGAATGACTTGTGACAGTTGTTCCAGAAGCCTTCGACGAAGAAAACAAACCCCTGTTTTGGTGGTTCACTTACATTTACATTACTTGTAGTCCACACCACCTATACAGCGAGATCCGTGAGAGACTGGGAGTGAGGCTGTCTCTGATGTTTCCTTCTTTTGTGTCCTTTCTTGCTTTTGCTGAAACACTTTTGATTCATGATTCGTGGTAACAGAGTCAGAGATCTGAGCTTCCTTTCGTTTCTTTTCATTTATTTTATTTTATTTTCATTTCTTTCCTCATCAATGATTAGCCCGCAAATACAGCCTTGGCGATCCCTTGATATGGGTTCACAAAAGGTCCTCGTTCAATTCACTCACCTGGAATAAGACCCAAGTATCATTTGTCAAAGGACATTGCGGACGTCAAGATGAGCCCACGACGTGGTCAACCCCTGGAAATCGTGGTCAAGGCACCGAAACGAGCAGGTCCCACGATCTCTATCCCTGCACCCACGCGCCGAGAGAGTGTTTTTGACAGGCGACAACCGCGGCAATGCAAAGCAATCAAGCAAGCAAGCAAGTAATTGTGTTCTGAGTTCGGTTTCTTCCACGTGTGTTCTCATACAAAGCATTGCTTATAATCTTAGTCTAGATCGTATACCAAGAAATAAGAGCTGAGAATTAAGGATCTGACTAGCTGTGAGTCCGTTGCTCTTGGCAATGAGTCCGAATGTCAACATGGTGCTGTAGATCAATGCTTGGGATCTCCAATACATGACATATGCACTGTACATGCCGCAAACACTGCAGCATCACCTGCAGCACATGACCTGCAAAAAATATGGGATTCTTCGCCGAGGCCTATTGTATGAATGTACTGTAGGCACTGTAAGATCTTTGCTCGACTAACCAACAAGCATGCTGCTGATACGCGTTGCATCTGCAACGTTGATACGGAGTAAAGATCAACGACGAATCAGACTCTGCGATCAACGACTGTCAATTAATCAACTTCTAACTCGTCTACTGTATGTATGTGTATGTACACGTACAGTATCCGTACGCAATCATCACCAATGTGAACCTGCCTATTGACAAACGTCATGTCAGCATAAGATGACTCGGCTCGGCGCGTTCCCTCCTCTCCCTCTGAAGATCATGATATCTCAACACCCCTCGACGCCCGCTGTCCATAATCTTTAGGAACGTGGAACGCCGTTGCAATGAGATAAACGGGCACTGGGCTGCATCCGCCTGCATATGCAGCTTCTAAAGCATCCATCGGTTAACGACTTCTAAGGTCTAGTTTACGACGATCACTCGCCCTGGGCTCCACGTCTTCTTTTCTCTTTACTCCGTCCATTTTCTTTTCTCCTTCTTGTTTTTGATAAGCCATGATAATCTTTCATACGTCTCCAGAAGCCTGGGGGTCAAAAGGAAGAAAGAAAAGAAAAAAGAAAGAAAGAAAATTTTAGTCCTGAGTCTCGGAAATCCCGGCCAAGGGAGACCGAGAAGTGCTCATGGCCATGGACTTGGACTCGGAAAAAGCAATTTACGGTCATCTTCACGCCCCCACCTCGGGCATGTGCCAGCTTCCTCCAGGGTCTTTGTCTGCGTGAATCTTTGTCTGGGTCCTAGATCGGTCTTGAAGCGAAGTCTGGTCGGTGATGCAGACGCATAATGCCGTTGCTATACCTTCAGCTGATCCCCCCAGCCATTGATACAAGTGGAACTACGCTGACTCTTGAGTCGTACTCGTCTATCGGCTTGGTGGATCGGCTTCAATCCTGTTCTTGCAAAGGGGGATTTCTTCTTGTCTCGCTCCCGAGGGCTTGTTTCAGCGTTTGCTTCTTCGCGTTGTCGCCTCTTCCCTCCCAGCGATCATTTGGTTCCGCTGGGCCGGATTTTGACGGATTTGCCGTACGTCAAGACATATTTCTGGTATGATCTCCTTGCCAAGCGATGACAGGTCGTATGTGTGTAGGTCTCAGACAATGGCATAGCTCGATATAATGATGGAGCTGCAGGCACGAGATAATGGCATTGCATTTGTGGTTCACTTTTTGACGCCAGATACCCCAATGGGGCGAAGGGATAGCTTCATTCAGTTTGGATCTGACTTTCAGCCTCGATCAGGTTCCATTGAGGCTTGTTGGCGATCTCACAGGGGCAATATGGGGTTGCGTGATGGCCGTTGAGTCCTGGAGTCTGGCGTTACACAAGTGACGATCTCAAGGGAGTGAATCTCTACAGTTGGCGTGGAGACGAGGTGCGACACATAGCAACAGTTTATCGAGTTCATACTCCTCTCCCTGTTCGTTCAGCCGCATCGCCGATAAGCCAAGAGTGAGTGAGACCTGATGAGAATGCGATGTCTTTTCTGACGTCGTCGACGATCTACCGACAGCTAAGCTTGATGTGTCTGCAAGTTATCATTTATGAGGAGTCATATTAAGAAGCAGTGAACGCCCTCGATAGTTCATGGCTGAATCAATAACTCGCAGGTGGCTGGCTTCCTGAATGCCCTGGATTAAACATCATGCAGTTGTCATGAACTTCAAGGACAGTCGTCACGGCTGAAATCATGTTGGCCCAAAGACAGTCCGGAGCTGTTCCGTGTCCTATCAGCCATTGCCTTGCCCGTTTCCTAGCAGGAAGGGATATCCTTTGCCTGTATTCAGTCTTTCTTACTCGTCCTCCAAGTCGAGAATTTCCGTATGTAGGAGCAAAAGCGGGAACTCTGGGAGAGAACCGTCCGAGTCAGCCTTGCCTCAAGTACTACAGAATGAGTTCGATGTGACGATCAATAGTGGATGTGAGTCTTTAGTCCAGAGCCGGTGCTTGATTGCGCATTGCTAGCTGAAGGTCGCTCAAAGCCTCAACCCCGATTCAAGCCGGGCGAAGCTCCCAGGCTCATGTCAAGTTTGTCTGGATGAAAATGATGAACTTTTCCGATATCGGTGATGGTGGCATTATTGTCAAAGAGAATGTTTCAAGCCATGCATCATATTCAGGCTGGTTTCTTTTGAATTGTAGGGTAAGTTCAACAACATTTACCTCGCAAAGCAATAATATCCCTAAAACACGCATTTAAGACTTTACTTGTGAGAAGATTAGAGGGTTTTTGGAACGTTTGTCATTCCGAAGTTGAAGATCGTTCGCATTTCGAGTCCAGGCTAACCTGGAGCCACGTGCGGGTCTATAATCTGGACAATTGGAGGCTGATGCGTGGCAGGGCAATTGTCTAGGTTAGCTCAGTTTATCTGTGCTGACAGATGTACTGTGCCGCCTCACTCTTGTTAGCCCAAGCCAAGGCATCAAGCTGTTCGAGGTGTAGATGCTAGTTATCAGTTGTTGGCGGTTTGTAATGGTTACACTAGGGCTTCGAGTCAAAGACGCGCACAAAACAAGCGCACGGTTTCTCGAATCTTGTATAACTCACTCATCATCTCTGTCCTCACCCCATCACTCAACATGTCCTACCTCAAACGTCCTTCACGCTCAGTAGCACTCAACCCCCGTCCAAGATTCCCTTTGAGGCCCTGCCACTGACTATGGCAGGGCGAACCGTCTCCACCGAATCGCCAAACCCTGGCGTGGACAGTGGACTCTTAGCAGCGTTTAGATGCTGTGTTTGGCTGGTTTTCGGCCTCCGGTGGACTCATCTACCGCCCCGCTCAGGGAGTAAAAAGACTTGAGACTTTAGAAGAGGATGCTAAAATAAAATTCGACAGGCGTCCCCTAAGCTAAGGCTAGAGCTATCTGAATATTTTTATCACTTAGGACTGAAGTCCTGAGTTTTCCTGCCTCCCCAAGCCCCCCACGGGATGCAGCTCGGCAGCGGCGGGTCTGTGCTGGCACGTTGAGGGGGTTGATTGGTGCAAGAGTCGTGTTTGGATTCAGCCTTGTTGAGGTTGATAACACGACAATGCCTGGAAGACGGCGGTTGGAGCATCATCAATGGACGAGTTTAAGCGAAGGGTTTAATGTAGATCAATATGAGGAGTATTATGGGGGTTCGGTCTGCTGATGTTTGAGCGAGAGTGCGTGAAGACTACGTTTCAGAGAGTCAACAAGATTAGACCTTACAGGAGACGTGCATTTAAAGATCAGCGAATGTTGACAGCTACCTTATGCTTACCTGGCATGGACCCTGAAAACAAGCCCAGAGCCACACAATCAAGGTCCCCTGTTCAACATCAACCGTCAATGGCAAGTCATCTCTTGCGGACAACATGTTACAGCCAATTGAAGTCTGTCCCCTCAGGTTTATCATCCAATGTGTTATTGTCTCGTGGCAGTGCATGAGGCAGCCGCCGTCTTACAGGGGCGTAGGCGGGAGACATGGTGATATCTGGAGCTCTGTTAAATCGCCGAGGGAGCTGGGAGCCTAGCCTGGGTAAAGTAGCTCCAGTTTGAGTGCCCGGATGACTCTTTTTTTTTTCTTGATGTGTTAAGCTCTGGTTGAAAGTAACACAGGATTACATAGCTCCATTGTCTTTTCAAGATGTATACCATGAATATTATTGAGCTTGAGGTGACTGCAGCATTGTGAACTTCTGAAACCTGGTGGGTTCATCATAGTAGAGTTATCTTACGTACTGTACAGCTCAAGTCATCATCTTTTATTTAGTAGCTATCGTACCATGAAATGTCTGGTATGGATGCTTCTATTCGCTACCTACCTTATGTGCCCGCCAAGGTACCGTGCAGGCTGTAGGTACCCCAATGGCACACAAGGTCAGCCCCCGTCTTACTCCATGTCGTACTCACCTCACCTTGCACATCGATTCCATTGGCTGCCTGCAGTCTACATCAAACAACTAAGCAGGCAGCTACCGCCTCAGCCTTAATTTTGAACTTCTCTTCTTCTGTTCTCAAACATTTCCAGATTTTCTCCTCTTCTTCTTTTCTTATCTTTACGGCGTCTCCTCGATAGTTGCTTGATTGCCTCTCAAGTTCAGTGTATCTTCTAGGCCGCTTCTCCTCTCCCCCGTGCCTTTCGTAGGTCTTTATCAATATCATCTCCTCGCTCGCACGCGATCTCTCTCTCCGCCTCCCTCTCCGTCTCCCTCCCCACCCCCGCTCCGGCTGTCCCATCCGCACATCCGCAGAGCTACCTACCGCCCGGTCCCTGCGTGTTCACCACTTATCTTTGCTTGCTTGCTAGCTCGCTAGCTGTTGAGAAACCCATACTTGGGAGTTGTAGCTTTATCTTAGAGCAAACAAACCAGCTCCAGTGCAATCCAGTTCACCTCACTTCATTTCAGTGCAATGCAATGATGGAGCTTGAATCTGCAGATATCAACTTTTCCGTCACATGGCTACTTGGTCTCAAGCCAAAATCCACGTATCCTTCATGGGCAAGAGACTTCCTGACCGATGAACCACATTTCCTTGTGAGCCGTCTTCTCGGCCTTCTTCCAACTCGCAAACCCCGCCGGCGCTTGAGAAGGCGGCGCAATCGTTCCAAGACTGTAGTTGTACCTGAGGAGCCTCTCAAGGAGGATGACCAAGATGCAGACGACCAAAACACGGACGGCTTCGGTCTAGGGAAATTATACGGTGATATTCCATACGAGACTGATGATGATTCCGAGTCTGAAGCTGAGGACGCACCTGTGGTGGAAGAGGAGCCACCTGTCTTGGCTGAGCCCGCATTCCTGGAACTGTGCAAGATGATGGAAGATCTTCTGGATGAAATTGAGTAAGTCGCACCTCGAATGCTTGGAAACGTCGACTAATTCGCCCCAGAAAATCACAGCAAGATGATACCGACGACTCAGACAACGAATCGATTGACGGTCTAGAACCCGAAGCTTGCCAAGATGAATCCCCATCAAGAATCGAGTGGTTGCGACAAAAGAAGGTGGAAAAGGCAGAGAACAAGTACCTCGACCGAGTCATGTCTTTAACTGGCCTCGAAGAAGTCAAGGCTTTCTTCTTACAAGCAAAGGCGAAAGTCAAGGCCGCTCAGAGGCGGGAGACCGACCTGAAGAAAGAGAACTTTGATGTAGTCTTCACGGGAGGTGAGGGAACAGGCAAGACAATGCTGGCTCGCCTATATGCCAAATACCTGATATCTCTTGGCGTGGTCAAGAAGTCTGGTGTTTTCACTGGAATCAACAGATTTTCGGCATACAACATGTCTAAAACATCGACTTTGGGCACCATACATAACACAAGCAATGCCTGTGGTGGCTGCGTAAGTGAATGCCCTATCACCAAGGCTAGGGATCGCTAATTTTCGTTAGATTGCCATCATTGACCACGCTCATTTAATGAACAGCGACGATTGTAATCTATGGAGCCTCTACGTTCGCTCACAAGACCTGCCCGGAAAAATTGTTCTCGTTGTAGCCGGCAATGGCGAATGGGGATTGTCAGACTTGATGGGTTACAGTGCTGAGGTGTCCAATCACTTTCCTGTTCTGAAGTTGCCAAATTACACAGCAGAAGAGCTACAGATAATATTCCATGGCCTCATGCGAAAGTGGTTCAAGGGCAGAATGGAAGTTGAGGACGGCTACGATGGCCTGTATGTCAAGATTCTGATCCGTAGAATCGTTTCAGGGGCCAGCGAAAAGACATTTGGTAACATCTGGCCAGTCAAAAAGGCATTTGTCGAAGCTTGCAGGCGTCAAGTTGGGCGTTTTATTCAAGCTCGTAAGACAGGGAACTACCCGGAAGACTTCAAAATGACCAAAGAAGACCTACTGGGTAACAAGCCTTCTCTTGGCCCCGAGAAGAGTCCTGCTTGGAAAGAGCTTCAACAACTCGTTGGGTTGGACGATGTTAAGGAGGCGATACTTGCTGTGGTCAACCAAGTCAACCAGAACTATATCCGAGAAATGCGCGGCGACGGTCCCTTGCACGTTTCACCAAACCGAGTCTTCTTGGGACCTCCAGGTACCGGCAAAACCACTGTTGCAAAGCTCTATGGTAGGATTCTAGCAGATTTCGGCCTCTTGTCCAAGGGCGATGTCGTCACCAAGACTCCAGCTGATCTTCTCGATCGCTACATCGGAGGATCGGAGAACAACACGCAAGAGGCTCTCCGGGAAGCAAAGGGCAATGTTCTGATCATCGATGATGCCCACATGCTTGACCCGGGCACCAATGGAAGTGCTGGTAGTTCCAAGAATGGTGATTTCAGAGGTGGCATCATCGACACGATTGTGGCAGAGGTAACTGGAACTGCTGGAGAGGATCGATGTGTTATCCTCTGCGGCTACCCTGACCAAATGAAGGAGTTGTATGCAAATGCCAACCCCGGTCTGGCCCGAAGATTCCCGCTGGATAATGCGTTTGTCTTCGACAACTTCAGTGAGGATACCTTGGGTAAGGTGCTAGACCTCAAGCTGGCAAAGGAGAAGCTGGTTGCTACCGACAAGGCCCGCGAGGTCGCTATGGAGGTACTGAAGCGAGCTTCTGTCCGGCCAAACTTTGGCAATGGCGGTGAGGTGGACAATCTTTTATTCAAGGCCATCTCAGCACGTTTCCGTCGCACTGCCAAAGAGCAGAGATTACATAATGAGGATCTTGATCAACTTCCTCTAGAACCTCAGGACTTTGATGCCAACTACGATCGACTATCACAAGCTGCGACAAACACGCGGGCATTGTTCGACGAGTTTGTAGGCTTCGAGGAAATCATCTCCAAGTTCGAATCGTACCAGTACATGGTGCAAGGTATGCGACTGCGCAATGTCGACCCTCGGCCCTATGTGCCCTTCACCTATGTCTTCAAGGGTCCTCCCGGAACTGGCAAGACATCGACTGCGAGAAAACTTGGCCAGATATTCTATGACATGGGTCTGATTGCCGCACCAGACGTCGTTGATGTCTCGGCATCACAGCTTGTCGGTGAATATTGTGGCCAAACTGGACCCAAGACACGCCGATTGCTCGAATCGGCACTCGGCAAGGTTCTCTTCATAGACGAGGCTTACAGACTCAATGGCGCTCGTGGATCGTTTGCCGAAGAAGCAGTCAGCGAGCTTGTTGATGCTGTGACAAAGCCTCAGTTCGCACGCAAGCTTATCATTGTGTTGGCAGGCTACGAGGAGGACATGGACCGTCTTCTTCGTAGTAATCAGGGTATCAAGAGTCGGTTCGCAACCGAGTTCACTTTCCGTCCTCTTCGATCGGAGCAGTGTATCGAGCAATTACGACAAGTTGTTGGAAAGGTGGGCATTACTATCCAAGCAACACCAGAGATGGATACTACCACTCGCACATCTTTGTTCTCACTGCTCCAACGTTTGAGCAACGACAAAGGCTGGGCCAGTGGCCGCAGCATCGAGACCCTTGGTGAGCGACTGATTGGACATATCTTCAAGGAATGCGCCATCAAGGGTTATACTGGCAAGGACCTTATTGTTTCAGGGCGTGAGTTGGTGACCATATTGGGACAGGCATCTGGTGTCCCTTACGCCAGCATTAGAATGCGAGGTGGTCAGATCCCTATGGGCGCTAAGGTGATGACCCTTAAGGATCTGGAGACATCGGAGTAGAAGGGTAGACGGACGGGACGCGATACTGCAAGAGGTTTTGAAATAGCGATTTGTTTTCTTCAGCGTGTTACATCGAATCTGGCTATTTTTGGTACGAGAAGGGGTGCATCCAAGAGCAAGGCGATATCAGCATTAGGTTGAATCGGAGTTTTGGAGTAGCATGTTTTCTCTCAACAGTTTATCCACGTTAGCAACTAGCGAGTTATCGCAACGACAGTAATGACTTTTGAATCACTCTTAATTTGCTTCGATTTATTCGTTTACCATCTGTCACTGACTCTCTCGATTCCCGGTGGTTGCTTATCATTCCTCCAGTGTAGAGATATGAGGGAGTGCTTCTCCTTAATCTCTATTCAGGCGTTAGTGAATGGGATTCACGATGGGCAAGAATGCAGTGGATGATAGATTAGGTCCATTATATTGTTATAAATCCTGTCCATCTTATCGTCTTATTGACGCCCACAGGGCTAGCTGTGACAGGTATCTAGTCTATATGAAAGACTCCCCGTTTCGTGATGCCCACGCACCTTTAAATTCGAAGTACAGGTTCGTATGACCAGACATACTTTTATGTGTATTCTTCTGAGCTCCGACATTAGTCTATACAAAACTATTCACCTGCGCTACTGTGCCGCAACCTATTTGATTTGGAACGGCTGGATGCTACAGACGTGGCCTTGCTAGGGCTATTGTACTCGTCTGTCCGGAGAAATTTCGATCCGTGGATCTCGACAGCGATGCGGCTACGCTTAGTAGACGTTTGAGGAGGAGCAGGAGGAGTCGAGCTCGGTGTAGACGAAACTTGATTGACTCGAGATTCACTTCTGGACTTTGAAGATTGTGGGGTGTTTTCGATGGAGGCTGACTCGGACTCAAGTCTCCTGATATTGGTGATAGGGGAAACCTCGATACCTATACGAGCTGGTACCGCAGAAGGAACTGCAGCAGTGGAGGAGTGATGCTCGTCTGCGAGGCTCTGAATCCATGCCTCGCAGAATACAGCACCCAAGCTCACCGCGACCTCACGAGCAACGCTGTTGCCAACGATTTTGTACTGATCACTTGGGATACCCAACAGGACTTCTTCGTCCCTGAACCCCTGTGCTCGTCGCGCCTCCATGATGGACAAGACGCGAGGCTCATGCCAGTGTAACGTGCGGCCGTTCTTCGCATCGTCCGGACTTTGGGTCTTGACGACTGTGACAAAGAGATGGTCGGGTCGTTGTCGGCCATATGCGTTCGAGCTCGGGTTTCCTCGTCCCAACCCCTTATCGGTGCGTTCAGGAAATGCTAGGCGCTCGCTTGGCGTCATTACACCTGAACCAGCCTTTTTCAGGTTGCGACCATACCAGGCCTGTGCGAAGTTCATACCCCAAGGCTGAGTTGGGATGAGGTGAATCCTACCTCGCATTAGAGGCGTGATGCCTACAGACACCCGATGGTCGGGGTACGGTACGCATACATCTGGCTTTGAATCATAAATAGGGGGCAGGTCGGCAGTGGAAGCCCTCGCAGACACAAAGTCAAATGGTGTGGCAGCCGGCATAGCGCGCTCAGCCGTAGGTTCCCCAGTAGGGAGAATACCTAGACTAAGCCTGGAAGTATCTTGCGGATGACCATGGGTTTGATATGGTGCGTGAGGTAAGCGGTGGCCTGGTGCAGCAAAAGCCAGGAACACACGAGAACGACGCTGAGGGGCACCGCAGGCAGAAGCATCGAGAAAGAAAAAGTGTGCTTGATAACCCAAGCCTACAATGGCACAAATGAGTTGACTGAACACGTCTTGATCTCGATTGGCTGTCTTTTGCACGATTCCCGGAACGTTCTCAAGGAGACCATATCGTGGACGGTATAGGTCAACGCACGACGCAAAGGCTGCTACCAACGACTGGTTCTTCCGCTGAGCGGCAGTTGTTTTATCGTTGGTCAGCCGAGAGAAGCCTGGACAAGGGCTACCGCCTGAGATAAAATCCACATCTCCAATCGGTGGGACATTGACTGAAAACTCACCCTCGATAGCAAGACGTTGGAGATCGTCTATAGACCCAAGGAATGGAGATACTTCAGAGGGCCCAGTAATGTTTGCCATGTAAGTATGAATAGCCTTGGCGTCAAAATCGTTCGCCCATCGCATCTCGATAGCACCTCCATCTTCTAACCCACGACCAAAGTTACCACCACCGCAAAAGAGGTCCAGACCTCGCAGCCGTGGAATAGACTGCGATGGGTCGTAGCCCTGCTGTATAGACGAGGGAGGTTCGGATAGCGCAACATATAACTTCGTTCCAGTCTCATTGTCGGAAACTTGTTCGTGTGTGAAATAGAAAAACCCTCCCACACCGTCACGGTCATATGGCGTTGGTATTGCTTGCCCGTCTTTAAAATGACGCACGAAACACGGCTCGAGAATGCGCGATCTTTTTACCTCGACAAGCGGCTCGACATAGCTGTACACCAACTCATTGGGTCGAGCTTTGGATGCCGGATCAACCTGGTATCTTCTTAGCAACTTCCGAAACCTGTATATACCGTTGCCTTCCTCCTCATAGAAGGTAAGAAACTCGCAAGGCTCGGACCGACCGCTAGTCCTGTTGATCATGATGAGTCGCGTTTCGCCAGTTTGTAACCCCAGCGCCTGAGGAGAGCTCTCGCGCAGATGAATACAACGAAAATGGGCTTTCTCAAGGGTGACCCAATTTCGTTCTTGGCATATATATGTTTGGCGACAAAAGAATTCGGCTTCAGTCGCCGAAGTCCCCCCAAATTCGACTTGGTGAACCCCTGACACTTCGTCCTCGGAGATCTTTGCTCTGGTATCACGAGCAATGATCGGACAAAAACAACTCGTTGTTCCAAGGGTACTTCATCAGACCGCATAGGGTGTCCACGGGTCGATAGTACCAAATCACGTCGAACGTTCTCTGGCCACGCTTGTTGACACGCACGCGCTGTACCAAGGCGAACCATCGATCGACGTCATCAAACCCATGCGCAACGTCACGTCGCCATTGTGTGCCAGATCCCTCGGCATCTCTTTGGGTCGAGATTGTGTCACCTGCTCGAATCGCTCGAATTTGCTTAATTCCAGCCGTTGTTATGGTCTTACCACTATCATGAACTGGCGCTGGTAATTCCAGATGGCGTTGCTTTATCAGTGCATTTTGCAAAGACTGAGTAGTCTCACTCAGAGGAATGGCCTTGAGACGGTTGCCGAATGGCTGGTGACTGAAACAGTCGAAAATGTATTGGGTAACGACAGTATCTGTGTCTTCGCTGGGCCCAATCTTTGGGCACGGTTTGTATCGCGTAAACTCCCAAACCTCGGCCCAGATAACATGCTTGTATGTTTTTCTATGCCCAAGAACACCGATCGCTTCCTTGTGTAAAAATGCAATATTGGCCACAATCGCCGTCCTGAAATCATCGTTTACGTGCTGCCCCTTCCACGAGATGAAATCTGGTGCATGGCGGTGCCTTTTCGCCAGCCAAATGCTGAAGTTTGATCTAAAATGGAAGATCGTAACTTGGTCGTCTTCCTCCCCCTTGAACTTGAGGTAATCCACGAAATGCTTTGCGAGATCTGCAACCCACAAGAACGGGTCAAAGAAACGACGATATTCCTTGGCAGGGCTATTCAACCGGTAGTATATCTCGCGTTCAGTGTTTAACACTGATCGTACCCAGATTTTGTCTTTGACAGTGTGCTTTGATAATGTACCGTAGTTCTCGATCGGCAATGCGCTGATTTCCACGCGGTGAACGTAGAAAGCAGTATTACCAACACTCAGTTTTCCGTCAAAGAAGACAGTATTGAAGCCATGTTTTGTGTGGAGGTGGTGGAGAGAGCACATCTCCTGGCCGTATTTTTGACGATCGGAGTAGACTGAAAAATCGTCAAGTTGGAACTCAACGAAGTCGTCATGGTCAATACCCTGACCGGCCTCTTCAGCCACCTCGAGCAGTCGAGCAACAGCCTCACGTTCCTTAAGGACTGGAACACCCGGTTCGAATGGTTCGTAATACGACCTTGGCACCAGGAGCAGACTCTCCGGGAACTCAACGCTCATATTCGCGCTGACAGGGACGTCCAGCGTCTCTTCCAATGCAACGTCTTCTTGTTCCACTATTTCAGCCGAAGCACCTGCACCTGCATCACCAAGTTCTAAATCAAGATCTACAGCTTCCACGACGCACGACGCTGGAAGCTCAGGCATTTCCGGGTACTTGTCTGCGACGAGGTGTTCGGGGCTTGGGACGTAGTCAGGAGGGCTCTGGATGGGAGAGCTAGGGGACAAGTCGACCTGCTGCGGGAGATCCATGAGCTCTTCCTCCTCCTCCGCTTCCTCCATCTCACCAAACTTGGTCCACATTTTAGGTGCATCATGACTGGTAGTGGTGGTGGCCGCATGAGGCTCCCTCGCAGCAAAGGTGTCTTCAAACACACCGTCGACGTCGCCATTGTGATCTGTGAGCCAATTGATGTCCGGGTTCTCGAAATTCTCTAGCGTTAGGCCGATAAACTTATTTTCTTTCTGGAACTCATCTAGCGTTAAATCGACAACATCATCGTCAAGATCGACATGCTAGTCAGCGTCAGCAGCCGAACCATTCTGGTTTTGAGATACAACCTTACAGGCATTTTGAGGTATAAGGCGCATACCACTGCATGCTTAAAAGCAATGGAAATAATGGATCTTTGTATGCGAAAAACTCGATGGAAAGACAACACCAAGCAGTCTACACCTCCCGTATCATCTTTTGATGAGTACAACTGGTCTGACAATGCCAAGAGAATCCCATGTAGACAGGTCAGGCTTTGTATACAGGAACGATGAGAAAGCAAAATAAAGAGAGTTAAGACGCGAATAGGGATCGTTGGAAAGCCTCAATTTCAACGCTGCCAGATGAGTGAGTGTGATCACAAAGACGCGAAAGGTTCGAAGCGTTCGTCGTATGCAAAGGGAGGGTTGATTTAGGTGGAGAGGAGCGTGTATCTGTATGTTTTATGAACGGAGAGAGCAGAAGAAGCCGAAGCGAGACGATTGTGTGTCTGTATTGTGATCGAGTTTCTTTGTTTGATCTTCAAGGCCACTCACTCAGTGAATCAATGTCAATCCAATTCTAGTGAAAGACTTGAGGTGGCTCCTGTCGGCAGCTGTGAGTGAGAATGCACTAAACCTGAACGGTCCGCAGCCCCACGTATGCAACCTTCTGGCAAGAACTCCTTCTCTTCCTTATAAAGAGAGAAAGGTACCTAGAAATGGGCAATTTCAGCATGTGATACGGGATTTAAAAAATAGATGATCAAAATGAATCTCAGAGACTCTCAATTATTTTCTAGCTTGAACGCTCATTTACGCTGAACTGGACGATCTAACAATTGACTTCTCTTTGCCTGTTGGTATAGTGTATGCCTTGAATCAGAACGCCATGCAATGCATCTCATAATAACCCTCTTGCCCATGACCAAATCGATTCATCATCTTCGTCGTCGGAATCTACTATTAAATCCAGGACCACCCTTTGCTCCGTGGTTCCTAAGCTTCAGCCGTTGGAAGTTTGCGTGAGCCAGCTCATTGACCTTTCGCGCGGCCTTCTTCACAGTGCCCTCCTTCTTCTGTGTGGGCTTCTTCTCCTTTACTTCCTCGAAATCAGATCCAGCATCTTCACCACCAGCTTGCGTTTCATCGTTCTCGATATCACTCTGAGGATTCTCTCCCATGTTCTCCGGTCGCTTGGTTCGAGTTGGACGCATCTTGACCATTCTTGTAGTTCGCTTCTGACCTTTCTTCTTATACACTCTAGTCGGGTTACCATCTTCCTCTACTGGGCTGTCGTACAAGGCTTCATCATCGAAACCACCAAGTGGTAATTGCCGTGTCTGAGTGTCCTCAACCAGAATATCATCCTTTGGTTTCGACGGGAATAACGTCTTGGGTCTAGGTTCACCCATTCCTTCTTCTTCAGCGTCGCGCAATGCGTCCAAGTCGTCGTCCAAGTTCTCCTCTTCCACCTTTCGAAGACTCGCCACAATTTCACTGAGACCTCGTGTGAAAGGCTTGCGCGGTAGCCGCAGGGGTGCTGGGGCATCAAAATCGCCATTCTCGTCAAGAACCGGTAGAGTATTGCGTTTCAAGAACGCGGGTGTGTCGAATTGGAGTTTCGAGACCGAAGAGGGCGTAACGGCGTCCTTGTTTCCATCCTTGTTCTTCAACGGGGTCATGAAGTGGTTCAGTCTTTGTCGTTTACTGGATGACATAGGGGTTCGGCCAAGTCTGTCGTTCTCCTCGTCATCCATGGCAGCTGATCGCTTGCTCGGAGTTGCATCGACCTTTCGTGTGGACCCTGATTTGGTCGCAGAATCTTGTTTCGACGGTGTTCCTAGCTCCTTCTCTACCAATAAGTCAAAGAGGCCAAGCACGCGACCATCTCTTTGTGGTGTTGGACCCACTGAGGTCACCGACGCGGGACTGAACAGCTTTCGCGATATGGCTGGGGTGTTCATGAGTTCCTCATCATGGTCTTGTGTACGGTTCTTGGAGGGAGTCTGGGTGTTTTTGGTACGTTTGGTGGGTGTTTGTGCTGGTAGAGTATCGGATTTCCGCTTCTTTGGTTCCTTCGAGGGAGGTGGGATTTTGCCCGAGAGTATATCTCGAACCTTGTTGTATTGTTTATATTTCAAAGCTGTGCAATGGTTAGCAGATTGGTTATTTTTTTGCTCGAAAGACCTACCGATGTCTTCGTTGGCCTTGATGTCTCCTCTTCCTGGCTTCGTGCCCTCGTGTGTCTTTGCCCATTCTGTCTCCCAGGTCTTCAAGTCGATGCGCAGTTGCTGTGATTGACTTTCATAAGCTGCTCTCAAGTTTTCGTCCATTGCTATAGCCATGAAATCTTTTATTCGTACATGAGTTTATGTGAAAATCGGAATTTGGAAGAAACATGCAGGCAACAATGGTCATGAGGGAAAGTGGAATTGAGTGTCGCGATGGAGATAAACGCGTCTATATATGGATCTCTTTGCAACTGTCAATGCGGGACGCGAACCACTCAACGCGAAAACAGGTCTCACGTCATGACAGTTGCAGGGAAGGTGCGGAATATGGGAGGAGCTACCTAAGGGGCCCACCCGCTCTGAACTTTGATACGTACTATGTGGTTCCGGAACCCCACCTGAATCAAGTCCTCCATTTCTACTCCATGCCTAATTCATCGCTCATCATCTTCTTTTCATACTACTACACCAAACGATAGCATCTTATCTTCGCTTTCTTACCTGGGTGATTTGGATACACTACCACATGCGCGCCAGGTGGCCAGCCCTATCGCGTCTCTAATCCCCCATTCCGCTATGGAAACAGACCAAAACACAGCTGATCTCCAACGCCAAGTCTTACAAAGCACCCTTGACGAAATAGCGACCAGGCAAGAAGACGCCACCGACTGTTGCGTCATCTGCCTCGAAAGCATCTCTGAAGCTTGTGAGGCTATTCCTTGTCAACACAAAAACTTTGATTATCTCTGCCTTCTCAGCTGGCTTGAGCAATCACCGAAGTGCCCGCTCTGCAAAGCTGTCATCTCACAAGTTCGCCACGGCCTCGATGGACCTATCGCAAACACATACACTGTGCCCGAGCCTGCGTCAGAGCCCCGAGCACCACAGATTGGACACCCAAGACTTGCGCTCCCTCCCCGTTCCCGCCGGCGTCACTTACACCATCGTCCATATCCCCGTCAACCACGATACGTAACCGCCAGCTCGAATCCTTCAGATGAGATCGCGAAGCGGAGGGATGTGTATCGCCACAACAGATACTCTAAACATGTCGGGTCGAATCGCTTGTCTCGATACCGCGAACTGACACCAGCAGCATTTTGCTCAGATAGCGACTTGGTCTCTCGTGCACGAATGTGGATTCGTCGAGAGCTGCAAGTGTTTTCCTTCTTAAACCCCGATGCCGACCAGACAGAACCAAGACCCGATGGGAATTCACAGAGAGATGCAGTTGCCAGAAGAAGAGCCAACAATGCTGAGTTCCTCCTCGAATACATCATTGCGATTTTGAAATCCGTGGATATCATGGGCAGTGCTGGCCAAGCCGAGGAGATGATTTCGGATTTTCTGGGCCGAGATAGCACGCGGCTCTTCCTGCACGAGCTAAGAGCATGGCTTAGAAGTCCATATACAAAGCTTGCGGACTGGGATAGGGCTGTTCAATACGACCTATCTGCACCAAGCAGCCCTAGAGCTGAATCTGGAGGGGTTGGCAGTTCAAACCAAGCCCAACGCCAGTCTAAGAACGTCAACGCACGTAATTGGGTCACATCACGAAGACAGGGAGACTTTTATCGTCCCCGGGGCCGAGAACAGCGAGCCCGAGAAGTGTATAGACACAAACCATACGGAAGACCGCATAGAGATTAGTCAGGCATGATAAAGTGTCGGAGCCTGCACAAGGCAAGATAGAATATTATACCCGGAGAACCCCAAGTGTTACTTATCTATATTTTTCCTTAACTTATATTCCTTATACTGCATTATCTTATAACCTGATCCAATCTATTACTAACCCGCCAAGCCAGCTTCAGTCCGCTAACATTTACAGTTTTTCCCCTAACGCTAAAACCTTTATTTCCTAATTTGCCTTTTTCCCCCTCTTTCCCCCCTTACTTCCCCTCCTTTACTTAGCGATAGCCCTCAATTCCCATAATATAACTATTAGAAAAACTTATATATTATCTTTCTTCTAGAAGAGGGGAAATTCTATATCTAAATCCCTTAATTTCTGGCATCTTATTAAGGTTTTACCTAAATATAAGTAATTATTTTATTCTTCTAATTTAATATCCCTTTTTAATATATAATAATTCTAATAGTAATATATTAATCTTAAAGATTTAAGTATTATATTATATTATTTTAGTAAGATATTAGTAAACTATTATAAGGTAATTTATATTTATATTATTTTAATAATTAAATTTTAGTATTTATATTTTTTTATTTTATTAAAATTATTAATCTTTAATAAGCTTTTATTAATATTTTATTTATTTATTTTTAAAATTCTTTAGTTATAATTTTTAATAATTTTATTATTATATTTTATATTAACTTCTATATAAATATTCTTTAAGAGTTTATTTATAATCTAAAGGTTTAATTAATTAATTAATCTTTTAGTAAGATTTTATATTTTTACTATATTTATAATATTTACTGTAATCTCTCTTTTTAATATTATATTAGCCTCTTACTAAAGTGTTATATTTTCTATATTAATAACTAAAAGAAATATAGCTTTATATATATTTCTCTATCTTAATTACTAAATCTTTATTAATATTTTATTAATTCCTTATAAATACTTTAGTGCAGTTTAGGCTTACTATTTAGCAATTAAGTGCCTTTAGGATTATTTTATTAATAAGGAACTTAATCTTATTTAGGTCTAATAGGCCTATACTGTAATTAAGTCTTATAGTATAGCTTAGTAAGTAATTACTAACTATATATATAACCTTGCCTTTAGTAGTAGTAGCATTTTAGCTACTATAATTTAGTCTTAAGATATTATATTCTTTTAGGACCTTTAGGCACTTTAATGCCTTATTTTTATATATTTTTTATTAAGGCTTTTTTAACTTTTTAGCTAACCTATTTTTAAGGTAGTATTAAACTTACTTTTAAGGAAGTATTTACTTAAGTTACCTTTATAATGCCCCTTTATACCTATAATATCTTTACTATAACCTGCCTTTATTTAGTAATCCTTTATCTAGATATTTATAAGGATATCCCTATTAAGGGTAAGGGGACTTATAATAAACTTCTATCTATATTTAAAGTTAAGCTAGCTTTTTATACTTTACTTAATAAGCATTTAAATAACCCTATTTTTAATATTTTAATTACTTTTATTAGTATTATTTCTATTAGTTATTTTAGCTAGTTTACTTCTGCCTATTATTAAGGTGCTATTAAGCCTCCCTGCACTTTTAAGTAATTTAGCTAGGGGTTTTTAATTCTTTAGTCTTTATTATATAGTTAGCATTAATTATATAAGTATTTATTAGGGCTTTACCTTTTCTATACTTTAGTGGTTTTTTAGGGGTAATAAATTTAAATTAAATCTTTTAGATATCTATTTTATTATATAACCTAATTTAAAATAATTTCTATTTACTATCTAATTACTATAATTTTAGTAAGCCTTAATTACTTAAGAAAATTTTAGAATTTCTTACTAATAAGGTTTTTAATTAGGCTATTAGCTATTAGTTAAGTTAATAAGGTATATATTATATTTACTATTCTATTTACTACTTTTTATTTTAGCTAATAGTTATAGATTTATATATATTATAGCTTTATATATAGCTTAATTAATTTCTCCTTAATTAGTTAAATAGTTTATAAGTTATTATATTAAATAGTTACTTTTAGTAGTTTGGCAGGGCCTTATTAAGGGATCTTATCTTTTAAATTAACTTATAATAAGGATATAAGCCGGTTTATAAAGATAGCCTCTTTAGCTGCCTATAATAGGGCAAGTAATTTTACCTTTATAGTAGATATTATTATAGTATCTTACTTATTTACTTACTAGCTTATTATTTCTTTAAATAGTTATATAGTAAAGGCTTATAAGCTTTAACAGTTTATTAAGTTATTAATAAAGCTTATATTTAAGGCTATAAGTAATTTATTAATAGTAAAGTTATTATTACTTTTAAATTAAAGGGCTAAGTCTTTAATTTAGATAAGATATTATAGTACTCTATCTACTACCTTATAATATTATAGTTTTAGGTTTTAGTTAAATCTTATTAATTAGCTAGCTATAAAGGCAATATTTAGGTAAGTTATTATTGCAGTATATATAATAATACTTACTTTCTATTAGTAACTATTTATATTTTTTAGGCTTAATAATTTAATATATAATAATAACTCTTTTTATACTATTAAGATAATTACTTTATATTTTAGTAGGGGGTCTAAAAGTAATTATTGCATTTTATTAATATATATAGCTTAGGAGAGCTATAGGTAATAATTTAGTCTATTTTTTATAACCTTAATGCCTAAAAACTATTATAAGGTCTTGCCTCTTTTAATATAATATATCTTTTATAACTTCTTTATTAGATTTTTTACCTTTTCTTTTTATTTCTTTAGGTAATAAAAAATGCAGTTATCTATATAGAAGAAAAATACTATATTGCCTTAAACCTAATAACAGTCCTTATTAAGTATTTAGTAAAATCCTATATATAATAGACCTTTCTTAAAGTGTTTTTACTATAAGAGAGGTAACCTTTAAAGTCTATATAATGCCTTTTATAGCTTAAGGATTATATTAGGTTTTTAGTAACCTATTAGCATTTTTATATATATATCTTTATTTAATATTAATTATATAAATATATTAATTATATTATATTAAAGTATCTTATAGTTAAATCTAGTTATAATTATTATTAAAACCTTAAAAGATATTTTAGTTAGTATAGTTATATATATATTTTAGCTATCCTTTATTTATTAATCTTTTTAGACTATTAATCTTACTTTAATTTTTAAGAATCTTTTATATTTATTTAACTTATAGATATATATTTAGTAATATTTAAGTATTTAGTAACCTTTTACTATAATTTTAGCTACTTCTATCTATAATTAAAAGAGTTTATAGCTCTCTAAATAAGTTTTTTCTGCTTTTTAGATTGCATTTTAGTATAGATAACTCTTTATATTAATATATAAGCTAGAGAGCCTCTTTAGGAGCTTTTAATATATACTAATATAAGGCCTTTTTTCCTTATTTAGTATAGAGCTTATTTTATCCCTTTAGGCCTCCCGCTTTTCTGCATTAAATTAGTTTAAAGGCTAAGGTAAGCTCCCTCTTTTTAGTAAGTTCTTAAAGCTAGCTAGACTCTTTTAACTTTTATAACCTTAAGTCTTTTATTAGGTATTTATATATATTTTATATTATAGTATTCCTATTAGAAATACTATATTAAATAGAATATAATTTCTTACTTATATCTTAATAAGGGTTTTATTTACTGGCTTATTACTTTTCTTTACCTTTAGATTATTTTCTATTATATAAAAGAAACCTAATAAAGGTAATTTTAAAGGTATTAATAATAGCTTAAATCTAAACTAAATATATAGTTTTAATTTCTTATTTGCCTTTATTAAGTTATTAGCTTTAAGGCTTATAAATTCTATATTTTTATTAATAATTTTATTTAATTCTTTATTTACTAAATATATCTATTATAGATTAGGTTAAGTTTATTAAAATAAAATTAATTCCTTAATTTATTTCTCTATTACTATTAGGTCTTTGGCCTATAGGTTATCTTAAAGGGTTGCTATATTTCTATTAAAGTATTAATATTTATTAAAGGTAATATCCTATATTAAGAATACCTCTTTATTTAATAAATTCTAAATTCTATAGGAATTACTTAATATATATCCTATTAAGTATTTAATCTACCCTCTAGAGGTTTAATAATATAATCTATTATATTATAGTTATATATCCTTTATTAATATAAATACTTTATATCTATATACTTTAAGATATAATAAATCTAATTTTACTAACTGCTTAGCTATATACTTTAAGTAAAATATTTTATATAGTAATTTATACTGTCTTTAAACTGATAGTATATAGTTATAAAGATAGGTAGCTGCCTTTATTAATTTAGGCTAAAGGTATTTTAGAATTTTTATACTTACCTTTATTACTTTACTTTTCTAGATAATAACTATAGCTACTCTTTTTATATTACTATTTTAAGCCTATATATTTAAAGCAGATAGTTTATATTATATTCCTTACTAAACTATTTTAGTATATACTTATAGATAGGTTATTATAATTTTATTATTATATTTAATTACCTTTACTTTTTTAAAGTATTATATTTCTATTATATTTAAAAAGCCTTTTAGTATTAAGAGGATAGTAGGGGTTATCTAATTAGTTATATAATAGTTTTAGATAAACCTTAATATTCTATTTATAAATATCTATATTAAATTATAGTCTATATATCCTAGTAATATAAGGTAGAAGTTTATAGCTATTTAATCTTTTAGATTTATAACTTAAACTGACTTTTAAGAAGTATAGTATATTAGTTAATAAGCTTTTATTACTTTATATATATTATAGTTAATTATAGTTATTTACTATATTTCTATTAGAATCTTTAACTTTATCTATACTCTTCTTATAGATATAGCTAGGTATTAAAAAGCCTTTAGCCCTAAGTGGCCTAACTTTAGGTATTATATTAAAGTATTACCTCTTAATGGCTTTCTTTTAGTCTATATTATATATATATGCTATTTTAGAGGGATAGGAAGTATATTTATTGCTAATCTAGCTTATATTAATTTTAGGTCTTAAAGAGAATGCTTATATTTAAGTATTTATTGCCCTTTAATCTTTAAGACCTTACTAAGTTTATTTCTATTTAAATACTATAAATAATTATTTTTTAGGCTTATATTTTACTAAATTCCTTATTTTTTTAGCTTAATAAATAATATTAAATTTATAGTTAATATAGTATATAAAACTATATTATAGAGTTATAGTATTTTTAGTATATTATTACTTAACTTAAGTTTAATTTATATTTTATTATATTTCTTTATTAAGATTTATATTACTTTTAACTAAAAGAAGTCCTTAAGGGCTACTATTTTAAGGTTTTTTATTTACTTTATATCCCTAAATATATATATAGTTACTTTTAAATTTAATAATATACTTTTATTTAGGAGGTAACGGTTAGCTACTATTAGGCCTGCATTTAGTTAAATAGAGCTAACTAGATATAATTAGGCTAATCCTTTTAGTTTTAGTTTCTTAATTTAATTAGCTATACCTTCTTTATTTTTATTTATCCTTTTTTATATTTAATTAATAAGAGTCTATATTAGTTTAAACTTAATATAAGCCTTTTTAGGGAAAGTATAAAAACAATTTAATAAGGTATGCCTTAATCTATATACTTTATATTTTCCTGCCTTATTTTTATTAAGTCTTTAGTAAGAATGCTTCTTTCCTTTTTACTCCTTTTACCTAGGCTTTTTTAAGGTATTTTAATCTTCTCTAGCCTCTTTTCTTTATTTAACTAAAAAGGCTTTATAGCTTACTTTAGCTTTTTATATATCTAGTAATAATACTAATACTAGCTAAATATCTACTGCTATTATACTAATAGATAGGGTATTAAACTAAATATAATTTATTTAGGTAATACTATAGGTATTTGCCTATAACTTTAGTGGGGTTAACCTTAAAGCTATAATAAGATTAGGAAACTATTAATTTGCCTTTTTAGCCTTTTATAGGCCTATATTTTAGGCTTTATTAATTAAGGTCTTTTATTACTTAAGCCAATTACTTGCTCCTTTATAGGTTATATATCTTTAGTATATAGGTTTTATTAAGACTTCTTTATATATTTAATAAGCCTTTTACTTTTACTTTATTTATATTAAGGAGAACTTATTATAAAGAGATTAAATCTATTTTACTAGAGTATTATTTTTTAAAAAATAGTGCCTTATAATCCCTTTATTTACTATATTTAGTATTTAATTTTAAATAATAGATATCCTTCTCTTTAAGTCTTTATAGTTCTTTAGATATATCTTATATATTGCCTTTATTATAGTAACTATTTAGTAATCTTTTTCTATAAGATATAGTATTTATTAAGTCTATATTTTATATTTAGTATAATTTCTATTTAATTTAATAATAAAGAGATTAACTTTTTATATAGCTATCTTTTATATTAATAAAGATAATACTTCTATAATAGTTATCGCTTTAGTAGCTATAGCGCTTTACTGTCTTACTGCTAATATATTAAGGGATATAGATATAATTACCTTAAAGGTAGGCTTATTAAATGCCATTAGGTTAATATAGGCCTATAGATTTTTATTTTTTAATTTAACCTTTAGGGCCTTATATTAGCTAATTTATTTATTATTAAATTTAAGCCTAATTATTTAATTAGTTATTATTTTAAATGTTTTTAGTAAGTATTAGGCTTTCCTTTTTAGTTATATTTATAGTAGTTTTTCTTATAAATAAGACTTTTAATTATTAGAAAAACTTATATATTATCTTTTTTCTAGAAGAGAGGAAATTCTATATTTAAATCCCTTAATTTCTGGCATCTTGCTGAGGTTTTATTTAGATATAAGCAATTATTTTATTCTTTTAATCTAATAACTGTAACTATATATTTTAACTTAAAGAACCATAACCAGTATAGACCGTTACTGCTACCTAATATAATGCTAGCAATAAAGGCCTGCTGCTACTTTAATAGGCATTAGCCCTTCTCTAGGCAGCCTGTTAGGTCTTTTAGGGCTTCTATCTAGCCTGCAATATAGTTAATATTAGTTATATTAACCTCTTTTTAAAGTAGCTATACTTAATAGCTAAAGATTACTAAATTAACTTATTATATTATTAATAGCTTATTAATATATAGTAGGTATTTTCTTATAATTTTATAATGCCTTAAAAAGGATTACAATATTAGGATATATTTAAAGTCAAGCTTATAGACCTCTATTAAAAGACCGGTTATATAGTTATTAACTGCATTAATTAGGTAGTTATAGCCAGGTTAGCTATTATCGATTTTAATTATATAGCAGCGTATCTTATAATTAGATTTTTAGTTTCTTAGTTATTATAATTTAGTCTTTTAAGGTTAGAGCCTTAGTAGTAATTGCCTTAACGGGGTAATAATAGAGAGGGCATTTAGCCTGTTAAGGCCAGGAAAAATATCTTCTTTATGCTTATAGATTAAGGCCACTTATTTAGTTAGATCATAAGGTTTATAGCAGCAGCTATATAACCTTAAGACTTATTATTAAGGTTATTATGTTTTTTAGCGTAGTATATAATGCCTTATATTATATTATGCTAAAAAATAAGCATCTTATTGTGTTATCTTCTTATCTGAGACCCCAATTGGCTATACCTTGCGTATTGCTATAAGGACATTTTGACTTTTCAATACCCGGAGAACATTCTCCACTGAATGAATAACGAATTGCATTGCTACTAGATGCGTTGGAATAATCTGAGGCTCACTACAAGCTTGCGGTGAAATCATAGCTTACGAAGCAGAACTCTTTGATGGGCGGAATTCCGCCCCCTTGAGGAGCCTATGCCCGCTCTCTCCTGAAAGTTCAGACATGGCGTCGGGCACAAGTATTTAAAAATCGGAGTTGACCAAAGGTCGTCCGTCTCGGGTGTATTTTACACCCGATCCCAGCTGAAACTGCTCTTATATATTTCCATCACATCTTCACTACCCAGTTCAATATCTCATTCCAGATTCTCTAAAGATCGTCACAAACAAAAGCTACCACGATGCCTTCGATCTCTGTGACCGTCATATCAGATCCCGTCTGTCCCTGGTGTTTCATCGGCGCCCTCCGTTTATCCCGCGCCATAGCTCTCTATCTCAAAACCGTCTCTTCAACCGACACTATCACTACCAAATGGCACGCTTACCAGCTGGATCCCAATACACCCACACAACCCCTCATCACGAAGATAGCATCGAAATGGGGAGAGGACCAAGTCCCCTCAGTCAAAGCCCGCCTCAATGGTATCGCCAAACAAGAGGGTGTGGAGTTCAACTTCAACTCTACGATTGGAAATACCAGAGATGCGCATCGGTTGGAGAAGCTGGGGCGCATTAGGGGCAAGGAGACGGAGGTTGCGCTGGAGGTTATGAGGATGTATTTTCTGGATGGCGGAGATATCACTAGCAAGGAGGATTTAGTGACCGCAGCGGTTAAGGCGGGCATTGAGAGGGACGAAGCGCGAGTGTGGTTAGATGGTGAGGATGGGGTTGAGGAGGTTGATAATGAGGTTCGTGAGATGCAAGAAAAGGGCATAAAGGGCGTACCACGGTATATCATCAATGACAAGTATAGCGTTGATGGAGCGGAGGAAGTCGGAGATATTCTTGAGAAGCTCGTTATGGCGAGAGAAGACCTGCTTGCTAAGAATTAGGAGGTATTTCTCCCGTATGTTATAGACGGTTGATTATCAGGTTCAGGATTTTCATATCTCATAAGGGTATCATCACATTCTCATCAAACCACCAAGATCCTTCTCCATCTGCCTCAGCCTCACCTGCAGCTCCCTCTTCTTAACCTCCATCTCCTTCGCCTCCTCCTCCTCCCTTCTCAAGTCATCCTCCGTCCAAACCTCACCCTCTCCTTCTTCCTCTTCTTCCTCTTCATACCAATCTCTGTGATCTAGACTTGCCAACTGCTCTGCCTGCTCCGCGACGCGCGCTTCGTAGTACGCCGCTGTGTTCTTCCCATGTGCATGTTTACTTCTCAATGCAGCGATGCGCTCCCTCGCTCCGGGGAGTTCGTATACACCGCAGAGCTTTTCTGCGCCGCGCAAAAGAACGTTTACGTCGACATCACCTTTGCGATCTGATTCTCCGCGCCGTAGTTCTTCGTGCATTTGACCGCCCAAGACAGCTGCTACGGCCGTTTGTCGTCGGGGATGTGTGCCGGTGCGGGGTGGAGGTCCTGTGGTGACTTCGCCCGAGGCTACATTAAATACAGTTTGTCGTCGACCCGAGGACTTTTTCTTCTCTGGTTCTGTGGGTTTCAGAGTTGTTGAGGGCGGAGGAGGTGGTGGGACGGAGAAGAGGGCGCGTTCGTGCGGTTCCGTATCGCGGATAAGAGATGTGATGTCATGGTTTGAAAGGAGGGCGTTGGTGAATATCTTTGGAGGAGGGAACCTGGAGGCAATTTAGCGACTGAAACAGAAAGAGATGTGTGTAACCTACGGTAGAGAGTCAATTCCCTGGCACGAATAGCCAATCTGTTCGAGATGCGCAGAGATGAGTGACATGACGGGCGTGGTCGTCGTTCAATTCTCGTCCTAATATAAGTTCTATATTGGTATGCTAAGATACCACAAGATTTGTTCAGGTGGAAGAGGGGAATGACCTCAAAGTTGCGGGTGGGTGATAGAGACGATACTTAGCTTGTGTTGACGACGGTGGAGTTTCAAAACAATCAAGGGACTCGAGCAGCTCTTATCGATAAGTACCCCACATTGCAATCACTTACACGGCAGCTCCTAGGTATTGATCATCAACTAACAACAATTAGACTAGCTATGTTGCAGGAACCGCTGAACTATCCAGCCACAGGTGTTGATCCATCCAGATAACACTATATCTCATCTGTTATATATCGTTCCAAGTACCTACCTGGGAATAGCATTCATGATTGCGACCAACACTGACACACTAGGAGTATCCCCATGAAGCCAAAGGAATAGACAATACATGCCCAGTGCATTTAGAAATTACACAGTTGCGTTCAACCAATGCAACCAGAGCTCAGATCTACGCAGCTCCTGATCTTCCAGAGTGCTTGTCAAAGCTTCATAGCCTCTGTAGATAAAGGAAGACACAGCATTTCACTTACATAGCCGAAAGCTAGAACTGCAAGGCCAAGACTGATGATCTAATGCTCTGGTTCCAAAGATGCTGGAGTTAGTGGCATCAAGCGATGCCCTCTTAGCAGTTTGAGCTGAAAAGCCACCGCTCTTTATCGAACTTATGCAACGATTCATTGCCACTACATAAAAAGGTGAGAAAGAAACTCTCAGTGTGTCCTATTTCTTCTAGATTGCTTCAATGATGACGATAAATGCCAAACGCTTTCATGTTGTCTGCCAGACCTATATCCATGTCTTCTCCGCATATATATGATGATCTTCTGTGCTCAAATATCATGCCCATCTTTATATCTTCAATAAACAAATTCGACATATCGTAACAGTCTAAAGGTATCCCTGTGAAATCCAATGTGACAATTCCGTATTCGGCCTGGATGCAAATTCTATGCAAAACATGCAATATCATTTCTCTGATCAAATGGTCTCCTCAACCTTCAGTATCCGTACCTGCCCGTTGCATAACTGATCATGGGGTTAAGGTAAGGCGAACACAATCAATGGTTCACCGTTGCCCGAACCCTGGTAGACTCAGGGGCTGGTCGGTGTAGGCGGTGTCATACTCGTGGGATGCGAAAAGGTGAGTCGTGATCGTCGTCAGAGTGACCCCTAGTCGCCCTCTCGTCCTCGTAATGTCATTAATGTTCATGCCTATGCGGGCCGGGGTAGCATGATGGCTGTCGCAGCTCATGTGGTGCGTGGCTTGCAGGGTCTAGCGCTCTAGCTGGAGCTTGAGCCCATCTCCATAATTTCGATGGCCCAATAGGGCAATTCCCTTGCGAGATGCTGGTGCGCGACAAGTTCATCCTCACTGGAGTCTGGCTCCTCAAGCTCCTCGATCCGCGCAGGGGGCGGATCATGGAATAATAAGCTGGTGCGATGCATCTTTCTCCGCATACGGCGTGCGCTGGAGCCGACCTCGTTTGCGTCGAGCCCTTCGCCCTCATCCTCCGAGTCGCTGAGCTCGCTGTGTGTCCGTTTGCCAAAGCTGCTACCCATGCTCATACGTCGGAATTTCTTGATTTGCTCGCGGCGCTTCAAGAATTGCGCTTCCTCGTCAAGTTCGCCCTCGCCCTCGGGACTTTGCTCGTTATCTGATGTTTCGTTGCTGCAAGTGAGATTCCTAAAATCCTTGACCATAGTCTTGTGGGCTTTCCTGCTTCGTGACCTTGAGCGACTGCGATTGGATTCAATCTCGGTAGGTTGTAGAACATCGAGTCCGTCGCAATCGCTATCCATAGGGTCAATATCCTCGACAGTGAAATTACAAGCAACTGTAGCCGTAGCCGTTGAAGTAACAGTAATGTGAGACGTCTCAGCTTCGTCTGTTGCGCCGGATCTGTCGGATTCTGAGCCTGAGTCAGATTCTGAAGTGTCTGAATCACTAGAGCTGTCGGTGTCATCGTCGCCAAGCTCCATAGCAGAGTCGTCAATTGGTGAGGAGACGGCTGGGCCAGTAGCATTCCCCATGCTCCGTATGCTGGGACTTGCCGAACCTTCTTCATCCTCATCTTCACTGCTGCTGTCCTCATCACTGGTGTCGTCGGCCATGCCGGATGAGGAAGACGAGCGAGGGCTTAACTGATGAGGGCCAACTGAAGGCTGATAGCTGAATTGGTGTCCATCGCCAGTTGGCTTGATGTTAGGATCCGAATCCAAGGACTGAAAATAATCATGAAAGTCAGGTTGGCGCCGAGGTTTTAGACTGGTCTTGCGTAGGAATGGCGGCGATGTGGTGGGGGTTTCTGGTGGCGAGTTGGGGTCGGCGGTGAGAGGTTGATTCTGGACTTCTTGTACTTGGGCTCGAAGTTGAGCGACGTTGAGGTTTGGCGTCGCGGGCCGCCGCCGAAGGCTCTTTTTTGGCGGCATGGCTGATGTGGTGTATAGATCGGTAAACCTTAGAGTTGAGGTCTAATAAGAAACGTATATATGGTATGGGATAATAGAAATCCCAATTGCATCCAGGTGTTAACCTTTGATGGACAGACAGATAAGTCGTCTAACAAGCCTCGAGTCAAAGACTCGAGTAGGACCGTCAACGACAAGTAACTTGGGTCGATAAGGGTCTTGTCGATCGACGACAAGTATTGGATGTGTAGTCAAGTATGTAGTTTGGTTGACTATGATGTGGGGTAAACAAACGGATGGAGTCGAGCCGATCCGGAAGTAAAACGAGTAAGATATAATAGCAAGGTGAGGTGAGGTGAGATCAAGTGAGGGTGTAGTTGAGTGAGGCGGTTTAGTCTGGTTTGAGGTTGAGGTACCAGGCAAGAGAACAACAATGCGTCGCCTTGCCTTGGTACGAAGAGGGAAGAGAACAAGAAAAGACGGAAGACAAAAAGACGACAGGGAGAAAAAAAAATTGCAACCGTTGGCTACTGCAAGGCAAAGCAAATGCAGATGCAGTAGTAGCGGTAGCAATAGCGGTAGCGGTAGTGGTGCTGGCTGGGCTGGGCTGGGCTCAGTGCGTGCTGTATGAAGACGTGGGCGTGGGTGTGAGCGTGGGTGTTGACGTGGGTATAGTTATGCAATTGGATATACAGAGACTGGGCTGGGTTAGGTCAATACTACGCGGGGCTGCCAGTCGAGTCCCAGTCCAGTCAGTTGCCAGCAGAGCATAGACGATGCAAGGCAATGCACCCAAGTGGCCGAGGGTGGGAGTGAAGAGGGGAACGTAGATGGAGTCGATTGGGTGCCCCGGTCAAATAAGCCCAGTCAAGTCCAGGCTGTTTGTTTAATGATGCGGTGGGTGATTGGCGATAGAATTGGTTGGGCGGTTTATTCTTTCAGGCCCTTGATAACGTCTGGAGTGCTGTTTGACTTTCAAGAGAGCCAGCACTGACCTTGTAATTCAGGAGAGTCGCAAATCGGTAGTAAAGATAGAAGGTTCAAGGAAACAAAATAGAAGAAGCGGAGAAGATGACAAGACGGGGGACAAACGCACAAGCCAAGTCGAGTCAAGGCCGGGTCTTGCTTGGTTGGGGGGGGGGGGGGGGGTTGTCCCGTCAGGTCCAGTCAGTCAGGAAGGTCCTCGCTTGATTCAACTTTGGGCCTCAAGCCAGTCAATGGTATGTTGATGTTTGTGACGATCAATCGGTAGTGGAGAGACAATGGCAGATATCAATGGATGAGTCTGCTATGAGCAATAAACAGTAGCGATAGTCAGGGAGTCAGGACCCAGAGGAGAAACCTCCAACACGGAGAGGATGATATGCGACTTGTGTTTGGGGTCATGATAAGTCTTTCTCCAAAGACAGGCGATAGAGTCGTCCTAGAAAGGGGACAGGGACCTGGAGAGATATTCCTTCAAGATATCTCTGTCAGTCCACTTATCGTAATATCGTAGTGCCTCGTAGTAAGGTATATCGCTACTGCTAAGACCCAATGTCTGTGCAGTACGGAGAAGGAAGAATCTCGTCGTCGAGATTAATAAGGTTGGAGATGATTATCAATACCGTTTGTAGTTCTTTTGTCATTCACCTGAGAGAATCCAAGTGAAGATGACAAAAAAGGAAGAAAAGAAGGGAAAAGAGAAGAAGGAAAACAAAAAGTGTGAGAAGAGGAGGGGAAGGTGCAAGATAAAAAATAAAAATTAAAAATTAAAAAAAAAGTAAAGAGCACCTCAGATGCAATGCAAGTGAGATGCGGATGGCGAGCACCGACCGGAGTCAGTGGACGGAGGGGGTACCTTTACTGTAGAGAAACGACGGATCTTTGATAGGCTCCACGGTCCTTGGTGATGAACAGGTGAAATGCACAACAGATTGAAAAGACGATGAGCTATGTAGGTCACTGTATGTAACTACCGTAATGGTACCAGCCTGGTACGGGATGGTACGGCGATGATCAAGTCTGTAGCAGCAGCAGCAGCGGCGGCACTGTAAGTCAAAAAGTTAGAGGCCGATCAACGATGATGCCATTGATCAAATGACGATGGATGACAGACAGACAGGCAGAGAAGACAATCAGTCAGGCCAGACCAGTGGATAGATAAGAGAAGCCTAACAACAAGGAATGTCCTTGCATCTGAGCCTCAGCCGCGCTTCTAGTTCAAAGAATCTAGTCTAGCGCAGAGAGTTTCTGTTGCTCGGCTCTCTTTAGGAGCGAAGCGGCCTTTTTCGTCTTCGTGCGGAGGAGGAGAGTGGATGGGCGATCAACTTGGACTGCCGGGGCCGGGGCCGGGTTCGGATCGGGTCTGTAAAACCACCACAAAAAGGAGGAGGTTGGGCCGTAGATAGTTAATGTCTCAGTGGATGAGGCCTAAGAGGTTCAACTAAGACTCTTTTCTGGTTCCACAGACTTGGTCTTGGTTCTCAGACCTGGATAAAGAGGCTCCGGGTGAATTGAGGGCTGACAGGTCTAGATCGAGACAGATCGGACGGTTTCGTTGTCACGCAGGCAGGTCTTGTCTTGATACAGGTTTATGCAGTCACCTCTTTTTTTCTTTACACTGAAGCTGACTGACTGAATAGGTACCTATCCAGATGGGGGTCCAAAGCGGATGGGATGTATAAATAAAAGTAATCAATGTGAAATCAACAAGAAGAGACTCGACACTTGTATGATAATGGATATCAGACTTGGCATAGAGGAGTCTATGCCCATGGTTAGTTATCTGTTGTTTTACTCTTGGGCATTGCCTTTATATCAATGCCAATAACCCCAACCTGAGCCAGTCTTGGCTCTCATTATAGACTGTGATACAATGCGAATCCTCGGACATGGAACGGCCCGCTCTGTCCATTCCACCCACGTCTTGAAAGATTCATGTGAAAACAGGGAGTCAAGTCTCACCGAGCCCATTCTAACCCAGCCCTGCACTAGCGTCGGGTCTCTGCCAACACAGAAAACAACCTTGAAATGGAAGTTGAATGGAAAGGCCCTTGGTCAAGTGGAAACATCTAAAAAAGAACCCTTGCACGATCGAATGGATCCCACAAATTTCGAGACCTCGAGTGAAAAGCAAAATAATCACTCAACGCAGTGCCCAAACACGACTTCTTCTAAGCGCCGTCGTGGACCAACCCATTTTATCAGATCCATACGAGGGGGCATCACCGACATCCATGATTTGGGCACCAATGCTCGAGGTAGGGTCCAGTCTTTGTGAGTTTTCCCCCCTCTCTCTGTCTTTCTCTCCATCCACAGGGAATCGACAAGGGCATTGTTTGTGTTAGTCGATGGGAGCCACTGTTGTGACTTTTGACACGTTGGTATGACTCTTAAATTCTGGAGACTGTGCTACATACTTAAGTTAGTACCTCACTTATTGTGCGCGGTAATTATTTGTCTGTCGATAAAAGATGCAGTAATATCCAAACGGTCAGACTTTGATTGATTCATTCAGCCTCGACGAGGGCTTGTCTGGCCTCGTAATGCAATGCATGAGTTGTCAAACATCAAACGAATAAGACACTCGGTGAGATGCAAAGCAACGCACAACAAAAGAGAGAAAACACATGATACGTTACAGGCTTGAAATCGAGGTACAGACAGTACTTGAAGGATCATGAGGGTACTGATGATACCCATTGTTCGGTACCGAGACGCAGACGCTGTTCAACGGCCCGTCATCGTCATCACGCATTTGCGTATTCCGCTTCTGCGAGGAATTGAGTCGTCTGTCCTGCAGAGTCTGACGAAAACGGGTTTTTGTCGCGCGTGCCTATCGCGAAGGCACACGTCTGATGGCATCATCGTGTAGCATTGGGGGAGCTGCATCGCACAAACGGGCTAAACTTTCGCTTATCGTTTTGGCATTTCTAGCTGAAGTCGATGAGTCTAGTCAAGATGAGCATCGTGTCATTTGTGTGGCTCGTGCTGAGAGTGTTAATCCAACTGTCTCTCAGTCTGATGATGCGGAGTGAGTGGCGTGAATGTTCAACAGACAGAATGGTATGAGCAAACCGGTCAGATACACCGTGTTGTAAAACACACACAATGATAAAGACTGAAACTGTCTAGAGCACACGATATCGCTATAGTGTAACTCTAAATCTGGATCATGACTGAGGCGTAGAATGAATGACATCCATCAACCGTTTCCCATCCCGGATCTGAGCGGAGACAGACACGGGCTGCCCCGCTTCCCCGTCCCAGCGCCCGGAGCCGCTGAAACTCAAATCATCAATCCATTGGCCCGTAATTTTAAGTCAAACAAACAAACCATTTCCTTGCACAACAAACACCATGGTAAGTAAAAGAACACCAGCTTGTCACTCACACGGCCATTTCGATTAACATGCACTCCTTTTGATAGGCTCTAGATCCAAACCCGCAAGGGCGCAAGCGCGGTAGGCCTGCAAACGCGTCCAAACAAGCCCCTAGCGCGTCGCAAGATCGACCAGACGAGTATGAAGCCGATGTCGAAGAAGCTGCGCGTCCGAAACAACGAGGACGACCAAAGAAAAAAGCGCAAGAAGATGCGCCCGGGGAAGAAGTAGCGCAGGCGGAGAAACCCAAAAAGAAGCGTGGTCGACCTTCACCGGAAGATAGGAATGCGGAAAAGTCGACAGAAAATGCACCGCAACCGAAACGAAAACGCGGCCGCCCTTCACTAGAGAGAAATCAGGATGCTCAAGAAGCTGATCCAGAAACGGTAGAAGAGGCGGTCCAACCAAAGAGGAAGCGTGCACGCCCATCTCTCGAAAAGAATCAGGATGAGGAGCCTAAGCAGGAAACAGAAGATGCTGGAAAGCAAAAACGAAAGAAGAAGTCGAAGGAGACACAGATTGAAGAGCCAGAGGAGCAGCCAGAGGAGCAGCCCCAACCGCGAAAAAAGGGCCGCAAGGCAGCTCAACAACCTGAGCCGGAGGCAGAACAAGCACCAGCACCCCGAAAGAGACAGCGTCATGAAATCAAAGAGTCCGGGCCTGAACCTGTATCTGAACAAGAGGCGCAACCACGACGAAGCCCACGGAATTCTTTGCGCGATCTTGGCGAAGATGCCAATAACAAGGGCAGCAAAGCCGAAAGGTCCAAAAAGAAGAAGGATCGTGTATCACAGGAAAATGCAGAAGATGAACAACTCGAAGATGCTCCCAAGAAGCGTGGTCGCCCAAAAGGGGGAAGACCATCGGCTGAGACCGCGGATGAACCACAAGAAGAGCCTCAAGAGACGAATAAGAAGAAACGTCGTGGCAAGGAGAAAGACGATGCACCCTCTGACTCAGACGAATCTCTCGCCTCCCCGCCAAAGCCATACATCCACATTGCTTCCTTTAAACGCACAATCCGCTCCTCCAAAGTTGCGGCAGACTGGACTGGTCTATCGGGCGCATCACTTCCCACTACTAAATCCATCCTCAAACTCGCCCAACAACCTATCCTGCAACGCATGGCCCCGACGAACAACCGACGCACCCATGCCTCTGCAGCATTACATCTCGTCTACCGCCGCATGGAACGTAAACTCGCCCGTGGTCTACCCTTCCCCCCTGGGAATCCATCATCAAAGACTACAAAACGGCGCCTGGATGCTGATGGGGGTCGTGCACTGGAGCTTGATTTTGAGGCGGTGCTCGATGGGAAGGCGGCGTTGGAGAGACAGCTTGTGCCTGGGATGCATGCAGTTGAGCTACTGAAGGCGGAGAAGGAGAGGATGGAGAGAGAGCTTGAGAGGGATTATGAAAAACTGAGGAACTTGGAGGCAAATGCGAGGGCACAAACAAGAGAGCGGAAGGATTTGTTCCGAAAAGCACATGTTCTCGCACCGACATCAAGGCCAGCCAGCAAGGATCAAGATACAACTTTTGTTACTGATACCAAAGATCAGGAAAGTCTCAAGGTAAGTTTGTTCCGTGGCATTAGCTTACGTCCGGAGAACTCACAAAAGCAGGACATTGTCAATACACCTCTTGAGCCTATAGCCCTGCAACTAGCAGACCACGTCGAAAGTATCCGTGGTAACCTCCAACAGGCTGATGGGCTCACACCACAATTGAGTCGGACAAAAGCTGCTTTACAGGATGTGTTGCAGCGGTACCTAGATGAAGTAACTTACGAGCAGGTTGTCCTTGGATAAGTGCTCTGTGAAAGATATGAGATGATGAAATAAGCTACTTGGGCTATGCATGAATGGATGAGCGAGGCGTTGGATTACGGTTTGGATGGGTTTGCATAAACGCATGGCCTCAGCTGAGCGCCAGGGTGCAGGTACAGATAACATCCAGAAATGAATTTTTTCAAAGCCATCGAGGGGCATTGCGCGTTCATATTTATTGCTTATGCTGTCTCATATCTACACAACTACATCTGCAGCAGGAGGGATATGTGGTATAAAAAGCAAGATGTGCATGTGTATAAGACTCAAATGAGACAAGAAGCGGTCTATGGAACCGTCATTCCTGATAAGCATAACCCAAGTCTATCTATCTACAAGCGCTTCCATAAACCAACCCCAACCGTGCTACAGTCAAAAGGGAACAAGACCAAGTAACCCGAGGGTATTTGTTGAGTGGACCAGATAAGACGAAAGTTCATGATTCTCATTGAATTGATTTTGAAGAAAGAAGCAGACAAAAAAAAAAAAAAAAAAGGTAAATTGTCATACATCCAGGCGAGTAGTTGACCTATACAAAGATGTTCCCCCTTCCACTAGATGCCTAACCAAGAAGTGACCAAATGGTGAGTAATGTACAGATGAGACTTCATATACATATGAGTTGTCTCAAGACATCTATCGGAGACGGCGAGAGAAGCCAGTGGGCTTAGCGTAGCCACCAGTGGCAGTGTTGTTGACGGGGTAAGGGACAACGGTGACAGTAGCCTCGAGGGTAGTGGTGGTGTCGCAGAACTCATCCTCGTCATCGTCGTCCTCAGAGTCATCATCCTCAGAGTCATCACCATGAACAGCCTTGTCGGTGACGGTAGCATCATCAGAGCTGCCGGTCTTGCTGGCCTCAGGGACAACAGTGACATAGACAGTGGAAGCAGGGGCGGTGACAGTGACAGTCTCGGCAACACACTCGCCGTTACCATTACCGGAGCCGGAGCCACCATTGTTGGACCCGTTGCCGGAGCCGTTGCTAGTGCCCTTGGAGCCCTCCTCCTCACTCTTGCCGGTGCTGTAGCCGTTGTCACCGCCGGAAGCGGGATTGGTCTCACCGACGCGCTCAATGGTCTTGGTGACGGTGCCAGTCTTGGTCTTGGTGGTGGTAGTGGTGGTATCATCCTCGGGGGTACCGTTACCCTTGGAGCCGTCATCGGTGACCTGAGGGCCAGCAGGGACGGTGATGGTGGTCTGGAGAGTCTTGTGGATGGTGGTAGTGATGGTCTCGTCACCCTGGGTAAGAGTGACAACCTGCTCAGTGGTGTAGTCGGAAACGACGGTCTTGTCGCCCTCCTTAGGGGGAGGATAAGCACCGCCAGTGGTCATGGGGACGGAAGCGGTGTAAGGGGCAGTAAGGGTCTTGCCAGTAACACCACCGGTCTCAGCATCGTGAAGGACGGAAGTGTAGATAGAGCTGGCGTCAGCGACGGGGCAGACAACCTCAGTGAGGATAACGGTGTTAGTCTCAACGTAGGTGACCTTGTCGGACTCGGGGAGCTGAGCAATGGCAGTGTGATCACGAGCAGGGCAGTTGGTGACAGTAGGAGCGCAGCTGGTGATGGTCTCGACGACAGTGGTCTTGACGGTCAAAGTGGTCTGGGTGTCGGTGCCGTTGTCGCGGCGGTAGTGGGCGTGGTGGGGGAAGTTGTAGGCGTTGGCCACGGCGGCAAGCATGCCGATGGAAGCGACGACGGACTTCATTTTGAAGATAGAGGTGGTTTGGATGTGATTTGGTTAAGTGGTTTGATTTTGCGGTAGCTTCAAATTTGTCTATGACAACGGTTTGCGATGCGATTCAAATGGCCGTAGAAGTCAATTCCACAGTCGGGCAGCGAGCAAGACACAGTTTTGCTTCACTAAAAGAAAGGATAGAGTTGGAACGTGAGAAACGCTGGTTGCTGTAACGCTGGAAGGATCGTAATGGCAGAAGCCGGAAATGAATGGAAAGTCACGATAGAGACTGAACGAGTGTGGTGGTTGTGATAGACAAGACTGAGAAGCCGGATCTGAGGTGAGGCAGGAAGCGTTAGATATTAAGAGAAACTAGAGTCGGGGGCGTAGTACCAACTGGGCTGGAACGCCTCTTTTTAGCTCAATGTCTCTTGCAGGGGAGCAGGCTGCAACCACAAAACGCCGGACTGCCAAGATGCTTTGAGCATGGGTGGTGTTGTGGTCCACCAGGAGGCCCCTTGGATTAAGAGAGGGCCAGGGTCTGCATCTCGAGTTTGGGCCTTGATCAGAATGAGAGGGAGATGTACCCACTCGGGCACGTTCCCTCTAGCGACTGGTGAGCCATCTTCGGGTCTCCGCAGCTGAAGGAGATGTGATTATCGCGAAGGATCATCGAAAGCGAATGGCACGCATGCGTACCATACCGTATAGTTGAACGATAGGAGTAGCGACAGACTAGCTAGGCGACGAGCCAGTGCCAGGGCTAGGACCATGCACCTGAGCTAGAGAGGCTTATTCATAGTAACCTTTCGTTATGAGCGTATCCTTTCATCTTGCTTTGGCGGGTTGGTCGGTTGCTGCGGCGTTGACGTTGTTGAGATGAACATGGATGTGATTTGATTGGAGATGATGGAAGAGTCAAGACCAACCGTTGGAGAAGGTTGAGGTTCAGATGTCGGTGGGGCGTTCTGGCTCTTGCCTCAAAAGGAATGGTTCAGGGGCGCGGTAGGCTTCTCGGGCCAGGGTCCACGGGGTGTCTGACTAGGGGGGTTTGGGGCTAAGGAAGCGCTTTTTGGTGAGCGAGCACCCTGTAATTTAGCGATATTATTCCAATTCAATTGAACCTTGGTCGGCTTTGATGATTGTTCATGCTATATCTGAGCATGATCATGGGTGTTCTCATAGTGTTGGACGGCAATTACTTGAGACACTTGTTGACTCTTGACTCTGGCTGATACATAACACAAAAGGTTATGTTTCACTCTCCTGCATTGTCCATCTTTTATTCTCTCCCTTAGTCAGATCGAATAGCGCCACCACGTCACGTTATGCAGGTACCGTGCAGAACCTGAGACGCCACGCGGGCCAATTAAACCTCCAGACTCTTAATCACCGCCATCCCGAGATTTCGTTGTTCTGGCGCCCGCCACATTTTGGTCTGGGGCGGCGAATGAGAAATAGCCACAATCATCGTCAAGTGATGAATGTTTCGAGGAGCGCCAGCTACTAGTTCTCTATCTGTACACATGTTGCACAGCATAGACAACAGCGCTTAAATCAGGCGAGGCTGCTTATTTACCTAGAGTCTGTGGCCTGCTGCTGTGCACATTTACCCCTATGTATGTCCTGCTCGTCAGCGAGGTAATTTCAGCCTTGTGCGCTGTAAACGCCAGAACCTGCAATATGCCGCCGTGCGTGCCTGTCTAGACCACTAGAAATGTCCGACGGGATCGACAAACCTGGCACGCAGGATTAGTGCAACTCTGACAACTCAAACTCAAGCCATAACCGGACCCCAGAGATTCCCGAGGCTTTGAAGCAATATCCAGGTCATCCTGACGATGTCTTGCTACTCCAAGGAGGTCCATCGTCAAGGAAACGAAGAGCCTAGAACCCAAAAGTCAAACATTTTTCTCTCATGTCGAGACTGTCCCTGGCAAGCTGAGAAGTCGTTAGAAAAAAAGAAAGAAAAAAGTCCCAAAACAAGTCCCTTGCATGCTTGACCGCGATTTGGCAGAGTCAGACAAAGCCCACTCTCTTATGCAGGCTTCCACCAAAAAAGATTCTTTTCTTCCCTGCCAAGCATCTCCTCGGATCTAGAATGACTCAGATCCTGGGTCTCAACTTTCGACCTTTTTCTGTTCTTCTCTGATTAGAGACCACGGCTGTGACGAGTGATCCGGGACTGGTAGCTAAGCCTCATCGGCATACGGCAGTCAATGAACTACAGTTCCTACACTAACCTAAGCTCTAATAATAATAGTAGATTCGCACAGAAGATTGGTCGAGTCGTACAGAGAGGCACATGGGTAGATCGTAACTGGAAATGACCCTCAATTGCCGATCCTCCGGAATAGAATCAGCCAGCCAGACTGGTCACTGAACGGTGTTGGTTACCCAATCTGGCAATTAGATTCTTGTTACTCCGTATGCTTTCTATGTAACAGGCTCTGGCAGCGTTGATCTAGGTTTTGCTCGCTTGGATGAGGCAATTTTGCATCAATATGCAGGTACCGATCCGCAGATTGTCGTCTCCATCTTCTCAGTCTCCATCTCCAATATCAGTCATCATCTATAGGTAGATCAAGATTCCCAAGTTGCACATATTTTACGAGGAATATGTCCCATACTCCGTAGAAGACTTCAGAAAAGCCACGTCCCTTCGTATATGTTTCACTTCTCAGCCGCCTCCGGGCAACCCGTCCCCCGATGCCATCCCTGTCGTTTCATCAAACCCCCTTGGTCCCTGTCTCGTCTCGTCGCAGAACAACAAGTTGCCAACTTTGTTTCCCCACTCGTAAATTACCTCTTCCAAGTTCCGCGGTTCCAACGGCTTGTCATCTCGATAATGTCGTCGTCGTCGTCGTCGTCGTCTTCATATATCAAAAACATCCCACGCAAGGGTTTAAAATTCTAGCAACACTTTTTTACTCCTTTTCTAGATTTTTACGAGAATACTTATTATTCGGCTCATTTTAAACATTCAAGCCGCGCAATCGCTCATCTCATATCGTCTCGTCTCGGCAATCATTCATGCCTCATAGGCAGACTTGGCCTTGGCGGGCGGTTCTACTGTTGACCAAAGTCCCGACTTATGCTTGATACATGCGAAATAGATTGCCGGGATATGCTGACTGCGAATCTCATCTCATCTTCAAGGTACGGAGTACAGTCACATATGATCAAGCATGAGGCTCGCGCCGAGTAACTTTAAGCCATGTCAATTCTAGCCCTGCCGTCAGCTGCAGTTGGCTGCATCGCCAGGGAACCTCAAATCCTACATGGTGTCACTATCCACAACTCAAATGCGCTGCGCCCTGTTGTGATTTCCGATCAGGTAGACACCGAGATTGCCAATCATTTACCGGACTCGGGTAGCGTGGGAGTGACCTGGATATACCCTCGATCTCTTGGGCGCACCCATTCATCCCGTCCTTCATTCCACCTCCTCAATTCGTGGCCGAGGCTTCCCAGCTGTGTCCACCAAAGTTCCGCTGGGGTTGATATGGAGGCCCGCCAGTCGCGTCAGTCCTGGACTACTTGTTGACTCTTGCGGCGGGAGGATGCTTGCCATTTGCCAGTTCTCGAGGCTTTCAACCACGTCCTTTGCATGCTGTTGGACCAGTCCATCGTTGTCCGTTTGAGCCACATATTGCAGTGTCCTCACAATATCCTCTCGACTCTCGTCAGTCAGACCAAAGCCAAGTTTCCTACCAGACTCCTTAGCAGCGTCGAGAGCCCTCACAAAACTTAACACGTTCAGGATGGCAGCTCTTCGTAGAATTGCCGTCTCCATCTCTCGTTCCATTGCTAGGATATTGATGCAGAGGTCAACGCTACCAGATACGAGCGTTGGCCCAATCCCTCCTATGTTCGTTTCAATAGCAGCGCCAAAGATTGACAAGGCAGAAGTTCGTATCCGAACATCTTCTGCGCCTCTTTTACTTTCCCATCCATGAAGGATTTGAGCCAAGATGTCATTCCTAGCCCTCTCTTCTTCTGTCACTTCTTCTTCATCCAAGTCCATGTCATCATCCTCATCCTCCTTTTTCTTCTTCAGTTTTCTGAGCTTCTCATCACGAGCTTGTTTAGCCATGGTTTTGGCTCGATATCCACGACGTCCAGCGATAGACAGCAAGGTCTCGCTAACTTGACGTGCAACATCACCGATGAAGGTTTCCCCTAGTCGCTGGATCACTTGCAATAAAGCTTCTCCAAACCGCAGCCGAACATCCGTCGTAGACTTTTCCTGTGGGTCTAAATAGTGGTCTAGAAGCTCTTGAACTGCCGATTTAGGATGTTTGTTGGCCAGCTGAGTATAAACTTTGATGACTCGAAGGTTTATGTAGTCGTCGTTGTTCTCGAGTAGGGTCGACAAAAGCACGGCAACTGCAGGGATGTCGAGGATTGGGCTGTCTTTAAGTATCAGACCAGAAAGCAGGTTCAACCCTTCAGACACGATGGGTGCTGGATTGTCTTCGCCCCCGGTGACATATTCCATGGCCAGTTTATATGTCCTCTGATCTTCAATCTGCCGGGTGCTGGGGGCCGAGGCAGAGACATCATCCTGCTCCATTTCGTCTCGATACTTGAGAAGCAGCGCTAGGTTCCTTGCTGTAGGTGACAATTGTGGCCTGTCTTCATTGCTCAATCGTTCCAGTGAACTCTCTACAATTTTGAGCTCTTCTGGTTTAATGTGGGATTTCTGGAATGTCGGCGCAGTGATGACCAGATTCAGTAAGCTTAGTACCACAGCGAGTAGGTCATCTGCTAGCTTTGACTTAGTATCTGCAGCAAGAACTTCGCATGCCAACTCTAGTAGCTGATCAAACTGGCTCACGAGCTTTTCTGGAGCCTTGTCCATCAGCTTTTGTAGAATAGTGACCTCGAAAAGATTTTGCAGAGGTGAATCTGCCTTTTCATCCTTAGGACGCAGATCAATTTTGATCTCGTCATTTGTTTTTTCTGCTGTTTCAATCCAGCGCTTTAGGAGGCTCAAGAAGATGGATGATACCTCTGTAACCGAGCACGATGAGGCTATGAACTCAACCAGCTTGGCTGCTTTGCCTTCGAGTTCGTTCCAGTTCAGCTCAATGCCTGAGGTTGAATCAAGTCCACGAGGTTCTGTGATCTCAATGTCGCCTTTACCTTTGAGTCGATACTCCCAAGGGCTTTTAATTCCTTCTGTGGCGCCTCTGCAGAGGAGGTTTCGAACGAATGGTCTGACACTTTCGGAATTACCGAATATCCTCAGATAGGCCTGCAGCAGTGTCCTCGCAGGCTTGACGAAGTTCTCTTCGGTACTAGGTGGTGGGTTTTGCCACGAGGCGAGAGCCCATATCTGTACTAATACTAGCCTAAGGAGACGTCGGCATAGCCCGGGTGAAGAATTGGATATCACCAGAGTCATGAGACGCTGTAGCGAGGTTTTGAGAGACTGAGAGGTGATGAGAACACGATCACGGCTAAAATCGACAATTCCCTCGTTTTCTTGCTTAATAGCAGTGGAATCAGGGTTGCCCATCGATCGTAAGGTTGGGTTTATATCCTGGACTAGAGGCTGAACAAATGCATTCCAACCGGGAGATCCTAACTCTGAGCTTAGTCTTGCTTATAGAGATTGTCTGTTGTTACTCACCTGGTGCACCATATTGCTTGTTCCCCAATACGCCATAGCCTACGATCTGAGAAGCGGTTTTCGCGAGTTCAGGACCAGCAGTTCCATCGATGAGCTCAAATAGCTGTCCTGAGATGCCCTCGAACCACGCTTCCGCTGTCGTACTGGTCGGAACTGATGAGAGGAGTTTCGTTGCAACGGCGACACCTTCATGTGTTATGCTAGCTCCTTGCTTTTGTGGTCCAGCTTTTGCGTCTTGGGTTCTACCAACATTACTAGGGTGTACTGAGAAGACGAATTCCATGGTTCCACGGACGCCAGTTGGGCGTAGAGGGAGGAGGGTGAGGGTCTGGACTAGAGGATCCCTTAACCATTGTGGGAGAACTGACGGCTTAATGAGTGTATTTAGAGCAGGCAGAAGTTTCCAGACTGGTGTTCTTGTAGTTTGTTAGTGCCCTGATATTGAAACAAGTAGTTTCGTAATAGAGTTGGAGCTCACCTTTCGATGAGTTTGTCGAATGCTGGGAGGCCCGATTCCCGAGTGCTGGCATCATTTGTTGGATCAAAAGCTTTTTTACCAGCTTCAACTATCTCCTCAAGTATTTTCGGGTGTGCAGCAGTAGAAGATGAAGAGCTTGCCATGCTGCGTTAAAAATTAATAACGAGCTTCAAAAACTTGCGTGGGTAGGTGAGGTATGTATGTTGGAAACAAGAAAAAGTGAATTGCTATAGGGTGTTTGTCATCATGATCCAAGAGCTCCAGCCTTCATGTGCGCCCCACACTGTATGCACTGTGAAGAGGCTGGAGCCATCACGTGCAGGCGCGTTTGCAGTGGAGGCCCACATATCTCATCGCGTCTATGTCTCAGTGTGTTGAACTCGACTTTCTCAGTCAACAACCACTTCATGACGCTGTTCAGTTTCTCGGATTCTCTACTGGAGACGCGACACCCGCCAAAAGATATGATTCATACGGATCAGCTTTCCGAGGCTCCCGACGCGGTCAAGACGAGTTCCTTCACTACTATCAACACGCGCGACGCCTCCCCCACAGTCCTCCGGTCCTCGTTTCTCGCAAGGGATCCTATTGTAGGCACCCGTATCATTTGGTTACCCTCACATATGCCGCTCTCGAGCCTGTAACAGGACGTCGTGAATGCCGCAGCCGGATTATGGTGGGTAGCGCGTCCTGTGTAGGATGTACCAAGCGGGCAGGTGAACGAGGTTCGGAACTTAACCCTAAGAAGATATCTGGTTATCAAGTTTTGCGCTCTTGTCGCCCAAGTCGTCTTTTATGCCGGTGAAGCACCAGCTGTCATGATGCCCGCTGAAAAGTTGGATGATTGACTCATGGCGCTACTGCCGACGGACAGGCGAGGAGGGCAGTCCAGTCACCATTTGGTGCGCGAGAGGATCGGTGCCATGAGTCGTTTGGTAAGAGCCTCTGGTCCGAGGACGCTCGTCAGCCCTTTCCGCTGGAACCAGCACATTGGTCAAGAGTAGACCGTCTAGTCGTTGTGATTAGCTCTGGGTTTTGGGGATGGAACTAGTCTGACCACTTGTTCATATTGCTAGCCTGCTCATTGCGCACAAGCAGCTGAGAAGTGGAGCTTCGGTTTGGCCTTCAAACAGCCAGTCACTGAATTTCATTCATGTCCCGAGTTTTCGCTTGCCGGAACCGCCAGTTAGGGTAATTCCATCTGGTGCAGTGGGCAACTCGTGGAAACACACAGAAATCCAGCGACTGACATATCTTGCCAATCGTATAGCTCCCGGTCCTTCACAGCTGCTCGTGGCATGGTGTGTTGCTGCACTACATATCTCCTAACCCGTTCGCACACTGGACCACACCACAGCACTTGCTACCGGTGTGTGACGCTCCGCGTCTGGTCTGACCAAGCGCATTAACCTCCAGCCATGGGTCACAATCCCTTGGTCATGATGGGCGCCAGCAAGCCTGCAAGGATCAGAAGGTCTGAACAGGTCCCTCAGATCCGCCGAAAGGTTGAACTGAGATGAAAGGGTGGTTTTTATGGATGTCTTTTGTCCACCCGTCAAAGCCCTCCATACCTCTCGCTGGCGAGAAATTTGGAGAGGAATCAAAAACTAGTCCTAGTTGGCAGCGCGAATCATACAGAAGGAGCTCTCTCGTCAGTGTCGGTGGGTTTTCAGACTGCGTTCTGCCATGGCAACCTTTTGGTGGAGTCGTGTTTACGAAGGTACTGGGGTCATTATGGGATCGTCAGCTCACGACACAGTCTTCACCTTTGCAATGGCCGTTGTTGCAGGAGGATACTTGCGGTTGGTGTTGGAAGCATCACCGGGACCCATCTCGAGTTGGAGTCAAAGTTTCGTGCTTGTCTGGTGCTGTGAAAGACCCTTTCGTCAAGTTGAATTTCACGACTCTGGCCGCACTGTTGAGGCTGGGTTGTATTGTTGGATCTAGGACAGGCCTTGTTGGGTAGGGTAGTCCTGGCTGTTCTCTCGCCTGAAAATGGTGTGGAGGACAGCCCCCCGCGGTGAGGGGATAAGTCTACCCATTCTTTCTGTTGATTGGACAAGTGCTAATATTCAGACAGGACCAGAGCAATCTAGATACACTAGTTGCCATGTTTGGACAAGTCTTTCAGGTAAGTTCAAGATCTAAAGTCAATCGTTGTGTGGGGAAGTTGGAAGATCCCGCCTAGATCGGCATTCGGATCCGACGGATCGGAGAATTAGTGTCGTGATGTCATGAATGCCAAGATTTGCCAACGTCCGCGTTTCTTCGGCAGCAAATCAGAACTAATAAAACACTCGTCGTAAACTTTATGCATCTGTAACAAATGATCTGCGACAGATTTGGAGTGTGTGGGTTGCTCTAAGAAGCTTGCTTCCATCCTGGTGGTGTTACACGAGTGCTGACAAGGAAATGAGGAAGGAAAAAAGACACATCAACTGGTGCTTCTTTGCAAGAAGATGCCATTGTAAACATCGTAAAAACTCTAAAGAACTATAAAATAATAGACTTGACTCGCATCGTGTTTATCAACTTGTCCAAGAAATGTAAATAAATTTATAAGTATTATAACGAGAAGGACCAAGTTTGTCTAGTTCTATGTTTTTCTTGCTTGCTGAGCCAGCCAATAGGAAATATCCGATGACTGAGATACCTGGTTGCTGATGATGTCACATAATGCAGGAACCTGCTCCCCATGTCTGAGCTGATGATAGGTACTAACCAACTAAACAAAAACAAGATTGCCCCTGCTACCTAAGCTTACCAGGTCCGCTTACTCCTCATAAATTATTCCCTCCCTTCACTTGTTCTCTGGTGTCTTGGCTCTCTGTTCTCACGCTACTCTTCGAAAGCCAAGACTTCAAGACATATCCATCATGGTGAAAGCAGCATTCTTGGGCTTACTGCCCGCCGTTATGGCCATCCCAGCAGCCGCTCCCGGTCCCGCACCAACGGTTTATCGTAGAGAGGCAATTCCAGTTCCAGCTGCTCAGCCTACGCACATTATGGACCACGAGCGACGTGATATCATTGGCGATGTGGAGACTTATGTCGGAAGTCTAGTTAGTGGTGTTGAGACAAAGATCAAGGGATGGGTCAATTCAGGCATTCTCGACTTTCCAACTGGTTTCCCTACAGGCGATGCTGTTAAGAAGTCAGCAGGTGTCGACGACGATGATTTGAAAGCCGAGCCAACACAGGTTCTAAATATTCCGTAAGTAGCCTCATTCACTACGAGAACCACCCTAACTAGGGGACAGCCCATACGGCAATTGGACCAACAAGGGTTGGAACGTTCGAGTGCATGGCAATGTTTACAAGATCCCCAACCTGAGCCAGGAGAAAGTCGACGACCTCGCCAATGTCTTCCTCATCGACACGAGTGTTGACAAACTGTCTAAGTCTCAGCAAGCTCAGGCTCGAAATGTGACAAGGTCTATCTTTGTGGTGCAACAGGACAATGTTGAGGTCAAGATGAACTTTGTGAACAATGTTGATGTGTCTCCCGATGAGAGCGGTGGTGCAATTGATGCGGTAAGCCAAACAAAACAAAGTAGAAACATGGAACCAGTTGCTGACCATGTATTAGAGGGGGGGTTCGCAAAACATCACCATGCCATACAACACAACTCTGGAGGGCGACTTTGACGCATTTGTCGTGCTTAAGAACACCACAGGCCCCAACAATGGCTATCTGATCCCCGGCAACGAAACCTCGAAGATCCAGACCCTCAATGTTTATGCCGAGGGTAAGAACAACAGCGGAAACGCAACCGCTTACCTCGTACCACCCAAGGGTATCACTATTGTCTCTGACATCGACGATATTCTGCGAGTGACAAAGATTTACGAGCCAAAAGAGGGTCTTCTAAACACTTTTGCTCGACCCTTCACTCCATGGATGAACATGCCCGATATTTACGCCAACTGGTCGTCTTCAGTGAAGGACTTGCACTTCCACTATCTCACTACGACACCTGAGCAGGCCACTCGTAACTACATGAGCTTCATCTACAACACTTACCCACTGGGCTCATTCGATACCCGTCCACTGAACTTCTCAGACGTCTCAGCGACACTGTCCATCCGTCGCTTCTTGCTCGATAAGGTCTTCCAGACCTTCCCTGATCGCAAGTTCATCCTTGTCGCCGACACGAGCAACTCAGACGTAATGAAGGACTACCCAGCGATGTACAAGGACTATCCTGGTCAAGTGCAGTGCATCCTTTTGCGCAACACTAGCTCCACTGACAGCGGTGACAAGTTCCCGTATAATACCAAGGGCTTCAAGGACATTCCTCAGAAAAACTACATGTTCTTCCACGTGCCTGACGATATCGCCAAGATTGACATCGCCAACGGCGGGTGCTACAACAGCTCTATCAAGCAGAACGTTACTTTTGACTACCAGGGTCTTCCTTTTGGCTTGAGCGACGACGATAATGCCGCTACGGGTGTTACACCTAGGTTAGGAATGATTGTTGCAGGATTGATCGCTGCTAGTTTGGCGATGATGGTTTAGTAGAATTAGAGTGCATTATTCCTGGGTATCATGACATCAGACTGCAACATACTAGGTTAGTAGTTACGAGCATAATGATCACGTTGAATTCCTCATGACAAACCTCACTCCTCTCCCCAGACGCTATATTCGGAGGAGACGAACTCCTTTTCATGAGAGAATCATGATCTCAAGGGTTAACAAGTCTGTTGCCGACAGAATACTCTATAATTTGATTATCACAGCACCCAAACTTTTACCGTGACATGACATTTGTTTCCTCCATTTTCACAAACCGTGCGTGTTCTTTCATAATCACGTATCCAATTACGTCAACCGGAATACATTCCGTTCAACGGCACACGAGTAATCTTTCGGAACTTGTCCACCCAAAGGAAGCTATAAAATTCAACATCCAGCTGAGATATCGTATGACAACGGCACCTCTGCCGCATAGATCGTATGAACACCATCCCAGGCTCTTGGATATGAGCATCTCGTTGCGGAAAATAATCTCCTGTGTCTTGAGAGGATTATCCGGCACTCCGTGCATCGTATCCTGTCGTATCATGGCTCAAGCAACGAATATGCATTCTGACTCCACTACGGTACTTGGAACTTCTAGGGTTGAAGGATTCCATACAACTGTCAAAGCTTATTGCGAATAGGCACAAACTCTCTTGAGTTGTTGACGAGGAAGATGTTCTGTACTAGAACGGCGGGCCCCGACTCCAAAAGAGATGAAATGGTCAGACAGCACATGCTCTAAATCACCAAGACAAGCCACTTAATACTAAATACATTAGTAGCTGCACTTGACTGATTCATGAACTGGTTGGTTTGTTCCTGGCTGTGGTCACGTCTGTATGACCCCAAGTGAGGTCTGCAGTAATTCTCTCAATCGTTCCATTCCGCTTCTGGAACGGGGATGTTGTTTGTGCCATGACGCTTCTACCACTGGCACTAAGCTATGGAAAATGGGCTGATGCAGGGTTCTGAAGGTGCTGTATCCATAGCGCGTAGAATCCTCGCGAGATCTCGCAGGCATCTTTCGCATACCGAGCGTCGCACTGTAAGAGGATGGGAGGAGACAAGGTTCACGCCAAGACCAGGGATGGCTGTGTTATTTATTCTCTCTTTCTAAAGTTCCGGCATATAACGGATCTTCCAAGGAGGCCAAGTCAGATGCTCAATTGGGACACTTCTGCGAGGCTGAGAGTGGTCATCGGCCTTTAGAGCTGTGACTCAAATTGAGGAATTGCCCAATAGGATCTCAATTGATACCCGCGCAGCGCAGCTGAGACATTGAGGCTACCTAGTCGTCAATCTTAGCGAGGTGTGAGGTGTGTGTAAGCTATTTCTAGAAGGGAGTCTAGGGAGTCTACGCATGATACAACGGCATCCTTTAGAAGTTGAACTAAAGACTCATGGCTGAATGGACGGAAGCTTCCAAAGGGCCCTAGACCTTGAAAACCCATACTAAAGACTGGTCAAGTTTTACGGGCGCTACTCCGTAGTGGAGACTGTTTTCCCCTGATCAGCCAGTTGACAGCGGCTCATATCCTATTTGATAATGGTGTTGTGGATGTTGAAATGGAAGCACTAATCCGTAGCTGCCGTGTCTGTCTCTTGCCAATTGAGCATGTTCCTGGACCACAGACTGCTCATTCAGGCCGGAAAGAACGGAGACCTACAGGTGAGTCCCCGCCTGAGCTCTTTCTTGATTCAAACATTTTCTGGGCTGCTCTGGCCACATTGGATTGGATCAGAAGGCAAGGGTACATGAAGATGACTGTTCACTTGTCATTATTCGTATTCCCCACTCCCGATGTCGCATCCAGAAGCCACAATCTCAATCTCTTCAATCTCTTCAATCTCACTCAGACTTCTCCACTACTGCCGCTAGTTACTGAAGAGAAAACAATGCTACAAGCAGATACATTCATCCGCGGTCAATTCGAAACAAGCCGCATGCTTAGCACGGCATTCTGCACCTCGAACCGCGTCTCTGTGGCTACGCGGTTTGTCTGTCCGTGCAAAACGTACTGCACCTCCGTCGTTCGGGGATACTGACGATCCGCAGTCTGCGGGAGTAAGCGAGGCCGGAAGTCTGTTCTAAAACAAACCGTCTTTCAATGGCGTCAAATTACTTCATCATCTAAACTCAACTAATCCTCTGCTAATTGCAGGTACAACTGGCAGCTCAGCCTTGATGGTCCCCCAATACAGTTACTGGCACCACCCTCACAAGATGCAGGCACGTGGAGATGGAGGAAACCGTTGCACTTGGCCCCTTTCGAGAAAAGTTTACCGTTTGAAGAGCACAAACGCCATTCAAGCCTTTTCGCGAAGTCAAGTGCTACCACGGGTCTAGCAGAAACGCCTCGTTCAGCTGCGGCTCCAAGCCTTTCAACAACCAACATCGTTCTTGACCCTCTTCGGCCCACAATCAATTGCGGCTCCCGTGATGGCCATTGCTATTCAAGTTGGTTTGAAAATAGAGCTCAGGTAGACTCGTGCGCCTTGTTGGACAATCTCTATCGGTGGGGCACCTCATCCCGAAACAAACAACGACTGACTGATAAGTCCTGCAGCCAGACAAGGATCATCAGACGAGCTCTCTTTCCGAGGCACGCCACATCTCACGACCTAGCCCTGGCCTCCGCGCCTTGATCTAATTCCTTGACATGATTTCGTGTGCCTAGAACTCATTACTGACCCGCCCAGCAGCAGGTCGACCACAACAAATGCTCCCTGAGCATCACATCACATGTCGTGTGCGTTTTTAGCAGATGATTAATCGAAACAAAATGAGATCAAAAACTGCCTCGCCTTTTCCACGAAGGAAGAGGTCAGAAATCAATTTCCCGGCTCCAGAACGGCCAAAAAGATAACAATTGTTGCCACCCAGTGAAACTCATTCGCGCCTGTTACATGATGATGTCCGAATAGAAAAAAGCCCAAAAATAATAGCAATTGCAGATTGGAGTCCCCCGTCTCCAGAAAGGTTCAACAGCGCATGGGTATCTCGCGGGGGTTTTGTTTGCTTGCGGTCTTGCTCCAGCTGCCAATCTCCCGCTCCATCCAATGTCGAGCGTCGCAGTCAGTCAAAAATCGTACACTGCATACGCCCAATGGCGCGTTGCAAACGGTCGGCGGTCATGAGAGAGGCATGCCAACCTATCTCCCAGTTGCCGTCGGCACTCAATAGTCCAGTTCAGTCTTTACCTGTCGATAATTATTTCCAGCTCTGGCGTCCTCATGTCGCAATTGAAGAATCCCTCTCAGAGGGCGACGATCCTGTACCCCCCGAGGACACTACTCTTCTTAAAATCGATGATGTGCCATGATGCTCGGTATACCTGGCATAGTGCTTGTTACGGGAATTGAGGGTGGTGGCCGACTGGCCTTATCCCGAAGAGTCCAGTCGTCGCCAGGTTCTGAGGGAGCTACGAGCTCCATTAGAGTGTATTGAAGAATACCGTCGAGAACTTGTGGGATAACAATATCTCGAGACAGTCCCCATGAAGGTAATGAAGGTTCTTCGTTATCGCGCCCATCAGCCTGCAGCTGTCAGTCAGTACCAGCCGAATGAATTGATATGCAAAGGAAAATATGCCAACTTACAAGACATGATGCGCAAGGCGCATTATTCACCCAGACCCAGTTGGGGCAGTTATGTGTATAGAAGTACTTGCATCTGTACTTATAAAAACCACCAGCTCCACTCATTGTGCTGTTGATGTCCAAGATGTAAGAGACTTGTATGGCGTAGTGAGCAACAGATTGGACAAGGTGAGATGTGAATCAGTGGGCAGACGGATAATGGAATGGAAGAGGCATAGACTCTTATATGAGCTGCCAGGCAATAAGAGGAAGTGACGTGAATGCGATATTAGCACGGGGAGTGGACTAGGCTGGGGAAAGGGTCGAACGATTTGTTTGTACTACCGCTGAAGTGCGGATGGCCAACATGTCAAGGATACCCAGGGCAGAGCGGAGCTCTAAGTGGGAATGAGCTGGCATGATCAAAGGTGCGTAGTGTTTGCTCAACGGAGTACGACTTACTCCGTAGAGACTCGGATGCTGACGTCTTAGGGACAACTAAACTCGATGGGAATGGCCGTTGGCGTCGCAATGCCATTTTGCATGGCATTGACTGATGCCCCCCGCCGAACAAAACGATGCGATGTGGTGGGGACCACACCCGTAGTGATGACAGACAGGGAGCCCCTGTGAGTTCTGCAGGACGACTGCAGACGCCTTTTACAAGCGACGAGCAGACATGACTTGGGTACGGGCAGGCAAAACAACGTACATGATTCTAAAACGACGATAGAATGCGGCAACCAGCCAGAGATGGCTTGCTCTTGAATGGCCGGTCTTAAGGAGAAATCAACGCCATCAAGATCTTTCGTTACTACGCGCTCATACAACGGGGGAGGACGCCCAAGCGCTTTCAGAGCACAACTAGACAAATGTTAATCAGCATTAGTGGCATTCATGTGTTACAGTTTCCGCCTCAATCTGCTGCTCCAGTACAGACAGTATGCGTCCATACTGAAAAGCGAAGTGATAGGATGGGTCGTCTCAGAAGCCATGTCGACAACTTGAACGGTTTGTGGTTCGTCGAGACGTGGGGCCATGGGACGAGAGCTATAAAGGGTGTAGCGTCCGGTGGAATGGCGTGAGGTTAGACCTGACAAGGGCGTGTATACTCATCTGGGGAAAGGACGTACTGTCTGTCATGGTCATATCCAATGATACCGAGCTCTTGCGCATCCCTCTCGGGGTTGACCTTACTTGAGACGATGCATGATGATTCCCCCCGTCTATGGTCCACGCCTAAGCCCCTAGGTCCACGGCAATCACAATTGCTCCAACGCCGCATACAGGACAGTACCAGGTCAGGGCAAGAAACCCTCAACAGGAATAGGGAGGGGCGTGCTGTTCATTGACGAATACCTATTGTAGTGTCTTCGGGCCAGCCGGCGCCACGACCTGAAGCCAAAGACCTGTAGTCAACGGTAGGCTTGCTGCGGTCATTCCATGCTACTACCATGTGTCGTGCCACATGAAGTACACAGGAAAAGATCCGATTGTCGGACGCGCAGTGGCATGGTTCAAAATCAAGCAGGCTATGTATAAAATTAATCTGACCTCACTCTGACCCTGTGGCTCTTCCAGGCAGGGACTTTGTGGGGAGGAGATCTCTGAGGCTGAAAAAGAAACATTCTTAGAACATCTTGGGATCGATGCCAATGCGGCTCAGCCCAGCATCTGGAATGGAAGGACGGGAAAAAGCAAAAAAAAAAAAAAAAAAAAACGAACTTTGCTTGTGAAGGGACGGGATCCACAAGCGCGTGGCGCCGCAGTTTGGCCTGTGGATATGCGAAGTATATCTCAACGTTCGGATACTGAGTATGCATACTTGCACATGCCGGCAATGTTGCTTTTTCTCTGAGAGCTTGTGCTGGGGAGGCCGAGAGCCAAGCTATCGGTGATACAAACTGTCAAGGTTGCCGAAGAGCGAGACCAGAGCCAGAGCTTATTGCGACGAGGAGCTTCGGGACATGGTGGGTTACCTATTCTGATATCATGAGATATTTGAGAAACATCAGTCTTTACTCGATGAGATTACGACCCTACTCGGAGGTCTCGGGTCGCCCCGTGCTTTCATAACGTCCAGTTGAGCATCACCGATGACCTCGGGCGTCTCCATTCGCGGATCACACATTCTACCTCGGCCAATCCACACTCATTTGGACTCTATCAAGGCCATCTTCTCATTGAGGCAATTGTAATGTTGCGCGATAAACTACACCTTGGACGGGCGCGCAGAAGCAGCAGGATCCCGGGTTGGTCAGTCTTATCGCTGCGTTGCGTTGCGTTGCGTTGCGTTACCACTAGACAGAAACTTAAAACGTTTCTCCCATTTGCACAAATTGGGAAAACATCACAAACCGCGCAATATGTACAGTTGACAACGCGGCCCCTTTCGGGCAGCGCACCATCTTGTGATGCTTCTTCACCTGTGCGCCATCTTGCTTCTTCCGCCCCCCCAAGTATGTTCCAGGTTGTGAACAGGGGCGAACGGCAAGGAGCTATGGCCTCCTCGGATAGGTTGCCATGATGCTCAACCACCCAGGAAGTGCCCTGCAGATACATACATACAGGTAATGCTCTCCATGCTTTATTCTCCGGTCGGCACTGTCGTCTGCTTCAAGCTCGAGCCCTTCCACTGCATTGCATTCTCGAAAAGGAAGAGAGCCGCTGGAGCTCCTGTCAGAGCATGTTGATTGATTGGACCACTTGTGAAGGTCTGAGCCGGGTAATTTGGTTGGCCCGTACGATGACACCCTGATATTCCAAACCACGCTGAGATACACGTGGTGTTTTGCATCAGCTCTTGTCACTGATTTGATATTGCTGGGTCATCCCTTGTTGGAGCAGTCTCAGTCATTATGATAACCCGATTGACTTTACCGGGTGAAATTGAGGGATGCTACAACGGCTCTTTCTCACCCCTGTCATCGGATAATGGTATTGAAACGGTCATGAACGGCTTTGGCGACCTAAAACAGGTATTGATCTCGTCGGTAGTCAGTAGGCGGGTACTGTATGTATGGAAGCAAACTTCGAGGTGGAACCCAATGGTCAAGGTTGGTGGTATTATTTTCTTCTCATACGGTCTCCTCACCTCGTATATCTGCCCTTTCCTACACTCTGACTCTCATTCGCCGTGGGGCAGGCTGGCTGTGAGCAACAAGACCCGGCCCTACCTATCTGCCTGTCCCACCGTATATCTGAAACAAACAGCCATCGCCGATTTTCCTTGGTTCATCACAGCACAATTGGACTCGTTCTCTTTTGGCCGCCTTCATTCCACCGTCGTTGGTGTCAAATTGTGGTAATGGGGCCAACATTGCGAATTTTCGAAGCCAAGCTGCAGGGTGAAAGCTACCTACTAATCTATCCATGATGTTTGTGCTGAAATTGCTGGCGTTGCTTGTTTGTCAACCTAATCGAGGGGTTTCGAGGTTGATAATTGTTTCTCACCTATTTACATACACTTACACTTACTTGATTTGCCTTCTTTTCCCTTCTTTTTGCTTTTCCCATCGATCTCCCGTCTTGCCCGCCCGCCCGCCTCCATAACTGATGTCGATGAGGGGAGCCCTGCTAGCTTGGCCACTTTTATCGGCCCTGGTCGCCCACATCCAGAACGAGCAGGTATTGGCACACACATCGTCATCCCAAGAGAGAAGGACGTGGGAGGTGAGAAAGCCCTAGGAAAACTGGAGTTGGATGGCCGAACCAACATCCAGACTGCATCGTCAAGCGCGGCGAGACGGATATGCAGGCCACCCTCCCTCTGCAAGGATGCCTTGTTTGTGTTTGCATCAGAGAAGCTTCATCCTGACAGACACATACATGCATACATACATACTCAGGCTATTCTGAGTCAAGCTTTGCTGACAGCTAAGCTGATTGCCTAGCTGATTTGAGGCTGGGAGAAGAGGCAACAATGCAGTCAAGACAAACACTCCAGCAACCAGAAGAGGTGTCGTGCATGATGCTAAAGAAGCATGAATGCTGCAGAACTGCGCAAGTGCCTGGAATTCGTTGATATTGTTTCACCTAGTTTGAAATACGGCTGGTGTGCTAACAATAGTTCTCTCTGCCACAACCTTTATTCAGTCCCAATGTTATCTGTCGCCTCTTTCCTCTTTTTACCTCCACGCAAGATACACACCAGTAAAACAACCCAAAAACGCCCGCATCCCTCCATTACACTCGCTCACACCCTCTTTTGGCAAATCTAACGGTGCTGCAGGATTCTAAGACCGAATAGGTAAAGTGAAAGAGACCAATGGACCAGACAGAGAGGGGCGCGCCGAGGGGGAGACATTGAAGCATGAAATACTGTTTTAAAAAAACAATTCAACCGAGCAGCCAACCATGAAAGAAGTGGCTGATGCACATAAAACGCCGTGGCCAACCAGTCAACTCGCGAGGATGTGCAACTCCAGACTGGGATGAATAAGGGAGGGGAAGAGCTTTGTCAAGCTACATAGTAGACGACAAACAACACCTCTTCCCTACTCTCAATGACAAAAAAATGTTTGTGTCTCGCCGGCACCATGCAATGCCGAGCCGCAGTGGAGGGCCGCTTCCCGCACATACATGGTAGGGCTAAGCATTGGATAAGCAAACAGGTCGATCCATCATGTTTCGAATCCCTGCCCATGCCTCTATTGTCGATTTCTAGGGGGCGCCTGGAGAGCCTTCCCTGGCCTTTTCTTTCAAGAGCTCCCGAAGTGAGTACTTCATCGACCAGCCTTCATGGCTTCCTTGCGGCGCTTCTTCTCTGCAGCGCGTGCAAGAGAACGCTTGACGTCACCTTGCTCAAAGCTGTCAATATCGTAGTACGTAGGGGCAATTTCCTGCAAAAAGTGTTAGTACTGTAAGATTGACCCAAGGTTCTCGTGATGAAACGAGAGTCATCTGGAAGTATCACTTACCAATAACCACTCAGGTCGGATACCTGTACATGTTCGAATGTATTGCTTGGACGTCAAGACAAACTCATTATAGAGGACCCAGTCGAACTCGGTACGGAGGACAGTTGAGGGGTGAATCAATACAGCCTGGTCGTCCTTGACAGTGCGATAAAGCTTGCCAGAGCTCTCCTTCATGGCAACCTGCATGAAGAAACCGGCGAGCAGTGCACGTCGAATGTTGGTATAGTAATTCTTATCCTCAAACGGTGTCGATACAAGCTCCAAGCCATGCGTCTCCATGATGCGCTTGAGCTGAGCGCGGACGTTATCCGCACTGGAGAGATGTCGGAAGGAGAGGAAGTGCTCATGGCACCACTGCTTTGCACTGTTAGGGTCGGATGTTGCCTGGCCCTTGAACGCGTGGTAGGCGTTGAGCAGGGTGAGGTGGTCACCGTCAGGATGCGCAAATTGAGCCTTCATCTCATCGGCGCGCTTTCGGTTGTTGGCAGGGCGGGTAAAGATTTGAGGAACTGAGAGAAGCGAGGTGATAGAGAGAATCTCGTTCGAGCAGTAGAACTCAGGAGACGAGATAAGCATGACCGCCAGAGCGGGATCAAGGGGGAATGCTGATGCCATGCTGCCGAGAGTGGTTAGCTCACCATCATCGTCAAGACAGGCAAGATAGTTGAGCTCCTCAAGGGCGCGCATCATTGTCTCGGGAGCAGGCGGGTCCATTAGATCGAAGTGGACAAGATCCTCCACACCAAGCTTCTTGAGCTCCAGAACGGTGTTGGCGAGGTTGGAGCGCAGAATCTCGGGATATGTTTGCTCAATAAGCTCCTTCTTGAATGCCTTCTCGGTATACAGCCGAAAACATTTTCCGGGTTTGGTACGACCAGCACGACCAGCACGCTGCTGGGCCGAAGCCTTGGAGATGGGCGAGACAAGGAGAGACTCGACACGGATACGAGGGTTGTAGATCTTCTGTTTGCTAAACCCGGGATCCACGACATAGACGATACCGTCGATAGTCAAACTAGTTTCGGCAATATTGGTAGAAACAATGACCTTGCGACCAGGACGACCACCCTTGCGAATAGGCGCAGGGGCCTTGTCGAAGATGCGCTGTTGCTGGTGGGGAGGCAGGGTACCGTACAGAGGGTAAACAGCGAGAGGACCAGCGTCAACCTCGCGCATCAGCTCGTCAGCCTCGAGACTGATCTTGCGACAAGCGTCCTCAATCTCGTCTTCACCAGTAAGGAAAAGCAAAACATCACCCTCGGGCTCTGAAGCGTGAATCTGGAGAACGGTTCTTATGGCGGCCTCAACGTAATCGCGCTCAGGCTCGGGAGTGTAGAAGATCTCGACAGGATGTGTTCGACCGGGGACAGCGAGCAGGGGCGCATCGTTGAAGTACTTTTGGAACTTTTGAGCATCGAGGGTAGCAGACATGATGATGATCTTGAGGTCGGGGCGGCGCATAGAAATCTGCTTGAGCAGCGCCATGAGAATATCGGTCGCGAGAGTACGCTCGTGAGCCTCATCGAGAATAATACAACTGTAGCGAGACATCTCGTGGTCGTGCATGGCCTCACGCAGAAGCATACCATCAGTCATGTACTTGAGCATAGTCTTAGGGCCCGTCATGTCCTCGAAACGAATGCTGTAACCAACTTCCTCGCCCAGGGTGACGTCCATCTCGTCGGCGACACGCTGCGCGACCGACATGGCGGCGACTCGACGTGGCTGCGTACAGGCGATAAGCTTGCCAGTAAGATGAGGTAGCTCGTCGTAGACGACGTACTGGGGAATTTGAGTAGTCTTTCCAGAACCTGTCTCACCGACAAAGACGAGAATCTGTGTTGAGTGGTACTTGTCCAAAAACTCTTGTCGTTGCTTGTGGACAGGCAGATCGCGACGGCCCTGGAGAATTTGGAAGTACTTTTGCGAATGAGGTCGGCCGGTGAAAGGGTTCGACTCAGAGTCCTCAGCATTTGAGGCCTGTGCAGCGGTAGTATGCTGCCTCTTCATACCGGCGAGAGGAGAGTCCGGCGAAGGCTCTGCACCATGACCATTGCTGTTACCGTTGTCGTACATGTGAGCAAGGTAGGGGTTGAATTTCTCGTCCTCGCCGTCCTTCTTGGCCTTCTTTCGCGTCGATTCGTCGGCGTCGGCGCTTGAACGCTTTCCTCCCTTGATGTCGGACATTATTTTCGGTGAATGACAAGGAGACGAGGTGAGAGAAAGTGGCGAGGCTGAAGCGGAAGGTCGTGGTGATTTTGTTTTCAGCTCTGCTAAATGCTAGAAAATTTTGGCGGGCCTTCTTAGGCAGATGTTTATCGATAAGCATCCTTGTCGCACAGTGTATGAGATATGCCTGTGCTACTGTGCTAGCTGGGTTATATGACGAGATGCAGCATATATGTATGCGTGTGCTTGTAACATCAGCCGTGACATAGAAATCACGAAACTATATGCGAGAATGAGATTGCACCGAGTTTGTCAACAGTTTTGCTATGGGGAGGCATTCCAAGGCATTTTACCAAACCTGAAGCTGTTTAGCTGTACTGTTTCAACCCAGAATGGGCGCACACTGTGCATTTTCAGGGTCTTTGCGAAGATCAAGACTCTTTCTCTCGAGCTCGAAGCTTGAAACTCTAACTCGCAGGTTTCTGGGGAACCTTCTTGAATACAAACGACAGGAACACCTCTCTATAGGCCACATCTTGATTCTTAGCAATTTTTGTCTACGATTTGTTTTCTCTCTATACTCTTCTCTTCGTCTCATATATCCCATCCCACCTGGCACAACTGAACGATCTGGCTTGGTTTGGCGGGGTGAATTTACTCCACCACCAGAAATCTCAACTTTATTTGCTGCTTCTCCCTGCAAACTCCAACAGCAAACACCGTCTCCTGACAAACTCTAAGCTACAATCATGGCTTCTGACGACGCAGGCTTCGAGATGTCTGATAACTTTGGTCTTCAACGTCCCAATTTTCATATTGGATACCACGACTCAAAACGCGATGAGCCCCTCACCGACATGCAGTATGGCCATCTGCTGAACCATGGTGTAAGTCGCAAGCATTCCGCGCCAGAGACCTCTATATTAGATATATAATATATGGCATATACTCGTGAGGATGCTCGGGGCCACCAATTGACTCTTGGATAGCTGGCCTTTGCGACGACTCCCATCACCAACACTCACTTCCGAGACCGTGTCTTCGCTCTTGTTTCTGAGCATCTGTCCGCTCTATCCGAAAATGGCGAGAAGCCTACCACCAGGGCAACTGGTTCACGAGCAGAGCCTATTCTGCCTCCCTTGACTCCTAAGGACACAGCTCTGTTCCCCAGCGCCGCTGTAAACACCTATACTGCAGTCATCAGCCCCTGGCTCGACCTCGGATCTTCTAATCCCATCATCTCAAGCATATCCCGTCAGGTCCTCAACGTCGAGATCAACTATGCCAACTTTTGTGGCGTAAGAAGCATCATGATTCCTGCCCCTCGACAGGATGCTTCCATCGATGGCGGCAACCAAAGCCTTGCCCAATACGCACGAGCTGTAGAGGAGGCGCTGACTGTTGGAAACCGACTCACTTTCTTGATTCACATGCCTATGTATCGAGAACCTGGCCTTGATGCAGATACAGCCAATATCTCTTCCCTTGATGTCAAGACCCCAACTAAGACCGAAGGAAGGGAGATCGATCTCCTGGCCGCTTGGGATTCGTGGCATCATGTCCGAAGTGTCTGTAACTACAACAGTAGACTCTTTGTTGGTACGCTCACCTCAATCTCCTAGAATCCTTAATGAATGCTAACTTGATACAAAGCTCTGCAAATTCCCCGTGTTATGCCCGAGAAGGATCTTCAGGATCGATGGTTTGCCGAGCCTCTGCACTACCTCACATTCAGCCCTGCGGCTTTCCAGGCTAACAAGGCTGGTTTCCCATCGCTATCTAAGCACCACCAGGATCTCATATTCTCCTACATGCGATTGAAGAATGTCCCATGGATTCTGCTCTGCGACGTTGGCCCTGATGTTTCACAACTCAAGGATGGTCACCAGTCTCTGCCAACCGCTCAAAACGATTTCCCTAGCTTGGCCGAAGCTGAGGCTCAAGAACAGTTAACCAAGACCAAGAAAAACGACTATATTTCGTACCTGCGATGGCTCGAGGACCAGCAGCCACCCTTTAGCTATCTCGAGAGCCCAACCTTGACCAGCTTCCAAGACTGGCTTCAGTCACCTCTCCAGCCCCTGTCAGACAATCTCGAGTCAGCAACATATGAGGTCTTCGAGGGTGACCCCGTCAAGTATAGCCAGTACGAGATTGCCGTGTTTGAGGCCCTCACAGAATGGAAGGAACTCAAGAAACCCACCTCCAAAGACGGCAAGGTCGTCGTTGCTGTTGCTGGTTCTGGTCGTGGCCCTCTCGTTACTCGAGCACTCAAGGCGTCTGAGGATGCTGGCGTTCCTATCGATATGTGGGCGGTTGAGAAGAACCCCAACGCCTATGTCTACCTTTTGCGCCAGAATGACCTCGTCTGGGGTGGCAAGGTCAAGGTTGTCAAGACCGATATGCGAGCATGGAAGGGTCCCATCGTCTCTGAGGATGAGAATGGACCTGTATATGGCAAGGTTGATATCCTCATCTCTGAGCTTCTTGGTTCATTCGGTGATAACGAGCTCTCTCCCGAATGTCTTGACGGAATCCAGCATGTCATGTCCACACCACATGGAATCTCCATTCCCAGCTCTTACACTGCTCATCTGAGCCCCATCTCAACACCCAAGATCCACGCTGATATCCTCTCACGAGTGTCCGGAGACCCCAAAGCTTTCGAGACACCTTGGGTTGTTCGCCTTTTTGCTCTCGACTTTGTTGCCGAGAAGGTGCCTAACAAGCCCAGATTTCAGGAAGCCTGGGAATTCTCTCACCCTATTCCCGAATCTTCACTTGCTGCCCTAGAGGCTAAGCGCTCTGGTGGCGTTGTGGGAGGCGGCGGCGGTAGCATGGCTGGTGCCGCAGGTGCCAATGACCACAATTCGCGATATACTCATCTCACATTTGTCTGCCGGACAAGGGGTGTCACTCACGGGTTGGCGGGCTACTTTGAGTCGACTCTATATGAGTCTCAAATTCCTGAAAACAAGGGAGAGAAGGTTGAAATCAGCACACATCCTGAGCGTATCGATGAGAAGAGCAAAGATATGATCTCTTGGTTCCCCATCTACTTCCCCCTGAAGGTAAGTTCCCTCCCCAGCAAGTATCAAAGCGTACTAACAGAATTGTAGAAACCTCTCTACTTCCCAGCTGATACGGAGCTCGAGGTTAGCATGTGGCGACAGACAGATGACACCAAGGTGTGGTATGAGTGGCTCGTCGAAGGTTTCACGTGGGTTAGCCCGACAAGCCGTGTCAAGGTTGCTTCCTCAGATCTGTGCAGCAGTCGCCAAGTGGCATGCTTGATGTAGACGGATGACCTAGACCACGATGAGAAGGACTGGCTGGGATATGCGATGTGACGAAAGAAAAGTTTTGCTTAAGAGTTTGGAAAGATTACAGGTTTTGGGGTTTGGAGACAGCTGTCGCTTGAATTGTCAATTGGCTGTAGCCTGGATACAATCTGACTGTCAGCCATATGATGGTTCACTCTTAGAGGAAATCACATAGAATTTTGAAGACCGCTATGAAGCTGGAAAGACACCCTTAGCTTTGATTTGAATGTCTACATCGGCTGTCCTTGTGATGGAGTAACACGCGATCGACTCGCGTATTGCGATTCATGTTATTGCTCTGTTGACTATAGTACTATATAAAACAACACTGAAGATCATCTTGATATATGTGATGAGCATTGAGACATGCCGTCCATCTGCCATGGTCTTTGTTGTTGGTCTGTTCACATGCCATGTCATGTTCCACTAAACCGAGCTTCAATTGAAGTCGATGTCGGCCAACTTCCGATCAATGCACATGCTTTGTCCCACCTTGTAGGACATTTTACCTGGTCATTCTGGGAGTACAGGTGCTTGATGGATGTATTTGCGGCTCGGTGGACGGGAACAGTGATGATGCATACGGAGGATGATACAAGACAAGGTCATGGTTGACTTGCGATATAATCCTCGCCTCATGAGCTGTTTTACACGCAGAGTTAACATGCCATGTTCAGGCATGAATGAATAGAGTCGTGATGCTCCTATTGTCCGACAATATTTGACTTTATGAAACAAGCCTTCCCTTCCACCGATGAATTGTGCCCATCATGACATGTCCATGAGAGGCCATAGGAGTCCGTAATCACAGTACTGGCGGTGACTGAAGCGCCTCTGGCGCATCCTTCTTACAAAGTATGGTAACAAGACTTCTTCCTAGCCCCTTGAATGCTTCCCATGGTATCTCGATACGTTGGACTGCCTGAATGTAGCAAGACGAGGCGACACACAAAACGCGGGGGAATTTGGATTAATTAATTACACCTTGATCGTCGCGGTGCACAAACCCCAGATTCTCAAGGAAAATTGCCCTTAACCTCATTCGTAGCCACCAAAATGATTAACGCACCATAATGGTTAGGCACTGCCCTACGAGGCGGGCTCTAGACACTCTCTCATCATGGTCAGTGTAAGTCAAAAGCCGGTATAACCCGGCGTCCAAGCTCGCACCATTTCCATCGGCAAGACTCGGTCAAGCCCTGTAATTTTTTTCAGCAAAATAATTATGGAGTCAAACATCGTCATTCATCAATTCCATCCTTCTCCAATTCTCCGAGTGGAGTTCGGGTTATTTATTTTCTTGACATCAGTTAACTAGGTACCTACTCATGAGAATCCCGGTGCCGGAGCCGGAACCGGGAACTGAATCGTGCATGTGTTTCCCCAGAAAGAGAAGGAAAAAGGAGCCTCATCAACAACTGACTTAGAGTAGACGCCGGTGGAACACTACGAAACTGTAAATAGAATCTTCTCAGGTCCCGGTAGAGGTATAGAGGAAGAGGAAGAGCCGGGCCCGGGTACGAGCCGACTGGAAAACCCCTGGAAATAAACCAAGAGAGTAGTTCGTGAGAAGACAGGTTCTACAGGTGCCAAGGATTGTACAACGCCTGTTGACCAGGGCAAGTGGCATGTTATGTTGCATACTTGTCATGACACCCTAGAGACATGGCGAGACATCACGGTCAAGAATCATCACAGTTCAGGCGTAGTTAGATGTAAAAGTATAGACTTTTTTTTCTCTGGTATTGGATATTTCTACCAAAAAAACAACTCCTTTGCTTAACGCCGTGGTGCTCTGGTGCCCCTTGCTTGCTGTTAAAGCTTCGCAGGTAGGCCTCCAACTATACAGAAAGAAATGACGTTGACACCAGTCGAGGACAAAAAGCACGGAGTTCGCAACGTTCTCCGCAGCCGGGGGGGTATTCTCAATGTAAAAACCCGACTTATTTGCCTTTTCCTATTTTCTCCCTCTTTCGTGGTGCATATACTAGCCCCTCGTTTCATATGACGCTCCGGGCGGCATAGTACCGTAGTGCCCTAAGTGGTTTCTCGAACTGAACTGCTGTTGGAACCGTGGTCCTGTTCTGCATGTCTCGACGGGAGGGGTTTGCGTACCCCTCCCTGAAATGCACAGTGAAGTTTGATCACTATGTGCATGTCACTCGGCGTCCCCGTATACTATGTCGTGCAGGATATGTGCTCCAGGCAGTAGAGTAGGCTCTGGCTCTCGTCATAATCTGCACGTCATCGTAGGCATTCATTCGTTCATCCCGTCTTTTGTTCTTTTCATCCCACCGCTCCACCTATAACTCCTCGCCTGTGGCGGGAGACATATTTAACCGAAGAGAGCAGCGCCGCCGGACTCGATAGCCTCAATCTCAGCGGCGTTGAGGGGAGCGCGGTGGAAGCGAGTGGGGAGCTCAGAGACGTCAAAAGCAACGCCCTGGGGAGGCTTGACGGAGCCGAGGGAGGCAGCGGGGGTTCCGCCGAAGCCAGACTTCTGGAGAGGACCGTGCTGCTGGACGTGGTCGCGGTAGGAGCTGAAGGACTTGTGGGTGGTGGCAGCATCGCCATTTCCGTAGCCGGACCAGGACTCGGGGAGCTTCTCGACTCCGGAGGCAGGGTGAGGCTTGGGGGTGTGGTCGACGTTGGCTGTGGACGACGGTGTTAGCTTGTGCCGAGGGGAAGCAGACGGTGTTGCTTTGCTCAATACCAGCGGGTTGACATACAAGGAATGGTTCGGGGACCGAGGAACTTGATGAGAGGAGTACGCTCAGCGTGGACAGAAGCCTGTCGGAGGGCTCGAGTAGCAGAGAACATTGTGATGGTTGTTTGGGTGGTAGGACGGGATAGTTCGGTAGATATTGATGAGGTCGAAGAGTGAAGAGCGTGCTGCTTGCTAAGATGAGAGATGACAAAGATACAATGCAATTGGATTGAGGAGAAGAAGAGGGAAGGGTTAGAGTAAGAGACGAACGTGGGAGAGGGCGCGATTATGTATTTGAGGAATTTTTTGGGTTGGATGGGATGGAGTGAATGGAAGCCCGTTAGTTAGCTCAGACCAAGGTAACTCTCAGCCAAGCCCAGTCCAGGTTCAGGCTGTACCGCGCCGAAGCGTACACACACACACACACACACCTATGGTTATGGTAACCCACGCACGCACGCACGCACGCACGCACGCACAGAGACTCCCGTCAGGTCACTTACAGGGAACGTCCCTAGGCAGCTGCTAGTGGCTTCTGTTAGTGGCAGTCCCGTCAAAATGGCGCGAACTGGGCCCAAGCGAGCTAAAAAGTTGGGAATCCACATCCACCAGGACCAGAAAAAAAAACTCGACACGACCAAGAGAGAGAGAGAGGGAAAAAACAGGCCACAATTGGTGGCATTGAGCTGCATGTCCACAGAACCACACGTTACCCACACCCAGAAATCAGAAGCAATTCTGCCCAAACGAAGTAAAAGAGTGGGATGAGTTTGTTGACTTTCCCTCTTCCCCTGTGGCACAGCAGAGACATCCAACGATAGAGTTGCCCAAAGACGTGGGATAGTCGACATGGGGGCCCATGGATGCTACAGCTACGTACAGCAGGGCCAAAGACTCCGCTACCTCGCATGTGCATTCACTTGCATTTTGCCATAAGAGGTAACGAGAGAGGGAGACCAGATTTACCTGTGACAGCCTCCGATGGACGGCCTCAAGGAAGTTGATCATAAGCCGAGAGAAGATGGTGATCATCCCTCCACAAAGCCCATCTTGCATGAGTCGAGACAAGTCGGCCATTGATGCCGTCGGCGGATATACCGTCCTGCATTACAACACTCCAGCATTGGATGTCTGGGGTTAACGACCGGAGTTGGACGGAATGGCGTGGTCTATCACCTTGAATCAACGGGGTTAAGCAGCCGTCTTCAGGACTACAGCTTATTCACCTTGAGGTCAACGGTGAATGGGAAGCCAAAGCCAAGACAAATCCCCGAACCGATAACTCAAGGCACCGTAAGCAAATTCACCGGCATCCTCAAACCGAACCGAAAGTTGGAGTAGCTAATAACTAAATGCCCAGCGGGATGCTCTTCACTACTACCCCAAACTCCGAACATGGCCACCATCTTGACTGCAAGTTGACATCCCGAAAGCACACACACATTGATAATCAATCTACCATTTGCCGTCTTGAACATCATGGTACTTGGTTGGAGAAGCCTCCCCCCCCCCCTTTTCCGCCCCAGGCTTACCATTCATACACCCCCTTCGCCTTTCCTCCGGGATTGGCAGCAGAAACTCAAGAGGTTCGTTTGCGCGGGGGAACACATATTGCCTTTTTGGGGGAGAATGCTCGTCTGGGGCACGGCGTCCGGGGGAGAATTTTGATTGTGTGGTTGGTGGAGGAGGTGGGTAGACTAGAGACTACCTAACCTTAGAAAGCGGACAGATGGGCGCGTCTGCGAGTGATGATCGTTTCTCAAGGCAAGACGAGGCTGGAGGGTCTTGTCCTCTACTACCCTACTACTCTGCTGTATACATATATACGTCTGCTACGGCACATGGCTATGCTGGTATGTACAGCGCAAGCGAAGAGCTCCGTGCCGTGTCCGTGCCATCCGAGGCTGGCCATTGACGCGATCTCACCAAACAAAGGCCTAAAAGCTAAGGCCACGTCCATGTCATTGCTGGACCCTACCTACGTAATTGAGGTGCTCCTCCCCCCTGGTCCGGGCTCCGAACGCGAAACGTTGTTGCACTGGGTGAGTTTAGCTGCCGCTCTATGCGGAGCGGAGAGGAGCGGAGGCACATGGTCCAGACAGAGCTAATGTAGTGCCTAAGACGCCGACATACAAGCGTGAAAAGACCAGCGTTACAAATTGGAGAGAAGGGCCAGAGGAGGGAGGTAATACGGGGGGAGTGGTAATGCCGAATAGCGAAGGATTCAGCGGGCATTGAAAGTCATCTTGATTGATAATGGCATTCCGAGTTACTATCATAGACTAGGTACTCAATCTGTTTACTACTTACGACGGGACTCAAGACTATGACAGAATGAGGATAAGTGGACTAATAATAAACATTCAATTACATGATGTTCAAATCGTAAGACGTGGCATTCGTCCCCCCGCGGTCTTTGGTCTTCGCAGTTGTTGTGATTGATGCTGTTGAAAAATAAAAAAGTTGATATCTCTGAATCAAGATGGTGTTTTGACCAATCCCGTGTCGAGAACAGGCTATGACAGATTCAGATTACATGTGGTTTATGAGTAAAAAAAAAAAAGATACGTCCTCAGCCTCCACTGTCCTGTCTGCGGCTGGGGAAGCATCGCTAATAATGGATTTGGTAGGAGAGCCCGAGATATGCAACGAGATGTCTCTTCATTATGGATGGATGTTGTTACACGGAGTATAATGGCTGTTATTGTGAAGTTCGTGTTTGTAAAGGTTTATCTGATTGATCATTGACGACGTAGGTATGGGCAGCTAATCCCAATGCTCTTCTCTGCAGGCAAGACTACTAGTTCTGGATAGACAGACTCTTGAGGTGGAATTGACCTCGCGTAATACTTCCAAAGCCAAAAGGCCCGATCTTCCATTCATTGCCAATCTTCACTCGTTGTTTCAAAGATCCTCCTCCTTCGCCTCACCAAACCTCACTTTCACTGTCTTTTCGAGAGCGCTTACACCGGGATCCGGCATCGGGCGTGGAATGGTCTGTGCTTATTCTATTCCATGCATCGTGTCACTCTGGGAGCTCCCATTGGATCTGTTGGCTTAGCTTATTTCGTGCCTCACAGCAAGTTCCCGCTCCTTGTCCTCTTGGGGTAATTCCGCTGGCACGTGAAATCGAAGGGGGAGGTTTCCTCTCGTGGTGGAAATTTTGGGCTCGAATCTCGACCTTTCATCTTTTGGTTTCGGACGTGATGGCACTGTCTATCCGCCATGAATGCGTTGCTAGTCCTCTTTGACATTGAAGAGAATGAATGGTAGTCAGGCTAACATTTCAATTTGTGCTATAAACAACGAAAAGAATAGAAGAATGGGTGACAAGTAATTGACCAAAGGACAACCGCATTGTTGTCGTTGCTCTCATTCAACCTGAAGCTGCAATCTTTTCATCAGAATTGGACAAATTCACAGAAATCTTTGTCTGTGTGCTGGTACCCCTCCAGACCGATAAGATAACGAGCTTCTATCAATCATATCCTCAAGTTCCCGTCTGGGGAAGCCGCCTAGCCAATACCTGACTGGTCAACCCGCAGCAACCCCCTGTAATCAACTACAGAGAGGCCGTTGCACTGAACCTATCTCAACTTACACTGAAGGCCAATAAGCATCCATTCATCCATGAATATCCAAACCCTTCAACTGTTGGGGCCTGTCAGCAGTGGATTTTGACCGTCTCTGATATCTTCTGGGTGGGAAGTGAAGCGTTTCTCCTGAAAGCACATCACGGCCATATCGCGTGCTGGCTTCTTCAATTTTCCCGGCAAAAAGATACAACCTCCCATCGTAGACCGGAACACAAAGCGCCGGAGTGAGTCCCAGAAGCTCTCTTTAGCCTCGGGTGTGCAACTATGCTCAGTGTTGGTGCCTTTTCCTAAGATACCATAAAGATGGAGAGCCATTTCGCGCTGGGGTGTGAATTGATCGCCATATGGAGGACCGGGAAAATGTCAGTGAGCCATTCGAGCTGAGGACCCCCTATTGGCTCACTCAACTCGAAGGAGCAATAGATCTCGAATGATCTAGTCTCTGTAGCGTTTTTTCTTTAGGGAGGATGATACAATAAAAAATGGAATCGCTTTGGATCGTGGAAAACCAGGGTATTCGAGGTTAGGATTGGGAGAGCCTCGTTGTACCTACCGCTAGATGGAAACTTTGTCAATGCCTTTCTGGCGAGCAATACAATAAGAGAGGGGAACTCGAACTTTTGGAAAGTCAAAATAAGATTCATTTCCTCCAGACGTTGCCCGGCCTTTGACAGGAAGCGAGACTCATCGGGCACTCGAGGAGGTGAACTCTCATCGCATCTGCGGTAGCGCCAGCAACCCGTCGGTCCAGGATGACAGAAACAATTCCTCGACTCTTTAAATTCAAAGAGAGCAACGCGAACTCTGGAGCGATCGAAGGACTCGAAATATGTACACCAGCGAAGCTTCCAGTTGAGCTTCGTGAACAGGCCTGATCTCTTCCGACTGTGCAGAATCTAGGCTCCATGACCTGATAAAGCGGAATATAGCCAGTAGAATTATAAATACTGATCAGTAAATGATGTCGGATTGACTTACAAGTGAGGGTCGGTTTTAGGTATGGTTCACATTGTTCTTAGAAGGAGAGGACAGCCTCCAGTTCGAATGAATAATTTGCAAGCTGCATTATAGAGAACCACAGAAATGATGAAACAGCGGCTTTTACAAAGAAATATTAGGGTTCACGATCCGGCGCATGTCGTTTGATGTGGTTGGTATGTTTAGAGCTGAGGTAGTGGTTTTGAAAATCCAGATGCAGCATGAAAGTCGTCCCTTAAATGACTTGCAGCGAGCCTGGCTCGAATTGATGGTATGACAGAAGTTTTTAGTTCACAAGGAGGCTAAATTCACTAGCAAGTAATCGAAGGGTAAGCGAGCGTGGTTTCAGAAAGGCAAGTAACTGAACGTAGATACTGGCAAGGCTGGGGCTGATTTCCAGTGAATCTCAATGAATGAAGCAAGGCATCCTATGGGTATAAATGATAAGTAGTTCAACTCGGCGTATTCAAGCACTGGCAAACACTGCCATGGATCTACCTTGGTTACTTTATGAATGTGCCGTAAATGCTTATAATGTCTTCCCACCACCCTCTTCCTCACTCCTCTCATCTTTCTTCTCCATCCTTTCCTTTCGCATCGTATGAACACCACGAAAGTCTCACAAAGCGCCCCAACATGGGGCTGGAGTTCGAGAAGGGCATTGCCCAGAGGGACTCCTTGTTCTTTACGAAGCTATCCCCGGAGCTCAGACGGCAAATCTTCATCTATCTATTTGGAGAGTCAAAGGTGCACATCAAGTTTCTCCAGAGCAGTGAGAAGCTCAAGCGCGAGGGTCACCCTAAATATTCGAGGCTCCCGGGCTGGTATCACTGCGTTTGTAGAAAAGGGTTGAAAGTGCCCATCCATCCACACTCAGAAGAAGACCACAAATGGTGTTATCTGTCGGCGAACATTATATTTACCTGCAAATGGGCGTGAGCATACTGCCTTAAATATGACGAATGCGTCCAAACTGACAGATTGTAGCTATCAGAGCGGTCTTCCTGTGCTCTATCGTACGAACAAACTCATCCTCGATAATCCTCAGGATTACACAATGTTCAGCTCTTGGTTCAACGCCAAGCAGAACTATATTCGATCAATCAGCTTGCATCTCGAATGCCCGGCCGTTTGCGATGCTCACGAGGGCCTCTGCCACTTATCCACTGCTTTGCCTAAGTCCTTGCTACTGCAGCGCTTGGAAGTGCGGATGCTGCTCCCTGGTCTTGGTACTCATCATGGAAGCTCGGAGCGGGACAGTCAATTGATGTTGAGATGTCTCAGAATGTTCCTTCGGGGTGGTCTGAGCAAAGGCAAGGTTGAACTGCTCGCACTGCATCTGCCGGAAGCTATGAAAGAGATTGTGGAATGCGATAAACAAGTCGATGCTACAATTTGGGAAAATGTCGATTGTCAGTCTGAACAGGACAATGGCCCAGAAGGAGAGGAGGCGAAGGAGGAAGAAGACCCTGAGTCCGATGACGAGAACCACGGTCTGTATGTCTTTCCCACACAAGGCGACTTCTGATGAAATGTATCAACTATAGCAGATGAGTGAGATCATTGTGATTTATATTCCAGAAGTTTACACATGAGCCCCCAGAGCCAAGTCATCCTGGTTTGATTTCTTGAATAGTGTAAGTCATGGTCACTTTTTGACAATGCAGTGACTAAGTTGATTTGATACCCCGAGACTGGAACAAGAGGCGGTTTAAGCTCTTGTGTGTGTGATGATGTGACTGCCAATGCCGTATTTCATGAACCAAACGTGCAAGACGTGAATTCAACAGAGATGTCTCTCCTTTATCCTTTGGAACAAATTGTTTGGCAGTGCAATCCATGCTCCTTCACTGCCTCGAATTTCTTAATGCCTTGATTAATAACCATTATTTATTCCATTATTTATTCCATTATTTATTCCATTTTATATGTCCATTCTGCCCTTCTTTTCCTTTTCCTTTTCTCTTTATCCTTATTTCCTTAGATCCCCTCAAAACTATCAAAACTGGAAAGTCTCTTTGAGCCAACCTCAACAGGCAACTGCCAAGTCATACATCTGAAAAGGTATATATCCAGCTAAAGCGAAGAGGCTTGGGACAACTGCTTATGGCCTATGGCCTATGGCCTATGAATACATTGACTCAAGTATCATTCAGCTTATGAAAGCTTAGCCAAACTTTTGTGTACCTTGGGAACAACTTGCGTAAGCCTTTTCATCGAGTAGGACGAAGGTCTTCCTACCGTGATCATGCAATCGTCTCGGTTGCAGCAATATACGGAGACTCCCCAGAAGTCCCTATTCTTCACCAAGCTCAATCACGATGTTAGGCAACTTATCTATCGCGAGTTTCTTGGATCGCCTAGTACACATGTTCAAATATTTTACGAACGAGGGATCCGTGGTGTTAAGTGTCGAATGAAATATCTTTATGGTGGAAAGATATATACTAATATACTCTTCACCTGCAAAGCGGCGTAAGCGTATTCTTATAAGTTTCTATGGCGAATAGATCGACTGACCTGGACAGCTTCAACGAGGGAGTATGCCTCTTTTATCAACTTAACACATTCCACTTCAACGTACCATCCGACGTCGTCGATTTCTTTGCATACACCCCAGCGACGATAGTCCGCCACATTCGATCTTATGAGCTCGAGTGCATTCTTGAGAATCATGATGAAAAGGCCACCCTAGATCTTGATGTGCTTACTTCGGCTCTTGGCCGCTACCTTCTGCATGACAATGTCAAGGTCAAGATTGACATTGCCTTACCCCATTGTTCGTTCTATGGCTTTAGGCCCTTCACTCAAGCTTGCAAAGAAAAGACTGTAGAGGCGCTAGGGAGATTCCTCGCACTTCCAAAGCTGAGTGCTGCTGTCGTCATCATGCCTCGCGGCTTTGAGGAAGAGGTGCGGAAGATGGTGGGGACTTCAGGTCCTCACATCTCGTTTGCGTGCTGCAAAAAACCTCGATATTTCCGTAGTCCTCGCGAGTCACCGAATCTTCTGCCTCACGTATACCGTCGGGACCTTCTTCACTGTACTTCTTCCCTCCCTCAAGCACATCAGTAACACCATGAACGGCGTTCTGCAGCCAGTACTGCATTCCGTTTGGAGTTGCGAGAGTCTTCGCCACGACGCCATTTCCGATCAGGTAATTCTCATCCAGTGTCCCCAAATATAGATCAAATATTGGGGTGTAATCGACTGAGCGCCATGCGATCGACGTGCCACAGTCACCGCAGAAACCACGGAATCGACCTGGTGAGGACATGTACTCTTTGAAGGACAGAAAAGTGTTTAGTGCTGGATTGATTTGCTTGGGGGATATGACAAGGAATTGGGCGATCAAGGAAGATGTCCACTTGCGACACATGGTACCTGTTTTATGTTTGCTCGTTATCTTGGAGTTTCTTGGTAGAAATAAACATACATTGGCATGCTGATGGCTGTCCGCAAGTGAGTTAGCTCAGGTGATTAGAGATAATTCAGGCATAACTCACAATTGGTGGCCATGGGTGCTCTTGGTTAAAGTTGACGGTGTACCGAATAGCACCACAGAGACATCCGCCTGTGATAAAAGAAGAGAAATCTTGGTCTTTATCATATATGATGATCCTTTAGTGTGCGAAATATGTGATGTAGGAGGTAGAGTATATATAACAGTCGGCAACCACTGATATGAAACCCGAAAGGTCGTCGGTTTAGCTGTTGATGGGTACGAGGAATCAGAACCGATGGGATGATATTCCCGTGCATTCAAGACAGCCAATCATCATTTACACAGACACATGAGGACGCTATACACATTCGACTCTGGTCAGCGTTGTACATTGGGAAATGACGGAAAAAGAAAAGGGAAGGGGGGGGGGGGGGGGAGGGGGAANAGTAGAGAGAGGTGCTAGTAGTAGAGTAATAGTGGACGCGTAGGACGTACGTCGACCGAAGGCCA